>NC_070578.1:1667500-2347500 GCF_027409825.1 Scomber japonicus
TGGGTATTACAGAGTAGCAGCAGATGGGAGGACAGAAAAAAGAAAAAAAAAGGGAGCTGCGATTCTTGTTTCCACTGACTCCAGGCTGCATTGATTGGCTGCTTGGCAGAGCTCCAGGATGAGGCGAGCCTCCTGGCCTCTCAGCTCTCCCAGGAAGGCATTGCAGCAAGCAGGGCTCGCTGGAGCTCAATGTTGGGCCTGTTCTCTCCATGTGGGTCAGGCCACCATCTGATAACCTAGCAGGTCTCGGCACACTGTGAATGGCTGATACTCTTGTTCCTTTTCCTCTTCTCAACCTTGTCTGGAATCCTGTATATATATATATATATATATATATATATATATAAAGGAATGGAAGTAAAGTTAGTTTACATGAAGGCATCACTCCTAATACAGCAGTTTAAGAGGATTGGCAGACAAAGAGGCTGAAAAACTGCAGGAAAGCTCTACTTTTTTTTTTTTTTTTTTTTAGTTAGAAAGTGCCTGAAAAAATCAATGTGAAGTGATATAGTCAGATCCACTCAGCACTAGCCCACACAAGCTCTTCAAACAGGAAAAAAGACCTCATCTCCATCTGATCGGGTAATGATGAGTGGTAATGGCAATAAGGCAAAAATGATCTGTGTCATTTTTTTTTAGTTCTTTTGGATAAGTGCAGAGAGATTACAGCAGCAAATCACCAGGGTGCAGTTCTTCCACTCTGACACTGACCTCAGAGGGAGAGAATGCTGTGTGTTATTGACTGAGTGGTCCTGTTGTGAGCGTGAGGGTCAGTTTACCAAGGGAGAGCACCAGGGAGTCCAGAAAAACTGAGACACACTCAGGCAGATTTACCAAAGGTCATAGTCTCATTGAAAGACTTGTATTTTTATAGTTCTCCCTAAACTAATTAGTACTCATCATAATGATCTAACCTTTAGTTCAATACCTTCTAGTATGTCCGTTAGACTGTGTGTCTTCATACAGGTGGTTGTCTTCCTCATGCATTATGTTAGTAAAGTTGCATTGGCATCTGTTCCTATATAAAGTCATAATTGAAGACATGAATAAAGCTTGAATGAATGAATGAATGAATGAATGGTCCTCAAAGGTAATACCTCATGTTGTCTAGTTTAGTTTCTACATTTTGCTTCAGATCCTCGGTGGAGTGATGACCTGCTGATAAACAGCAGTTCATCAGCTATGTTTACTCTTTATCTGATGGTGAAGACCATAAAATGTGGCCAAATGCTGCAGGACAGGATAGTAAGTGGATTTTGGGTTAGGATTATTTATTTATTAAGTACGAATTTAAGGTCAAGAATGAACTTTCACATTCAAATAACAAAACAATCTAATTTCATTCTGGAGCTTTCAATCATGACCTGTCTTATCTATGTGTATATCTGTTTTTCCAGATTAGAGTGTATTTATGGAGGGAAAACCATAAACTTCTTCTTTCTCAATTAAAAAGCACTTTCAGAAAAGCTAGCGTTATAACATGTATGTAATGAAAAATAGAGTATAGTCTGACCTTCCACTTATAGGTGGACTGCTTTCTATAGCACTTAAGGCCTGACTCTGTTTTAAGGCTATGGTGTTTAAGGTACCTCTTTATGCAGATCTTTTGCCCTATATAATAAGCATTCTCAGAAGAGTTTCCCAATCAATACTCTGTATAAAAAAATCTAAGTCTGACACTGACCTGTGATTTAGCACTATATAAATAAAACTGAATTAAATACATAGTTATGTGTAGTGTCTCTGGACTGAGGAACAGATCCAGTGCAGACACTGATGGAGGACTGCAATGCTGCTTTGAAACCAGTAAGTCTACAAAGTGTCATAGTCAATAACATACAACAACACATCCAGCTTACCGGTTCTGTGTTGTGTCAGCTTTCACTTCCCTTCTTATTCTCTCCCCTTTTCTCCAGTGCTTCCTTTGGATGGATGGATGGATGGATGGATGGATAGATAGATAGATAGATAGATAGATAGATAGATAGAGTTGTTCTCTTCTGTGTCTTGTGCTTTTTCACAGGGAATTCTTTTTCTTACTGTATTTTCTTCTTGGGTATTCTTAGATGATGCATTACTTCTTTCTTTTGTGTGATGTTTTTTTATTTCTCCTTTTGTTATTTTACATCCACATTAATTCTATGTCTATACAGAAAGTTCAGGGTATGTGATGTTTCCTATGTTCAAATGAAGGGCTGTGCAGAGTGCTTTAGAGGAAGGAAAATATGTAATATGTAATGCTCGTGGCAATGGAGTATCATATGGGCTGGTTGGAAATTTAGAGTCCTCATAGTTTTGTTGCTCCGTATGTTTCCGTATAATCAGAGCAGAAGTTTCTAGAGTATGTTGGGAGGTAAAACAACAACTTCTTGCTCCATATTTAAAGCCTTTATATGCGTATGGTCCACCCACACTGGTTTTTTCAGTTGTTTTGTCTGGTTTGACCTCTTCTTAGGACTATGTGGGTATGTACAGCTTGATGGACATCTCCCACATTGTTCTGTTAGTTTTCTTGGACCTGTTAGAATCTGACAACTTACACCTTTTGCATTATAATTACATTGATTTGAGCTTTGGCATGTCAGTAAAACTGCTAGATATTTCCACCAACCTTCATCCTGAGCAGAAATCTCGTCAGACAAAGTAATTGAAAACACCTGTGTAGGTTTACAGGACATTTAACCTTTGGTATTAAACATTTAAGATTCACCTACAAGTTAGCTGTATAGGCCTTTTTCACATCACATATTTTGACTTGTAATGAAATAACAGGAAAAGCCTGGGAGTCAGTGTTGTGCATGAACACGTTCATTGAACGAAAGTTCATGAACTTTTTGGTGAACTTGAACGAACGAACGGTATTTCTGCCTGATGAACGATACTATGAACGCGTTCATTCTGGTGTCTGTGAACGTCACGTTCACTCTTTTTTAATTTCGTTCAATAAGGTTCAGGCAAAAAACACACCGCACTAAAGTGTTGCCCAACCGTTGCGTGTGCTTCTTTGCCTGTGCCAGATTCTAACAAGTGCGAGAGCGCCACAGTTGAGTAGAGCTCAACTTGAGTGGATCTGGCAACCAAAGGCAACGGCAGCAAGTGTCGCACTGCCGTCATCAAAACAAAACAAAAAACAGCATGGAGGCGACAGCAGCATGTGGACATAAGGAGGTAGCATATAATTATCTTAGCGATTTTTATGAGAAAATCGACAAGGAAGGGAACAATCTAACGTTTATGTGCAAACTCTGCCCACCGGCTTTGAAAAATAAAATCCGAATTTCAGTTACATCGTTTGCTAATCTAAAACGGTACATAGAACTGGATGAAATCTGACACATAGTTTCAGTGTTAAACTAATGAAATAATTGCTGGCTGTGGCAACAATTTTAAATGAGTATAGTTCGCAACGTATTGAAAAAAAGAACTGAACTAGTTCAATTTTTGGAGCTGTGAACTTAGTTCATAATTTGGAATTATGAACTATGAACTGAACTAGTTCATTTTAAAATGTGTGAACTATGAACTGAACTAGTTCATGTAGAACGTGAACTTTCCCAACACTGCTGGGAGTAACTAATTCAAACATTAGTAAAGACTAATGGCGCTTTTCCACTACACAGTTCCTGCACAACTCGATTCGGCTCGGCCTGACTCGGTTTTTTTGTGTTTCCACTAGGGATAGTACCTGGTACCTGGTACTTTTTTAGTACCTGCTCTGCTGAGGTTCCAAGCGAGCCGAGCCGATACTAAATGTGACATCAACAGACTGCCGGCCGCTGATTGGTCAGAAGAGTTGTCGCTGGAAGAGTCATGAGCCGTCCCACACAAGAATCAAACCCGACATTTTTAAATAAATACCGGCAACAGTGTTACAGTCATTCATTTCTCTTCTCTTTTGTGTGTGACAGAAAGCCACATACAGCAGCAAGTACACCACTGCCTCCATGTCCTCCATGTGTTTATGTGTTTGTGTCAAGTATAAAACAAAGTTACGGCAGTTTGGCGGAGCCGTGCTATGACGACCCCGCCCACGTTGAGTAGGTACTTCTTTGTAATGGAAAAGGTCGTTCCTGGAACCGAGTCGAGCCGAGTAGTGCTGGAACTGTGTAGTGGAAATGCGCCATTATGCTTCATTAAGTGTGGTAGTAGGCCATGCCATTAAGACAGCATGCTCAATACCACAGCATGACTAAATGAAATGCAGCTGTCAGTGACCAGTTATAACTGTATGACACATCAAAATATCTGCCATGGAAAAGGCCTCTTACTGCAATATGTGACTTTCCCATGATAAAGCTTTGAATTAATATCCAATGAATATGACCTTTTCAATGGGAAATTCCAATTCACCCATCATGGTTATCTCCGTTAGCCTGTGAACACATTTATATAATGTCTTCTGTTACTCTAGACTTGTTATGTCTTACAAAATAACTGGTTTCCTGGTGTCATCACCTGGTGCTTGCTTTACATAAGAAAACCTGTGTTATAGCCCCCCTAGTAACAACCAACCAAACTAACAAACTAACCAAGAACATTCACCTACCTTGTCTTAGGAGGCGACATGGTACACACTATTGTCTTTAACATCACCAGCTTACCAACAGAGATACAAGATTCTCTGTCTACTTAAACCCAACCTCCACTGGCTTGTTTTACACCCTGAGAGAATGTGCCAAAGTGAAGAAATACCTGGAAATAAAGGACATGTTGCGTCCTTGCCTTTGGATTTACACGATAGGTTTACAGGAGATGGAAGCACATCAGAAATTGCTCCAAGAATGAATCTAGTCCTGCCAGCCTCAATGCCCCATAACTCCCACCAGCTAACGTTAATCTTTTCTAGACTTTCTCAACTCATCCACTGGCCCTGGTTTGCCTGAGAAAGTACTCTTACACATTTAGCAGCTTTTTCTTCTTGCCTCTGAATCTCACCTACAACCTGTTTCCTCTGTTGCTCTGCACTGCTATATCCCTAGACTATGACCACAACATCTCCAGCCTTGCTTTTTCATATTTAAACTCCTTAGTTAAACTGGTTATAGAGAACTCCAAAATCCTTTTTCCACTACCTGCTGTCTCAACCCCTAGATCTGCTCCTCATCACTATGAGCCACATTATACCACCTACCTTAACATTTAACTGGCCTCTGTTGGACTTTCATCTTAGCAAACTGCAAGTTAATGTTCAACTTATCTAGCAGTCTTTTGGCACATGGTGCTGTGGTAGTGATGGCTGTTATGTCATCCAAGTACACCCTTATGGGTGGTAAGTGCTGCTCTCCCTGAAGCTCCCTCTCCCCCAATGACCTACTTATATGCCGTAAAAATAACATCCATTACCATTGTAAAAACTAACAGTGAAATTGTTCATTTTGCCATGATGACTATCTACATCTACTGCCACGCTGTAGTAAAGTCAAAGTAGGTACACTTGTGAAACATACAATATCTGTCCTGAAAAAATATCTATACAGTTTATACCAGGATATCTATGCCTTTTATATCTGTGGTTGTATTAAGCCATTGTGGACAATGTAGTAAGTAAATAAGCATGGCTGATTTAGGATTGACAGAATTTACATATTAATGTAATGAAATAGCTTGATCAGTCAGGCATTCATTTCAGAGGATTAGCCAAAAAGAGATATTGCCATCTTTAACCGTTTGTCAGTTGCTTTGTATTTAATATTTAGAAAATGTCTGATATAACGATGTATAATATGATATAAAATTACATTTTGAATCATTACATTTTGCATCTGTATACTTATCTACTGTACAAGCTTGAAATGTGACCCAGTCAGTATTTGTAAGTAATATTTCTATTTTTTTCAAACACCCATAAATCAGTCCCTGATTAGAAGACTGGAAAGAAAAGCCACAGGGATCTGAATCACTGCTGTATGCTGATTGAGTCATAAGAAATCCATTAGTGTTATCTCAGAAGTGAGAAAATGAGAAGGAAATTTGAAGTTACAGTTTCGAACCAGGACTTCTGATTGAGCGTTGAGATGGAGTGGTCAGGACAATAGTGGTTCCCTAACATATTCATTTCATTTTTACACTCAAGTTCCCGACAACGCACAGCTTACTTTTTAATCGACTTATTTGATAAAAAGGCACACAGTATATCATTACACTTCGCAATGGCAGAAAAATGAAAAAATACTGATTGCAGCCCCAGCTAGCAACCCAACTAACAACCAGGCCTACAACATATCATCAAAAGACATCTTCTGGAAGAGATGGAGGATTTGCATGTCTCCAGGCACAAGATCTCTCTCCACCCTGACTGCACTGCAAGCCTGCCTTTATACTTCAACTCCTGTGCTGCTGAAGCTTTTTACAATTCCCACTGGCAAGACATGCATAAACAATCAACGAGAGATTTTTCAGGTAAACAAGGACAGCCATGCCACTTTCTATTCTTATATTTAGTCACAACTGTTGAAACGTTTAGATAAGTGTAGCTATTGTCAGCATATTCTTCTTGAGCTGTTTATAGCCTGGCTCATGCTGATTTTGATTAAATATGGCCAGACTCTATATGGCAATGACAGATGCAGGCTCTTAATTCTCAGTTGATTTCTCAGCCAAGCTACACTAAGTCTGTATATATATGATATAATATATGTCATATATATAGCCATAGTTCCAAATTATGCAACTATAATATATATTTTCTGAAGGATAAGCTAGAAACTAACATGACCAAACTCCTCAGGCCTAGGTCTATGCATTACAATTTTGATATCCTGGCCAGTGCTCATTTTTACTGAATATAATATGACCTGTTTACTGGTTGGTCTGCTTATTGGCCAGACAATGTTTAGCCTTTATAGATGGGGCCTGGCAACATGACTATACTGTATGTTGGCTACCTTACAGGTATATCAGAGCTTTTATTTCTTCTATTCTTTTTTGGCTTAAATCCAAGAGAGGTTAACACTAGATTGCCTGACAAATGCTTACCTTTTTCTTCATATTATATTTTCTACTTTGAGTTTCCAGCCAGGCTTAGTCATTTCTTTCCAGCTATCAATATTTTCAAACTGCAAAACTCAAGGTTCAAAGTTTTATGAAATGTTTTGTGGTGAACTTGCATCAGTTCTATTAGATATGTCGGATTAGTCATTGGACAATGGATCTCTGCCCCAAACAGTGACTCAAGCAGCCATTTCACCCTCACTTAAAAAGGACAATGACTCCACAGAATGCAGATCATGTCATCCAAGACAGCCAAATTATTGCTAAGGTGATAACAAGACACCTTGAAGAAATCCTTTCCCAGATTATTTCTGAGGATCAGACTGGTTTCATCAGGGATCAGCATTCATTTTTTAATATCATAACATGTCATCCATACTTCTAGCTCTTCTCTCCATCCTGAGGTCATTTTTCTACCTACTATATCTTAGATGCAGAGAAGGCCTTCAACTGTGTAGAGAGAGTATTTATGTACAGTTTGGTGACACGCTTATTTCTTGGATTAGGCTGCTCTACCCCTTCCCCTTGGCCCATGTCACTATCAACCCTACATATGTCCCATACCTTCCACTTTCTAAGGGGACTGCTCTTTATAGCACTCAAAGCCTCACCCCATTTTCAAAGTATCACGTGCTATGGTGTTAAAGGGTATATCTTTTTGCAGATGATCTTTTGCTCTATATAATAAGCATTTTCAGGTTAAAAACTACATTTTCAGAAAAGTGAATGTTTCCCAATCAATACTTTGGATAAGTCTTTTTCATTTGTTTGAAATATCTGGGCATCAAGATTACCCACACACTAACCTCCCTATTAGAAGCTAACTTTGCCCCATTTGTAGCCAACATGAAGTTCAGCCTTTCAGCATTTGCAGTAGTCTATCACTGAAAAGTGCATCAAGATGAACATCTTCCCCAAGTATCTGTACCCTTTTTTTCTATAGAGCTTTTCACTTTTCACACGTATCTCAGGGCTAAAATAATTCTTAGACCCTACTTAACCCCAGGATAATGGAGCTGGTAGGAAAGCTAAGAAAGCTAAGCTTTGACACTGTCACAATCCTGGGACACTCCACAGTGGACTAACCTCAGAGTTTAGTTTAGGGCTTACTGGTCCTGCTTAGGAGCATGTTTGTGGTATTATCCCCTGAAAAGGTGCCAGTCATGTGTCATTCTTGAATGTAAACAATAGTAATGTGTTCCAACCGACATTTAAACCAGGGCTAGTACAAGTGCAGTGTGAGTCATATAGCCATGGGATTAGGTTGACCCAAGGTTAATAATGTGTGTGTGAAAAGGGGCAAATTTATCACAGGGTCAACTCTTAGCCCAGGGCTATTCATTCCGCCTTGCTAAACAATGGCCACACGAGTTCCTAGAATGGCACTGAACACCATTTTTAGGGGCATTGGTGTGACTTGAATGAACAGTTTGACAGACATGGAATGTTACTTTGCTTGGTCTTAGCAGGTTAAAGCTTTAGACATGTCTTTATCTTTTTGAAGTCAGATAACTGTACAAGATGTAAAACCAGATCAAAACTATTGACAGCCCCTGGGCTGCTGTAATGAGACACTTCATTGAGTGATTTTATAGTTGCATCATAGTCCGAGAGTCTTAATGGACATATTAGCAGCTTTGTACAAAGACATTCAATATGGGTGATTACAGAGAGCAGAGAGTTCAAGCTGGTGCTAGACAGAAATACTCAACTATATCTGTGAAGATCAACAGGCATGAGCTAATGTTTTTGAAAAGATCAATTTTCTCTAACTAGACTGCAATTGGTACCAGCTATTGTAGATGTATGTAAAAGTTTTCAGTGGTGGGAATTTCTAAGAATAGGGTAGCCAAAACAAAAAGAAAAGGACATTAGTGTCGACCTGGATTCAATTCATCAGGAAGTGTGATGTCATTGGTTTGGAGTGGGTGACATGAGGGTATGAAGGAAGTCTATGTTTGCCTTTTTTGTTTTTTTTTCTCTTGCTTTCCATCTTTATGTTATTCTTTCTTCAGATTCTTTGGAATGAAATGAGCACTGCAGTCATAACTGTGTAACCGTGTTTTTACGTACACGAGCAATGCTGCCCCAACCTCCCGCTCACTCTCTCTCTCTCTCTCTCTCTCTCTCTCGCTCTCTCGTCACTTGCCTCCCACTTATCCACCCACCCACCCACCCACCCACCCACACACACACACACACACACACACACACACACACACACACACACACACACTCCCTCTAAGAGTGCCCAGCCCTACAGCAGCCTCCCTTACTGGGATACAGAGCTCCATAGAAGGAGCAATTACTCCCAGCCCCCAAACATCATTAACAGACCGAGTTATACTTCTACCATCTCCAAGCTTTTTTTTTTTGCTTTTTTTTTTTTTTACATCTGGACATGACTGAAGACCTATCTACAAAATGGGATAGGAAATTAGATTTAAAAATATGTTAGCTCGACTTTGCCAGTAATAAGTATGGATGGCATTTGCTTGTATTGTCTACTTAAAGTTATGACATCAGATAGTGATAGTAACATCACACACAGATGAAAAATGGTGGACACAAAGATGATACAAGATATTCCAAGCAAACATCTAATTAGAAATGAGACAGAGGAGAGACGCCATCTTAACCTGATGTATGTTAATGTCGGTGTAAACACACTCATCACATCTAGCAGACCTACCAGAGATGGTCTGGCTCACCTTGCAACTAGTGTCATGTCAGGTATAATTACACAACATGATTTTAAAGGAATCATTTGACATTTTGGGAAATATTTAAGAGTCATTTCCATACATTAAAGCTATTCTCAGCTGTAACAGGCCTCAACTTTGCTGCAGTCTCATCAACCTCCTGAAACAACTCACCAAACCCACTTTAGACTACCTGATCTGAAAACTGGAGGTAATCAGCTCAGCATATAAACTGGCAGCAGGGGAAGCAGCTAGCCTGGCTCACTCACTCCGTTCAACAGTACACCTTCATGTTTTATCGTGTTTGTTTAATCCATAAACACATATACATGGAAGAAAAAAAAGAAAAAGGCCATAGCCATTTCCCCTCCAGTCTTCATGCTAATCTAAGCAATGACCTCCTGACACCATCTCTGTACTGATCACATAGACATGAGAGTGGTATTGATCTATTCATCTAACTCCCAGCAAGAAAACAAATATGCATATTTCCCAAATGGTAAAGCTGTTCATTTAAGAAAAAAGAAAAAAAAAATCCACCATCATGATCCAAGTTGACATGACATGGCAGCACTTCTTTCTACTATGTCAAGGTTCAGGAAACTCTCAAGGGACCATTACAATATGCAAGCTAGACTCACTTGACATACAGAGTAAACTAAGCCAGCAACCTTCTCCAGCTATCCCCCTAGGAACCACGCTGGGCTGTGATGTGATTTTAGCTCTGATTACTAAATCAATGACACTTTCTATGTAAATCAAGGCCTTTACAATATCAGTAATGTTAGCCTGGTTTGCCCTTAGCCAGGCAAAAAGTAGCTGTTGGCTGTCTCCATTGATCACATGACCTTTACCTTGCACATCTTAGCAATGTTGACTTTCCTTAACCTGTGATGCATCATGTTTGTTGATACGTCTGCCAGTTCTGCTTTCCTGGTTTGCATTTAGAGATATGATCACAGTGCAGGCAGAATCAAGATAACAAAACACTTAATACCAGGTGGAAAAGCAACGACCCTATGATGTCACTGTCCAAACAGCACATGGGCCAATCATGTTTTTTTGTGTCCATGTGGTTTAAACAAATTTAAAGGGGTTAAAATGTGAAAATAAACGTATTAATAACTTGTATACATTCTTTTTTTGTAGACCCAGCATCACATTTCTGCTTTTAATCCATTTTGAGAGAATATATTAGAGGATTATGGCAAAAATGTCTAAGTGGTGTAACCATAAAAACTTTGTACCAAATCATTCAACTTGCTTAAAAACAGTAAATAGTCAATAAAACACCATATCAACTAGTTTGGCATGATCTTACATTATAACTTTTATATTAAATAAAGCTAATGGAATACAATTGTTCTAAATATTACATTTCATCTGGAGAATCATGGAGATCAGGAAACATTTAATTTTTTTATATTGAATATTTATCATTGTTTTGTGGTTACACCATTTGACATTTTCAGGAGCATTCAGTCTTATCTTCAGGTAAAAAGTGGTGCAAATGTCATTTCAAATGTGAGACCAAAGTGAGACTGTGGCTCATTTCTCCTGTTTCTCATTGTTTCTCCTGAGCAATCAGGTGCACAAAATCTCAACTGGGACTCCCTGTAAGTTCCAAAGGAGATCTCATCGAGCTCTCAATTAAGTTTCAGATTGTCTCAACTTTTATGTCTCTTTTTGATCTCAGACAGATACATCAGAGAGGTCTCTTTATGAACTCAATCTACTCTCATCCCAGTCTCCTCAATTCGTGCATCTCAGGTTGATCTCAGACAGAGCAAATAAAGAACTCTCTGCAAGTGCTCAATGAATTCTCATCCAGACTTCAAATAATGTTATTAGGGAAATGTCTAACATGCATACCAGTGGATCCCCACTCTGTGGGTGCATTATTCAGGTCTGCAGTGTTTTCTACTGGATGTGTAGCCTTATTATGTATTTGTTATTAATGGAATAATTAATTAATATTATTAGTAATATGAATTATTATTACTTATTATTAATTATTTAATAAATAATATTGTATCATTGCAACTTTACTTAGCCTACTTTATTTGTTTCATAGACCACATAATAAAACAAACCCTTTAAAACTGTTTGTCAAGTATTAGGTCTATTCATTTTACGTTATCAAATGAAAACAAAAAATATTTATTGGTGGCTGGAGGGCAATAAAGATACTATTTCAAAGCAGTGTTAATATCAAAATATAACGCGCGCACACCAGCATTAGAAAATCTCATTGGACAGCAGCATTGTCAATCACAGACTCTGCATCATGATTGGTTGTATGTTGAAGACCTAACGTAAAGACAGCTGGGAGCGAAAACAAACAAAAAAGAAGGTAAGCTGTTGTTAATTCTAATTTGAGTGAATAGTTTAACAGTTACAGTTTTGTGTTTATGTTGCTTTGAAGAAACAGGTCCGCATATTGTAACGTTAGCTAGTTAGCGCGTTAGCTAACGTTAGCATCAAAGCACCTTATGTGACTATGAACTTGTTATGCTAATGTAGTCTGGTTAAATAGGGGGACAATGAACTGAATCATTTGAAATCCTGCCCCGCAACCTCTGCAGAAAAAATGTGTGTGTGTGTGTGTGTGTGTGTGTGTGTGTGTGTGTGTGTGTGTTTACCATTCAATTTTTTCTTTTTATAGGATGCGAAAATGTTAAAGCTCTATATCAAAATGTGGCACAGGAGATTGTTTTCCATTTAAATGTCTGGTTGAGCTCAGAAATCAAAATGTCAAATGATATTTTAGAAGCAAATGCCCTGCTTAGGCTGCTGCCCCCACGACCCGACCCCGGATAAGCAGAAGAGGATGGATGGATGGATGGATGGATATTTTAGAAGCGTTTTGTGATTTGATCTGAATGGAAGTTATTGTGTTGTGTATCAAAATCGTATTGTGACAGACTTTGTGATACATCAAATCGTTGTTCATTGAATCAATATATAATATCGTATCGTGAAGAAACTTGTGATTTACACCCTTACTCCCTACTGGTACTAGCCGTTATCTCAAGTAATTAAACTGAACAGAATACAGTATGAATAGAGGGAGAAAATGAAAAAACTAAGCTGATTTTATCTGCAGTTGAGTTTAGCTTTAGTTTTGCATTGTTCATTGTAGTTTTTATTTAGTTTTTTAGTGTTTTGTTTTTTGTTTTTTTTTTACAAAACTCTTTAAAAAAAATGCAGTTAACGTGATGATTTTTTCACTGTTAGTTTTAACGTTAGTCTTAGTTTTAGTTAACTATAATAACCCTGGTGCCTTCATCACATATTTATTTTCTCATACAATTCCCCTGAGCATCATGTGTCTCTACTCAATACAAACACAAATGCTAATAATGTGGACAGCAACAACGTTTAATTGTGGAACATTAAATAAATATGATTCATCTTCTGTGTTACAAAGGGTGAACAACTTGGCTGGTGTTCCAGGTCCAACAGACAGATCTGGGTCTAATCTGGATCTAAGTAAGTACATTGCTTATTTTCTGTTGTGGAACACTGTTGGACACTTCTTTAAGAAGTTTCACTGAGAAGAGACTGTCTTTACACTGCTAGCTGAAATAGTCAGTTGTTACTGGTTGGTTAAGGCAATCTGCATTTTATTCTGAAGAGATCACTATTGTCAGAAATGTTAAGTGTTATCATGATTCTGTTCAAACTGCTTTATAAAGTGCTGCTGTGTTGTATACTAAAGATGGTGTAAACATTTTTAAAAGTGTTGTTGATATATATGGCTCCATAATAGCTCTAGTATTGCTCATTTTTGTTTGCAAAGGAAGTCCCAAAGGAAAACTTTACTGCTCAAAGCTTGCTCCTTTACGGCTCGGGGAGACAAAACTGAGATGTCTTGTTTGTTTTTCCTAAAATTCACTAGGAGCAATAGGATAGTCAGGACAACTCACAGCAGGAGCCTTACTTGAGACTTAACTCTGTTATGTCTCAAGCAAGGCTCTGTTATGTCTCAGATGAGGCTGCTGTTGCTAGCTGTCCTGTCTCTCATATTGCTCCTACAGAGTTTTAGGAGAAACAATTGAGACATGTCAGTTTTGTCTCCCCGAGCCATAAAGGAGCAAGCTTTGAGCAGTAAGGTTTTCTTCTGGGACGTTACTACCAGGTACAATAGCAGGTAGGTGTGGTGGTACAGCCTGTACTGCTCCTCCATCATAAGACAGCCAAGAGACATCAGAACATTTTCCAGTTTTAAATTCCAGCCCAGGCTCACGGTGTGTGTGTGGGCGGGTAGGACTGAAAGAGGTGGGGGTGGAGGGGTCTTTTGTACCCCTTAAAGGTGAAGGCAGGAGGAAAAAGCTGGCTGGGAGGCTTTCTCTCAAGAGTGTGATAGGGAGCCAGACTGGGCTCCCAGTGCCTAAGGATGCTGATCTGAGGTCATTGTGGCTTATTTACATTCCCTGCTTCAGGTCTGGGATTTGAGAGTGCACCGGCTGATTTGAGATCCCAGCCTCGGGGCACCTTGTGGGGCACTGAGCATTTCCACAGTCTGCTCTGAGCAGGAGCACAGCTGGAGGTTGAATCATGGGGTTAAGACTTTGATATCCAGCAGCAAACACACCCACACAAAGAACACAAATGTTGTGCACTGAAGCTTAAATGAAAGAAAAGCCAGATATATATATAAAAAAGAAATGAATAGAAACAATCTTGAAATTTAAACGAGGGACACATAATCTCATCAAATCTCATGAATATGAGCATCCACAGATGGTTTCCTAATATTGTCTCTTATTTAAGAATTGTGCCTCCATTCAATATACACAGTGATATGATTTCTCGTTCACAGACAGTAGGCACACGCATATAAAATATGCTAACATACCAAATGCAATTATTCAGATGACAGTTTGTTAAGCACTTGAGAGAAATATGTTTCAGTGCAAATGAATCGGAAGCTCAAGGGTTCTCTGGATCATTCCTGGCTCTTTAAAATGCAAATACTGCTTCCACTTTGCATGCTAAAAAAGATAATACTTACGCAATGGTCATTTCAATAACACATTCTTTTTCACTACACAAAGAAGGCCAACGCGCATAAACGTAGCAGTGTGGGTGGATAGAGAGCTTGGGGAGAGATTAAGCCATTTGAGGAGACAAATATACGGCCTATCACAATCCTAACAAGCAAGCTGAAGAGCTCAGGCTCGCTACACTAAAAGAAAAACCCAGCAGATGCAAAAATGTTTTCCAATATGTTCAAATGAAGTAATTAACCAGGGTCAACAGGACTCTTTTATTCAACTCTACAAGGCATTCACGCTGGCTAAAAGGCAGCTTCAGCTACACCAAACAACTTGATTACAGCACGTCAGAGGTGTTGTAGTGTGTGTGTGTGTGTGTGTGTGTGTGTGTGTGTGTGTGTGCGCCCGCGCACAGTGCTCTGTGCTTCACTTCCTGTAGCTCTTTAAATGCTAAATCAACTGTAACGGATACACACACACACACACACACACACACACACCCTGAAACAGAATAACGAGAATGGGTTTGTCTGTTCATACCATAATACTGGTAATGGGTGAATACTAGGTTGTGCTTGTTCACATGGAGAACTCAGGTCAGATGTCAGCATGCAGAGTTACACAAGCCCTTGTGTAACTGCAAGTGCAAAAAGAGACTTGTTTTGCAATCATAAATCTTTTTTTTTTTTTTTTTCAGATGTGGAATATGTAACATGGCTGGCTCTGTTTTGTAAAGTGGCTGTTTTTATTTTTCATTTAGAAGCAGGTGTCTTGTAAATGTTTGACACATCTTGATTCAGACACAACAGGAAGTTACGGAAGCATAAGCATGTTAGCTGCTCACATGCAGCACGTAACTGTTGGATGAATAAAAACAGCTGGTCTGATTATCACTGTGTATTATATGTGTTTTATGCTCTGTACCATCTATTTAATTCCTGGAGCAGCATGATGGTGCAGTGGTTTAGTGCTGTTGCTGAAGCTTTATATTAACCTCATGTTGACATTTTAGAACTGTGGATTTTGTCCTCCATCACTTACACATGAATTAAGAGGGTCTCTGTGGTAAGTATGGCAGGGAAACATAATTATAAGTCTTGCAATATACGTATAAGTGCGTGACCTAACCTGAATCTATCCTTTAATTCACCCACCATTAAGTTACTGTGGTGGAAAAGGTCCAAAGATCATATTTTCATACACTTTTTTTGGAGTTTATTATAAATATTCAGGGAAATAGAGCAGAACTGGCATTTATGTGTATAGTTATTGAGTGTGGCTGATGATGAGACGAGTTGCATCAGAATCTGGGTGGCTTATCAAATCTGTTAAAAAAAAGGATGGAATGGAATTCTTCGTAAATGCCCATCACATCAGGTTCTCTCAATGTGCAGGTGTTCAGGGTTCTTCAGAAGACTGCAGGGCCTGAATTTCAGCGCGGGATTGTGGGTATTGCTCACAATTTAATTGTTTCCCGCAAATCCAACATTTATAATGCGGGAAATTCCCGCACACATTTACAGCGATGTATATTAATGTTCAACCAACGTCTGCAGCGGTGCTTACTGCAGGACAACTGGCGGGAACTTCGACCCTGAACACACTTGTAGCTCTCTGCACCTCCCGCTAGCATAACACAGACAAGCTAACAGTGATATTAAGTTTAAGGAAACAAACACAGACCGCTGGTTAAAACATAAATCTACATCATCTGAGGCAGAACCTGCTCAGAAAAAAACAGCGGAGCCCGAAAAGCTAATGCAAACAGTGCCATGTGATGTCACCATTAACAATGTTAATCCTCAGACAGGTAACTGTGACGTTACTATAGTAACAAGATTCAGGCTAACCGGCTCAGAGTAAATGAACAGTTCCAACAGGTGATATTAGCGGCGCAATGTGTAAAATGCTGCAGTGCTGCGCGTTTTATCAGCTGATGTTACAAAACATCAATTTTAAGTCACTCAGATGTTTCTCATTCAACAGACCTGAAGAGAGAGAGTGAGGCATTCAACAAAAACGAGATGCTACTGAAGCTGAATATAACTACTTAACTGTATAATACTATATAACTTGTAATTACTATAAAATATAGTTCAGAGAATAAGTTAACTATATAAGATAGACTCAATGGTTTAACCTGTGCAATCTAATTTAATCCAATACAGCAGCTCTGCTATGAATTCTACATTTATGAAGTTTATACATTTTTTGACAAGAAGGTGAAAATTCTGCTTTATGTTCATTATTGAGTGATTGTGGTGTATTAGGGTGAATTATATTGAATGGTGTTCCTAATATTTTGTCCACTCCATTAACATACATGAGGAGGTACACCACCACCACTTAGTATGACCTCAGTAATAAACAAAGTAGAATTATCACTTTTTTGACAATGTCAACAAAAACTGAAAATGTATAAACTCCAAAAAAAGCAGAATTTATAGCAGAGCTGTTTATTGGATTGAATTATATTGCAAATGTGTTCCTAATGAAGTTGCAGGTGACTGTAGTTCAGAGAATAAAACTACTAAAGTGTACACTTAATAACTAATTAATATATAATATAGTTCCTTAAATTGAAGGAAAGTGCCAAAATACAATCTGCGGTAAGAATAGGACCCCAACAAAGTAAAATCCCCCCTATATGAAGCATTTAAGGGGGGAATTCCCCCCTATTTTAAAAAATGAATTTCAGGCCCTGAGACTGGGATGGAAGTTTGTGATTCTGGCCCAGTTCTTGTCACAATCACAGAATCTTCTCTGTCTCTGGATGCTGTTGCTAATAACAACCGTTAACCAGTCCTAACCTGTGAGGAGTTGAAAAGTGTTGTTGCAGAGTGCAGTGATTTGACAGAAGCTTGATTCTCTACTGAGCTCTGCCCTCACTGCAGGGAGAGACACACACACACACGCACAGACACACACATGCACGCACACACACGCACAGACATGCACATGCACACGCACACACATGCACCAGACTCTCAGGCTGACACTTTACTCCCAACAAAGTCAAACTTGGCGTTTTTGCAAAAGACTGTCATACACAGCACTGTCAGCAAATGGCAGAGCAAAGTCTGTTTGCTTAATGATCCACAGACTCAATAAAGGAGCTCCTAATTTAAACTGAGAGGAAATACTGCAGCTGGATGCTAATACAATAATAATACAAAAGATGCTATGGATGAAAGCCCATATTTATCTAACTGCTAGTCAAAATCCTTCACTTTTACTCACAAATGTAAGAATAAAGAAGTCTTCTAATTTCCTTTGACATCAGAATGCTGTTAAATGTCAGAGAGCTACAGATGGTGAGCTGTTTCAGAGTAGATTCTGGATGATCATGATCAATAATACATTACTTAACCCTTTCATACTGTTCAAGTCAAATCTGACCCATTTTGACATTTGACAGCTGTAAAAACACCACAAATGTCTTTTATTCTGAAATTTGTCGACTTTTCCTAAAGTGGCCCAAAATGCACAAACATGAAAATAATTTAAAATGTTAAACTTTTGTATAGGTGCTACAAACTTTTGTCCATTGAGGCTGTTCTGGGTTAAATTATCTCTGTATCTATTGCCATGTGTTTTAGTGAAATGAATAGTTCATAGTTTTAATAAGATAGTAGTTTTTATGATGTAGCAGTGAAGACTGATGGCTCTAATGGTTCTACAATAAACCCCACACTTCCATAAAGTTCTGCTCATTTTACCTTTACATTAAATACATTTCCATCATTATTGCTATGTTATATTTTCATGTCTTAGGTCAAATAGGACATGATATTGTGTGATAGTAGCTGAGTGGTGTAAAAGCTAAAGAATACACTCTCTCTGCTCTCTGAAACATGAATCAAGATTTAATCACATTTATTGATCAGTCAGATTGACTATTGATGCTTTCTAAACACATCTGTGGTTCAACATTTGGTACAGACACTTTTTATGAGGAGATTCTTAGACCGGGTCAAGATTAAACAGCATGGGTGTAGAATATGAACAGTATATAAGGGTTAAGCAGGATCATTACCAATAGAGTTGTTAAACATTTGATAGGACATACTGTAACACCACTTTTTCTTTTTATTATATAAATATTTGAGGTGGAAACAAACAAGAATAAATCTAATTTAATATCACTTTCTTATCATCTTTATAGTCATTATATGATTTCTGTGACACCTACCAACAATTATATGTCTCACAGCACAATTCTGTTTCCCATTTCACACAATTTCTAGATATTTATATAAGTATATGAGATTGTTTTATTTCCTGGAGATTTCACACAAATAAAATACATTTATCGTCACATATGTTGTTGCACAATGACACGCTACCATTACCTCAGTCCATTACCTCAGAGTCCTGGACTTATGCTGCAGCTCATCTGGCTCCATCACACCTCTATCAACTCATCACGTCTGCTGACACACAGTGGAAACTGTTACCCAACTGTCTACATCGTCTTTCTTTTTTTTGTCCGTCTTATTGTTTTGTATGGGGGACAGAACACAGGTGAATCACTGATCACTCTCACCTCCATTTGCAGGCAAACAGAGAACAGTGCAGTGTTTGATGGTGCAGAAACATGGTGTCAGGAGGAATGTTTGAGTGGAAACTGATCCATGCTTAGTTCAGGCTGTTTGGAAAGACAGCAGTCCGCCGGCAGGCTGGGGTCTTCAGAGAGAGTGGGCGAGTCGGCCTAGCAGAGTATAGCACAGTCAGTATGGGTTCAGTCTTAACCGGTTTGTGTGTGTGTGTGTGTGTGTGTGTGTGTGTGTGTGTGTGTAAGTGTGTGTGTGTAATCCACTGAGAATGTACTAAAGAACAGAACAGAACAGAAATCTCAAACACACCTACATATGAATGTACCTTTAGAACCTACTGGTTGTGTTAAGCTTCTTTCATACATGCAGTCTATCCAAGAAATGTTAAGGACCATTTCCTGCATGGGGTCATGTGTGAATGGAAGCAGGGAGCAATATTCAGGGATAAATGTTACCACCTCCAGGTCTAGTAACAGTGAAAATTGCCAGTGCAGCTGTGATGGGAATGAGAACGGTAACATTGAAGGGACGAGCATAGAAAGGATTACATTCGTCTGATGAAAGAAATTCACAATCACACTCTGCTAATGTCATATTTGAATCCATGACTTGCTGGTGGTTGCCTTGCAGATACTTTGATAAGTTACAAGCAATACAAGTTCTTTTATCTGCAAACAAGCCACTAAACCATACACACTGCTCCTAAGAACTGTGCTAAAGGATGTATTCATACCAGTGATGCGTGGGTTGGCTTTTTTTAACACCCGCCCCAACCCGACCCACCAAGAGATCTAACCCGCCCCGCCCGACCCGCAAAAAAAATGCACTGATCATGACCCGAACCCGACCTGAGGAAAAAAAAATAAAGCCAGTGAACGTATTGCCATGGAAACTACCGATGAGAACTCATTTGTAACACTGTAAGCCATAGATAGACAAGGATTTGCACTGGATTCACAGTAAAGATTATGATACAATGTCATGAAAGATTAATTGAATACCAAACAACAACTAATACACTGTAAGATTGATTTTTACATCGTTCTTTATTGAACGATTGCGGAAAGCATCTCTCTGCCCTGCGCACAAATACAAACACACACAAGTGTGCACACATGCCAAACATGGTCAAACCTGTAATATCTGCTATAACATCAGATCTGAGAGCTTACATTTTAGTGAACTGATCTTTGATCGCTTGTTTAAATTGAAGTAATAGATCATATACTGTAGGTAACAATCAATTTTCAACAAAACGTATATGTTTAAATTGAAGAAGCACGGAGCATATGATGATATTTATAGCTGATGACTCTCACAGATCGAGAGGTGAATTAATCTTCTGATCACAATTTAACTTTAGCGTCACTAAGCTATGAAACACACAAGCTATGAAACACATTGATTGAGCACAACCATAATGTTGATTCAGAGTGACACCCAACTGTGTTAGGACATAGTCAGGTTTGATCTGAAGAGATTGTGGAAAAACGGCACCATCCCGTTGCCATGGAGATTCAAAACACAGCAGATAGAGTCAGCCAGAGTCCGCACAAAAGTAGTCACATAGCGATATTAATAACAGTTTTATTTTAAAGTGTGTCTTCTTCTTTCACATAAAAAATGGGTTATCATAAATAGGCAAGTGAAAGTTCCTAAGTGAGAAATATGTGTTTTCTCTTTTTGACCCGCCCGCACCCGCAATATTTTTAAAAAAATTGAAAAAAATCGAACCCGCCCAACCCGCAGATATCCGCGCATCACTGATTCATACAGTTAGATAGCCCTGCTGTCGTCGGCGGTGTTTAGCTCAGCGGGTAGAGCACCCGCCACATGTGTTGAGGCTACAGTCCTCGCTGCGGGCGACCCCGGTTCGAATCCCGCACCGAGTGGTCATATCCTGCATGTCATTCCCCCCTCTCTCTGCCTCTAGTTTCCTGTCTCTCTCTACTTACTTGTACATTAAAGGCAAAACGCCCCAAAAAATATACTTATATATACAAAGTATTAAAGAGATACTTGTTAAAACCATTGATGGTACACATTTAACTGCAAACAAAGTTTATAATTACTCTTTGTTTTATTCATTTTAAATTATGTTCTTTTCATATTTGTGAAATCAAATAAATACAATTTTACTTATAAGTGTAGAAAAGCTGTGTGCTTGAGGTCATCCTAATGTCAATGGGAAAGAGGCCCTGAAGCAAACTGGGAAGTCATTTTTTTGTGTGTGTTTTGCGTGAGAAACTTTCAAAGAATGCCATCTTGGAGTCTGGATTCTAGTACATGTAGAGAGACTCAGCCCCTGTTCCACCAGCTTCTGTAAAACAATTCAGTCTCTTACTGAAGCTAGTCTTCACCTGGGTTAACACTACATAGTCCAAGTTAAATTTATATCTATTACATCATTTGCTATAAGAATTTACACCCTCCGTGATTTAAAATCCAATTTAACAATGATTCATTAGTTAGCATTAATATTAGCGTGTGCATTACATGTTTTCGTAACTGTTGCTTTCTCCTTTATCATGATATCCAACTATACTGTCTTGTTATGTCATCTCTACACCTTTTCAACTGTTATCTCTGCTGTCTAACAAACATTTCCACCATCCAGCCCTCTCTGTCCTGCTATTGTTAAAGACAGAGCTGCATCAGTTGGCCTCTTCTATAAGCTGCTGGTGTTTCACTGATAAAGATCTTTGGCTTGTACTGAATAGACTTCATTAAAGAAACATTTTATAAACATATATTTATTACAGTTTATGCAACAGCATGCCATGTGGTTCACTGCATGGCATGCTAAGGCTCCTCGGTTATCTACATGAATATATGCATTAACACTGTCAAAAACACGCTGACTGTGCATTTCTCTTCAGATAAGTTCTTTGTTAGGGACGTGCAGACAGCCTGCACATGAAAGCAGAGAGGAGAGCAGGGAGACAAAAGAGGATGAGAAAAGACTTCTTTTACTTACAGACCGCATGGCTATGCAACAGAGTGATCATTTCTCTAATGGAAGCAGATTGAGGCGACCAGACTCAAACCAAATCCACTGAAACATTGATGTATAGAAAAGGAGAATAGCAGCACACTCTGTGGCTGTCTGGTTTTCTCATTGCTGCCTTCTAGACCAACTTTTATACCTTCTGTCAGTTTCAATCGCCCTGCTGCGTCTCAGATTACAGGTCCTGCAGACTGAAGCAAGTGGAACAGAGCCCATTCTCCCACATCATACAGCAACGGGCTCTAATGGGCTCTCAGAGCTGGACTGTTGAAGTACATAGTCAAATAATCATCGAGGTCTGTCTGGCTGTGTCAGCGTCCTGAGCTGATCCCAGCACGCACACATTGTTTTTGTTACTTGTACGGACTTTCCATTGACTCTGTCGACTTCATAAATCCCTAACATTAAGTAATCACACGTGGGATTTAGGAATTTGTTGCTGGTGCTAATCTCACTACATGTCTGATATGATCATTTGTGTCACAATCACTCAAGGATTCAGCAGTCTAAATTAGTCAAACAAAGTAGGCATCTTCCACAGTTACAGCTTTTTAATGCAATATTTACAGCAAAAAGTAGAAATGTTACACTAAAAAACCCAATTTATTTAACTCTCACTAAGAAAGCCTTATTTTATCTTCAGCTAAACTTTTTGCACAAAGCAAAGACTGTGGGTTTTACATTGCAGTCGAGGGGATCTCTCCAGTCAATATGCTGCAGGGGCCATTGGAGCTAGTAGGAACAAACCTGGACCCTGCTGTGGCCCCACTAAAATGCAGTGTCTAGACTCCCACTAGAACATGAAGTCACCATAGATTGCTAAAACTCCAAAACACAGCTCATTCCCACATGACAGCATTACATGTTTAGTTATCATGTTTGATTAACATCATCACATGAGAACAGGATGTTTGCTCATTTGCTCATCCCAAAAATATGGCTTGTTTGACACCTGAGAGAATCTTTATACGTTTTAAAACAACACTTCTCAAAGGCAGAAAAGGCGACTTATTTCCAGCAGAACTGAAGGTGTAACTTGTTGCACTCCGAGCAGAAATTGACTGATATTTATTTGGAATGGACTTCAGAAATGACTAAGATGAATGAAGCCCTGTATTCACAGTAGCCTGCTGTGCCATATAGCTATCAGTAAGGTTACTGAAGTTATCACCTCTGTATTGTTTCTGGCAATTTTAGAGTTTTAGAAACTTAGGGTGAGTTTTGTTTTAGTAGGAGTTTCTGATGAGATAAGAATGAATTATACACCAGTGTATTTGTAGAGGTGTTGGTCATATTTTATTTGTTAACAGAACTCTGTCACTGCTACCTCACCAGTCTGATGTCATTAGATACACTGACATAAGCTAGCTCTCCTGGTTGCTTCATATACATTATGTTGCTAACTTTCCACTGTTGTGAGGACAGAGTATGAATGGCTTCACAGTTCACTTCAGTTAATTTCACTTCTGTTTGATACTTGGCAGTTTTTTAATCAAAGAATGCCAACAATCCTTCCTTGGTCTCAACAGACATCATTTAGGCTGCTTCATCGTGTTTGACCAAACATGTCGGCTAACAATTAGCAGCTGTTACAACCCAGAGGGACCGCTGTTTCACACTTTTGAGGAAACTGGATGAAAAGGGGATAGATATGACCACAACAACAGCAACCATTTCTATTCTCATTTCTAGACACTGCATTTTAGTGGGGCCACAACAGGACCCAGGGCCCCTGCAGCATATTGACTGTGAAGATCCCCTCCTAGCATGATTGCAATGTAAAATCCACAGTCCTTGCTTTGTGCAAAAATGTTAGCTGAAGCTAAAATAAAGCTTCATCAGTTAAACTTAGATAAATTGAGTTTTTTAGAATCAAATTTCTACTTTTTGCTGTAAATATTGGATTAAAAAGACTGTAACTCTGTAAGATTCCTTACTTTATTTGATTCATTTAGACCAGTGAATAATAGGGCTGGGTATCATTTAAAAAATGAAGATAATCCTTCATTAATCTTAATCGAGGTTAAAAGTTCAATGAATCGTGATTTAGCCATAATTGTCCAGCCCTAGTGTAGACACACTTTAGAGTGTTTAGGTAGCATCTTGGCTGCTTAACTGTTAAGCGCGCTAACTCAAATTCACCACCACAGACGGGTTGTAGCTGCTGGGGCAGTGGGCCAATCACATCACATTAATTTGAAGAACACTTGCATTGATTGGTTGTGAGCAAGTCCATACAAACAGTCATATTTTCTAGCTCTGGGTGAAAAATGATTGATTGCAGGTATCGTTTGATCAGAGATGTTTCCATACTACTTGGTATGGATTCATTTGGGTGGATAACTTGAAGGTACAAGTTGCACTATGGAATGTTCTCTTCACAGCCAGTACGGTAACAAGTGTGGCAGACAAATTTGTGATAGCAGCTTTTATGAAAAGAAGTGGTTTTGAAAAGAAAGACATCACTTTCTTACCAGTTTGTTTATGTTTTTTAGATTACCTTCTAACCGACTACAATTGTCATTCAGGATGTGTGGGCATTGCTGGCCTAAACCCAAGCTGTAACTAAAGGCCTTGGAGAAGTCAAGCTGAACATAAAAAAACAGACCAGCTCTCACAAGCAGAGAAGCACAAGATACAATAACACACACACACACACACACACACACACACACACACACACACACACACTCTTAACACTGGCCTATTGGCCTGGCACAAGCTGGCACACCAGCCGGGTAATTGGCCTCTCAACACACTCCACTCCTCCACAGCCCCGAACAAATGGAGAGAGAATGAATGAAGGCAGAGTCAGCTGGCAGTGAATAGAGTCAGCCAAAGATTTGCCTAGCAGACAATGCAGTGTACAGCGCCAGCATGACAAAGTGTTCACTTAACCACATCACTGTCCTGGCATCAGTGTGAGCCTGTGTGTGTGTGTGTGTGTCAGTGGCCTGTGCTGTCTTGGCAGATGGACAGCAGTGTAAGGGATCTTGTGTGTTGTGTCTATAGAGACTTGCCAGAGAGCTCCTTCAGGGCATTTCTCTAGGAGAGAAAATCAACTGAGCTCTGCAGAACACATTAGCAGAGTATTGTCTCAGCAGACAGACAGAGAGAGAGAGAGAGAAGTAGAAACCCCTGGTGCCTGTTGAATGAGGAGATATGGAGAGCTGGAGAAGGATGGAATGAGGCCAACATCATCTGTTAAGTTCTCAGTATGCTCTGTTAAAAGTCCCATCCCACCATCTGCACTGCAGGTGTGTGCAAAAATGATTGTGTACATACATTGCACAAGCCACATTCTTGTTGGTGCAGGAATAGCCATTGCTCCCTGACACTGTGGTGGAGTAATCAACAGCAAAAACACTTGAGGAAGAAGAAAGCAGGAAAAAGCAAACATCGAGGTTCTCAGTTCAAAACTTTCCAGTGGCTGTATATCAATTCTACTTTCTACTTCTTCTGCTTTTTTAACATTCCCATCTTTATAAGTAGGTTGGGTTTCTGATTGTCAGGGAGTTTTTGGAGAGAGGCAGAAGAGGAAGTGTTTTGGGTTGGGGACACAGATGTATCAAGAGAGCTGACACAGTGCTGCCACTCAGCCGTGCCACCAATTTCCCTCCGTGGACAGATAAAATATTGGTCTTAAAAAATCTTTATTGGTCAAAACCAGAGTTTATAGAGCCCAACTGGAATCTGTCACCATTCATAGACAAGTTAAAAGATAAGTGGACAATATTACATGCTTTTCTGATGGTTGATGTCTCTCCCAGAGCCAGATGAGAGGTCTGAGTACAGTTTTTGTGTCTGGTGTATTTAATATGTGTAAAAATATACAATGAGACTGTATTGTGTATTTAGCAACAATTATTTATTGAAGCTGTTCTTGAACGTTCACAGCTAGAAGCAGCGACTGCAAGCATCATTTCTGAGTCCTCTGTGTACTAACAAAACACCAGAGGTGAGAATGAATTGGTGATAGGTTGGGTAGGGTCACAGCTTAGATAGATGGAGGACTGGACCAAGTACTTAACTTTTGGGCACTCCACTATGAACACTGGTTGCAGTAGACCTGGAGTCAGTGCCAATGCAGACACACCTGTCTTTTACTCAGGACCTGAACCATTACAGAGCAGTGCCACTGATACCCAAACAGGTTTCAAGACAGTCCAAAAGGATATCTGGGTATCAAAAGCTGCCAATACTTTCTTGTATGGATGACCTTAAGAAGAGGCATTAGTTGATTTGTTTCTACCTTTTCTAAAACCATAGCTAAAAATGGGAGATTACAAATAGGCCTAAGATGAATATGATCAGAAACATCAAGATACAGCTTCTTTAAAAGTGGAAGAGCAGCTTTACAAAAATCAGGAATGGATATAGCCAGATCTACAATACGGGCAATGTGGGCAAGGGCCCAAGGACCCTTAAGAATGAAGGGGTCATCAATGATGAGAGAAACAAAATACAACACAAGGCTTGACCCATTCTCTTTAAGTTCGAAATTATGGTCACATTTGGAAACTTAGTATGTCCCAAACTAAATATGAGTTAGACGGTTTCAACCTGACAGCAGCGTTATCCAACCCCATTAAATTAAATGTTGACATGAGGAAGTAATCATGCAGCCTGTGGACAGAGAGCAATTTAAAATTCAAAATCAAAATTGATTGATGAACTATTGATGAGTGTTACTGTATCACATCATGATGTGATTACACTCATCAATAGTTGGCTGCTGAACTATTAAACTAAACAGTGGCTTGAAAGCTTGAAACAGAGTCACACTGAATATATTAGTGAAGCAGTATGAACAGTGATGCATTACTTACTGCTCTACATACTGGAAGGTATGTGAGCAGTGACACTAGTGCCTGATTTTGAAATAAGACAAAGAAGTGATTCATAATTTAATAGTCCAACACTGTACCAACCACCTTATTCTCTAAAATATTCAGTATTTTACTGTGCTGCTGTTTTTAAACAATACTTGGTCTCTACTGCTGCACTAAGGTATTCATCTATATAACCACAAATGACAAAATTAATACACTTTCAGAAGATGTATTTGTTATTTTCTACAGTGTCTGTTTACTACTGCTTCAAGTCTTTGTCCTGATTTTTAAAGGATCAGTTCATCCAAATTACTAAAACGTCTACAGTACAGAGATTGTCATTTAGTTTTTGTGCTGTCAGATGATATTTAACACTGCAATCACCTGCATTGTGTTTGGTTAGAGCCAAATCTCCAAGACAAATATCTCAAACCTATAATTTGGATGAACTGACCCTTTAACAGTCCTGTAAGTTTGCTCACACATACAGAGTGAGCACTGGGCCTCTTCCTCCTCCTCCTCCTCAGCTCAATAACAGTCAGTGTGCTTTGTGCTGTAGAGGTGGGGGTGGGGGGGGGGGTGAATGAGGTAATGGCAGAGGTAGCTCGGCTCGGCTCGGAGGAAACAAAGACAATTAATTTGAGAGCGGCAGCCTCCAGCCGGGTCTCGTCTCACCTCCAGAGACAGACAGCAGCCTGCTACTGCACTACTGCACTACTGCACACTCACAACAGCTTCTACTGGCTTTACAACCTGATGGAGTGAGGACAGGAACAGGGTTTTTTTTTTTTTACTGTCCATGCTGATGCTGCAAAAAACCTCCCCCTCACCCTTCTGTCTTCAGCAGGGGAATAAGGAAGTGACTTTTTTTTCCTACTTCTTCTCTGTCTATAGTAGTGTTTTGATTCAGTGCACAGTCACCAACAACACATCTTATAGAAACCTTATTAGAAATATTCAGAAAAATACTTTAAGATGGGTTCATGGGTTGTACATATCAGAAATGTATAATGTAGCACAAAGTTGAGAGGTTGTGATATGGAGCACAACAAGCTGGTGAAGCTGTTAAGGGAACTGTTTGTTGATGCAGTTTTATTGTTTTTTTAATGGTTAATTTAAAGGTTTACAGCACAGAGCTTTGGGTACACACACAGTACTTGTAAGAAAGCCAGCCAAATCTTTTAATTGATGAACTTTAGAAGTGTTGCTAGGTGTATTTTTACACTTTGGAATGAACCAGAGCAGCAGATTGTCCCCAGATTTGCATCCAGTGTTTTGTCTCCAAACAGAGACTGGGATTGACATCAAATCTTTACATTTTTACAATCCTGATAAAAGCAAATATTTATTTTTCAAAAAAGGTTGAACTGTTTAACGGTTGTGTGTGTGACAAGAAGCATGAAAATATGAAGCTTTTCAGCAGAGCAACAGGAAGAGCAGAAAAGACCAGAGGAGAGAAAAAGAGTGGATTCATTTTACATATGGTGCAAAACAGACAGAATATACCACACTGCTCTGTGAGTTACCTACAAACACAAAAGGTAAAAGAAGCTTATGACTGCTTAAGGTGTGTGTGTGTGTGTGTGTGTGTGTGTGTGTGTGTGTGTGTGTGTGTGTGTGTACTGAGGGGGTTAGCTTTCCCCAGGCCCTTTTTTCACAGCTGTACAGCCTGTAAATGAGCCATGTGGAGCTCAGGGAGGAAACATCAGTGTGAGGTTACACACACACACACACACACACACACACACACACACACACACACACACACACACACACACACAAGCAAGTAAGTGGGAAGTATAGAAAGGAACATACATTGTATTTATCAGATACACACTGATATGATCAGATACAGCAGTAGGTGTGTGTGTGTGTGTGTGTGGTAGGGGCGCTCCATTTAAGCACCACTCGGTCAGATCACAGCTAAGGCCACTTCACTTCCTGTTTCAATCAGACTCACAGTCACTCATACACACACATTGGAGGGGTGTGTGTGTGTGTGTGTGTGTGGTGGTCTTGCTTAGAGCTGCCTCTGTCTGACCCCTGACTGGCCCCTCTTAGCTCCACCTCATGACACCTGGACTAAGCTATGACACATAAGGCCTTCATCAATCAGCGTCACACTTCCTCTGTGTGTGTGTGTGTGTGTGTGTGTTTCTTGCTCTCATGTTACCTCTGTGCACACAATCACGCAGCCTGAGATACTGATCTTGATCTTTGCTTTCTTTACTCAGACGTGTGGGTGTGTGAGGATACAGGGGAAGCTTGGAGGGGGAAAGAGAGATTAGAGGGAGGAAAGAAAAAAGGAGGAGAGTGTTTACATTGATCAACAGCAGACTGCTGTCCTCAGGAAACATCTGAGAGGAGAGAATAGAGAGAGGAAAGCCCTCTGACTTAATGCATGGAATATTAACTAAAAGTTCTACCTTACTTTTATTAACTTTAAGGGAGAACTCATTTAGGACTCAGTCAGTTTAAATGATGATGTAGATATAATGTAAATGTATGCTTGGTTGCTTGATGAAGATGAAGTAGCTGACATCATCATCCTTCAAAGATGGAGGTCCTGTTGCCCTATGGCTGCTGCTCTGCTTCTGAGCCTAAGTTCTGCTGTTTGATCAACGTATTTGATGATATAACTTCAACGGTTAAGTTTGTCCTGCAAGCTTTTATCGATTACCCTCCAACCCAGACTCCAGATCTGCTCATGGTCTTACCCGCCACTTTGTCGACCTGCTATCAGAGCGCTCAACCTTTCAGGCCAGCACCAACTCTCCTACCCTTTTCCACCGAGCTGGAGCTGGTTCGGAGCCAGAGCCTGACTAAGCACCGGTTCTTTGCTTTTCCACCGCCAAAGCTCCAGCCCCGAGCCTCAGAACGGGAGCCAGAGCAAGAACCAACTCTTTGCTGGTCTAAAGCAAGAACCGATTACATCAGCGGGCTGCGGGCGGGGCTAACGTTTATTATCCGGCTAGCGGGGTTAACGTTTATTAGCCGGCTAGCGGGGCTAACGTTTATTAGCAGACTAGCAGGGTTAACATTCATTAGCTGACTAGCGTGGCATTTACAGAGGGTTAAACATTTGTTGATAAAAGTACTATTTTTATCATCACAGCCAGAGCTGTCGCCTTCTTCTTCTTCTTCTCCTTCTTTTTCTTCTTCTTCTTCGTTTCCGGCAGGCAAGATGCCTTGCGCCATGTTGCTGCCTCTCACTGGTGAATCATGGAAGTGTTTCAAAGGCGTGTGCTGGCTACGTTATACAGTGACGTAATCGCGTGGCTCCTTGCCGGTGGAAAAGCAACCAAGCACCAACTGAGCACTGGCTCTAGCACTAGCTCCGAACCAGCACTAGCTCCTGGTCGGTGGAAAAGGGGTACTACTTAACCTGCTGGGATCGTCTTTGTCCTGGAGTGCTCTCAGATTGCTTCTCTCTGCCAGCCACTGCTGCACCAGGTGGACCTCCAAACTTTAAGCAGGATTGTAAGGCCTGGCTGTTACCCAGCTCTTGGTCATAAGCTAAGGCTAACTTCATGCAACATTCTCCAACCGGACTATGCTGCCACTGTACTCCACCTCAGATCTTTACAACCTCAATAATCATCTGTGGTAAATGGACTGTACTTATAAAGCACTTCTCTAGTCTTTTTGACCAGTCAAAGCACATTCATACATTGTTGGCGCAGCCATCAGGAGCAATCTGGGGTTCAGTATCTTGTCTGAGGACACATCGACATGTGGACTGGAGGAGCCGGGAAGCGAAAAGCCGATCTTCCGATTGGTAGAAGACCTGCGCTTCCTCCTGAACCACAGTTGCCCCATCTGCATCCAAACTATACTACTATACAAAACATTCTTAAAGAAGCTGGAATACTTAGCAGCTGCAGAGGCTCTGGACTTGTACTTTCTAACAATTTCACGTCCCCGATCTCCATCTCATCCCTGTGTTCCTATCCAACTCCAACTCCAACTCCTCCATTACATCGACACAACTAACTACACTTAATCTGTCCAATCTCCATCACTTTCCTCAGTCCTCACAACCAATCCCAAAGCAACATCACCTGACGCTGGCTTTACTCAACACTTATTACTGACAGTAATCAATATCTTCTCTGGACAGAGCACACCTACAGGACTCACATACATTGATGAACTTAATTTCGGGTGTGTGCAGACTTGCAGCTTTTGTATATCATTGTGCTTGTGTTCTCTTCAGTTGAACTTTTAATGCTGGTGTAGGCAGCACAAACATCTGCAGCCTCTAGTTCCTCTGGTTTCTACTGCCAGGACTGTGTTTTCTTCTCCAGCTCGCCCATAACCTGCTGTTTATTCTGTAGTATGAAGTGCAATATCTGATTCAGCTCCAACATAAACAGATGTATGTGAGAAGTTGACATTTCAAGTAAAGAATGAGAAAAAAGTGGTGAAATCCTGCTACTATTGTTTGTTGATGTAGCCTCCGGAGCCAGTGGATGTCTACTGAGTCTACCGAATGGAGGCTTTAAAGAGACAGGAGCTACAGGAGCTTGTTGCAGACACAGGTTAATCTTAGGGGCTGCATAAAGGACCAGTATAAAATAAATAAGTAATGCTCTAGAATATAAATAGTGACCAAAACATTGCAAAATATCTTTTTCTTCATCATGTTAGCAGTGAACAAGAGAGTCTGTTTGACATGTGATTGCTTCATAAACTGTCAATCTGACACCAACTGGTCTGTTGATGGGGAGGGAATGAGGGAGGGGGGGGGGGGGGGTTGAGTGGGTGGATATGAGGTGTGAAATAAAAAATAGATTCATGGAAAATTGGAGGTGTGAGGAGAGCTGGGAGGAGGATGTGACAGCAGATTCCTCATTATACCGAGCTGAGGTCAGTGCAGCTCTGAGAAGCATTAGTCATTATTTGTGTTTGTGTGTGGAGGACAGCACGAGGACGACATGAGATCATATAGATGTAGAAGTCAGGTTGTGTATAGAGAGCACAGAGCTCCCCTCTCTAATCATTAAAAACTCTTCTCATTTCCCAAAATCATCCATGTTTGTGTTTTCCAAAATGAAAACGCCGTCTTCAGGGTCCGCGTAATAAAATTCAAGAAAGCAGGAGGTGAAGGGGGGGGCGCTGTGGAATTAATTTGAGCCACTTGACTAAAGCAAAACTGCAGGATTTTGTTGAACGGGGTGGAGGGGAGGGGGAGGGGGGCTTTTCAATTATGCATGACTGTAACTGAGTCTATGATGCGAGACGAGCCCGTCCCGGCCGTGGCATTAGCTGAGGTCTCACAGGAGGAGCTCGGCAGCCATTAGCAGTCAGTGGACACGCCGGGACGAGGCTATCAACTGGAGGAGGAGACTAGACAGTGTGACATGTGAACACATCAGATGGTGATGCAGGGTTTGATTGCATTAGTGCATAAATGAAGCGTTGAAGAAGTGCAGAGCAGCTGTGAAAAGCATTTACCTCCCTTAACTTAACTACAGCTGTAGCAGCAAGCTAATCATCTGTTTCTGCATTTGTGAGATTTGAAATCCACATTGGTTTTATTACTGTTATCACATTTTGTGTTCATTATACAAAACAATCCGAGGATGGAAGAAAACCTTACTGTTTCCTTTGTGGGTTTTCACTGTGATACACTAAAGTACAGCACACACACTTTACACTGAAAACCTGGTGGGATCACAACATTTTTAGAATAAATGATATTATGACGATATAGTTGTAGTGATATCAGCATTAAATTAATCATAATATTATAAGAAAAACTCTTTTTTGTCATGGTTTGGCGCTATATAAATAAAGATCGATTTGATTGATATCAAAATTTCTCTTTTTGTTGTACAACTTTATTTTTGTTTTCATTGTAAGTTGTTTCATATTCACAATTATTTTCACTTATTTTTCGGATTTTTATATTTGGCTTGTCTTTCCTTTTTCTATATGCTGACACTGTGATTTAATTTATTGTTTGTTTTAGTTTTGGAGTGGGACCCCAGGAAGACTAGCAGCGACCGCTTTGTGGAAGATAACGAGGACCCAAATAAAGACTAAAGAGGTCAATGATCTTTAGTGAGAAGGAAGATCTGAAGCATCTTTTTATGACTTGATGAGATGAAATGATACCTGAACATAAATGCTCATGTTTTGAATCGGTGGTTGAAGCAGAGAGGAGACACACATCAGCACTACTTATGAGTCTGTTCATTATTTCATTCAGTAGACAAAATAGGAATTTCCTTAACAGTAAATTAGTAAATGTATAAATTATTTATTTATTAATGGGAACTTTATTCTTAATATATGAAGTATGTCTATACTTTCACATCATCATTATTCACCTGTTGTTCAAAGACTTTAAACCGTCTCCATTCACCTGACTTTATTTATATTTTCAATGTGTGCATCAAACAACACAATTTGGTATATTGATAAAAGAAAAGTGTTTTATTATTGATGTGACTTTCCTGGAGAATATATGAAAAAAACCCATTATTATTTGTATTGTATCATATACTTAATGTGGTGATCTTACTCCTAACAAGAGTTAAGCTACAACACAATGATGAAGAATCTGACCCAACACATTTATTCATTTCATTTATTTATCACTGAATAGAACACTAAAAATTGCCAATATTTACTGCACATCTCATATTTATGCCTGAATAGTTATTTAGTTTGAAACAAATTAAAACAAATGTATTCATGAAAAAAATGTCTGACTTCATGATAATATTGTATTCTCATTATGAACATATTATTCAGGCTTATTCATGAAGAATTGAAAATATGTGTAGAGTCAAATTAGACTGTTGAATAAACAGCAAGAGTGCAGCTGCAGTTTGACTGCTGCTGTGATGAAGACGCACATCTGTCCTTCTGCAAGAGATCATGAATGTCAGTGATGGAAGAGCACAGTGTGTGTGTGTGTGTGTGTGTGTGTGTGCGCTGGTGCTGTGAGGATCTTCTCTACTTGTTCTTGCTGAGTGTTCTCTGTTTCTCTGCGTGCTCCACTATCTTCTCCTCCACATACAGGCCTTTGCGGCGGCGCACAGCGTTCATGTATTTCAGAGCCTGATTGGCCGAGTCGGCTTTCTCTCCAAAGTGCAGATACTCTTCCTCGGTGGTGGGAACCCAGTACGGATTACTGCTGATCACCTGGGACACAGGAAGGAGGAGAAGGATAGAAATGTGATGAGACAACATCAGGTGTCCTTCATTCATATATAACATCCATGTGATGCTAATCAGCTTGTTTCTTGTGACTGTGACAGAGATCTTCATTCTCTCTACTGACAAAAAGCTTTATCAACATTTAGATATGCTCTGATTCTACTGATGAAAGATGAAATAGCTGAATAAAGGAGTGTTTAACTGCTGATGAAGATCAACACTCTTTAAGGGCACACACACATACAGTGATAAAGCTGCTGTATGTATTTGCTGCATGACCTCACACAACCTTTTTAATGTGTGTATAGAGAGAGTGAGATGAGAGGAGTGATATTAGTTTCATGGTTAGCCTAGCTTAGCATAAAGAAACAGCTAGCATGACTCTGATATGACTGATGTTACTATTGTAACCACAGATATAATGCATTGGATTTCACAATGAAGTTGTTACACCAAACCACATTATTACCAGTAATGATCTGCTGTGGCTTCTCTGTTTATATTCAAACTGTAACTCTCCAATATCAGCTTCATTCATGATTTGGAGTCTACATATATATTAAGTGTGTCTAAGCTGCAGATAGATCAACATGCACACAGAACATTTCCAAAGGTTGATTTTTTACACATACAGATATACAGGAGAGCCTGTGTAACCTACATTACTATCAACAACTATAACAGAAACACACTTATTTACACTAGATTTCATTTATTTTATTTGTATCCCTCCTGTTGTCCTTCCTCAACAACATTAACTGAGAATGAGCTATAATTTCATTTCAATGTGGTCTATTCACCATCATTTCCAAAAACATGTCAAACCTGTGCTAATAAGTTGAAATGAAGTTGGCTAACTTCAGAATTGGGTGATGATTCATAAACAGTCCATCCAGACCAGGTCAGAGGTGTTAGGAGATTTTTTTCCCACTCTAGAAGCAGGCTCACTGTTTCCTTCTGCTTTAAGGCTTTATGCTAAGCTAATGTAGGCTAACCATGTCCTGCCTCCAGCTCTGTGCACACTAACATGAGACTTATTGTCATCATTTATCAATCTGTTGATTATTTATTTGATTGATTCACTCATTGTTCAGTCTACACAACGTCAGAAATCAAAAGTTGATAGAACTTTTAGACTTTTGTCCAAACAATCAAAACTCAAAGATAATGATTTAACTAGAACATAAACAGAGAGAAACTGCTAATCCTGATCATAAAACAGATTCATGACTTTCATAATGAAATGATTAGAAAACTGTTGTTCACCCATCTCTAATCAATCAAAATGATTGATTATTAGTTTCAGCACCATGACTCCTTCTGTTTCTAGAGTGCACCAACTGAAGAAATGACTGTTGGGGTCTGACACACACACACACACACACACACACACACACACACACACACACACACACACACACACACACACACACACACACGCACACACACACACACACACACACACAAAGAACAATTACAGTATCAGCGCATGCAGCAGGCAGCAGGCTCCTGCACCTGGCTCTGGTTTCACTGGGACAGATGGCAGAGAGGGAGTTACAACGACTGGGAGGATTACAAGAGACAACACACACACACACACACACACACACACACACACACACACGGTGCACGTGACCGGCATATGCTGGAGTACAATGGGATCCAGAGGGGGAATGAGGAGGAGGAAGAGAGGGGTAGGGGGGCATTGGGAGGAGGGAGGGGGTATCCAACAGTCAAGTGCTTGATTGACTGGTTGGTAGGCTGGTACCATCTGAGAGCAGCAGCGTGTATCAGCGTGTGTCAGCGTGTGTCACCATATCAGAATATAACAACACATAACAAAGTGCTTCTTCTTCTGTAGTTTTGGCTCACAGAACTCTAGACTTTATTCCTGATTCATTTGAGGAAACAAGCTTAATTCTAAGTTCTAAGGACGAACCCATGGACCAAGAGGAAGAGGAACCGGAGGCAGAGTTGTCCCAAATTTCTGAATTCATATTTGAATTCCCTTTTTTAAAGGGCATTCAACCACATGTCACATCCTTCAGTAAGTGAATGTAGCTGGCTTGGATATCAACAGGTGATTGTATAGAATGGAGATGGTGAGCTGTGAATGGCCTCCTTAAAAAAACTGGAGCACACATTACCACAGGGGTGGCAAACAAGCGGCCTGCTGGCCAGAACCGGCCCACTTTCCTTCCTGTGTTCTTTTCCTCCCTTCCTTCTTTTCTTTCATCTGTCCGTCCTTCCTTTCTTCTTCCCTTCCTCTCTTCTTTTCCTTCCTTCCTTCTTGTCTTCTCTTCCTTTCTCCCTTCCTTCCATCTGTCCTTGCTCCCTTTCTTTCTTCCTTCCATCTGTCCTTGCTCCCTTTCTTTCTTCCTTCCTTGATTCAATCTGTCCTTCTCCCTTTCTTCCTTCCATCTTCCCTTCCTTCCTCCTTTCTTTCCTTCCTTCCTTCTTGTCTTTTCTTCCTTTCTTTCTTCCTTCCTTCCTTCTTGTCTTTTCTTCCTTTCTTTCTTCCTTCCATCTTCCCTTCCTTCCTCCTTTATTTCCTTCCTTCCTTCTTGTCTTTTCTTCCTTTCTTTCTTCCTTCCATCTTTCTTTCCTCCGTTTCATCCGTCCCACCTTCCTCCCTTAAATGAAGTTGAGTTTGACACCTCTGCTCTACCAGATCTGCACTGTGATCTTCTAAACTGCAGGTCTTTAGCCTGGATGATGATTGTCTGCACTGGTCTGATCACATTGATTGATCCAGTGCCATTCTGAAGAGAGAGATGTGTGCTTCAATGTTACACTCCATCTGTATTGAGGTTAAGGTTTGTTTTTGATATAACACAAATCAAACCTTTGTGCATGTTGGCCTGTACACAGCTGAGAGAAACACAATCCAAAAGTTAGAGTCCAAACTATTTCTGAAACCGATGTTGGAGAGTTTCGTAAATGTGATGACAATATATTGGCTGATGCTCATTGTTTCCTCCTTCTTTTTTTTTTCAAACTAAATATGTGGAGTGTGAGACATTCAAAAAAAAAAAAAGTAACTTTATACATAAATCCCTGCCAAGGCTGACTGATCAACAAGTGATGTAATGGAAACAGTTTTCAAAGCACCTCAAACATGTTTCACATTTACTTTTTACTTAAATCATCTGATAATATGAGCAATAACTGTAAAGTATATTGATCAGGCATTACGATGATATATAATACACACATTCACACAGAGGCTTTGGCTGATCAATACGAGACTCATTCACACAATTCTTCAGTGTGCGTCTGAACAAAAGCTTCATTCTGATGGAAATCTAATGTAAACGTCCCCACAGGAGCCACTAACCCTCCAGTTACACAACAATACACACAACAATACACACAACAATACAACGCTCCAAAATCTGCTCCTGCTGCCTCTGTGCTCATTCATATGTTAATCCAATATCCTGGCCATATCAAATTGCTGTCAGGAGGAATGCTGACATCAGCACTAAGCAGCAGGCGAGTTCTGAAGAGAGAGAGAGAGAGAGGGAGAGAGAGGGAGAGAAGGGGGGGGGGGGGGGGTGGTTCAGGACTAACTCTTTGTGAGGACGCGTCTGCAGATAAATGAAATCAGGCAGACAAACTTTTAATGAGGTAAAGACAATGAGCAGCAGGACAATGAGCTGGCCTGAGAGGTCAGCGTGTGGAGGTTAAACTGATGACAAGGAGGCGCACACACACACACACACACAGACACACAGACACACACACACACACACACACACACACACACACACACACACACACACACACACACACACACACACACACACACACACACGCTTTTATAGACCATAGAGAGTTATGATTGGAGCTTGTAGAACTTTATTAATCAAGCAAGTGGAGATATTTAAGAAACAAATGTAAGACTCAATGACTTGTTAATGAGGCTAATGCTAAAGTAGAAGCTGTTACTGTGTGTGATTATATATTAGACACACTGAAAAACCTGAACTTTGACAAAATAGAAATGTTTATTTCAGTCAACAGCTAACCTGGTGAACATCAGGAGCAGTTTCAGCTATGTTAAGTCTCAGACTGCTTCCTACCATCAGCCATACTCTTGTTAATACAGGTGGATTCATTATGTATCTGTTCTCATGTACACACTTTCCTGTTTATGTCATTTGATTGTTAATCAGGACATTTATTCACTGCTGTGTTCATTCTTATTATACTGAGTAAGTATTATTTCAAATTAACATCAAACTTTGTTGCATTTTAGGATAAGTGATAGAACTCAGAAAGACATCATGTAGCATGTCAGTGGTTTGGATGAATGTAGGTCATATGACATGTGTTTCTTGTGTGTATGACTGCAGCTTTTAAACACTCCCACTGACACATTGTCACTCTTTTTTTGAGTCATAAAATGTATTGATGCGGTGTGATGGACCAGCCACCTGTCCAGAGTGTCACCTGGGATTGGCTCCAGCCCCCATCGACCCTCTGGAGCAGAGGTGTCAAACTCATTTTAGTTCAAAAGCCACATACAATCCAATTCAATCTCAAGTTGGCTGGACCAGTAAAACCATTGTATAATAATGTCCAAATAATATATAATATACATATTATAACTTTACTATATAAACGCTCCTGATTATTCAATATATGAATGGTTTAAATATGATATGTAGGCTATTCACTGTTTTTTCAGACAAGTGGATTCTGGTCAGGGTGGGAAAAAAAAACCAAATCTCTGAATCAGCAGAAAAATTAGAATTACTTTACTGCAATTTTCACACTTTGCACATTTCTACAGTGGACCAGATTGGACCCATTGGTGGGCCTGTCCTGGCTAGAGGTAAGATCGGGCCTAAAAAATCCAGCCCGACCCGACCCAGGCCCGCCGGTATTAAAGCCCGACCCGGCCCGAGCCCGATCAATTAACTTGATTTGCAGGCCCGAGGCCGAAAAAACCCGAAATTTTATATTTTATTTGTGAGGACTCAGGAGGAAGAGGAAAGGGAGGGGATGCGTCAGTCAGAGCCGGACAGAGCACTGCTCCGGGAAAAGGGACTGGTTGCGATTTGTGTGATCCCATTTGTGACGATGCCTGTGCATAATGATAACAAATTAAAGCCTGTCTTTTGTAACGAATTCTCCCAGTTAAACAAGACTGTAAGATGCATATTCTCTGACAAGGAGAGGAACAGCAGCAGGAGCAGGTCTCTGGGCTTCATTGTAGATCACAAGGAAGGGCATCTGAGATACACGGGGTAAAGCCTCCAGAGCGCAGCAGGTTCACTATAGTCTTCGTTACTAAAGGCGGGAACAGACTTTAAAAATCCTCCGCTGGAGACTGCGCGCACGGATGAATCTATTCATACATGTTTCTGGACCAGCTGCTGTTTGAGAAGTCAGACCTGCTGAAGTAGGTGGTCCAGGGCGGTCATCTCAGTGTAAAGTGCGTATTGTGCGGGAGTTCAGTCTCGGGTCTTGTCCTCTTGAACATCTGGCATTGAGCACTGCGTAAAGCGCGCGCGTATCCCGAGCCGTGTATTTGGTTATTACAGACTTCAGTCAGCAATGGCTCGTGAAACAGGTGCCACTGCCTCTGTGGCTCCTGTTTAGTAGTTAAATAGCAATTACCATACAGCGCCTTCTCTGTTTTATCCAAATGATTTATTTTATAACAAGCATTCCTTTGTTTAATATTCATACATCGTTTTAGTACACATAATACATAAATATATATTTATTAAAAAAAAGTTAGCGAGAGAGAAGCCCGGCCCGACCCGACCAGAACGTAATAATTGACATTTTGGGCCCGACCTGGCCCGAAAATCGGGCCGGGTCGGGCTCGGACTCGGGCTCGGACTCGGACTCGGGCTCGGACTCGGGCTTAAGATCTTACCTCTAGTCCTGGCCCGCGGGCCTTATGTCTGACATCCCTGCTCTAGAGCATAAGCAGTATGGAACATGAATGAAAATGTAAATACAAAAAGATGACAACAACAAAACTCTGTGACTTCTATTTAGGATAAATATGTATCCCATCATACTTTAGGTTCAGTATAATGTTGCCACAGCATTCATTTCTATATTTCTGTATGTGTGTATATTGGTAAGAAATGTGTACATTGTGGTTGGACTGCTGTAGGACTGTCAGTGGTTTGTGCAGCACTGTAGAGTGGACGCCTCAACTTAATTACACAAATTTCCACTTCCCTTCTTTGGCAGCCTCCCAGCTGGTGGTGCCCTAAACTAGCCGCCTAGCTCGCCTATGCATAAAAACAGCCCTGCCCTAACTGTGAAAATACATGAGTGTGTGTGTGTGTGACATTTGTGCTGTGTACTACACACTCATTTGCTGGCACTTGGATAATTAGTCTATTTGATCAAACCTTCTGGAAAAAGACACTAGTTGCTTTGGCAGTAAAAACTACACAAACACACTCGAAATGCCAACACACACACACACACATAGACACACACACAGGGTTTGTGCGACGGTGAACGGAGGAGCGTGAGGTAACAGGGATCATGAGACATGCAGAGAGATGAGCTGGATGACAAAGCTTTAAATATTCTGCGTTGTTGGAGGAATCAAACAAGCTCTCTTTTTCTCTCTCACACACACACACACACACACACACACACACACACACACACACACACACACACACACACTGCACTGAAACACTCCACCACTGCACAGTTACACGCTGCCCTGTTGTCATTGAGTTTGAACTATAGCTGCTTTACCTCTGCTTATGACTACATTACATTAACCAATTTGAAAACCTTCCTGGGCTTTACTATCCATTTTCTAACATAATAAGTATATACTACAGCACTTACTCTCACACTGAGAACCCTTTGTGATTTGACCTAACTTGTTAGCACTAAAAAAACTACCATCAAGTTTTCCAGTTAGCACTTCACAAAAAATAACAGTCCTGTTCTGTATTATCCATGATGTTTACCACCGCTCTCTGATCTCTGCTGTACTGTACTGTATGTCCTGCTGTTGCTATGTTTAACTGCAGCAGACTTGTCTGGACTTGCCTGTGTTCAGATGGAGACGTTTAACCCACAAAGATCTTGAGCTTGTGGGAAGTGGTGTTTGTTAAAAGTGGCTTAAAATGGATAAAGATGGAAATAAGTATTTTTTTAAATGACAATCCTTATCTGAAGTGAACCACCCAACATACTATTGAGTGAGAGTATATTCCAGGGCTTAATACAAGTTTTTTTTTCCCATTTCTGGAATAAAACATGGCAATTCTGGTTTCACTTTGGCTTTCTATGACAATTATTCAGGATTTGGTAACACGTCATGATAACTACGATATATAATCGCAATAAATGATATTATTGTCATTTGAAGTTCATTTTATACCACTGATATAATGATAATATAATAGTATAATAATGTAAGGGGGGTGGAGGGTGGGATTGTAGAGTGGGTGCTACACTTATGGTTGGGGACAGAGTTATTTACCTTTAATTCATACACAGTGAGGAATGGAGGACACTACTTGTTTAGTCAATGTGACATGAATAGCCTCTTAGCTGCTAATGTGAAGTGTGGTGATACTGAGGTCAAAAAAATGATCAAGCTCATGTCCATGTATCATATGATAAGTCCATATATACACATGATGATGTTGATAATTACAATATTGTATAATAAGTTGATAGTTATTGTGACAGGACTAGTTACTGGAGCTAACAGTAAGTTAAAAACTAAAGGTCCCAGAGTTCCATAGTAAGTGACATGTGTATGAGCCACTAAGGAAAGTAAACAACCCTTACACTTACATTGTGCTCGTGTTTTAAAGTGCATTAGACAAAGAAAGAAAGTATGCACCAAGACTGGAGCTAAGAATGGTTTAAATCAAATACAGTGACAAGAATGATGTAAAACCAATGACTTGGATTTACAATGTTATATAAATGTTAACAATATATTTTTCTATGATTAAATCCAGGTACACACAGGCTAACAGTGTAACCAGCAGACCTGAGTCTACACCCAGTACATTTACTCTAATAATTTCATTATAGTCAGAGTTTGCTATTTTCAGCTTTTGATCCAAAGACTTCATTTTTTTCTGTCATGTGAACACCTTAACCAAGTTATCTTACTCACATTAAGAATGTAATTGAAGTAAGCGTAACTCGTTTAACAGAGCTGAATTACTCTTAATCTTTTCATTATGCGTGTGCTCAGCAGTCAGGTTTCTTTCAGTGTTCATACTTCAGCCTCAAACTCACAGACTGAACCAGCTGCAAAGTGATGGAATTAAAAGAAAGAGTCGTGGCTCACAGCGGAGGGAAAATACAGCTTGTCAAAAACTGTCAACATTTTTAGGTTCCACAAAGGTACGATCGAGTGTAGAGTTGATCTACTGGATCACATTCAGACACAGACTTTCTATTGATTTAAAGTCAGTGTAAAGTAAGAATAAATATGTGTTCTGAGTTTGACATACCACAGAAAAGTGTGTTGTTAACCACCCTGCCAAATTTGAATGATTAAAAAAAAAATCACTACATATATGAAATTAGGCTTCAAAGTTGTATAAAAAATCAGTCTCTTTCTCTGCTCCCAAACGTTGTGAGAGTTCCTGCCGAGATTACTGAAACCCCGCCCCCTAAGTGTCACCTGTCAATCAAAGTCACCACCTCTACCAGAAACATGGACGCTACATCTGAGAGCTTTCTGCTGCTAACTCAGCTGCTAGCTTGACGGCTAACTGGCTAACTGTAGACTGTAGTAGTAGTAGTGTGCGCTGAATGTATTTATACCTCTACAGGAGCAGGGGCGGGTTCATGATTTTCAGACCCGCCCACTAAATCCTGAACACAGAAATCTTGAAACACAGTGTGTGAAGCCTAGCTCCACAATTCAAATCTAAATGGTTGAAATGCTTTTTACACCTTTTTTAGAAATACATTTATGATCTATTTAAGTGTGTTTAGAAGACATTTTTTACATGGTCTTTAAACACAGCCAGAACTGGATGAATCCTATTTGCAGGATAGAGACTAAACAAAAATGGTATGTGATGTCCATTCGTAGACCTCTTCTGCTCAACATCTTCCATGCTGCCAAAGAAGAACAATTATATGTTAGCACTCACAATGAATCACTAGTGCTAAATAGTCCTTTTGGACTGTACCTATAGAGCTCTTTTCTAGTCTTAAGACCACTCAAAGCACTTTTACACTACATTCATACACTGATGACAGGAGCTAACACACAGGGTGCTAACCTGCTCACATTCACACACTACTGGTGCAGCCATTGGGAGCAATTTGGGGTCCAGTATGTTGCCCAGGGACACATGGACACGTGGATGGAGGAGCCGGGAATTTAACTGCCGAACTTCCAATTAGTCGACAACACCCTCTATCTTCTGAGCCACAGCCGCCCCTAAAGGGCTACTGAGGGGCTCAGATCCCAGTTTTAACCTCCATGATAAGACAATCACAACATCCTACAATTAGAAAGACTTCGGCAAATTGTTTTTTGAATCCATCAACCGTAAGAGAGAAAGATGACTACAAACACAGTTGCTAAAAGAACAAAAGATGATGAAAAAGATGAAGTAAAAAGGTGGAATACTTTGAAAATAAATCTGGGCAGAACATACAGATTTATCAGGTAAAATAAAGCACAGAGGGGATGATGAGGTGGATATTATCAGATCACTACTCCGACACACTGCACATTGATGCAGTGCTCTGCTTGCCCATGGTAAAAAGTTCTGTAAGTAAAAGATAATGGTTGGAGATAACTGAATTTACTTCTTCCAGGACTTCTTAAGCTAGATACAAAGAGAAAGAAGCAGGTATGCCTCAATGAGAAAACAGCTGAAAGGAAAAAAAAGAGTGGAATCACATATAATATATCCAGTCAGACTGAAGGATTTCAGACATGGTGAGTCTACAACCTGTGACTACCTGGATGATGTAGACGAGCACCTATGGGAGCAGGGGATCATTTCTACCACTGACCTGAGGCTATACTGTGACACAGGGCCTATCCAACCTATTCCACAAAGCACACAACTAGAGGAATGGTCCTACCTCAAAGACCTTAAGGTATGAGTGTAAAAGTGATTGTTACACCTGTTATCTACATCTGCTCGGTCAGTGAAACTAAAGGAACATTTTAGACTAAATCAGGCTTGGAAGAGCTATTCTAAATGACTCTGAACTCATTATTTCCAATGAACCCAATCATAAACTTTGTACACTGACAGCTAACTGAAGAGGGGTCTGAAGCAAAATGTGATCTTCATTTAAAATAATGTTGAGTGTTGTGTTCTGATAAGGAGATTATTTGTTGGTATATCCCCTTTTCTACAAGTGAACACAGTTCTCTGGGGTCTTAATAAAATCTATCTATGCTTTGGTGAAAATACAGCAAGGATCAAGCAGCACAGCAGCTTTGTTCAGAATGGCAAGTTTGACTGCCTGTCCCGCCCACTTCACTTCCCCCCATCCCCTTTCGCAGGATGTGCTGGTTACTATGGCAACTGTTGAGCAGTGTGAATCCCGCAGAAAAAATATGACAATGCTTCAGCTAAAAGCTAAATTTAACTAAAAATGGAGCAATGGAAGTTGGTGGCCAGTTGGAGAAAGACTTTAAATTGGACCAGAACAAAATGACAGTAACCATACCTAACTATTGTACCAGGTATATCACTGTAATTATGGAACTTTAGAGAACTCAGTGAAGCAAGATCTGACTAGGTGTAAAATTGTACCCCTTCACTTACTGGTCTAATCAAAAGCTCCTGCACAGCTAAAACCAATCATAATATGGATGAATAATGAGACAAGCCACAAATAGAAACTCATAGAGTCCAATTATAAAAAAGCACAGATCAAAATACATAACTAGTGTAGCTGAAGAAGAATATGTAAAATAACCAAAGTCAAGGAAAACTAGATGACCTGATTCACCTACGCCATCATTTAGAAAACACAACTGGACAAATCTACCAAATACTTATGTGAATATCTATGACCTTAAAACAACTGTACTACATAATGAATGAAATCAGAACTTCAAAACTATGTTTCCTTTACATAAGATCACACTGTTGGCAGGATTAAGCTCGGAAGATGTATAGAAGTTACTTAAGAACACCATCAACCATATCCAAGTATACACAAAACTAATCCAGTTGCTGGAGGGAATGTGGGGGAAATGACTTGCTGACCATACACATATATTATTTACATATAAATAAATACAAATCTACTGGTCAGATATTTTACATATAATAGAACAGATGTCCAGGAAAGTGGGGGATCTGTAGAAACACAACATACTGTTAAGAACATGTCTTAAAAGCCTATAAAGGAAAGAATTACATCTTTTTTTGTTTACTGAGAAGCAGCAGAACTCAAGCAAATAACATTGGAAAAAATGGGAAAGTCATTAGTAAGATAAACATGTGGCTAGAAGCAGTAGAGAACATATATATATAGGAAAGAAAGGGTAACATACTGTAGTAGCAGCAGGAGGCCTCCTGCTGTCATGAAACATCAAAGCCTAACTTTGCTCTTTTTCCTTTTTTTCCGTGTATGTGTACACATGTGGATATATGACTGTATAGCTTATGTATGCAGGGGTGGAAGGGCTACCGATACTATTACTAATTACATGTTCAAAATACACACAGTAACCTAATCCAAGTGTCACAATAATCAAGTGATGTAACTGAACTACTTTCTGAGAAAAGAAATATCAATAAGATGACTTCTACTTAAGTGTATTTTGTAAGAAAACAGACAAATGTAACATGAAGCACAATAAGGCAGTAGCTTATAGACCTCCAATGAAAGTGCACAACACATGATGTGCATTACAAAGAGCATTCTCAGGGAAAGCCTCTGACAAAACAGAGCATGGCCCACTGGCTGTTTGAAGCTACTACACAGACATACTGTATGTCTCAGCGGGGAGAAGAACCCCACCAGGTGTTCCTGCCCACTCTATGAGAATTTTGTCCTCCACAGCTCTTCTCAGAGGAATGGCAGTGACAGACATACAGCTTTACTGTGTTCTTTTATTAAGACCTATCTGTGTGATATGTCTGAGTATTCTTGAATGTGCTGGGCATTCAGTGACACAGTCAGCTCTGTGCACGTTAAACATACACACACACACATCTTGGTGGAGGATGCTGTGTGTGCTATAAGCTGTCATATACCCAAATTCTCTTTAAACTCTTTGGGACTGCCACAGTGTGTAATGACTGTCCCTGCCTGCCCTGAAGTGTGAAGTGTGTGTACATGTGCCTGCATCATGTGACATCATCCTGTCCTCACACCACTGTGGATCAGTGAGTTATTTTGCTCTCTTTCCTGCTCTGTTTACATTTGGGACTTTTACAGTGCATGGTAGTTTTGAAATAGTAATTATCACGGGATCATCTGCTTAGGACTGTTTTTGTTTACTCGTTCTGTTCATCTGCATTTTCACTAAAGCTCCTGTCATTGCCACCCTCTGCCCTGCAATCACATCACCTCATTCTCCTCACCTGAGCTTCCCCCGCCCAGATCTAGCTGCTCCCTGCCCTGCAATCACCTCATTCCCCTCACCCCTTCTTCCACCCATGACTGTCATCAACCTCCCTCTAGCTCTCACTCTCTCTTTTATATTCATTCTTTTCTCATTTACTCTCTGTCAGATTGTACAACTCTGTCAGATTGTAACCCTAACCCTGCTCTCATCCTGCCTGAAACTTGGCAGGTAGCTGGTAAGCAGACAGTTGGACAGTGACACATTTAGATTGTTTTGTCTCTTGCATATTTGATTAGAAATGAAACAATGGCTGAAATTAAAGTTTAATGTGTTTTGACCAGTTGACAAGTGTGTCATTCACCAAAAATCTGACTAAAAGCAAAAATACAGTTTGCAGTTCGGGTCTAGCCTAGAATCATCACGGAGTATTTAAATGTCCTCTGGGATAAAGGACTTCAGCCAGTCAAAGACTGCAAACAGTCTGGCATTATATAAATATTGGATATCATAACTAAAGTTTGTTTTATTTGGTCAACTGATCTTTGGTCCACTAAAATTGGACCATTTCATTTACAAGTAAAAACTGAAGCTACAATCCCTCCTCCGTTCATTTGTGGACATAAATGTAAGGTCAAGAGGAAAGATTAACCTCACAGTCACAGTCCAAGTCAGCATTTCCAAGCCAGTGGCTGAAAATACAGATAAATTACAACAGAACTAATATGTCACTGTGAAACGAGTCTTTCTTCAACAAGAAATAATTCCTTTATTAAACCTGAACCTTGCTGATACATAGCTTAGTGTTACATATGTGGCTGCAATGTATTGTAGTGTATCAGTGCTTGTTCAAATAATACTAAAGAGACATTTAAATCACAATAAGAAGATTCTGTCTGTCATGTGTCTGTATATCAACTCTCTGACCTCACAGACAACTCGACCCATTGCCCCAACTGGCACTGTCCATATGGCCTGGAGGACGTTAAGCGTGTGTGTGTATGTGTGTATGCATGTGTGTTGAGCTGGGGCTGAAGCCAACCAAGCGGCAGGTATAACCGTCTAACACACATGTTGTCTAACACAGCTTTGATCCCTTCTCCCCTGAGATATCTGTCTCATTAACCAGACAGCCACAGTGACCTACAGCCCCACATAACAAGCTCAGTCACACTCTGTGCCTGATTTTAAATAGATACATTTAATTGGACGTTTTCCCTATGGTTTACACTCAAATCCCCATTTTGGCAAAGTGTAAATAAAAAAAGGCTCTCAAACCTATGTGGCAATGGCAAAATCACACCATGACTTCTTATTAAAAAGTGAGCAAATATATGAAGGAGAACAACACAACACAAAACAGACATCCAGTTCTACAATATTAAACCCCCTAAAGAGGAAAAAAATGCTGACACAGCAACACAAGTATTGGAGCTGCTCTAAATAAAATATCCTCAGGAAATGGACTGTTATGAGACATGGACCCCATTTCCACCTGGTATTAACATATGGTCTGTATCTGGACATCTTATCTGGATAAGGAAAAACACATGTTATCGCAGGTACGAATACACGCATACCTCACTGCAATCAAAAAACACAAAAGATACGAAAAAAAAAAGATGGCTGTGTTCAGACACCTTTGAGAGCGCTGCTTTAGGACATATGAGCACAGCGCACTTTTGAGGTTGGATTTGACTCGAATGACCAGTTTATACAGTTTTTTGAGGGATCACTGAGACGGTCACCATGGCAATTCCAATAATTATGGGGGTACATCTTGGCGAAGGTGAAAGAAAAAAGTTCAGTGAGGTCAAAGCTGGTGTTGGGAACATGCCCATCTTTGCACTACTTGCACGTGTCCAACACTTAGAGAGCAGGATGGATGATCTTAGGGCAAAGGACTAGATTCCAATAGGAGATGGAGGACTGTGGCATCTTTTGTCTTCTGGCTGGTACATGGCTCAAACCCCCCAGTTGCCGGATTGTGCCACCTGACCATCAACAACTCCTTCGTCTCTAACGTCCAGCAGGTGTAATCTGTCTCATGATGAACAATTGATATAATCCTAGGCTCGCTAAAAGAAACTTCCCCACCCCTCCTCACATGATATGGAACATTTAATGATCTCATACCATCCTTCTGCCTTCTTCTAGAGTTCACTTTGGTCCGCTGCTGGCAGATGCAGAGGCAGTATTGTCAGAGCTGCATGGTGTTCTGTGGCAGCACCAGACAGGTACCCCATTAATGTCCACATAGTGACAGGGGTTTTTAATAAGGCAAACTTTAAAAAGTTCCGCCACTCTTCTTAAAAACATTTCATATCTGACCAGAGAGGGCAGGAGTTCACTTCCACCATTCAACAAGTCTGATCGCACCATCTTCCTCATACCGGTATATGAACAAAGGAATTATTGGTACTGGAAGCTGTGCTGAAGAGAGAAGTCAGTATGGCGTAGTCTCAAAACATGTGCATTCTAAAAACCAGGCGGGTGCACGTGATACAAACGCACAGCACAGTATCCACGAGTGGAAAGGCATCTTCATGACGCCAGCACCTTCAGACAGCACAGCAAAGTGTTGGGTGCCCAAAAAGCAGTAAGATATCGTAATGTTCCAAAATGATTTAGGTAATACTTTATAATAAGGGTACAAATGAGATACTTCAGTAATGCTTATCTAATGCATGACTCATGATGATTTAATGCATGAATTAATGCATATAATGAATTCCTGTTGTTCATCATTAACAAATGATCAAGTCACTACTTGCCACTTTGTAGAAAGGTCTGGATGTGGAGCTAAAATAAAGTACAAACATACGTTGGTTCAATAAGACATACACAAAAAGAGGTATAAGGTATATATGTGTTTAAGTTTTATGTGATTGACTTTGAGTGGATATTGGGGTTGTACATAGAATTGGGATAATTAATTATATATGAGTTTATGAATGAGTTTATGGGGGGTAGGAAATAATAAGTGTGTACTTCATATTACTTTTAAAACATGCAATATTTAACTTGTGTTGTTTATGAAAATATGTTTAGTAAGACTGTTGCCAGGATTTAATGTTTATTTCATTTTATTAATAATGCTTGCTATGTTTTTATCTTTTTTATTCTATATGTTTGAAATAAAATGGATTTAACTATAAACTATGCAATTATATTCTTAATTCTGCAGTCATCTATTAGCTAGCTCAGTTTCTGTATTTCAGTTACATTTGGACATTTACATTGTGGATATATGACTTACTATATCTCTATTTAAAAACACATAGGAGCAGCATTTGTCGAGTGTGCTCTCCCAGAGATCTAAGAAACTCAAAGCTGAGACAGAGAGAGCAGAGGCACTGCTTGCAGCTGAGAAACAGCATTCTGAGACTGAGCTGTTAGCATTGAAGGCTGAGATGGCAGCCTTAAGAGAGGAAAGCCAAAAACAGAGTAGAGGAGGAAGAACTGGTGAAAGAGATCAGAGAACTGGAGGCGGCTCTGTACATGTAGACTGTTGCTGTTTAACTCACCAGAGAGACCACAATTAACCCCCAGACTCACCTTAAATCTGCAGTGTGGACTTTTACATATAATGAATGTCTGTCTCTTGCCAAAGGAGTTAACAGAATGCTGATTCACCACCAGATAAATCTCTGTGTATTTCACAGTATACAGAGTTTTTAAATCTCATGTTGGGCGTGACATTCCTATACTGGCTGTTTGGCCGTTAATCATGTGGCTCTTTTGGACTTTCCAAATGTTATCAGAGCAAACCGATCAAATTCTCATTTTGCGGGGGTTGTGTGACGGTTAAAACAATTGATCCACCGTTTTACAGCCGCAACAACAGGTTAGGACCAGCGGTGTACTGGCCATCAGCCAAACTGGAATAAATCCCTGGAACAAATCCCACTGGTGTTCTGTCGTGCAACTTGAGCTGTGTGAATCTCAGATGGACTGATCTGATACATCACGACATCACTGCAGTTTCATCCCGGAGTGGAGACAGATTACAGATTAAACTCAAGTATAATCACTACCAAATTTTATATTTCACAATCACTTACAATCATTTTAATAAAGTCTAAATTACAGCTGCAAGTTTACGCATCCACATTTCCAGCATTAAAACTTTAGTGTGGAAGTCTAAACACTAAACACCACTTCATTGGTGTATAACAGTAACTTTAGATTATTATTACATCTTTTTTGCTGTTTATTCAATTTAGGTAACATAAGAGCTGTTTGAGTTATATATCAGCTGATTTAAAAGTCTCTCTTCAGGAATATGCAAAATACGATTGGGTTATCACAACTGGCTCAACTTTACAGGTACTCTGCCCTGCGTCATCCTTGAGCCAATGGCATCGCTCTCCTCATCCTACTCTCTTCATAGGCACCACCCACCACTGGGACATCAGCCTGAATTGATTGGCTTCTGCAGGTTGTCAAATGGGCCCTCCCCTTCCTCAATGTTTTGTTGAATTATGTCCATGAAATCTCCAGCGGGCTCGACGGTTCCAGAGTCCTGGAACTGCCACCACCATTTGCTACCTGTCTACCTAACTTCCTATCTGGAGTCATACAACATACATACGTACATCCACAGTGGAAAACATGGACAGCACCACTCATAAAGTCAATCCGTAGGGTTGTGAGATGATTAACACAGTAGGAATGCAGAAAAAAAGAAACAAGGGTCCCAAGGAGTTCAGATTCAGATCACATGTTCATACCAGGTGTAAATGGGACCCTGAAGCTATTACAGTGAATATGCTGCTTCCATAAATAATAATTCTGTAATAATATTTACCTCCCAGTGGCTGAAGACCAGCTGTGGACTGGCCAATCCGCTGGTCCTCTTGCGGATCTCGTCGGCAAATCCGAAACTCTCAGCGACAGGCAGAACGGCCTTGATAAGGAACATATCTGTCCCCTCCTTCATCTCTTCATGGAGGACTTGACCCTCTCGCTTCCCCAGGACGCCATATACTCGACCTGAGGGGAGGGAGACACAGTACACATAAAAGAACATGTTATTTTCAACAAACTGGAAGCTAGGATTCAAACTGTGCTTTTGCATAGAGGTGTCACTAACACTAGGACAAAGGTTCCTGTTGCACATGTTCAACTTTAGTGTGACTTGTGCAGGGTTTACGCCAGAGAAGTTGTAGGCCTAGTAAGGGGTGGGTGTCTGATTCTGACCCATAGACTGTATAGAAGAAATGGACATAACATCCGTGATACCAATAGTTTCAAATCTGGGCAGCGCCATCTTGAGAATTTCAGGTGCATGCTGGGAGAAATAAAAACACGGATTCTACTTATATGGGCATGAGGCTGGGCCAAGGGCGGAGCCATGGGCGGAGTGGGGAGGTTGCTATGGTTGCGAGGGCTAGAGCTCGAGGACATAGGGCAATCAAACTGTCAATCACGATGTAGACACGCCCTAATGCATACCCTGCTTTATCGTCAAATATAAAATCAAGGAGGCCAAAATTTCACAAATGAACATCATGTTGCATTGAAGAAGGCTTTAAACTAGCGATTGAGACCATAAACACATTTTGAAAACGTTTACTGAAGTTAGAAATCAAGTGAGAAGTTGGTAAATTTTTGTTGTGAAGTTTTGACCAAATCAGTCGCCCCCTGGTGGTCTTTTAATAGAATGCAATTCTAAGTTACTTCCGCATTGGCCTCATTTCAGAGGACGGGAACTCCGTGCCTGTTCTGACCAAAACATCTCACTGTGTTTTACTGGTCATAAACGGGCATATACCAATTACATTACTCTCAGTCAAAAGACTCTCCTGTTGCCCTCAGAAAGAATGACTCAGTAAATATTGGCAGTCATCATCTAAATGTTCATCTACATGTTCACTAAAGAAACAGAAATGTTATGTTATCACATATCTGAACTTCTGTCAAGATAAATGTAGACGGTGAAAAGTATTGTAGTGAACAGATGAGAACAGACAGCCGTGCTAATGCTAATGCTAATGCTAGGTGAGCAGTGACGTTGTGTCAGTCTGTTGGATTACTGCAGAGCACAGTCACATGGACACTGTGTGTGTGTCAACAAGTCAACACTGACTTTCACCCTGACCTTGTCAGGGACCAAAAACAACATCTGTAACCACGGTAACTACACAAAAGAACGATGGCAACAGCTGCACAATCAGAATGCTTAGTAAGCATAACAAATAAAAGTGCGTGACAAGTAGTGAAACTAAAAACATAGTCTGACACCATCATGATGAAGCTTTTTTGAATAAAATAGCATCTTGGTGTCAATGTTCCTCCCCTGCAGCTTAACCTGACCTTCACAATGCATTTTTACACATAACAGATTGTGGATTCAGTCTGTGATTCCCATCTCTTTCAATGGAGTCGCACTAGAAAAGAAACCCTTCATGGCCACTATGAAGACATAATAATTACAATGAACAGTATCTTTCTGTGTACATGGCACATGAGAATTGAATAAGACAGACTTGTGAACCTGTTTTAAACCCTGATATGATGCAAAAAGTACTTGGACTTGATGGGGGGGGCAGTGGAAGCTGCTCTATACATACTACATCAGGTGTCTGCCTATAGTCTTGTGAACATCACACAGACCCTCATCTCACCTCACCTCACCTCACATGTGGAAAGTGTGACTTACCCTTTAATAACACCTTACTCCAGATTTAAGAGTGGGGACAGACATAGGTCTAACACATGAACACTGTATACACACTCAGAGTAACACATAATCAGCTTGATGATGATGAGAGACAAGGTTCATACTTTGACACATTATTAAAGAGAGCATATAGACAGTGTGATGCTGATAACAGCAACAAACTCCTGCATGTGTGAACAATTATCCAGCTTAAGGGTGTAAAGCAGCAACACTGTGAACATGAACATGAACTATGTGGCCAGATAATAAACTACCACTCTATGTATTTATGAAACTAGTAAGATATGGATGAGTTCAACCTATGCAATCACATAACAATAGGTGTAATCAATGTCAAGTACAGTAAATCAGTGCACTCTCTGGTGTATGTAATTAGAGATGAATTATGTTCATAGGCTAGAACTAGTGGTGACACCTGAAGATTTCCCCCAAATTAAAATTTTATCCCAAGAGCCTCCTGTAATATGTCAGAAAGAAAAGAATGAGCTGCTTTCCAGTTTTGTTTTTTTTTGCTTTCACAGACATGAAGGAGTTCAATCTAAAGCAGCACAGCTGAATGGAACATTTAAAAATGAGGGGTTTCCATTTAAACCCACACTAATGGAATAAATCTATACGGCTTAGTTAAGTAGCTGATCTAATTGGACGCAGGCTAGAATGAGCATCAGCATCAGCAGAGGTATTAATGCTTCTCAAACACAAAGTCAAAGAGATTTTGGGATATTTTTCAGTAAATGGCTCACTTAATCTGCCCGCTCACATTCAGCTGACGAAGCAATTCTTTGTGTAACAAGCTGCTGTGGCTACTAATAAGCCCGCAGAAATTGTTTACCAAAACATTAAACTGCATTTCAAGCCTCATTTTCATCTTAATGACTTTCAGAGGACAACGATTTAGGGAGTGTTGTGGAGCATTAGTCAACACTGAGCTGTGAGGCTGAGAGCTCTGCAGGCTCACCTGTTGTTCGGGTGCTGTAATTACTACCAGTGACATTTTCAGTACATCTTGTGCCTGTAAATGAGGGTGGTGTGTGTGTGTGTGTTTGGGGGGGGGGGGATAACATGATTATACTGATTTTTTTGTTTTATTATTAAAAGTGACCCTTTTGTACTAGTGTGGACTAAGGATCTGTGACATTACATACACCTGGTAGAACATCTACTATGCTGCTTCAATGGAATGATGATATTATCTTATTAATCCTTTTGAAAGTAACACAAGCTTTAACTGGAATAACTGCTTCCAAAAATACCAGCTTCACACTGACAACCTCCTTATTTGGCTACAAAGGCTAGAAAATGATGATGGTGCAAGATGGAGTTAATTCTAACCAGGCACATTTTCTTTAAAACATGCCTTCATTGTAATGTTTATCTGTTTAGTCATCATCAAAAAATGCTTTTACTTGAGTATTCTATACACAAGGCCTGACTCCTCTGTTAGACCTGAAACTTAGTTTGCAAAATGTTGTTCTAGACAAACAGAGACCAGCAGTCCACCAGATCTGCAGTGCCTCTTTTAACAGTGGAGTTGGTGATGCGCTGTATTCTCTTACCCAGCACCTCAGCGGTGGCCATGATCTCACAGGTATACATGGCAGCCATGAGTCTCTGGGGCTGAGCCTGAAAGGCGTGACGGCACGCCTCCTTCATGGCAGCGATCAGCTGGCCCGAGACAGGCCCATAGCAGTCTAGAGAGGTAGCCTCTGGCCTCCGTCTAGCCTGGCTCGACTCTACCGCTGCACCCTCCGCCTGTGCCGATGTCTCACTGCCTCCTCCCGTTTTACTGTCTGCTAAAGCCTCATGGGATGTCAGATGTTCCTCCAAGGAGACCTGATGCTGTAGTGGAGCTGAAGACTGGATGTCCCATCTCACTACGGAAAAGCAAACTCCCATCAGGGGCTCCTCACACATGGGCCCCGACAGGGTTGCTAGCTGGAAGCCGCTGACGATGCTGTTGTCAAAGTCTCGTAGAACAGGGGCCTGAGATCCAGCCTCACCAGCTTTTTCTCCCTTGCCCAAAAACTGCCACAAAGAGGGCCGCTGGTAGCCCTCTACGCTGTTCAGCAGAATGTTAGGACCATATCTGAAAGCATTAAAGTAACATGGTGAGTACACTTTTTTTTTTTTTTTTAAGATTTTATTGGCATAGATGCCTTTATTCATCAGTAGATCGACAGGAAACATGGGAGAGAGAGGGGGGGTGACATGCAGCAAAGGACCTCCGATCGGGATTCGAACCGGGGTCGGCTGTGTATATGGCATGCGCTCTAACCACTCGCCCACCTGCGCGCCGAGTACACTTTACAAGGGATGAAAAATAAGGTGCTACGTTTTCACAATTATCTTCTTTAACTTGGTAGGAAATACTACATCTCTATTTCTACCTAAAAGCTGCATTGATTGATACTTTCTGGCCACTTGGACACAACAAGCTGTGAGCACAACATTGATATATGTTCACAAGCAGCTTTCTAGTTTGTGTTTGTGTCCACCTGATGAATAAAAGTCCAATATTCCCTCTCTTTTTAAATCTGTTTTTGTTTTTGTTTTAAGATTTATATTTATGTAACATATTTATATAATATGTCCTTTGGCTGCTAAATTCACAACTATGTTCACCACTTAGTCCATTTACTTCCAAAGGTCAGTCAACTCTATTCTATTCTCTGTTCTTCTAATCATTCATAGAATGTTACATTCTATGTGAACCAACGTCCACGTTCAGGTCTACAGTCATTGTCAGACCTGCGAGGTCCAAAGGCCCAGATACGCTCCACAGCATTCCTCCACTTCCTCCCCTGCAGTAGGCTCTCCAGCTTGGCCTTGAATTCAGTGATGGCTTCCAGGGTCCTGGGGCTGACTTCCAGATTCTTTCCCTCCCTCAGGGACATGTTGATCTGCTCCAGAGTCCGAATCAGCTCCGAACTACTCTCCAACAGACTGGTCACCTCTGACAGTGCAAAAAAATATCATTCACAAGCCTATTAGGAACGGTGGAATTAAGGCATGAGACACTTCACACCTCAGTGGCTTAAGTCTTCATTAGAGTTTCCATTGTTTAAAAAATATGTTTTTGAAAATTTGTTTTACTTCAGTGGACCTTAACCTGGTCTTCCTGACACAGTGAGGTGTTCTTTTTTTCTTCTTCACCAAAACACATAATTAACAGTATTCACCACATAGACTGGTTTATACATTTTTATACATTATGATTTTCTGAAATAAAACCCAGTAGGCCTCAAGTGGATTCATAGGAAAGAGTTTGAATACGTATGTACATTATATACGTTAGTTGAGTATCATAACACAGAGAACAGAGAAAAATACTTTCATTAGTTAAAGGGTAGTTCTGGTATTTTTTTAACCTGGACCCGATTTCCCATTATTTGGGGTCTAAGTGTTAAATGGGGACAAATAGTTTTGAAATTGGTCTGGTATTGAGCAAGATTGCTTTGGCTGGCAAATGCAAAATGGGTTGCCATGTAATCCCTGGGGGCAAGTGCGTCCACTAAAAGTGGCCACTAACAGGCTCAGATTTTTTGGGTGTGTCAGATCTAAAGTAAACATAGAGTAAGTAAACACAGTACTAGCCTCCTCCCACCCATGCTGGCTTGTGTACATGTATGAAACCGACTTTCACCAAAGTTAGACTGTAAGGACACTAAAATAACTAAGTACAATGACAGTTGAGCTCATAGGACTTGGTTTTATAATCAGCAATCATTCCTTAAGTGGGGTAGGGGTAAATGCTTCACTGGGGCTTCAGTTGGGCTTCCTTGATGTTTAATTGATAAGACCATGCAGCAACAGAGCTTCAGTAGGATCAGTCAACTCCGGCTGTGTTCTGTCAATGATTCAGTCCTGATTGTGGATTGTAAATCATAACCAACAGCAACAGAACTTCAGGAGGTTCGGTCAAATCCAGGTTTCTGCTGTCAGTGATTCAGTCTTGTTTATGTGGACTGTAAATCATAACCTGCAATTGGATTATTCCATGGACTATTAGTAGGATGATTGTGAGTCATTGACTGGACTGGCCAACTGTATTTATTTGAGCTAGAGAACGCAGAGGAGCAAAAACGAATGGAAGAGGAAAACCAAGAATGGAGGCAGAAAGGCAACAAGACCGCAAGGAAAGACAACATTCAGAGAAGCTGGAGGTGTTCCTGCAGTCACTTGCTCTCCTGATGAGTGACGAGGAAAATGTTTTCTTTAGAGTGGGACCTTTTGCTACCAGACTACAAATAGATTTACAGCATTTATCAACATTGTTGTCCTGGAGACTGTTTCACCTCCACAAAATCAACTGGAAGCTCCACACTGTAAGAAAAATGTGATGTTAAAATGCAACTGTGTGAGAAATGACAGTATGTAAGTCTATCCCTGTAAACTGCACAGTATGGTTCTTGTGATTATCCGTCTAATTTGGAAACTTGCAGACATAAACCATTTCATTTTTCTACTGAGTTACTACTTCTCTAGGATGAACAGACACTGAGCTATCCACAGCCTCAGACGTAGGGAGAGATTTAAAAAAAAATCCACTATTAGTCTGACACACTGCTAACTGGAGCATTTCATTTTTTTCCCTTCTGCCACTGTGTGCACTGCAACTCAATACAATCTGTGGTTGTTGGACCCAAGACATTAAAATGTTAACAGAAATCAGTTGTTCCACATGATTTGAACTTTTCCTTTGAATCTTTAAGGCTTCAGTATGCTTCAAACAAAGTGCTTCACTGTGCCTAAGAACCCCATCAAATGATGTGGATGTAGGGGTACGTTCGAAAACTATTGTGACTTCATGAAGTAGACAAATTGACAATGACGTCCACTTCACACAGCGATTGACCAGGTGTGTGGAGGTGTGAAAAAAAGTAAGCAGGGTTGTAACTTTGTCTTTTCACATGGACTACCAAGTACAACACCATGAATTCCTTTGAGGAGAGTCTGTCTGAAAGTATGCATCGTTAATTCTGTTGGTATGATTCATCGTGTCTTGCCCCTGTCTATGACGTTGGGGATTTTGCCCTAGTTTGCACTGAGTCCATTTATAGCCAACACTTTTGTCTTTAGACATGGTCGGATGACACAGTGTACAACCTAGTTTGTCTTGAAGCACTTTAGGCCTTTAGCCAACTTGGTGTATGTCCACATCTTACCCTGAGGCAGGGGGATTGCCTGGACGCTGACAGTGGCCAGTCTGTTGGGAGTGGTGAGGGTCACCAGACCAGTGGGATCCACATGGAAATTGTCAGATGAGCGACCCTGAGAGACCTCGTCTTTCACCTAGGAATATATAGACACATAGCAATATATCTTTGTACAGAGAAATGATAACTTGATGTTAGAGTGTTCATGAGTAGTAAATCCAACAAATCTGCTTTTTATAACTGCCCAATCCCTCTAATGACTCCACCCTGGTAAAGTCACTTTCATGACTTTACCATCTGTACATCACACCATCTGTAAAAGACATAATCTACTATGTACCTTTTACTAGAAAAGACCTAGCAGACGGAACATGCTGAACAGAAAACATAAGACACTTACATGTACTGAGTAGAGGTTAATGTGGAATACAGTTGGATGACTCACCTGGTGAATGATGGCGAGTTTTTGCTGCTTGCCCATCTCCTCGTTGACCATGTCCACCTTTGGAGGACGTACCACTGTTTCTCTAAATGGAATGATGGGTTTGGACGCAGTGATCTCAATTTTAGCAAACCTGTAAAAAGCAAGTGAAAATCTTGTTACAGATTATGCTGATCTCCATTGTCCACAACCATCTTCAAGCCAACTGGGCATTCTCCTGCGTTATATTCTTGTATTATACATATAAGTAACTTCGGATATAGTTTGAGAGTTTACAGTTATGCTAGAAGCTCTGAAAGGTTGTACTTAGGTACAGCAACAGCAAAAAACAAATTTTCACTGATTCCAACTCAACAATGTGAGAATTTGATATGTTTCTAACCATTTATCATGTAGGTTATGAATTGAATGTCTTTTGGTCTTGGATTGTTGGTCAGACAAAACAAGCAATTTGAAGACACCCGGGCATTTGTGGCAGGGCTTTTCACACAATTTTCTGACATTTTATGGACACAAAGATAAGACTATATCAATCGGTAGATGAATCAATAATGAAAATAATGCTCATATGCAGCAGTAAGGAGATCTTCACTATCTTAGTTTCATGAATCAAAGTATGGAACAGTGATGAAGTGATGGAGATGAAGTCAGAAGGTTACTTAAGTACATTTTAAGTACAGACTGCAGCTGTGAAAGCTACTGCTGGCTTTAGCAACAAGTCCTGGACAGAAATGAGTTAGAAGACAAGGTTGATAGAACTTTCTGGCAAACATGCTTAGGATTTGGAATCAAGTTTCTATCTGATTTACTGTCATAGTTATGAGTAAAAAGAGAAAGATTAGTTATCCACATCAACACCAAAACTGAATCAACTTTTATTTGCCTAAAGGCCTGTTTGTGTATTCAATATCTTCTAAATCTGATCAGTTGTTTCTGAGAAGCTTGCTGACAGAAGGAGTAAATGGGGCCAACTTTCTACATAATGGTAAGAGTCACGATTCAGTTTATTGTCAGTTTCTAGTTGTTATAATGAGCATTTAAAGAGAAAGTGAATGTTTCAGTTTGATAACAGCTGGTGAGCTTTCTTGGTTCCACATCCTGTAACACTGCTTTTAATGTCTCTTCTCCAGCAGAAGGCCATGGTCTCCCTTTGGGCCCACTGGGCGAAGCAGACCAAGATCACTCAGCTGATTTGGCTCTCTCATCCAGTATTTCTTGAAGCAAAGTCTCTGTTAGTAATGTCTAAAACAAACTGACGATCATATAGATATTTCCCCTGCACTCCACACGATGACAGAGACGTAGACTTGGACATGTACAAAGACACTCCGCTTTAAATCTATCCTGCAGCAGTCATGGCCTTATAAACAACACAGAGGATGGATGAATATAATCCACAAGGGACGCTGTAAATATTAATATGAGCAATAACACGTTGTGGAGAAGGGCTTCAAAAACCTCCACTGAAATTCTGGCAGCGTGGTCTGCACAGCCCATTGATAAACAGAGTGCACAGGCTTAAGAAGTGCCTACATAATTACATCAGCTGTTAGGTAAGTGTTTTTTTAAACATGAATAAATATGTCTATTTTCAAGAGTGTGCCCTATTACAAGACAGGTTTCAGGTCAATTGGGAAGGATGATGCTTCAACCTGCATAATTACTTAACTTGTAGGTCAAAGCACTTTTATATTTCACTGCTGTTTAAATGATTGAAAAATGTTTTTCTGAAACTGGAGAAACTGCAAAGAAAGGATATGGCTGGTGATGCTCTATATTTTGCTTATAACCAGGCGAGGATTTCTGATCCTCTGAAAGGAGGCCAACGCGGAAGTAACTTAGAACTGCATTCTATCAAAAGGCCACCAGGGGGCGACCGTTTTGGTGTCAAAAGGACTTATGTCTCTATACAGGTCAATGGAGAATTCACCAACTTCTCACTTGATTTCTAACCTCAGTAAACGTTTTCAAAATGTGTTTATGGTCTCAATCGCTAGTTTAAAGCCTTCTTCAATGCAACATGATGTTCATTTGAGAAATTTCGCTCTCCCTGATTTTATATTTGACAATAAAGCAGGGTATGCATTAGGGCGTGGCTACATCTGGATTGACAGGTTGATTGCCCAATGTCCTTGAGATCCAGCCCTCGCAACCATAGCAACCTCCCCGCTCCGCCAATGGCTCCGCCCATGGCCCCGCCTCATGCCCATATAAGTAGAATCCGTGTTTTTATTTTTCCCAGCATGCACCTGAAATTTTCAAGATGGCGCTGCCCAGATCCGAAACTATTGGTTTCTGAGCAGCAGTCCACAAACCAATGGGTGACGTCACGGATGTTACGTCCATTTCTTCTATATAGTCTATGCTTATAACCAACAAATCGCATGAAACCAAGAATGTATTGATCTTCTAACAGGTATTGTGTGTGTATCAAAGAATTATATGTTAGTCCTCTGTGCCATAAAGCGCCACTGTTGTCCAAAAACTATTAAAAAACACATCAATGAGCCACAATATTACACTAAATTACATGATCCCTTATTACCATGAACACACACACACACAAACGCTGTAGTTTAGTTTGAATTAATCCCACACACCACTCTGCTGCAAGAGGTACTCACTACAACACCAAATGTAGATTCATCCACCACTGAAAATAGACCCCAAGAAAGGCATTTTCTCCCATTTGAGTAATAAAAATAGAGTGATGTTTTCAAATGAGTGACTTGAAAGATCATGTCTTCAGTAAAGCATTGGACTCAAGGCTGGGAGCCACACAGGGTTGGATTAGTACACCCAGGGGCCCCTGAGCACTGAAGCTCATGTCCCCCCAAAAAACTTTTATTTCTTGATTGGATATTGCTGGTGTTGGGTGGAAACCTTGTAAGTCACATATTTAGTTTTGGACATACTAGGTTTCTGACAGTGACCATAATTATCAACATCAAGAGAACCGGTCAAGCCTCATGTTGTATTAATAAATAATAATAAATAACTAAATAACTAAGTATGTAGTAGCAGTAGCTTTATTGTCATTATATTGAGGGTCAGACAGCAATGTAACAAAATTTAGATAGCACTCCCTGAGCCATAAAACAAACAGCAAACAGCAGCAATGTTTGTTGTAACAGTAGCCCATATGTAAACTACTGATACAATTTAAGGAACACTATTTTTTCTCCCTTCACTGAAGGCCCCTATCTACTAAAGAAAAACAGCACAGTGGCTCAGCAGACGGGAGGGAACAGTCGCACTAATTAGACTGTCTAACTACCTGCCTGTCTGCGTTATAAGCTTTACTGAGCAACACATACGCATCTTGGCTGACCCAGGACTCACTGGGTCACTCTAAAAACAATGTGAGTGTTTCTATTTGTGTTAAGGTAGTGCAGACGCAGGGCTGAGACAGCATTACTTACAAACACAGACGTATACTCATTTAATCCACTAAGATGTTGCATCACAAAACAAGGGCATGAACCAGTCACTCACTGTCTCTGCTGCTGACCTGTCCTCCCTCTATCACGCACTTCAGGATGATTTGAATACAATCAAAATAACTATTAGGCTCCATGATGATGATTCTCACTAATAGGGGGGAGGGGTAGGGGTAGGAATGGGTTCAACTGATCAAACACTGGCTGCTGCTAATAAACATGAATGGTGTATCTGTTCTCTGGTTAATTGTGCTGTCTGTATTCAGACAAAGATTGTTATTGAAAAGATGCATCACTACTGTACAGCCACTAGTAGAGCGTGTGTGTATACAGTAGTTCAACAGGGACAAATGAGAAATGTTCAGCTCATGTCAATAAAGTTTCCCCATTAAACTAAACAGTAAAATTTATATCAGTGTTAGGGTTACCCTCGTTCTCAATAAGAGACTACAGCTACACTGAATCAATGTTTCATATATTATGCTGCTCATTTCATTTTGGTTGTAGTTTCAGGTTGTTAACATTAATTAGAATGCCACTAAAAACTGTAGTGTTTATGTCCTTCAGATGGCTTTTACTATGTCGTTATTTTAGCCTTTTTTAACCATCAAATTCAGTTTAATTCAATTCACTTTAATGACCACTAAGCAGACTCATTACGCCACGTGCCTCAAAGCGCATGATACCAATCTCCAAATTCCTACCATTTGGAGATTGTTTTATTGTTTATAGTATTTTATTTTTATTTTTTTAATTGCTTTTCAATACTGTTGTGTCAATTTTGAATTTCCCCCTTGAGGGATCAATAAAGTTACCCTACCCTGCCCTAAACTGTAAGCCTCACTGAATAATGCAAGGATTGAGATGGCAAAATGTTATACTTCTGGATACAGTGAATGATTGATCAATCAATCAATCAATCAATCAATCATTCATTCATGTGTTTTTGAAGCACACATTCTAAATACTACATTTTCACTTTATTTATTTCTATTTTTATTTCTATTAATGTGCTATACGGTCTTTAACAGTGCTATACAAAGTTATTATTATTGTTATTATTATCATCAATCAATCAATCAGTCAACTGCACAACTGCACTGTTTCTGTTTACTTGGTAACTGACTCAGTTCAGATGAATGAGAGAGAGAGAGGGAGAGGAGAGAGAGAGAGAGAGAGAGAGAGAGAGAGAGAGAGAGAGAGAGAGAGAGAGAGAGAGAGAGAGAGAGAGAGAGAGAGAGAGAGAGAGAGAGCTAATCCCCTCAGAGTGCTGGAGCTATGATGTCACAGTCTCGTGCTAGCTGGAGTGGCTGAGCAGTACTGACCTCATTCTGAGTGTGACACACTGCCGCTCAGGCTGTTAGCCAGTGATGTGACAAAGGGCTCAGACAGCCATCAGCCAGTCAATGTGTCAACCAGTCACCTAACCAGCCAATGAACCAACCAATCAGCGAGACACCAAGTCAGCCAATCAACTAGCCAACCAGCTGGTCAACCAATTAAGAATGGTCTAATGAGCCATTAAGTCACATCATCAACCAACTAGCCAGCAAGGCAATATTGTAGTAATCTATGGAGCCATTAAACCATCCACTCAGTGAGCGGAGTACCCTGCCAGCCGGTCAGCCCCTGTCCTCCTTTGCCATATCCGTCCCAAGCTGTCTGGCCTGACTCTAAACATAGCAGCAGACAGCAGAGAGGAACCCTCTGCTATTTTACCTAACACTGACATGACAGAGGCTTACTCCTAAATAATGCCTCAGACAGCAACAATCACCAAAATAACTCCAGTGATTTAAAAAAGGATCACCATTTTCATCTGTTATTCATACTGTAGCCTGAGTGAAAAAAACAACTTCATATTGTAATGAATACAATATCACAAGTCATGTAATACATTCTATCCTTTCTATCCTCTATTTTTTTTACCATAACACTGTGTCAGTGAGGAGTTGGTTCCATTGATTTGAGGGTGTAGTGTTAAATGTTTTTGTTCCTCTGTATAAATGAGCTTAAAACACTTTTCAGTACATTATAATGTTCAGTCCAATATAACACTAACACTACAGCACTAAATACAGCCTCGAAAGATACTGTATGTGCAAAAAGTAAAACTAAAAACTAATTACTAAAAATACCTAAAAGTTCTACTAATAAAACAAATATATTGGTGTGGAAAAAAGTACCAGCAAGAGTGCACTTAAATTTAAAAAAGATATTACACCTAAATAAAACCCCAAAATGTTATGTAATTTGATTATGTTATGATTTACGTGGCAGATTTTTTATTGTGGGTGTATGTGTGTCCATGCTGTAGATACATAGATGAAATATTTAAAATGAAAATAAAAACCTCCAATAATGTTAAAACTTTAAAAATTAAAAATACGCCACATCACTATCAAATCATCACTAACTGCATTAAGTAAATACAATATGTGCTCAACATCTTACATATTATTAACATTATTATTATATTATATGACATTACATTATCCAGTTATCACAGTATCAGTTTATATTTTACGCTCTGAAAAACTGTAAGTGGAGTTTTTAGCCATGCTAGTATTGTTGCTGTATGGATCACAATGTCTGTCTGTCAATCGCTCCTCTTTAACCCAGATTGAAATATCTCAACTATTGGATGGATGTCCATCACGTTTTCTTCATATACCCATGGTCCCCAACAAATGACAGACGCAAATGCTATTCAAATGCTAATAAGCAAATGTTGGCATGATAACACGCAGAACCAATATGGTGGCCATGGCAAACATACTCCTCCAGTCCACATGTTGATATGTCCATGGACATGATACTTAACCCCAAATAGCTCCCACTGCTGTGCCAACGGTGTATGAATGTGTGTGAATGGTTAGTTAGTGAATGGGTGAATGTTACATGTAGTGTATAAGTGCTGAGTGGTCATAATGACTAGAAAACCGCTATAAGTACAGTCCATTTAACATTTACCATTTCATCATCAGCATGTTAGTATTGTCAGTGTGAGCATGTGAACATGCTGATGTTAGCATCATTGTGCTTTAGTACAGCTTCACATGGCTTTTGCTGCTTCTTGTTTTTTAAGCAATCTTCCTGTTTGTGTCTTTTGACCTCTTCCCAGTTAGTACGTTTTATGACTCACTGTATTCATTTTACAAACCTCTCTGTATGTAAATAAGTTTATTAGTCAAGAGTATAATTGTAGCCTTATTAAATATTTTGGAGTATTTCTGCATCCCTTCATTCAAATCCCATCATTAAACTGCTCCCTTAAAGCTTTTCTTCCTTCACACAATGTGCTGCATAGACAGTGTAATTAGCTGTAGTATTAATAAATCAAGTGTTTTATTTGTTGGACTTTGTTGTAATTTGACTTGATTGAGAATGTAACATGTAGAGCTGTAGGCCTTACTGGATCTATCAGCTTTATGTCAATGTTGACTGCTACTGTAGATTAAGATCAAGGTAGCAGAGCACAGCCTGAGTGTTACAGACAGCTTTATATAAGTGTGTGTGTTTATTCGCGTGTGTGTAAAAGTACACAAACACCAGCAATTTGTAGTGAGAAGTGTTTGACCTCATTCTGCCCATGCATGTCTGCAACAGGTTCTCTGTATTATTCCCTTTTCTCACTTTTTCCTGCTCTCTGCACTTCTCCACCTCTAATCTTTTGTACTTGAATGTGTGTTTCTTTGAGGCTGACGTCTGCTTGATTTCAACCCCATTAAATTAGTTTGTATGTCTTGTCTTCAAGCTTGATGCCAAACTGTTCAGATACATGACTTCAGTAATTACTAAGTGTAAAAAGAACACCATCCAGCAGGAGAAAAGTGCTGTGTCAGTGGTCTTGAGTTATATGTGTGTGTGTATGTGTGTGTGTGTGTGTGTGTGTGTGTGTGTGTGTGTGTGTGTGTGTGTGTGTGGCGATTTGACACAGGAAGATTCTTTTGTGTTTGTGTTTGGAAAAGGAGAGACCAAACACTCAATTTGTACCACACAGCATATAAGACAAACTTGTTTCAGCCACCTCCTGATGATAAATGAACCAGCTTCCATCCACCCACTCTCTTAAAGAACCTGTCAAACCACACAACTATTCCACAGACATGCATATATAATAATTAGTCAGCTTGAGAAAACAAGGTTATGAATGTGGACACAGTTTGAACCAGGTCTCAGGTGATCAGGCAGTTGGTGTCAGAGACCAGGACTGAAGAAAATTGCCTTCATCAGACCTCAATCTTATTCCCGTCCAGTTAACCACTTAACACACGCCCCTGTTTTTTATGCTGTTAGCCTAAATGACATGCCCAAGTTGTGAGCAGCACAGATCCCGCATAGTTTGAGACTCAGAGATGTGTCTGGTATCATTGGAAAGGAAACACTCTCAGGATTCTTGTAAAAGTGTCTGTGTGATTCTGTGACTTACTGACAAAGAGTGGCAGAGGTTACAATGATGGGGTTGTTTACTCGCCCATAGGTTTGCCTTTACGATGACATGTGTACAGACATTCAGGGACCTCTCAGCAGGATATAGACACAATGAGGCCACACCCACAGGTCTTGGCTTCATGCAGTCCAAATTTGGAGTCAAAAGACCAAAAGATGAATTTTTCAGAATTATTTTTCAACAGGTATGTCCATGCGTTTTCCTCAGGTCCTTTTTGGAGACTCCAAATGGACACTTGATTACCAAAGCTGTATAACCACAATCAAACACCTATAACTTCACATCCCCTTTGCCTACAATCAAAATCTTGGTCTCTAATGAAAGCTGACGCCATATTATTATTATTATTAATATTATTATTATTATTATTATTACATATAACCATATTTTTTTGTTTGGCCATATCTATCTATCTATCTATCTATCTATCTGTTTATTTTGGTATAAGTCATATGTTAAGTTGAAGAAGAACCAACCGTGTACCAAAATGCCGAGTGCGTAATGATATATGGTTCAACTCTTTTACACACAGGTCGCACGCCGGTTACGCTTGGAGTTTGTTTATGGACAGACAAACTTAATAGCTTAGTGTCATACACCGTTGGAAACCTCAGACTATTGGCTAAAAGGTTATCAACTTCATTTCACCGAATATTTCCATAGGCTAGAACAGCAGTCAATCAAAGCCATGTCGTCATTGTTGTCGGTCACATGTCCTCATTGGCTTTGGAGACATGTACTGCCTAATCCTAAACACCGATTGGCTTGTGTGTGGTGTCGTCAGAAGCAGGAGAGGCTCACGGTCGTAAACATCTAGTCACGTGTACTCTGAGATGGACGTGCAGGTCAGGAAATGACGTAAACGGACCGTATATGGTTTGTTATTTGTGTTATTACGTTACGTGTTGGACTAAATACATGTTGACATATTGAGGAAAGTATTTCGGTTTTATGGAAACGGATTTCATATTTCACAAGAATGGATACTTGGCGAGCTGTACAGAAATTCTTGAGTCATAAGATGATCGTTGTGGATAAAGGGAAGACTTTGAAGGTATGTAGGCATTATAGCTTTTCTTACTTAGCTCAGGGGCTAGCCGAGCTAATCGCTAATACTATTACGGCTGTGAGCAACCATATAAGTTGTGAGTGGTCTTGAATGAATCAGGACAATCTAAGCTTTCCAACAATGTACAGCATGAATATATATGTTTAAGGGTTGGTGTTTAAAACATCCAGAAGAACTTGTGGCTACCTCCTAACATCCGTCCCGTTCCGTAGACGGAACAGCGTGCGTTAAGTGGTTAAAATAAAAAGTGGTTAAAAGCACCACCTGCTGACCTGAGAGCTCTGACTGGACTGTAATCAGTAAAAAGGTCAGAAATATAGTGGGGAACCACACAACAAGTGCAACAAGTAGAATTTTGAGGTTGATTCTGTATTACACTAGGAATTAATGAAGTGTTTTAAATTCTAGAGTAATGTGTTTTTGCATGCTCTGAGTGAGCTGGAGCTGGATATAGTGTTTATTTGGGTAAAGCTAAGCAAGCAAAGAGAGTGTTGCAGTAGTCTAACCTGGTCGAGATGTATGTATGAACCAGCTTCTAAGAGTCAGCTTGAGAAATAAATCTTGTAACTTTTAATATGTGTCATGGATAAAGGGGAACTATTATGCTCATTTCTGTCTCTATATCTTATTTTTGGACTCCACTAGAATAGCTTTGCATGGTTCATAGTTCAAAATAACTCCTTATTTATCTTTAACTGGCCCTTTATGTAGCCCCTCAGTTCAGCCTCTGTCTCTTAAAAGGCAGTCTTATGCTGCATTCCATTTACCTCAGAAGTCGGAACTCGGAGCTGGGAATGAGGTCACACCAGAGTGTTGTTCCAGTTTATAAGTCAGAAAACCAGTTTTAACCCAAATAGCCACTGATAGCAATACCAGTTGATAAAAACACATTCCACTGTATTATGATCATACAAACACAGCAGCAACACGTCCACAGATAGAAGTTGGACAACGCTGTGTGTACGATTGACTTAATGAGACACAAATAAGACAAAACAGGATATTACTACAACTTTCACACCGTTGATGCACGGGGCAGCTATCTTGGATTTTGAAGTCGGGGCTGGTGGGGTACGTCCGACTTTCTGAGTCGGAGATGTAACTTCAAGGGGCGTTCCAGTTGAAATATCCGCCTAGGAGCTCGGAAATTCCGACTTCTGAGTACAACTGGAACGCACCATTAGCTCTGTTCTCTATAAGGCCTGATGAGCCCACTCTGTTCTGATTGCAGAGGGGTAGCCAACTAGCCATATCAAAGTCATGTTAAGTTTCTGCTGACGAAAACCTAACATTTCCTGCCTTTGCTACTTCATATGAAGAGCTTTTAAGTGACTTGGAAGGACTTTTATAGTGAAGAATTTAAAGGAAATGACAAGTGTTCCTCACAGAATTAGCAGAGCTTCGATAGCAGCACTAAAAACTGGTTGACATATATAACATATGGAGATATTTGGAGCTCTTTGTTGTGTGGATCAGTTGGAAATAATGCAGGAAGGAGTAAGCAGAAAAAGTCACAGTGATGATGACTTTAGATGAAAAGCTGCAAGACGACCAGCACACCTCCAAAAGCTAAACTACTTATTTTACTTTGCACTGTTGTGTAATGGAAAAACACTCACAGCGTGTCAGCTCAACTCCAGTCATGGCTCAGCATGCCAATGCTCTCTGCTCACAAGTATTATTTCTACATAACTTTAACTCATTATTTTTGACACTTTGACTATGTTTAATACGAGCATCCAACATCGTAATACATATAACATGAAGCACATAATAGGTCCCCTGACATGACCCTCAACGGTTACTGCACTCCATTCAAAGTCTGGATCTACCAACATGCCATCTTGCCCCAAATCCTGTGGCCTCTGCTGTTGCTATTCCGTGCACATCACAACAATTGAGCTGAGCTTTGTTCCCAGGTGGCTTGGTCTACCCTGCAGCTTAAGCACCATAACACTGTATGGAAGCAGTAACATATTCCAGCTCTAGAAGTATGAACAGGCAGGACACAGAGAGCTGACCTAAGGGACCCAACACCCAGGGCGAATAGAGACGCATCTACCTCAGCAGGAAGTCCAAGCAGGCATGAAGGAAGAAAAAGCACACAGGATAGAGGGGCTAGAGCAGCAGTGAGCATGATCAAGGTGTGAAAGTGTACTCCATTTCAGGATAATCTGGGATAACATTTCACTAGTAGACCCCCACTGGATAATGTTCCTTGTCAAAGCCGTCTACAATGCCCTACCAAGCCCTGCAAATCTTTACATCTGAGGACAGAATGAGGCACCAATCAGCCCTCTTTGTTCTGGGAGAGGGTCAATGAAACGTCTTCTCAACAGCTGCCCAAAGGCCCTTGAGAAGATTGCTGGCGCCATGACCAGGTGCTTAATGCAGTTGCCAAAAGAACAACGACTGCTATTAACACCAGCAAACAACAACACCTCCTAAAGAAGGCCATATCCTTCGTCAAAGCTGGAGAGAAACCCCACCCTCAGCCAATAACTAGGCCTGGCCTCCTTCCCACAGCTTGTGACTGGCAGCTCAAAGCAGACTTGGCCAGCAGTTGAGGCTTCCAGACCAAATCTGTGACAGAAGCCCCAGAGAAAGCCACTAAGTAGCTATGGATCAAGAGACGGCTGCTGCTTGGGTGTAAGCTGGAGCATGATGAGCCCTGACTGAGTCGCCTTGGTGAAGGCGTATGATGTTGAAAGACACAAAACACCTGAGGATCCCAGGTGTGTCACTGATGATGCATTTCAGTACATCCAGAAGGTGTACTCGGCACCTCAAAAGCATCCACCATTCATTAAAATCCATGTGTCCACCCATATATGATGGAATCGCCACATGAATAAAGAGCTTAATGCCAGAAATGGCAAATGGCACAAATTAAAGATTGGGCCATTATCAGTACAGACCAAAAAGCCAATGAGAACTAACAGAATGAAAGTTCCTCTGCAGGGTTTTGGGGGAATCTGCCAGAAGGTCAATTTCTCAGCAATCAGTTGTGTGAGATACAGTGACTTCACAGTCACAGCCATGTTACAGGCCACCTGCAGTTTGCCAAACAACTCTGACAAACCCTTGAAGAGCAAGAGGAAAAAGAGTCTCTGAGGTTATGAGACAAAACATTCTGCTCTCTGGCCTGAATGCCAAGTGCTGTGTCTGGTGAAAACAAGGCAGCACTCATCACTGTAGTAATAACATCCTTATGATGAAGCATGGTAGTGGCAGTGACTGGGACACTGGCCAGGATTGATGGAACAATAAAAGGAGCCAAATACAGAGAGATCCTTGCTCCATGGAATCCCTATTCAATGCGTCATTTTGCCTCTACTCACTTCATACAGAGCTGCTCAATCATCTATGTGACTTTATAGCATTTACAATTGGATTTTCTGTGTTTTTGGTTATAATATGGATATAATATGGTTTCAAGCCAATTATTTAGGCCACATAATGATGTAAGGTGAAAGGAATGTCTGAGAGGTTATCATAGCCAATACTGGTAATGTGTGGCAGGTCATCTGTATTTTAAAGGGTATCTCAGTTATCTAAAATACATTTCATCATAATAACAATCATCCAATGGACCTTCAATTAGTATTGTAATTTTATTTGGACCCTGGGGCTGTATTTTCTTAGTTTTCACTCCCATTATTTACAGGCTCATGGCAGAGTCTTTTTACCTGTGTAGTCTATTTCATATATTCATCAAATCTCTCAAAACTGAAATACATGCCGCTAACTGTCTAATATAATGTGTTATCATCATTTCGGCAGCAGCGCCTAGAGAGTCGCTGCTCTAACTTTGGTACAAATTGATTGATTTCTCTTTCCCCGCTGAGATGGCAACAGCAGAGATGAATGAACCCTGACGCATGGCTTTCCAAAGCAACTGTCTTCATAAATATATAGATGCTATCAATAAAATGATGAATACATGTTTTCTACTATGCCAACATCCAGCTAAAGCTAACAACATGCTGTCAGACATTGTATGAGACATACAGAAGCTGACAATACAAAGTACAGGCAATCTGGGAGATACTGGATACCATTTATAAAATCTGTTAACCTAAAGAGAGTCATGCTCATTACATAAATGACGTGCCACAGTACTTTGATGAATTACATACATGACAGATGCATTCTCTCTCTCTTAGTCGATAAACTGGGTTTTGCAATGCTAAAATATGCAGCAGGGGTTTGGAGGAAGGTCAGGCTGAAGGGCAGAGGGGGTCATCAATCTCTATGGGGAGTTAACCCCATCTGTTTCCACCCACCACTGCAACCAGCAGCCTGTCTTAATGTCAGAGGAGAACTGAGTCATGGAAGAAGAGGTAATGCTTTGTCTCCAATCTTTGCCTATGCTGGCCCTGACACCTATGCATGACATACACATGTAGTCCTGGTTGTACACATTGATTGATTAATCCAGGCATCTGAAACTAAAAGGAAAAATAAGGCTGTGTCATTGCTATTTGGTGTCACATTCTACCTGCCTGAAAATCTGCCTATCTACAGGGCTGGGCAGACGAATAACACAGGAACTACACTCAGTTTAAAAAGTAAAATCAGTAATATAGCAAATCCTGATTGATACAAAGATGATGGTAAATGGTAAATGGACTGTACTTATAAAACGCTTTCAAGTTTCTGTTGTCTGATTGTTGTTACTGTTTCATGTAGTATGTGTGTTTTTATGGACCGATCTGAGTCTGAAATAAAGATTGAATTGAATTGAATTTCAACCACTCAAAGTGCTTTTACACTACATGTCCCATTCACTCATTCACATACATTTATACACTGTTGGCGAAGCCATTGGGAGTAATATGGGATTACGTATCTTGCCCAAGGATGTGCTGGAGGAGCTCAGAATCACACTGTCAATCTTCAAATTAGACAACCTGCTCTAACTCCTGAGCCACAGACACCCCAACCCCCCAGGATGCAAAAGGAACAAAGAAAAAAAGAAGAAGAGATAGCTTTTACCCTTTTAAAGCAATGAAAACATCCTAAATGGCTTTCTTTAAGCATGCAATTTTATGACTTTTCCTAAAGTGGTCCGCTCCATTCATTGAAGAGTCAGAATATAAACAATATATAAGGGTTAAGACAATGTAGTCTGTATTCTTATAGCATGTTCAAACCAAACGTATTACATACATATGCCAGGCCACACAAATTACACAACATGAATACCAATTTGTGTATTTGCAGTTGAAAAGTTGAAAATATTCAACTTGAGTACATATTGCAGGGCTTTGCAGCCGTTGCTCGCCGACAGACAGATGCTGAGTGCTGGGGAGCTCTGGAGGGGAGTCGGCAGCAGAGCCGCAGCTACTGGTGGGACAACATCTGGAATCGCACTGGATCCCGCTCTGATCCAAAGCTGTTTACTAGTGGGATTAGAGCTCAGAATTTATTTTGTCAACTTTTGAGATTTAAAAGTGGATTTATCTTCACTCTTGCTTCGATCTGCAGCAGGAAGCCACAGAGCTGCCAACCTCCACTGTCAGATGTTATAATGTAATTTAACATCCAACCATCCATCTATCCATGTTGACTGTTGACAGGAGGGAAAATGTACTTGAATGTACTTGATGGATGTATGAGATGGGAAAAGAAGAGACACTGAATGGAAATAATAAAAAGTAGTGGAGGTCCTGGTGAGTTTCAGTCAGAGGCTGAATTGAACACAAAGACACACACACACACACACACACACACACACACACACACACACACACACACACACACACACACACACACACACACACACAAACACACCATCGGACACGGTTGGTTCCTAATACTGTACAGTTAATGTGACATATTGGAAATCTTGTTTGTTGAATCTCTTGTGTGGCAGTTAGGTGTTGAACTGTGACCAGAAGTCACTTTGCCCAGCCATGAAATAATTGGTCATACAAAACCTGTAGACTTATTAAGGATTCTCCTTACGTTGGTTTATTGTCTCAAAACACAACCCTTGTATCAGTCTGATGTTTTCAATCTAACATCATTGTGAGCTGACTGTATCCTTACACATTTACTATTTACTTTCATTTTAGGTAGGTTTCTTCTTCCCCACAACATTATTTTGCAATAGTTAGTACATAATTCTGTAAAAGTATTACCTTTGTTAGTCTACCATATCATAATGGAACTAGGGTCTGACCAATACTGGATGTTAGGGGCGATGCCAATACTAATATGGATATTTTGGCTAATGATTTTATATATAAAGAATATATACACATTTTTTAGCAATTATTCCTCAATTGTATTTATCAAGCACTTGTGACAGATACAACATATTTACCAATACCGATATATCTGTGACAATATCGGCCAATTTAATCATTTCAGCAATAAATCGGTCGGGCTTTAAATGGAACATGTATAAGTAGAGTAATAAACAGAAGCACAGTGGCTCAAACATTGGACACAGAAAAAGTCATTTTCGAGAATCAATGAGTGGAATCAAAAAGGCTTTTTTAAAAATTCACTATTGTTCACTGTTCACTGAGCTGAATTTGTATGATCATATGAGAACACAGCAGTCACACTAAGACGCAGCTAAAATTTCCCTTGTAAAAATTCTTTAATAAACTATCTGCCTATGAGCGAGCCTGTGTTGTTATTCTGAGGAGGCCGGCAGCATCCAGACAGTGAGAGACAGCAGTCAATATGTAATGATAGCCAGATTATGATGGTGCTGAAACTGGAAACAAATGAGATTCTCTGTCTGCCTCTCAGATCTGAGTCACTCAACATGTGAACACACATTGTATTCAACATGCACAGCACAGCCACAGACACGTACACAGTCGCTACACAGGAAAGAGATGAATACAGAGAGAGAATCAATTGGACTTAGAGAGAAAAAGCCACGTATGGAGAAGCATAATAATGAAATGCAGGGAAAGAAGGGACCACATAAGGAGTTATCAATATTAATGTTTAAGATGCACCGAGTGAGAGTTTTTGTAAAAATAAACTGGACAAGACTTCTATCTAGAGAGATGATACACATGATAGACTCACCGTTCTCTGAGGTCATCCAGGCAGCGTTGGAGATGAACCTCTCCAGCAGTGACCAGAACATGTTCTCCTGTTTCTTGGATCATGACCTCAGCACAGGGATCTGCCTGGTTCAATAAACGCATCCCACGTACCAGCTTTGGCATTTCACCTAACACATAAACACAGAGTGGAAAGCAGTTTGTTCATTTGTCTGTAAAAGCAGTTTATTGGCGATAACATCTTCATTGTGAAGACAAATTGTACCAATGTACCTATAGTATGTTGATGGTAGCTGTTTGCAGTAGCTGCCATTAAATCAGACTGAACTGACTGGTCCTAATGATTAAAGAGTTTTCATTATTTTACTTTTGAATGACAGCAAATTAAATCCAACAAGACATAATGCCATATTTTAACTGCTCAAGTGCAACGACTGTCTACACCTGCTGTTCTGGTTCATAAACAGGACTGTGCAAAAGGTAAAAGTAAAGTGAGGATGCTTACAAAAATATTACTATGAATTGTTTTGACTTATCAATTAACTTCATCATGTGAGCAGCTCTGTCTTTAAAACAGCAGCAGTTATTCTTGGTACACCTGCACACTGTTTTTCAAGTACTCTGCAAATCGGTCGTTCCTCGGTTGGTTGAGGCCAAACCATCTGTTGCAGGACTCCTTGTTCTTGTTGTCACTGAACGTAGTTCTTTATGACTCTGGCTGTATGTTTGGGCATGTTGTCATGCTGCAGAAAACATTTGGGACCAATCAGATGCCTCCCTGATTGTATAGCATTATGAAGAAGAATCAAAACATCTAAAGTGCCTTAAAGCTTTTGCACAGTCCTAGATACAGCAGTGAAGGTGGTGATTAATAAATACACTTAGCAAATCACATCTCTGGTTTTATAGTTCCAACAAAGCTGTACCAACCACAGTGAGGCATGACTACAGTAGCTGAAAAAATGGAAAGACAAACAAAATCATATTGTTGTCTGGGAGGTGGAGAGTAGCACAGTGTGAACAGAGGCAGATGGTATGGGTTTATTAACATTTAAAAGATAGGTTCACTATTTTTTAAGTGTTTCAAAACAATAACCAGGCTCCCCGTGTGCACATATGATATAAATTATATAGATGATACTATTTTTTCATCAAATAACTTAAAAGTTCTGTACATGCACTTCAAAAAACTTACTTGGGTGTTTGGGCTCAACAGCAACCCGAACAATGGGCGAAGCCTCAAAGTTGAGTGGGGTGAAGGGTGGACAGGCGGGAGAGGTGGACAAGGTGGCTGACTTCAACACACACTCCCCCAGACCACCGATACCTGGAAGAGGATGGGACAGTAATACACATTAGCATAAGGTAAAGGCCTATTTATGTTCAACATACATCCAAAAATATGTACGTTATTTTCAAACGATGCTACCGTCACTGCACACATAGTTCTTTACGTTGGCATGGATGTTAACCAATACATCCACCAGGGGCAGCGCTGAGTCAAAGGTTTATGACAACAACAAACTCAAAAACAAACATGGCGACAGTGGAGGAGATATTGATAATGTTCCTCTTGCATAAAAGACAAAAACAATATGTTTAAAGTTTCTAACCAACTCACACAACCTTTCCTCAAAAAGTTCCTCCATTGTTATTTCTTCTTCGTGTCTCACTAGAGCTATGTATCAAGTAGTGACAGCAACACTGCCCCCTCCATGGTTTCCAGTGGTACTGTTCCGTTTGGTTATGGAAATGTGCAGAAATACGGACGAAATGACCGCGGAGCACGGACAGAAGGCTCCGTCCGTATCCGTGTCCGTATTTAACGTTGAGCATAAATGGGCCTTTAGGGTCTGACTAGTGCTGATGAGGAATGAATCAGGAGGAAAGAAGAGTCTCTATATGTATTTTGTTGTCTATTGACCATTTCTAGATGAGATGGAATGGGCTGTTTGCATGAAGACTCTGCAGATATCCACTTTGTAGCAACTGTACAACTCATTTCAGTATAAGGTAATGTTCTTGTACAATGCATGAGGCACATCATAGAATTCAAGCCGAAGCGAGGTCATACTATTCTGAAGATGAGGCACACTACACTGGTACACACTGTAGAGAAGTTGTGTTTGTTAGAAATATAATATTTCATTCAATTAAATTCAAAGTAATTTATTCTTCTCTTACGGGGTATATGTAGGTAAGAAAGTTAAAATAGTTCTTTCTTACACATAAATACACAAAATGAAAGAACAAGGTTAAAATACACACTGGGCGGTCTAATATCCAATACTGCAAAGGGACATTATGTCAAAAAGTGCAAGTGCATTTATCAATCTTTACACAAGGTCTACTAGCTTGTGTAATAAAGGCTGTCTTTGTTTTATATGCAGACTCTGTATAATGCATTCCTGTTGGCAGTCACTTGAAGTACTCACAAAGGGCATGTGCAGTGTCATTAATAATCTTCCTTTTTGAAGGTTTGTTGAGTACTAAGTAGTGTAAGGGATTTCTGTGTTTTGCCAATCATTTCAGAATTGAGGTCAATAACAATGACCTGCTATCGGTTCTTTTAAAATGAAAAACTGAAATTATTCTTATTTAAAGTGGTGTAAAATGTCCATATTCTCTGGTCTACTTAAGCAGGAGTTTAGATTGATGGAGGCAGTAGAAGCTGCTGAGCCTTTTTCGCACTGACATCTGTGTTTTCACTAAATCTCAATCTGTGATCAAATTCAATGATAATGGTGTTGATATTTAGCTTACTCCGATGTTAATTGGTTCAATTTCATCATATGGTGCAAATAAAAGTAAAAGTCACGCTGACTTTTAGCAACTCAATGTGGGTGTTCTGTGACATTCCAAAAATCAAATGAAATAACAGAAATTAAAGATACAGGCAGCGCTTTATGAGAACATCCTGAGATTTACTTGGGAGAGCTGTCGACAAGTGAGGGAGGAAGGCTCCTGTTCACAGATTCCTCTCCAACCTTTCACACTATCCAGATAGGCTCCTCTCACATCTCCAGACAAATGTTAACACTGTAGGCAGAGTGCTGGGTTTGTATATTTACAGGTATCACTATGTTTCCACTGTTCTTTTCACAGCTCTGTACACAAAAGTACACAAAGTACATGTTATATTTCTGCCATTCACACAGGAAAATCCATCCCAAAGATGAAAGAAAAATGTGGTTAAACTTCTTGTATGTGCTGATCTGTTTAGCACGTTCAGTCTCATTTAATTTAACTATCCAATAAAGCCTGAAAGTTATGCAGAATTATTTGCTATAGTTAATCCCCCCCCCCAACAATAACTTTATTTATTTTTGAACAGTTTAACACACATAACCACCAGAACATAATACTCCCACATCCCAACAATGCAAAACATACCTCCACCTATCTATAGACAAGAAATAAAGATTAAACAAAGTACAAAAAAAAAAAAAAATACATACTCAGATGAATACACTACACATATGTTGGTTAAGAACAATATTAGATTTAATTGGTATCAGATCATTTTACACTAAATAACATAGATGTTGTCCAGGTGAACTGCAGAGGGCTACTTATAGATCATCCACAGGTGCTTCCATTATTTGGGATTAGTCTTTATTTTGTATTAGTCTATATTTAATATTTTGAACTGGTTCAGCTACTTCTTGATTAATGATTATTGGAAGTTAAGCAATGTTTGTTTAAAAAATGGATTCTTAGTCCTCAGTTTGAGTCAAACTCCGAAAACACCCGATCCTTCAGTTTCCATACTGCACCTCAATCATGTCTTTCATTAGTCTCTCACTGTCTGGTAAATGCCTGTATCTTTCACACTTCATGTGCCCAGCCTGATGAAATCACCAGGATTATTAGCTCAGATGTGAGAAAGCTCCAAACAGAGTCACACGAGACATTGTACGGTTTTCACAGGCTGCTTCCTCTTAATGACAAAAACAGTCCTTCATGTGTAAAACTGAAGACATGCTCTTTAATTTATTGCTCAAATTGATTATTAGCATGTCAAATGATGGACTAAGCATTCCCTGCAATTTGCACCCCTACTGTGTACACACATGAAGTGTGTTCCTTCATCCATCTGATCATGCACACTTTGCTGTAGAGTGTATTTCCAACCTTTACAGAAGCCCATTACAACTTTTTTCATAGTGATATATCAAGGCTAATGTTCTACAGATAGACAAGTACATATGAGAGTGTATCAGAAGCATCCCATAACACTGACTGTATGTGTGCACAGCTCACAGACTAACACTGGCATACATTCAGCGCTGTTAAATAACAGACTTTTCTACTGATTTTGAAGAGCCTTCGTTTTTTCCACTTACAGGTAATGAAGTAATCAGTGGAGCCGTTGGTTGCGTGCACAAGGTCAGAATGGAAATGGAGGGAAAGCAGTTCCTTCAGACACCAGTAATAATGAAGTTGATGTCACTCTACAGATCAAATGACATAATGAGTGTGGGAGGCTGACACCGTTGCACACCTCTTTGTGCTCTACGATTCATTAAAGGAGCCGAAATGCTTCTCTGCTTTGTTCTGTGGACGAGTCAGGGCTCGACAACAATGAATAATGAGGCGTGCTTCATAAAGAGAGAGAGAGAGAGAGAGACAGAGAGAGATAGAGAGAGAGAGAGAGAGAGAGAGAGAGAGAGAGGGAGAGAGAGAGAGAGAGAAAGAGAGAGAGAGGAACAAAGGTGTGCAGAGTGAAAGAGGAAGGCAAGGCATTGTAGTTAATGAAAATAGTCATATAAATATGCAGACACTGTTGGGGTTTATAAAAGAAAGAAAAATCATCAAATGAAGAAAAAAAAACTAAGAAAAAAAACTTTTTGAGATATCTGAGATTCGAAAGGAAAAGAGACAATGGAGAATAAATGCAAAAAAAATCTTGAGAAATATATGTTTTAAATGCACCACTATACAGCTCCTCTACTCTTTAAGACCCACTCAATAATAATGACTGATGGAATACACAATAGTATAGTATAACAATAGTATATTAGGAGTTAACTTGTGATTAAGGAAATATAATCAAAACTCATAAGCTAAGACAGTTGTTGGTGCTTATAGACACAATGAGTCAGATATACCCAACGAGACAATTATCAATAATCCACCCAGTCAAAAAAGTGACAAAGTACAACTGGCCAATTTGATATTTGGTAAAAAAGCTGGCGTGCCCCAACACAATCATAGATTTGGCAAGAAAAACAAGAGCTAGGTCCCCAGACACATGCTAGGAGTTTTTTTAAGGCGTCTGTCTACTGCCCTCCAAACTAAAAGACTAAAATAGAAGCAGTGCCTGAAGACTGATGTGCTTGTTAAAATGGCCCATTCACGACCCTCATGAAAGGATGACATCTCTGGTGCTCTTCGCTGCATTTCATAAACAAATCCATTAAACTGTGAGTGTCAGTAGCAAGGAGGCTACACCTCATCCGGAAGATGTAGAGGCAGCAGCATGAAAGACGAGCCAAGACTCCCTGACAGTGCTAAGCAGGACAGCTAGAGCGTGTATATCAAAACTTCCTGCTTGTGACCACAGTTCTTGCTGGCTACATGGAACTCATTTGTCAGATATACCAAATGTGACTAGCCAAGCCAGCTATCAGCTCAGTCTGACCCCAAACAATACTTTTACCCAAAAAAGGGCCACAAGTAATACTCCAGCTTCCTGGACCATCTGGTTTGGCAAGAACTGGCTTTCAGAGAAGAGCAACAGTAAAAGTTAGACATCCCCTCAGTGCTCAGCCTGACTGTTTTATTTATGGAGCCTAATATGTCAAATTAGCCTCAGGAGGCATAAGAGGTTAGACATGAAGAACTTTCCAGTGTTTCTTATCCTAGACATCCACAGACAGATGCTCAGAGTTTGTCTGAGAGGTCCATAGTTGACCTGTGATGTGAAAGAGGAGGGGATGCTTAAGTTTGGCGCCTAAATGAAGCCTCAAGGCATGAACGACAAATTGGGTACTGCCCCCTTGTTTGGCATGAGGCCATTCCTGGCCTTACCAAGTTTGTGACTTTCATAAATATTCAGTAATAAGTCACAGGCAGTTGACAGCAATTGTAAACACATTTATGTCAACAACAGAAAGGTCCTATCTGGTGCTCTTGCCATGCCTACTGTCCTCCAGACCGCACCACAGTCAATGGGTCATTGTGCCCACAAGGGACTAAAAGGGAAGTAGTGCCTGAAGACTGCTGTGCTCACTAATGCAGCACACATGAACAATAAGAATCAATAAAGAAAAGATTAGCACAGGCACAAGGATGACACATGACTGTTAAGTGTTTCCACATTTTCATCTGCTTTCCATTGGGTACAAATAGAGATTTTCCATTGCAGGGAGTTCCCCAGGGGACCAAGAACCTTTTGACAAACTAAGGAACTTTTTGTCAACATTTGAACATTTGAACTTCAGGAACAAGGAACTATGGCCACATCTTGACCACAGAAACTAAGAACCTTTTGAGGAACTCAATTGTCCTACATGCATGTCCACCAGAGGGACCAGAGTCTAAATTTAGAGATTGTTTGTCCCCCAAAAAGTCCCTGTTCTGGGGTTAGTACTTTCCAAAAGTACAGGGACTTTGGGGGGGGGGGGGGGGTGACCATCACTGATTGGTCAAATAAACATAGTCCACTTGGTTGAACCTATGACCTGTCTCATTCATAAAACAAGGAAGTATTGGAGTATCACTTTAAGACTGGTTCAGAATGAGGGGAGGACATTTCACTTCATTTCACACGAGAAAAAAATTCATTCATTGTCATTTTCAAGCCAGTAAGCCAGAAAGCAAACACAAATTCAACCAGCTGGCAAACTAAGCAGACATTAGCCAAGAAATCGACTTTGTCCTTTGGCCATTTTATGGAATGAACGTTGATTAACTGCAGAACATAAAAGTGAGAAGCCTGGGACAGTTTTTAGCACCTACTGCACATCAATCTTACTGAGACTGACCTCATTCAAGTTCAACATGGACACCTTTTACTTAGTAGGTTGAGTCTGAACCTTCATCTAAACATCATGACTTTGGAACATTTTATCACTATCACTTTTATGAAGATATGGTTTGTATGAAGACAGCAAGACAAGGATAAGAGAAATTCATCTCAGAAAGTCATCTAAGTAACAGCAAACAGATTTGTTATAACTGGCTTTAGATATTTCATGAATGACTCAGACTAATTAAAGTATAATTTCACTTTCAACTCATGGTAATTCTGACTTTCTTTCTCTTCTATCTTCACAGCCCTCTCTTTATTCCTTTTTTCTCACTGTCACTTTCTGACTGAGCCAACTTCTTTCTAAAGTGATTTTTTTTTTAAAATGTTAATCGAGACACACATGAGTAAAGATATTCAACACCAGAACCCTGAATTCTATCCTTTAAGGTTTTCCCTCAATTCTCACGACTTATTTCCATCTTTGTTACACCGACAGACAGACTTTATCTCACACTCTCACACGCCCCCGGCCTGGAACAAAAAAAAAGTGTTGTTGTGTAAAAAGCTTGCACACACACACACACACACACACACACACACACACACACACACACACACACACACACACACACACACACACACACACACAGTCTAGTAGTCTGGGTGCTGGCTGACTGCTGGAGCAGATGCAGGACATTGTTGGCTGCCTCCTGTGTAACTTGACACTGTAATTATTCTAAGGTGACTCGATCCCCAGAGGCTTTCTAATCCAACAAAGAACAATAAAATTGAAGAGGAGAAAAATGAACTCGGAGGACCCCAACCAGCCCACAACTGCCTGCTGCAAACGCACAACAGACGTGATGCGGAGGGGGAAATGTGCAGCGGCGAAGTTGCAAGCTTGGATGATTCTCACCAGGTCGTAACAAAGCTTCCTTTCAGTGTTTCATTGAAGAACAAGCGATCACACACTCTGTTTAATCTGACTTGGAGAGAAGCGTAGCCACAAAAAGAAGCAATAACTCCAACACTAAAGGAGCATGTCAGTCAATCATAAGTTAGATACAATGCTGTTTTTCTGTATCAACATCAACGGCAATGCTTGGAACCAAAATTCTATTCTAGCATGAACTTTTGGACCATGTGGGTGAAGGTGTGTGTGTGTGCTCCAAATCTTTCAAAATATGTCAGGCCACACCTATACAAGGGGGAGATCAAATGATCCTGGTTCCATACTGGCAATGAAAAAGAGGAACATTACAAATTAGGTCACACTTTTTGTCCATTATGTAGAGAATTTTTAACATTGTATTGATAAGTTAAGACAAGATAATCTTATCTAGTCTTAAGACTAACAAAATCTTATTTGTACATGATTTCCTATTTCTCTCAAATTCGCTGTGAAAAATCTAAATGAAAGGGAAAGTAATGAAAGTACAGACATACTTGTTCTTATGTGTGAAAACTTAAAAAAATTGCATTGTTTTTGAGTTAACCCTCCTGTCGTCCTCCCGGGTCAAACTGACCCCATCTCTTTTCACTGTTCCTTCATTCCTTCCTTCCTCCCTCTGTCTTTGCTCCCTCCTCCTTCCATATGTCTTTCCTCACTTCCTTCCTTCCTTCCTTCCCGCTGTCCCTCCTTCCACCTTTCCTTCCTCCCTTCCTTATTCATTCCTTCTTTCCTCCATTCCTTCCTTCCTCTTGTCCCTCCTTCCACCTTTCCTTCCTCCCTTCCTTCCTCCCTTCCCCACTTCCTTCCTTTTTCCTCTCTCCTTCCCCCTTTCCTTCCTCCCTTCCTTTTTCCCCTAATTCCTTCCTCTTTTCCTCCCTCCCTCCTTACTCCTTTCCTTCCTTCCTTCTTTCCTCCTGTCCCTCCCTCCACCTTTCCTTCCTTTTTTCCTTCCTCCCTCCCTTCCTTCCTTCCTCCCTTCCTTCTCTCCTTACTTCCTTCCTCTTTTCCTCCCTCCTTCCTTAATCCTTTCCTTCGTTCCTTCTTTCCCCCCTCCCTTCCTTCCTCACTTCCTCTTTTCCTCCCTCTTTCCCTCCTTCCTCCCTTCCTTCTCTCCTTACTTCCTTCCTCTTTTCCTCCCTCCCTCCTTACTCCTTTCCTTCATTCCTTCCTCATTACTTCCTTCCTTCTTTCCCCCCTCCCATCCTTCCTTCCTCCTGTCCCTGCTTCCACCTTTCCTTCCTCCCTTCCTTCTTCACTTCCTTCCTCTTTTCCTCCATCCCTCCCTCCTTACTCCTTTCCTTCCTTCCTCATTCTTTCCTTCCTTCTTCCTGTCCCTGCTTCCACCTTTCCTTCCTCCCTTCCTTCTTCACTTCCTTCCCTCCTCTTTTCCTCCCTCCCTCCCTCCTTACTCCTTTCCTTCCTCATTCCTTCCTTCCTTCCTCCTGTCCTTCCTTGACCTGAGGACAACAGGAGGGTTAAAGAGTGTTCTGAGCAATCTGTCATTAATGTAAGGAATATGAACAGCAAATCATCTATATACAGTAACTGTCTATCTGTGCTGGAAAGTACATATTCAAGTGTGCCAAAAATAAAGATTATTCTATGCCATCCATCATCATCTAATTACTGGTCTATTTTTTACAATGTGATGAGAAATGTTGACAATACTAACTGGTAAATCTCCAAAATGTGTACTTTATCTGCTATATTACAGCCAAGAAATCACCAAAAACATCATCAAAGTCTCAGTTAATAGTTGGACTACTAGTGAAATCGATGCTTACTCATGAACAGTTTGGAAACATGGCTGCATTTATACTGAAATTAGCTCTGTGCGGGGAAAAAAGCAGCCTGCTCATTGGTTTGAATGAGGTCAGTCCATCAGCACAGTGAGGGGTGTCTGACAAAAAAACACAAGGTCCAGCAAACAGGTGAAGCTGGATTAACTTTTGCCTCAATGCAACATAACATCATCTAGAAAGATGCTGCAGTGGCCAATGACATAATGAAGTGTGCACATTTAAAAGGAAACTCAGACCCTACCTGTTCAGCATGGCTTTTCATTAAGAACTGAATCAATTTATCTTTTTATTTTTTTTCTACTTTTTTTTATATTACTCTATGATCTTCTTATCTTATTGTATTTGTTTCTTTTGTCTTTTAATCTCTTTTTTAATCTAGTTTTAGTCCAGCTTTTATTAAACTTCATCTTTTATTTTACTTTTATTTCATCTTTTAAATTTATTTTAACAGTTTACTCTAACTTTTAACAAACCCTTTTTATTTTCTCTTTTATTTTACTTATTTATTTACTTATTTTATTTAAATTCTCTTGTGTGCATTGGTCTCGATTTTTGCATTTGAACTACACTAACCTGTATGAAAGCTGCTATATAAATAAAGTTTGATTGAAGTGGACACTCCTGGCAGATAACAGCCTCCTGCACTGACTTAACACAGGGATGATTTTGGTCTGAATGGCCACTAAGAAAACACTGATTATCCAAGAAAAGTTGAAGACTATCTCCACTCATAAGTGAGTTTGGTGCTTATTGTTCCTTCACTTGGCCGTCTGCGCACCACTGTGCAGAATGATGAAGGTGCAGAGCTTGACACACAAAGGCTGTTTTCACATTTATCTTCTAAAGGAGGAAATGTTCTCAGTGCTCACCTTAAATCAGAGTCCTGTATGCAACTCACTTACTTAGAAACTTGCCTCCAGTGCAAAAACACTGAGAATGAACCTTTCAGAGAAGTAGGAGACATGTAGCGTCCTGCAGTTAAAAGTCTTGTAAAATATTTCTTCTAATATTTGCATATTCATAATTTCTGGATTTTATGTATAACTTTTTTTTTTTGGTAGAAAACCATCAGACACAAACTATTCTTCAAAGCAGAGTATTTTAATGTGTCGAAAAACTTTTTCAAAAATGACTGGAGGGGAAGATAAAATATGTGTGTATGAACATTTAATTGCGAGGCAAGGAAACACAGAGGCAATTCAAAGTGCTTTACATAAGGTACAGACATGTTCTGGAAGGGAATAAAAGTAAAAGCAAGAGAAACAGATCCATGAAAAGCAGTGAAGAACACACACGCTTTTAATTTATGTGACTAGAAGTGGGCAGAGCGGCTACTCAGAGGAGGAATCAAGTCAAACAGACACTCTTTTCATTCTACAGGGCAAAAATAAAACGTTTATCATGAAAATAATGAATAGAATGATTTGCATTTTATTTAAGTATATCACATTACACTTCCTGTACAGGCTTAGTTTTGTATGTTTAAAGACTGTGTAAAGTGAATTCAGACATTTTCTTCTAAACACATTAAATAGGTCATAAATGTATTTCTAAAAAAGTGTAAAAAGCATTTCAACCATTTAGATTTGAATTGTGGAGCTAGGCTTCACAAACTGTGTTTCAACATTTCTGTGTTCAGGATTTAGTGGGCGGGTCTGATTAGCATAAACCCGCCCCTGCTGCTGTAGAGGTATAAATACATTCAGCACACACTACTACTACTACAGTCTACTGAGCTAGCAGACGAGCTAGTCACTGAGCTAGCAGCAGAAAGACATAGTGTCCATGTTTCTGGTAGAAGTGGTGACTTTGATTGACAGATGACACTTGGTAGGGGGCGGGGTTTCAGTGAACTCGGCGGCCGCTCCCACAGCGTTTGGTAGCAGAGAAAGAGGCTGAGTTTTACACAACTTTGAAGCCTAATTTCATATATTTGGCGATTTTTTTAATCATTCAAATTTCGCAACACAAATTTGTTTAACAACACACTTTTCTGTGGTATGTCAAACTCAGAACACATACAGTCAAGCCCAAAATTATTCATACCCCTTTTGGACATGCCACTTTTTGTTCAAATATAAATAAAAGCTGACTGAAATATTTTTTTTACCACAATGATGCCTTTTGTACATCGTCTTTTTATCTTCTTGGAGACGCCTGTGTCACTTCCGGTCAAATACAACTTGCTGGTTGAATAAAAGTAACTTTAAGTCAAAATTTGCCAGGGGTATGAATAATTTCGGGCTTGACTGTATGTATTCTTACTTTACACGGACTTTAAGTTCAACGTGCATTTTTAAAATTCTGGGCTTTCTGTGCTTTAGACTGATTGGTTGGTCAATATGTAGTGAGACTAATTTAGTTTGGTAAGAGATTCACAATGTCGTAATTCAATAAATTCCTATACTTAAATCTTGAGATTCAGTTTATCATTCAGCTGTTAGATTCATAAGTGAAGTGAAGTTGGGTGGCGATCATTGGCAGTGAGAAGAGAACACTGTATTCTATTGATTTATAAAGCACTACTGGGCAAACTTCCTGCATATACCCGATGTCTTCTCAATTATAGATTACTTTCACACTATACTAGATCCTAGGATTTGATTTGCTTCCTGAAGAACATCAGGTTAGAAAATTGGCTTTTAAATATTTTGCTGCACACAAGTGGAACAATTTGCAAAAGCTTGCTAGAATAGAAGAGCAGATCCATTCCATTCATTTTAAATGTCCTTTGGCAGATTTGGTAGAGTGTGAGTGATGTGTTTTCTATGAATGATGTGTCTGTTTGTATGTCAGGGTTAGAAATGTTACTTTGGAAATGTAATAGTATACAGATTACTATTACTCTATTTAAAATATAATAAGTAATGTAACTATTTCAATGACTTCTTCAAAGTAATGTAACTTATTACATTTGATGACTTTTCTAATGTTCTAACCAATGTTGTCAGCTGTTAGGGTAAGTGTACAGCTGTTCTTCATGGATACTGACATGATTTATAGGAGAGATCATTTCTTATAAAGCAACATTTATCTCTCATTGTAAAATGTATTCATTAGTTCATGTAGATTTATGAATATAAAATAAAGAGATTTGATTAATAAAGAGGGATTAATTGGTACTGTGACTCCATTTAAGCCCATGTGTGCTCTAATAAGCCCACTTCATGATTTATTTACTAAATATAAAAACAATATTGATTTCAAAGAATTAAAAACAGCAATATATGTATTCAGTAACATGAGCAAAATCTTAAAGGTGTGACTTCAGATGTAACCTCCTTTATAATCAATAATCATTTTCATCAGTAACTGTCATTTAATGAGGTTAATAATAATAATGATGACAATGAAGCGCTGTGCAATGGCAGCAGTGTGTTACCAGATTTCTATTTACTATGCATCAGATATAACAGTGCACATACAACAGCATGCTTCTTTCCTTTCTATTCCACAGTCACAGCGACTCTACACAGCATGTCCTGTATGTTATCATTTGGTTGTCTTGAACAATGATAATAAAGCTCATTCTCTTCCATTCTTTTAACCACTTGGACAGCAGAAGTGAACCAGGGCCACGTTTACAGCCAAGCACTGACCACTAACAAGCTGTGATGCAGAAAGTTGCATAACACCGACTGACTGGACTGTGACACACTAAAGGTTCAGGAAGCTCACAGTAGTAACTCTTGTGTAACTGAAAGGTTTAGAAAACAAAATGGAATTTGAAATTCAAGCCCAAAGGAAATATAAAAGAATAAAGAAACAAACAGAACTCTTTCCAACTGAACATAGCTACTGAAAATAAAAACATGGATAAATGTTAGCAGGAAAGTCATCCAGTTTATAATCCTGTTCTGGACTAATTGAAGACTGAACAAAGAAATCTGACACTGTGTGTGAAGAAACTGCAACACTTCCAATACCTGAATTTAAAATGTTTTGATACTATAAATCTTATTTTGAAAGGCTTCAAATTAGGATGGTTAAATTCTTGAGTTTATTAGACTTTTGAATAAACCTGATGGGTACAAAAGTATCTATTGAGTAAACCTGAGGCAAGACTGAACTGCTTGAATGCACACAAACACACACATGCACACACGTACTGTATGCACAAACACCCCAGGGACCAAGCCTGGTTATGTCCAACTGTAGAGCTGCGGATGACTCAAGCCTGAAGACATTTCCTCCAACCACAAGTACAGTTGGCTGTGACTCTGGTTATATAAAGATCCCCCCCCCCCCCCCATCCTCTTTATGCCCCCCTCACCCCCTCCCCCCCCTCGCTCCCCCTTCAACCTCCATTAAAACTGAATCCCAACACACTCAAAGGAATGAGGGAAGAGGCAAGGTAATGAAAATGGAGAGGAGGTATAAAGACAGAGACACAGGGACACAGTGTGTAAGAAACTTCTATCAGTTGTTTTCACTGTAGCATCAGTTCATTAGTAAAAATGTATTATTCATAGTACCACACTCATTTTGTTACACTACATTATTTGTCATATACAGACAAATAATAAAGACAACCAGTCAGTCACTAGATGGAAAGTATTCTATATGTCATCAACTTTATCTGGAATGTTGTGTTCTGTAAGTGGAACCAAAACAGGACTACCTTATACTAGCAGTTCCTAGAAAAATGAATAACAAAACATTTACCAAGCAACACTGGTTTAAAAGATCAGTCCTCCATCATGACTTAAACCTTTCTTACAATGCCCAGTATTCAATGTAAGGGCTGCAACAGTATTATGCTGTACTATCATCTATTGTCATTGTCAGTGAAACATTCGTACATTGGTGCAAATACAGAATTGCACAGAAGCTACAAATCTGTACAGAGTAAATGGTACCTATATAGCACATTTCTAGTCTTTTGACCACTCAAAGCATTTTTAACACTACATATCACATTCATCCATTCACACACATTCATACACTGATGACAAGAGCTACCACACAGGGTGCCAACCTATATAACTGACATTCACACCATTGGTGCAGCCATTGGGAGCAATTTGGGGTTCAGTATCTTGCCCAAGAACATATGGACATGTGGACTGGAGGAGCCGGGAATCGAACCTCCAATATTTCGATTGGTGGATGACCGCTCTACCTCCTGAGCCATAGAGTCCATAGAGCGCCTACATATGTGTAGGAGGATATATTTGATACACTGAATGGGAACAAGGATCTCTCTTGATTTGATCCTTCTTGTAAATGACAACGAAAATTACAAACTTGGCAGATGCAGATGATAAATGGTCAACAAGAAGCCCACACAGTCTGGTATTAGAAGTGCCAAAGTGTATTTTTAGTCAAGTCATTTTTCTCTGTTTATGCATGTAACTACAGTCATTGTGTATTGGGCTCTGAACATTTCCAAAATACTTTACCTTAACATAGCCTGTGTAGACACAGGCTAAGCTCTGCTAAGTATGTTGTTAATGTGTAGACACAATGTGACAGTCTTAGTACAGCTAAGTACAGCAGTGTCTTCAATTAAATGCTTAGTGAAGAGTGTTAACATGTTACCATTTACTAATTAGCACTTAACACAAAGTAAAATTGAGGGTGATGGGAATATCATTAGTTTTGCTGGTACTTAATCATAAACCAAAGTAATGGACATGTTTTGACTACAGGAAAAGTCAGAGAATCACCGAAGTACCAATGTACCAAAATTCTCAGTTATCCACCCAACAGTGGTGAAAGCACTCCAAAACAAAAATGTCAACATCATGGTAATAACAGAGGAAAAGCCAGGAATCACATAAGCCAATTACAGTAGGATTGTTTCTCTGGGGAGCATGAATAAAAAATGCATGGCAACTCATCCAATAGCTGTTAAGATGTTGTGATCTGGATCAAAGACTGATTGACCAACCTGTCCATCCATAGAGCCACACTTCCAATGTGGCTAAAAAGATTTCTACTGAGAGACTGCACTAATGGTAAACCAAATGCCCCATGTATTAGGAACTAGCCAGAACAGTACTGTGATAATGGAGTGGACAGTGGGCTAAAGAGAGGCCAGTGCAATAAACTACAAACACTATTTCACATCACGTATAACAGAAAAATTAGATACATTAGATACAGTAAATGATAAAAATGATTATTAAATAATTAGTCCATTCATTGATTAGTCAATTAAAAGAAAACTGCCAACTATTTTGAGAATCAGTGAATTGTTCCTGTAAATTTCCATGTTGTTTTTCTTTGTCATATACAGTATAACAGTAAATGAAGTCGCGTTGTTTTGGACTGATGGCCAGAAGAAAACATTTTTTTGACATTTAATCAGGTAAACAATACATTGATTAATCAATAAAATAATCTGCAGATGATTTGATAATGAAGAAAAAGTCATTATTAATCAGTTAAAAAGTGTTGTTTTCTATATTTAAAGAATTCACTGTTAAATGAGACTACAGGTAATTGGCTGTGGGGAACCCTTATGTGATGAGATAATTATGATGTAGATATGAGTGACAAGTATTCAATTATCCTTGTGGCAACTCAGATTGATTATTAAAACATTAGTTTTTTTAGGGTGGGGAGTGTTTATATGTACCCCACAGAGCCGCAGCCCAGCCTGACGTCTGGAAGGGAGGAAAGTTCCAAAGTGTATCCTGTTACATTGTTTCTCCTGAATTTATTTGATTTCCATATAAGTGCTTTATTCAGATATTCAGGCTTGGACTGGGACGGAGCAGGAAGTGGGATTGACTTTTTGCCTTACACATGGATGTAATAGAGGAAGTCTGCCTGTCATTGTCAGGAAGCATCACCGAGCCAGACGTATGGCATGAATTAGGTTCTACTTTTTGTCACCTTACAAAAAAACATTTGGAGAATCGCTGTAGCAGTGGAAAACTGGCAGATTGAAAAGCAATAAATACGATGCAGGGTTGGAAATTGTTAAATGTTCTGTGCGGATCGTGTTTTATTAAGTACAAGGCCAGAGCCTCGGAAATCTGCTCCTTTTTAACATCCTATGGAAATTCCCTCGCACTGGAAAGTCCCACTTCAGCTCCAGAGAGCCAAGTGTGTGTATGTGTGCGTGTGTGTGTGTGAGCGAGAGAGAGAGAGAGAGAGAGAGAGAGAGAGAGAGAGAGAGAGAGAGAGAGTGAGAGAGAGAGCATACATGTGAGTATATTGTGACTGCATTGGCAGAAGGAGCTGCACAACTGGCCAAGTAACACACATTATTATATTACTAGTGCTGGGCGATATGACTAAAAGTGATATCACAATAAATTTTACATCATGTGACAACTACATTTATCACGACATATAGTGTGTTAAATCCTTTTTTCCCCTCCAAATCATTTTAAAGTTGCAACATAAAAAATAACAGTTTTTAAAAATCCAATAATTGCAGCACTTGCTTAAAGATGCAATACATGGCATTCAGCCACTAGATGTCAACCTATATAACCGATCAGCCCAAAACAAATGTGTGTGTCATAAATAAAGTTAGGTTAAAAAAGAGTAAGTGGTTCCTGAACTGACATCTATCTGTTCAGGTCAACTGCTTTTTGGGTGGGTTTTGTTATAGTCAAGTCTATTCAGGTTGGGTATCTTTTTTAAAAAAAAAGAAAATTAATAAATGCATATCGGGTTATCCGCTGGTACATTTCCTGTACACTCAGCACCAAGTAGCGAGTAGACACTGTTAGCTGTAGACTAGATGGTGAACATAGTGGAGTATTTAGAAGCTAAACAGGCAGATATTTCCCTCAGGAGTTGGTAGAGAGTAAAAACAGAGCTAAAAGAGAGTGAATATTGGACTTACAATCGCCAATAGGCTAGAAACATGACTTCAAATGTCAATGTCAGAGTTATGCTCACAAGTTGTTTCTGCTAACCACAAGTGGTTAAAAGAGTAATCATTATTATAGTCAGAGTGTTAGCCATGTAATTACTCAGAGGTTTGTCAGGTTTTAGTGTCAACTCTCTGGAAGTTATTATTTTGGCCCATTCAACCTATTTTAACCATTTAGCTAATGTTAGCAGTTAACCTTCTTATTGGCATATTTACAATGGATCTTTGGCTATTTTAAGTGAGACCACGGTTGTATAACACATCTATTGCACTTGGGCACATCAGCAGTGATACTGTAGTACCGGGGGTCATAGAGTGTTTTAGGTTTTTCAAATTCAGATAGCCTCACCCCGGCAACCTGATCGGGAGTGATCAGTTCCTAGCCTGTGTCCAAAAAGCATTAGCCCACGGTTTGTCCCTCCTGATCCACAGCAATCTTGATGCTCTCTCTGCTGCCTCTGAAGCTTGTCTGATTACTTTCCTTTTTTCTGTGTCCAATTGAGGAGGTTATAAGCTTTGCAGAGCCTGCAAAGCCTTCCTGCAAAGCCCCTTGCCCCCACTTCGATGGGCAAGTACCGTGCCTGCCACCCCCTTTTGCCACACTCCTCCACCAGCTCCATAACTACCAAAAGTCAAATCCCTGATGTGCAGGAACATTTGTCTAAAATGTCATCATGTTTACATTAAATTGCACTTACTGAACATCCTGTCTCTTTACTCCAGAATGACCTAGTCTCTAGTGTGTATGTGATAACACTGGACTTCTTCATATGGACACTGAAGAGGAAGAAGAAGTATCAGTAGAGCTGGACTATAAATCAGAACCGATTATCAGCAACAGTTATCTTGGTTTTTCTGCCAACACAGCAGATTTACAATGACGTTATATATTGTAGATAATTACTATTGCCTCTGTAACACAGCATCTGTGAGTAATCTTTTTTTTTTTTCCTTTTCACTCTTCTATGTGATCCTGAGAAATACATTGGTGGTGGATCACAGTTGGTGGACGTATTTAAAACATTCAAGAAACAAATGTATATGTTCCAGTCCCACTAATCCTGAGAATCTGACTCATTCTGATCTATTCATTTTCTCGTTATTTTTACTTATAGTTATAATCTCACAGATTTTCATTTCAATAATTGTCTATAAAGTCAATATCACAGAATGAGGTAACACAATAGAGACTGAGCCTATAGCCTGCTGATGAAAGCTCTTATGACACAGTTACTGACATGTGCATCAGCCAGTGGTTGATCTGCTGAGAGAGTAGTTAAATATACCGCAACGCCCTCTTCAATTCGCTTGTGCTAGCGTGATGTCACAACACTGTGTAGTCGAGTGAAGTCCAAAAACACACGTGCAATTATCATGTAATACCACATGGTGCCACTAAAGAGAACAAAAAAGAGATCTTAGAATGCTGCTTTAAACAATACAGGTGCACAGGGTACATTTATCATGGCACTATATTAAAATTGATAATCACTTATCTATTATATATATTATATCACATATCTGCGCTAGAAAAGTATAACATGCATCTTTCTTTCTTTTAGCTCCAAAGATTAACATCAGCGAGCACATTTTCAGACTCAGGAGAGAACTTCCAGGTACGATAGACACTGCTACACGAGTGGGAATGCAATTCTGTTTATAGTGCTTGACTAGTTTGTTGTGTTACACATCGCAAAATTTGTTGTTGTTGTTTGTTCTTTGAGAAATGTACAAAGTAGCCTAAAGTGAAGAGGTTATATGTAGCACAACAGGCTAGCAAAGGTCTGTAAACAGAACTGCATTAATGTGCATGCATACAGGCGTCTATCATACAAGAAGTAGCTGATCTCCTTACTCTCTAATGTTAACGCTGTTATTACACTCAAAACAAACTATCATTTCCTGTGGGCTGAATGGAACATTTTACAAAGTGCAACAGTGTGGCTCATAGATATGTTTTTTTTTTATTGTTTTAGGACAATAACAGAGCTCTACAGCACAGTGTAACACTTTATTGTCGGTTTGGCTCTGTGTACTTGAGATTTATGGAAAATATGAAAAATATAGAAAATTGCCAGACTTATCCTTTAATAAATGCCTGAATGTCCACTCATCACAGCCATTGAGGACATGGCTGGATCAAGACTACCTCTATGAAAAATGCAATGTAATTGCAATTATCTGTTCAACTCATCAGATTACAAACTGAAAAACTTCAGTTGACACATCTATGTGTCCTTGGGCAAAATACTTAACCCCAAATTGGTCCTGAAGTCTACGCCAACAGTGTATGAATTGTTGTGTGAATGTGACATGTGTAAAAGCACTTTGAGTGGTCAAAAAGACTATATAAGTACAGTCTGCTTACCATTGACCCTATATGCCATTGATTCATTGTGTGAGTTTTGTGAGTTTCTACTTCACCCCAAATTGCTCCCAATGGCTTCATCAATGGTGTGTGAATGTGTGTCTGAATGTTAGTTTCCCCTGATGAGCCGGTTGGCACCCTGTGTGGTAGTCCCTGCCATCAGTGTATGAATGTGTGTGTGTGAATGATTTGTATTTTAAAAGCGCTTTGAGTGGTTGAAAGTCTAGAAAAAGCACTATAAGTACAGTCCATTTATCATTGCGTGTGGGCTACAGTAGATGATGGCAGTCTGACAGGTTCCTCTGTGACTCTGTCTGTCTGAACACCTTTCTAATGACTCAACCAAGATCTGCTTACATTCACTTAGTGTGTGTGTGTGTGTGTGTGTGTGTGTGTGTGTGTGTGTGTGTGTGTGTGTGTGTGTGGTGTGTGTGTGTGTGACTAAGTTAGATGTGAAATGGGCTCATAGCCTGATATATAGTACGTCAAGGGAGTGTGATGCATTCCACAGTAATGGACGAATCAGCCCATAAATTCACACCAGTCACCTTGACGCATGAACCCACACAAAGAAATATATAATTTCCCACAACCCCCCAACATTTCAGGCTCCAAATATGCCTAATTACCCAGAGCACAGTTTTGTAACTTGCACTCTGACAAGTGAGTCACCTGTTACCTGGTTATTTTTATTGTTGCACTCTGAACAGAAGCCACAACCTTCTGCTGACATCATGGCCCACAGCTTTTGTTGTATGTGTAGGTGTTTTTACCCATTAAATAAGAGGCCCCTTTTCTACCTTCATTAATCTACATCCGGGGTGCGAAGACGGAAATGACACACACCTCAAATCTGTAAGTAAATTCACACATTAAGTGATCCTGTCACTTAAACTAAACATGAGTGGCCAGAAATATAGCAGATTAGTAGTCGTTTGTGGTTGGAGGTTCAATCAGTGTTGACTCTGACAAAAATCAATGAAAGTAATTAACTCACCTTGTATTGATGAGTGATTGTGGCAAATGATGCATAAAAACAGTCCAACTCCACACAATCAAAAGCCCAAAGTAAATCCACCAGCTCAGTTCATTTAACATAGAGGAGTAAAAAAACAAGTACACACAACAGCATGAGCTGGTGGTGCCATCAAACAGTCTGTCAGTCACCTGCTCCAGTTAATGGAAAGCTCCCCAGAAATGTGTGTAGTAATGTGTGCAACTGAAGGTTTTGAAGGCTAACAAAGCATAACCTGAAGGACAAAACTAAGCACCAGCCTGCAGAAAAATATAAGATTGATTTGTTAACTGCTTTATATCTATAGATGACCACACAATCTTTAGACTGAGACTCTCTTTGTTCTCTCTGTTTCTCAGGAGCCTCTGGTGCAACAGTTTAACAGGTAGACATAAAAGATAAACATAAGGATATAAACTGATCAGATCATAGCATTAGAATTAGCATTTGGCTTGAGGTCGACTCAGTGCTGATTGGGTGACGTCAACAAAAAGTCCCGAAATAAGCGCCACAAGACATCTTCTCTTCTCGTTCATAGCTTCCACCGCCGTGTACACAAACACTTCATTGAGAGGACCAAGTTCCCGCTTCCAAAGTTTTACCCAGAACTTCCTTAATGGAAATGGGACTATAAACTATAAGATAGGACAGTAATGCAAAGACAATGTCAATTGTAAAACAAGACATTGGTGCAAAAGGACAGTGTAAACTGTAAGACAGAGACTGTAGTGAAAGAGAATAATGTAGGAGGCAGTAGGGTATTGAGGAGCCTGCAGAGTCTGGTGGTCATGGCCAGATGGAAGGCAGGTGAATAGTACATAAGTGTGGTGGGAGGGCTCAGCATTAATGGTAGTTGCATGGCGGGAACAATGTCTGTGGTAGAGTTATGTGGTGTGAGGGGGGTTCTCTCAGCTGTCCCCACTATCTGCTATTAGGATTTCTGGACAGTGATGCTGCATCTCTCTCTCTTTTTAATGGTTCCAGTGATAGTGAACAACTGAATGTTGTAAAAAAAAAACGGTCTGTGTGTGTGTGTGTGTGTGTGTGTGTGTGTGTGTGTGTGTGTGTGTATATTCAGTGAAGAGCAAGCCATGTGCAAGCTGCTCTGGTATCTTAACACATAAAGCTTGCTTCTCTGGTGCATGAAATAAACTTGCCTATGTATAAAAATGCCTATAATTATGAAGAGATATTGCATATAAACAGTAAAACTATTTTGTTTTATTTAGAAAGTGAGAGACAAAAAGGAGTAGGGAGATAAAGAGGAAGGGAGACAGTAAACCTCTGCTCAGTCTCCTGCTCTCTGTGATCAGAAATACTGTTTTAATGCAGCAAAATATAGTTATAAATATACAATATGTTTTTTTCTAATTAACATATTTCTGTTCAGAATGGTACAAGAGGAAATTTAAATGAGGCCCATGAATACTATGTTGAACAGCAGTTATTACCAAACTGTTGCGCAGCAGCTGAAATCATTATTTTTTGATCATCAATGACAAAATGAAAACAACTCAAGTCAACAGAAGCTGTGCTGCGAGATCGACTGTATTGCCATTCAGATAAGTGATCACAGAGAAAGTTATTCGTATTTAAGTAGAGCCACAGAGCACCTGTTACCATCTAAACAATCTACAAACATGTATTTATGCTCGTAAAAACTTCTAAACCATATAAGAAGGGTGGCTGCTGAGAAGCAGGCGCTCTGCTTCTGAAACTGCATCAGAGCCATGACTGAGCAGGAACGCAGCCCAAATGTGACGCAGCCAGATCCTGTGGACATTAAGTGTTATAGAGCCATAAAAGCTTGTAGGGAGGAAGCTGTGGTTGTCCACAGAGTCTACAGCTATGCTAACAGCGCTGTGAGGCTGTACTTAAACACAATCTGCTTTGAGCTAAATGCTAACTCCGCCATGTTAGCATGTCCACAGTAACAATGCTAACAGCGCTGTGAGGCTGTATTTAAACATATAGTCTGTTTCGAGCTAAATGCTAATGCCAGAATGATAGTATGCTCATAGTAACAGTGCTGTGAGGCTGTACTTAAACATAGCCTGCTTTGAGCTAAATGCTAACGCCACTGTGTTAGCATGTTCACAGTGACAGTGCTAACAGTGCTGTGAAGCTGTACTTAAGCACAGGCTGCTTTGAGCTAAATGCTAACAACGCCATGATAGCATGCTCACAATATTTTTTCTTTCTTGTTTTTCCTTTTTATTGTGCTTAGCTAAGTTGTTGAACTGCTTTGGGACTACAGATAAAAACTAGCCCCATGGCTAACTCTAACATTGCAGCATAAACTACAATGTTAATTGATGTGTACTGTTCCTGCCAAATAAATAATAAAAATAACAGCGCTGTGAAGCTGTACCTAACCCTCACATACTGTTCATATTTTGACCTGTCACAGTATTTACATATAATAAGTCTCTATACCCAGGGGTTAAAGTGGGCCGGAGTGCTCCAGAGCTGCGCTCCATCACCTTAGTCAAATAAATAAATAATTCAATTCAAACTGACAGTAGCACCGCGGACTACAGATCATGTTCGAATGCTGCCTTCAATTACAGCCTGCATGGCTCTCTCATCTAATCCGCGAGAAATTGCTAGTGTTTGAAACGGCTTTTAAGCCAAAGTAAGTGGATTGAGTTAAGTTGATATCGATGGTGAAGTTTCGTAATATTCAACAATTCAAACAGGCGAATAAGAAGAATTTAAATTTTAAAATGGCTAGCTGCTTTAGATTATGTGCAGCAGAACGCTGACCAGGCTGCTTACTGCTAACCACCTTGATTGTAATGGCAAAACGTTAACGATTAGCCCAAATTAAAGCAATGATGATCTGCCCATGTGACTGTCTGTGTGTGCTGCTGTTACCATGTGTCTGTTAGTACTTTAAGCCTGTGCCCTCAATACATAGCACTTCTCCAACAACTGATTTTCTAAGACACAGATTATGCTTTGATTTCTTGTGTGATTTGAGGATGATTTAGATTGCTGCATAACAGTATTGATAAACCAGAACACTCAAGACTGCAGCTTAGTGAACTCACTTGATACATCTAGCCATCATTTTGCATTGGAAATCAGAACATTTGGGAAGTAGCCTAGGATATAGTTCATGTGTGCAGTGTAAGGAGGACAGTGTTTTTAAATTGCAAAAAAAAGATACATTACATAGATCTCTGTTACTTGTTCATTTTGTTAATTAGGAAATGAAAAATACTGTAGAATATCATCACTGTCATACTTCCCAATATTCTGCAACTTTTCAGCCAAATTCATGACTGCTTTTCACGTAATTCCACTCCCTGATTATGTGAACACGGAAATTCAATGTCATAGTACCAATGAACCAAAATAAAGTGAATACAGTTATTTGCAATCATTTGCATCATTTTCCCTACTGCGCTGCAACACTGAATGTTAGGGCTCCCCCACCTGTCAAATCCCACTTTAACCACTGTTTATACAAACCACTCTATACCTGAACCACAAATCATTCATAAAGACCTCATCTGTCACAGATAAACATGATTTATCCTTAATGAAGCTTTCAGAGAGCAGAGAGTTTATTCTTTAGTTTTTATGATAAAAACAACTATATAAAAGACACTATATTATGGTCAAATGCTACATAAAAAATCATTACTATTTCAACAAATAATATTAAATGTGAAGAATGAACATTCTTAAAATGTTGCATGGACATGGGTCAAACATATTTCCTTTTTTTAAATATATATTTTTATCCTGGGTCACAATAGGGGAAATAATCACATTTTTAATGGGTCAAATTGGCCCTGAACAGTATGTAAGGGTTAAACACAAAATGGAAATATGGCTTCAGCTGAATATTTTCTACATCCATGTCTTTCTGCTGAGAATACGTGGTGACATATCAGTAAGTGAAAAAGAAACAAGTATGTGGAAAATTGAGGTTTTTAAGATTCAGGTTGAAAGAAGACAAACAAACTGAATTAGCACCACCTGCCTGAGAAGACTAAACACATCAGTAATGACCAACACAAAGTTTTCATCACATCTCTAAGTAAAACACACTTATCTGCTTTAACAAGTGTGTGTCTATGTAAAGTAAAGCACAGAGATGGAGAACTGATGGGGCCTGCCGGATAAACTTCCTGTTTTCCTCATGAATGATACAGGACACCAGTACCATTAATCTCAGTGCTATTAAAATGCCTGTATTTTCCACATCAGCAAACTATCAGACCCTTGCCGATTCCTCTGCTATTATACCAAAGGGAATCAAGGCTATTTTAAGTCTAAGAAGAAAAAAAGAAAGAAGAAAAAAGCACTCCACAGAGATCTTAGCCTTCTTTCATTTTACAGCCCGACCACAGATTTCTTTCCCAGTCCTGGCAAGACAGATGACTCACAAAATATATTCTGAACAGAGAAAGCTGACAGGTTGGGGTCTGCAAGCTTCACCAAGACAAACCTTACATTCATAACAGCATTGAAATTTAACTTAAGGGTCAGCTCATCCAAATCACAAAAAAAAAAATTATATATATATATATATATATATATATATATATATAAAATATAATAATATATATATTCACTCTATTCATTCTAATGATATTAACCATGAATACAGCTTTCTCTTTTATGTGCTAATGCTTTGAAATATTTGGAACTTTGCTCAGACTTCCACCCAAATACAATGGAGGTGAGAGGACTTTTATTGTCTTTTGACCTATGATAAAAGCAATGATTCTTACCAGGAACACAGATATGTTCATTACCTCAGTAGAAAGTAGTTACAAAACTTTAACCAGTTTGGTGCAGATTTTCTCTTATGTCATTTTGCAGTGTTTTGTATGGTACTGAAATACAAATATTGAATAAGGTTGATGAGCATTTCCACTTTAAGTGTAAAACTCTGCTAATAATGTGTTCACCTGCACAGTCAAAGTGTCAAGCTTTCTCTCTTCTCTCATGAGCCTCAAAGCTTTTCCCCTTTAGGTTCTGGTAGATTGTTAAATATATCATGGAGAATTAACTATTCACTAAACCATGCCCCCCTTTATTACATCTGTTAAGCACTATGTTCTAGTACAATACCTGTGCAGTTTCTGACAGGATGACATATTCAGTCTCCCTGTTCCTTCATCTTTCCTTCTACAACTCTTACAATTTTTAAAAAGCTTTCCAGTTCATGCTATTCACCACCTACAGTATACACCTTTACCCTCAGACTTTCCCCTCAACCCAATCATCACTGTTCCATATCATCCACGTCTTCTATGTTGATAGATTCTCATTGGTCTCTCTAGCCATCCACACTGCCAGGTTCACCCTATGAGACTCTTTTGCCTGCTCCTGCTATTCATGTCACATGATGTAAGCTGGTCCACCTATTATCACCTTCTATGAAAGTCAAGGTTTAAAACTCTTCTAAATTCTTAAACATTTTTGAAACAATTGGTTCTTGAGTTCAGACAGACAAGAACAAAAGCAGGGCTCCATTCTTCCAGCTGAAATGACAACTGTTGCGATCAGATTTGACTAATCGAGCTAACATTAACTCCACAAGTTGGTTGAAAATACTGCCCGAGTCCATCACTGCCATGTGTTTTTCAGACTTAGGTTAAAGTTACAGTACATGTCCCAGCCAAAAAGTTGGCACCCTCATCAGCTGATGAGCCATGCAGAAGGTGTAAAATAAGTTGTAGAACTAGTACATTGCTAGTATTATTAGTTTTATAAAGATAAAAACGTATTAGTTTTACATTTCCACAAAGGTTTGGGGACTCACAAGATGTAGATTAACAAAAGAATTTACGCATCAGAGGCTAGATATCCTGACCCCAATGCCTCTGGAGGAGCCTTTAAATCTCAGTTTGGGATTTGAGATTAAACATTTAAAACAGTATGTGTCATAAACTGGGGTCAAGAAGTCTGGAAGATGAAAGCATTTACCAGACAAGGAGGAGAAAAAAGATGCAAGATGAGGTGTTTTTAGAACTTGGTCCATACTAACAACTAAAAGTCAAGATTTGTCTCCTGCTTTGTTTTTGACTTACTATTTTATTTTAAATCTGTCTCTTGTAAATCTAAGTTGATGGGGGTGTAATAATTCTGTCATACTGCTTTAACATTGAACATGTATGTAGTAGTAATATGATTTTTTACGTTCAATGATAATTCAGTTCATCACATAAATTTAATTATTTCTAATGTTCTCAATTTAGATGGTTATTCAGATGGCTTTTTTCATCTTCAAGACACTCCTGCACACTCCTTCTTCAGTTTAACTTCATCTGGGTCTATTAGACCCTTTGTTCCTCTGCTCTCTTTGTGTTTAGTGTTGGAGCTACTCGAGTGAAGTGGACATCCTTTTTCCCTCCTCACTCACGCCATCTATTGGCTGTGTTGATGCTGCCGACTTGACTGTTCCACATGCTTCTGACAAAGAATGAGGGCATGAAGCCAGGAGTGCTCATACTGAACAATAGAAAAGACAAGAGAGTAAGAGGGAGACATGTAGATGCTTATTATGACTGATGGCTCTGACATATTTATGATGCTGTGGGATGAGGTCAGCCTAGGTCCTGGATCAGCGCCTAAGACCAGGTCACTGCTTGTCCAGGGGTGAAAGAACAGGGGTAAGCAGGAAATATAGGTTAGCTGAAGGGCCGTACTGCCACGCTCTGCAACCACCTGCCTGCAGACAGCTGCTGGAGGAAGCTGACCCCCCCCCCCATCCTTTCTCCTCACACACACACATCTCTCTCTCTGCTGGATGATCTATTTAGGCCAGTGACTTTCTAACTTTACTCTGCTCACAGCTGACCCACCTACAGCCTGCTTCTGGAGCTTTCCCGACTGATCAAGCAGAAGGTTAAACGAGGAAGTCTTTGTGATAGACTAGACTCATACAATCAGACTCACTCACACACACACAGCCAGCACTGAAACGACTATAATACACACTTAATACTACTAATACCATGATTATTAATAGGACACACATCTAAACTGTTGCACAAGGTCATCTAGTTCATGACTATTATAATTTGGACTAGTTTGCCACAAACTCTGGGTAAATGAAGACTTTTGGCTGACATAGAAACCAAATCAAACCACTCAGCTCCATTCACTGCAGCAGGAATCTACAATTCAGCAGTTGTAATTACATATTACTGACACAATTCAGATACCAGTGTAACAAGACTAAAATCTTCCAGTAGCATAAAGTCTCAGGCCAGTGCAGAGCTGAGCTGCTTTGACTCCTTCATATGGAAGAGCTCATTTAGTATTAATAATCTGACTGTGATACAGTGATGCTAGAATGAGTTTTAAGGTGGGAGGACACCCAGCGCTGGATGATGTAATAGTCATGATTGGACTGACGCTATTTCAGCCATCGCTCTAATGTGTCTCACCTCATTAAACGGTCACATAGTTTAGTAATTAATGTTACACAACGGCGAGTTACATTTGATGGAAAGAAAGTTATGGAGTTATAAGCAACCAGTCTGATGTGTGTAGAGGTGTGTGTGGTTATTCTGGTGTCGTTTTCAGCTGATTTGATGAAAGTAAACGCAGTGAACAGTCATGTGCGCTCTGGTACTTCACTTTTCATAGACTGTGAATTTATCAACATATCAATCCTGCTGACTTCAGATGCTGCAGGGAATTTAATGAAGTGAAGGAGAAGCTTTTCATACAGTATGAAGCAGCACATGCTTTGCTTAACCACGTTAAACAAATATAAGAAAACATTATCGTCTGTGCCGATTTTGGCTAAAGAGTGTTCAATTGAAATGACTTATCTATAATTATTATTATTATATTATGAACCCGTATTGCAGCAAGTGTTTAGTTTGCTCTTGTTGTTAAAATCACCAAGTGGAGCAGGAGTGACTTTGCTCCAGAAACAGATGAGTTCTGAGACTGTTAAGACCCATTTTCCACAAAAACGCTGCCTATTTGTGTGTCTTCTTGGGGCAGCTGTGGCTCAGGAGGTAGAGCGGGTCGCCCACTAATCGGAAAGATCAGCGCTTTGGTTCCCGGCTCCTCCAGTCTACGTCCTGTGTCCTTGGGCGAGATACTTAACCCTGATGGTTGTGCCAACAGTGTGTGAATGTGTCTGTGAATGTTAGTTTATTCCTGATGAGGTTGGCACCCTGTGTGTAGCTCCTGCCATCAGTGTATGAATGTGTGTGAATGTTACAGGTAGTGTAAAAGCCTTTTGAGTGGTTGAAAGACTAGGAAAGTGCTACATAAGTACAGTCCATTTACCACCTTCTCCCAGCAGCTTACCATGCATGCAACATTGGGCACCATAATACCAGCCTGAGAGGAAAAGCTGATTTCAAAGTCAGAAAAATACCAAAGTTGTGTTTGGTGGTCTGAACCAGCGGCCATAATACTCATGGTCCTCTATGTTCTGATCAGGATTGGATTTAAAGGTCCGACGTATTAGAGTATATTAGACATTATCACTATGACTGTAATACATGGCTTAGATGTTACCATTCTATTACCATAACAGGACAAAAAAGTCTCAGTGCCCCTCTATTCCTATTCCTTTATCGGAGTTTAGATTACACTGGGTAGGTGCAGACTCAAGAGTTCTGATTAGGAGCCCACTAAATGATGGTAAATGGTAAATGGACTGTACTTATATAGCATAGTCTTTTTGACCACTCAAAGCACTTTTACACTACATGTCAAGTTCAGGCTGGGCAATATGGACAAAATCAAGTATCACGATATATTTGACCAAAAAACCTCGATATCGATATTGCAACGATAATGTAGAGATGATCATCGGTAATGTGGATATAATGACAAAGTGTATAAAAGGTAAATAACAGAACAGCTAGAACAGTCTGGTAAGTTCAGAAAACACACATTTTTACAGTAATGCAACATTTAAAAGCAGGAAAAGACGACACTGATGACATATTACGATATCCTAAATCTAAGACAATATCTAGTCTCATATCACGATATCGATATAATATCGATATATATCCCAGCCCTAATGATCGCTCTACTTTCTGAGCCGCAGCCGACCCATGTGTGGTTCAGTAATGTTATTGATGAATAGATGGAAAGCTTCAGGTTATTATTTAAAACGTTGTTAGAAGTTAAAAGCAAGCACAGCAACAACCAACCACTAGCTGGCAACCAGACAATCTTGCCTGTAATTCTAAGAAAAAAATATGTGGAGTAACAGAAAAGGTTTTAAATGAAGAGGAATTCCAATTCTCGTCCTTCTCTCCATTTACCTCTTTTCTCCTCAGTTACGTCTTCACTCAAACAGACTACACATTTCAGAAGAAAAGGGCAGGCAACACAAATCTAGATCAGGCAGGACGGAAGAGACAGGGTGAGGGAGACCAAGACAGATGGAGAGAGAGTGAAGAAAAAAAAAAAGGAGAGAAGAGGAGGTGAGGGAGAAAGGTGGTCAATAAATTTCCGAGGGGAGAGCCGAGGACTGATGAGGTGGAGAATGCTTCATGGCTGTGGGATCCCAGCAGGGCTCGGCTGGGACTGGAAACTGTGTCAAGGACGAGCGAGGAGGAGACGGATGAGTCAGGAGCATCAGAGAACTCATTGACACACACATGCAGGCGTGTAGCTACCCTGCCTCACTTAAGTGCTTTTTAATTTCAAAGTCAATTCATTTCATTTTTGAAACATATAGGATTGAACAGCGGGCTTGTACTTCAATAATTTGCGACAACAGATGCAACACGCCTTTGAAAAGACTGAGACGCTGGGATTATATTGGGTTAGCAGTGACTGAATCACTCATGAGGCAACTTGAATCCAGTGCAAGAATTGCACTAGATAGGTAGGTAGGTATATATGTAGATAGGTAGGTAGGTAGGTAGATATATAGCTGGATAGCTAGACAGATAGGTAGGTAGATATATAGATAGGTAGGTAGCAGGGGCGATTGCTCTGAGACACCAAGGGAAGCTCGCCTTCCCCTAAAATTTCATCAAATAAATTGTCACAACTGTCATATTAAATTCACACTAAAATTATAATTTACATTACATCAAATCTACACTTGAATGCGTTCAATTTTACAACTATGACATCCTGTAACCAGCTGTTTATTGCCAACGCTGTTTATTTCCAACATGATTTCCCTATCACACACTGGCAGTCCGCCGCAGACGCTGAGCGTCAACGGTGTTCAATGAAGCTTCTCCCAACAGCTGTTTTGGGCCAGGGCGGGACAAGCCAGGATAAGACGCTCATTGGATAATGCAACAAACTCGTCCCGCCCCTGGACGCTGAGCGTCTCTGGCGGTCAATGGAGCAGTGGGCGGGGTCGGACGCTCTGCTTCTGTATGATGATTGGATGAAATGTTTTATAGTGCTCAAAGCCCTTGACAGACAGCTTTGGATAGGCTGACTCTTCTTAGTGTAGTTTTGCCAATGTAGCTTGACTTTCTCGCTAAATCTGGCGACTTTCCAACTCTTCTTGGCGACTTTTTTTCTCAAAGGCGACTATCGACAGATCTAGCGAGTTTTTCTGGTGTTATTGGAGAGTTTTCTGATGTTTTGGAGACTCTGACATGAAAGCACGTAACACTCTGTCCTCAACGAGCAGCGGGTGCTGCTGCGAGCCCTGCCCCCCCCCCCCCCCCCCCGTCCCAAAGCACTCACAGGCGGTCAGGTTCACAAAAAAAACCAAAACAACAACCTAGAAATCAATCTTGTTACTCATCAATGACATATCCAAGACTGTTATAATCCCCCCAAACCAAATTCAATTTGCATTCAGTATATTGGAAATAATCACCTTTTCATAGGGTGATTATTTCACCTTTTACTATAGGGCTCTGTTACCTGGGTGGGTGAGGTGTTAAGTGTTGCTTTAAGGCCCTTTGTCCTGTGCAGGCCTACCTGGGCAGGCTAGTGGCTAGTTTTGAAAATGTTTTTTGTGTGTGTGTTGATGTGGTTCTACGGCTTACAACAGCCTCAATTAAACACTCCTTTTATTTGTAACTGCCTCGCTTCAATATGACAAGTTTTATGATGAAGATGTAAAGTGAACTTCCCCTGTTTAAAACACCAGCAGCCGCCACTGGTAGGTAGGTAGGTAGGTAGATAGCTAGACAGATAGGTAGGTAGATATGTAGATAGGTATTTAGGTAGATAGTGAATGATAATAAATAAATTAAACACCTCAACATAATAGCCTATTCTAAAGAGACCTATTCTAAAAAAGACAAACTTGTTTTTTTTAATCACACTTTTTTACAGGGTGTAAACTATACAGCTTTGGCAGAACCACCATGAATAGAGTCAAAAATGAGGATATAAATGAGGTTATTCCAAGAAAATCTGAAGGATTATATTTTAAATGTTAATGTCTCATTTGTTGTCAACAAAACATCTCAACTAAGAGTCCATTTACTTACTCACTCACTCGGCAGTCCATTCTTGAATTAATTCAGGAATTAAAAAACTTTTAAGCCAACATGGATGAGAGGTCTTACAGATGCTCAGAATGATGAAAAGCTGGAACATCTGTATTTTCATGACCTTTGCTTGATTATGGTGATATCCACCCCAAAGCCTCTTGATTCTGTGTATCACAGTGCACTTCACTTTATAACAGGTGATATATCTCTTAGTCACCATTGCTAACTTTACTAAAAGGTGGGATGGTCTGCCTTAACAGAAAGAATGTAGTGGCATTGTATATATTGTTTATCTATGAAGCCTTAGTGAAAAAGTGTTTGTTTATTACATTCAAATAAAGGTATTGTATATACTGTCAGGTCTTGGGATATAGTAACATTTTTAGTACTTCTTGTACAAACTGAACTTGATAAACGTGTTTTCCAATATTTCGCTGCACATGAATGGAATGAGCTTCAGAAGATTCTACAACTGGTTTATCTTACTTCAAACTTTTCAAAAGGTTACACAAGCTTGTGCATGTTTTTGTGTGTAAATGTTTGTGAATGATTGATATGTCTGTTTATCTATTTGTACGTGTACACTTTTTGTACACAGGTCTCTCTTGAAAAAGAGATTCAATTAAATGACGACTACTGCATCTGCTGATGAAAACCATGTTTATATGATGGAAAGCTCTGGAACAAGAGAGCACTGAGATTGTTTTTTCCGAGGTTAAGAAACTTTCAAGCTCAAAGCCTAGTTTGTTATTTCTTCATGTGTTAGATACAACATAGCTTTGTTTTTGTTTGTTTCACTGATACCAGTAGTTTTTGTGGTAAGCTTGGCTAAATATATGTTGAATCTACAGAATGACTGCTATAGATGCCCAAAGATGTAAATCATCTGATCTTCTTGTTTGATCTTGGGTCTGTCAAAAAAACTACTACAAAAAGACTACTAGTTTCTACACGAATAGAAACTAATGTGACAGAACAGAGATGAAATAGATATCAATCATCTGACCAGAAATGAGTTGGCAAGACATCTCTAAAACATTGTATTGTTATTTTAAGAAGAAAAAAAATAGTATTTTTTAGCAACCATTTAAAACAAATATTCTCCAAGAGAAACACAAGTTGTATCTTGAACCACCACAATTCCCAGGAAGAAGATTAAAAAGCAAAACTACACTTCACAGAGACGTTCAACACGGTGTCATTATTCATGATCTGATCTGCTGCACTGAGATGAACCCAGCTGGCCCCTACCATCACACTGGTGTGGTTGACATCAGTAAAATCATTCAGTCGGTGTGTTCTGCTAAAGATCTGGGTCGCTAGTCACCGCTGGCACGCAGAGAGAGAAGCCTAATGCAAAACAAATGTTTTCATAAAGTCGCCCAGTGTTGAATCAGCATCATTCATTTCACTCAGACTCCTTTTTTTCAGTCCTTTTTTCCCTCCCTGAGGACTGTCTTGGATGACTTGGGCAGTGGCTGCGTCTCTTCAGACAGCTGCTTCACGTTAGGCCCTGATGATGAGAGTTTGATGTTGCCCACGTCTTTAACCCCTGTGACAAACTGTTTGCCTTACTAAGCTCACCATCAAACAGCATGGAGCTAGCTGTGTACTCTCCCTCAGCTGCAATCACAGATAAATCCCAACACTGGCTGGGTGTATGCTACTAATCAAAAACACTGAGGAGAAATAAACAAAGGACTTTTGTTAAGGTACTCAGAGTTTTCATGGCTAGTGTGTCAACTCCATTGCATGCCATTCTGCCTTTTATGAGGGAATATTACACCAAGCTCTGTTCAGAGATCTGGAAATGTACTGCAGAGCTGCTTATCAGCGAGGATACAGACCTGGTAAAGAGATCTTGTGATTATTCTGGAGGAAATACACACATCTGTTCTAAAAACACTTAAACTTCTAACTGCTTACTATTCCTCTAAACCTTGGATCCCACAGGGTACATATGCACCACGTTCTGACTACACTACAGTTTTGCTTCATCCTCTGCACAGCATATCAACTCTGGGCAAGCCATTTGCCTTTAAGATTAAGTTGTACTGTTAATACAGTAATTACGGCAGCACAATCAAATCCCAGAAAGTGCTACTGTAATTACTACAGTAGCACAACTTAACAGCTCAATTTTGTTGACTTGCTCAAAATTAGTAGATTTGGTCATTTTCCTTGACTTTTGAGCTTCTACTGTGGGTCATTACATTATGTAATCAAATGGGTACTTTAGTTTTATTTGTGTTTTTTGCTGGAATATGGTTGGGAGTCTGCATAGGGTGTTTTATTTTGAAAATTGACCGATGCTCTATTCTGTTCCTGCTTCTAACCTCCAATCCAGCTTGATCTGCTCTGTGGAGCTTGAAGAGGCTTTGAGGCATCTTCCATTGAAAATAGACGTGGCGCAGCGGAACAGAGAGACTCTTCCAGGACTCTTCTGAAACACACCAGGGGGCGTCCGGTGGGATCACAATTATTGACTGGAGTGGCAGCGATCAGCTCCGGTCAGGTGGAATCACGCCGTAAGTAGCGATGTTTGATATAAATGCATTCTACAAACAAATATTACACACATATATTATTTCTGATCATGTGATTCCCAAACAATGGGCATTAATATGCTGTTTTAACTGCCTCCACTCTTCTGGTTTTCCACCAGTTTTCTGAATCCAGCTGATTTATTCAGCTCCAACACTAATGTTGAGTGATAGGGTCTGTTCAAGTTCATCCCAAAGGTGTTGGATAGAGTTGAGGTTTGGGCCCTGCAGACCAGTTAAGTTCTTCCAAAGGAAACTGGGAAAAGCATTTCTTGAAGGTTGCAACCTGCTTCTCCAGGGTGCATGTGAATGAATGATGTAGTGTCATCATTCAGGGTGTCATCATTCAGAGATGTTGGCCTTGCTGTTTCTTTGTTACGATGAACTTGGACACTGTACTTGATTTTGACCCAGTCCCACACATATGTTTTTTTTTTTTGCTGCCAAAATGACTCCCTAGTGCACTAAATCCACAGCTAGAGCAGTCCCCAACATATTTTACATTTTAGTATTTTTTCTTGACCCATTTTTAAAAGTTTAACACATTGACAAAGACTAATACATTGCTAGTTTTGGTCCTTTATGGGGTTTGTTGAAAATAAGAAAAATATAAAATATCTATATATAGAAACTTTAGGAACTGAGGGTTCTTGCCCACACCAAAAGTACATGCATGTGCATGACCATCTGTATCCACACACTGACTGTACAGTGTAATAGGTAGATCTGTTGAAAAGGGAAATTTTAATTAAACTATTGTAGAATGGAATGAATAATTTGAATGTATCAATGAAAACCAATGAACTGGAGGTCTAAAGAACACCCACAGTAACTCTTCATCATCTTGTGCTGCTGTTTAGAACCCAGACGAACTGGTAAACTCCCAATGATGATCTAAAAGATAAGATGAATAAGACGGCACCATGCTGTGATAGTTTATGAGAGATCAACATGAAAATGTGAGCTGGAGGCATCTCAGCATGAAGAGTATGATCAGATGTGGTTAAGCTATTAGAGACAAAGTCTTCTAGTTAGTCTCCCACTGGAGCTGTTAATGTGAGCAGATGAGAGAGAGAGAGAGAGAGAGAGAGAGAGAGAGAGAGAGAGAGAGAGAGAGAGAGAGAGAGAGAGAGAGAGAGAGACAGAGACAGAGAGAGAGAGAGACAGAGATAGATAGATTGAGATTCTTGGAGCTGGGAGTGAGCAGGGTCATTGTGGTAATAATGGATATGAACCAACTAACAACTTATATAATGCTTTGGTATTATTCCTGCATGGGTTTGGGTTTAAACTGGACTTTGACTTTGATTTCATTTGTTCATGAGACTACCTACATTTTCTGATCATGTGTCAAGTTTTCAGATCTCATAAGTTTTATCCATAAAGACCTTGTATGTATTCATTTGATCTCCCAAATCTTGAAAGCCTCTTTAAAAAGTAACATTTCACTCTAAAAGTTTTTGGACAAAGCTTCTGAGTAAACTCCTGCTTTATGTGAGGGTTTGAGTTTGGGTTGCAGTCGTATTTTGTAGTAGTAGTAGGTTGTAGTATTTGGAATGTCTTACTTTGGGACAATTTTGTAATACCGTTACATTTATGTTTTTATGTTTATTTGATGTTATTTTTATGTTTCTATCATTTGTGACCACTTGTTGTTTTCAAGTTTCATGAATTGATTTTATGATCTATCTATCTATCTATCTATCTATCTATCTATCTATCTATCTATCTATCTATCTAACACAGCTGATGAGAGCATATTTACAGGCAGGAAAAACAAAACAATTAGCTAAAAGAAGCTAGAAAGCTGAGGACAACTTGCAATGCCAGGAAATGATTGTGTGTGGGTTTGTGTTAATGAGTGACTGATTTAACATTATACAAAAGTTTACTGGAGCAGTTCTAAAGTCTCTATGAGTAGAAGTTAAAAAATCGTTGGTGCCATCGGGTGGTAGAATCAAGAGTGACACAGCGGCACATAGCCATGCATGCCATCACATCATTTGTTCCATAAAAGATTCTGGAAGCTACAGACAAAGAGTTTTGAACTAGGTATTTTTATGAAAATGCATATAACGCAATTTAAATGTATTCTTTCTTGCTGGTGACCAATGAAAATCATTCATGACCCAAAAAGTAGACAGCTGAGCCTAACCAATCAACGTGTTGGTGTTCAGTTGACCTTGACTGAGGCTGACAGCTGGATTCAAAGCTGAGCTGTCAGAGCTAAAGCATGATGGGAGGCTGTCACTTCCTCAAGCTGCTGTTTCCAATGGCGAGCAGGAAACGGAGGAGGGAAGGTAGCACAATGTGGTACATACAGTACAACAGCTGCCTTTCCTTTGTCTGTGTGTGTGTGTGTGTGTGTGTGTGTGTGTTCATGGATCTGTTTTACATTTAAAACAGGCGTAATGGAGGGGGGTCTCATTCCCACATGCAATCTTATGACATACACACACACACAGGCAAACTTAGCACTTTGTCATGCAGTGTGTCGTCATGTGGCTAACTGGAAAATGATGTTCTCCCACATCAGATGCAGCGTTGCATGAGTGTATCTGTGTGAGAAAGTTGTGTGTGAGTGCAGTTCTTTCCCTCTCCAATTACTTGCTCCAGCCGTCAGATAATAATGGGGGTCTAATCAAGGCCAAGCCTGGTGGGGTTTACACACTGGTGCTCCGCTGGCAACTTCCTCCTTGCCCACAGTCCACTAACAGGACAGGAATGATGGCTCCCACATGGCCCAGACGGACAGAAAAGAGAAAAGACAGGGTGTGTTTTTTTCGTGGATGTGCGTACGGGCAGAAATAGTTTCCATACTGCCTGCCACTACTTCAGCTTTCTGCTTAGTCATCAAGCTAGTTAGTGGAATGCTCTGAGATCCCTGGAGGAACAAGCTGACTGTGTCTTATTTCATCATTCCCAACAGTATCAGAAAAATATGAGAAACTCTTCCCACAGGTGTTTTTAAACAGGATCAGTCTGTGCTGGACTGAGGATGAACATTGTTTTTTAATAAGGACAGTCTTACTCTGAAAACAAACTGATATCACTGCTCCTCAGTAGTTTTACTGCCAACTCATCTGGCCTGGAACATTGTACAATATATGGAAACAATCACACTATTGTTTCAAAATCACAGTATCCTAGAATAATGATACATTCTCTAAATAATTCTATTTAAAACCAATAAAGATCAAACACAAAAACAAACATAAAAGAGGCTATAATGAAGTTTGAGAAATGATTCATTCTAATAAATTGAAAGGTAGTAAAATCATTCATTCGTTTTATAGAAAACAACAGATGAATCCAAAGATTACAATAAATTCAATATTAAGTTTAACAAATTGAACTAATTATTCTGCGATAAATACAATATATATATATATATCTTATCTGTATTTATAATGACGCTTGATCCTGCACTGTACTTACAGCCCATTAGCCCATACGTCAATGTCTGCTGTTGCTATGGCAACACGTGACAGCTGACATTAGCACGTTAGTTCTTAAATAATGTTACGAGTGAGAGGGCAAGTATATAAATAGTGGCTGTGACTCAGGAGGTAGAGCGGTCGTCCACCAAGCGGAAGATCGGTGGTTCGATACCCGGCTCCTCTAGTCCACATGTTGATGTGTCCTTGGATACGATACTTAACCCCAAATTGCTCCTGATGGCTGTGCCAACTATGTATGAATAGGTGAATGTGACATGTAGTGTAAAAGCACTTTGAGTGGTCATAAAGACTAGAAAAGTGTTATATAAGTATAGTCTATTTAGCATCTATCTTATATACCACATATAGCTCTGGCCATGATTCATTCAGTTTAGCACAGAATCACACACATGTAGGTGGAGAGACTCTTCAAAGAACAAAAAGCGTCATGAGAGGGGACTGAAACGATGATACTCTGACCTACAAAGGCTATAGTGTAGGGGTGTAACAGTACACACAAATTCACAGTTCGTCCAACCGTAACCCCAAAACAGAGAAGAAGAAAGAAAGGAAATAGCTATTTTGGTTCTTTATTCTGAAAAATGTAAACATCCAGCGGTGGCTCATTGGCCAAAACTATTACTGAAACAGTTTAGTTTTGCTACAGTGGAAAAGTAGAACTACTTCTCAAGTCACCTGCTGACAGCTGTTTTATGCTGATTTATGGACACTGACAGCTGCTTCTTTCCAGGGTTTCCCTCTACAAAAGTCATTAGGCCTGGTGACAAGTATCTTTTGACCCAGCACAGACTCACTGCAGCCAACATTAAGCTAGATCTTCAAGTTTTTATAATAACTGAATCACAGATAATATTACAGAATTGAGAATTTAAAAATGCTATAACACAGATTATTCTACAGGCCCCTACTTTAAGTCTGTGCTAAAAGCTGACTGGACTATGTGACTATGTAATGTGTTATAAATAAGTCATTTATTCAACACACATTTAAATAAAAACAACTATAGCAGAATCTTATAAAGAATCTGACAGTGTAGTCATGGATTGCTGTGCTTTCAACAACAAAAGAACTTAAAATATATACCATCAAAGCTTAAATCAGAGCTGGTAAAAAGGCTCTGGGATGCCATTACTGCTCCATGGAATAAACTGCAGCTCAGTCTCATCACTACAACTAGCTTATGATAATAATAATAATAATGCACTTATACTTATTTTTAAATAGTATTTATATAGCATTTAAAGTGAATGTGCACTTATAAGCACACCTCTGTCCACCCAGACACTCCCTCACCCTCACTCGCCCACTCACTCACTCAGCTTACAGTTAGCCTGCAACACTGAAGCTAAAACACGAGTGGTGCCTCAAAAAAGTGTCAAACTCCTCTTCAACACAACTGCTAACAAAACTTTCCAACTGTTATATCTATGTTTCCAACTGAGCCGCCCCGCTGTAACATAACTGTAGTTTAAAAAACATCTTAAAAATACAGTTTTATTTATTCATCTTTTTTTACACTGGTTGAATTAACCCTGTGTTTGTAACATCCTCGCCAACCTCGACGGAAATCTAAAGTGTTTATCATTGTTTCAAACAGCTTCACTTAAAGATGGCAGATACAGAAAGGGAGGGGGTCACAGAGACATAATATGTTTGAATATGATGTTAAGTCCACTGACCCTGATGTCCTAATAATAGCATGATATATTATAGATTTGAATGTGTATTTGAATGTTTATTTGAGGTCATTTTTCCTGTGGATAATTGAAATGATTAACTATAGTACATTATACCTCCTTCCCCATGGACATAATGGTGCATATTTTAATAATGATGACAGCACAAACACTACATGAGCATGGGTAACCAGGGTAACCGAGTTACCACATCTATGACTGACCCTTTCAATCTCCAATTCACACAATTCAGTATCACTTAAAAAAAATGAAGAAATGTGATGATCTTAGATCTAAGTCCATGTCTGTGAAGCAGCCACACTGCAGACAACAGAGTCACTATTTGTGAACAGACAGTCCAAACTAAATAAGGAGCAGAGGGATCTGTGATGGTCACTGAAGGGCGGATAGTCTTATGGATAACTAGTTCCTAGTATGCATTCTGCCCCACACCCATGCCAGCTGATGACTGCACGTCAATATCCTGTAATGCATGTCTCCTTCATAATTGATGGCAGTCTCATAGGAAGATTTCACACAGGTCTGATTGTCATTCAGCGTCTGCAGCACTCAGGAACACTAATGGGAAGTCACTTCAATACTGCACCAACTAACAATCACAAAGCAGAGGCTGATGTATACATTATGTACATGTTATACAGACATATAATTGAATCTGAATGCAACTCTACACGTAGTGTTTGGGTCAGTGACAAATAAGTGTTGGCAAGATGAGCAATACAAAAATATGTTAAAACTAGTTTTAAAAGCAGCATCAGGTTTGTTAAAATGTACATTTAGTATTTGTGTTGGTTTTATATCATTTGAAATGACATTTGCACCATTTTCTACCAAAAGTAAGACTGAATGCTCCTGAAAATGTCAGATGGTGTAACCACAAAAGAATGACAAATATTACATATTTTATCACCTACAGTGTATTTAAGTGCAATTATACTAATAATGACTTCATTTGAAAAATGTAAATGTTTCCTGATCTCCATGATTCTCCAGATTAAATGTAATATTTAGAACAATTGTATTCCATTAGCTTTATTTAATATAAAAGTTATAATGTAAGATCATGCCAAACTACTTGATATGCTGTTTTATTGACTATTTACTGTTTTTAAGCAAGTTGAATGATTTGGCACAAAGTTTTTATGGTTACACCACTTAGACATTTTTGCTATAATCCTCTAATATATTCTCTCAAAATGGATTAAAAGCAGAAATTTGATGCTGAGTCCACAAAAAACGAACGTGTGTAAGTTATTAGGGCCCGAGCGCTGACCAGCGCGAAGCCCTATTGTTTTTGCCATGATTATTATTCTTCTTCTTCTTCTTGCACGACGACGGGCTTTTTGCCCCCCTGAACGTGCCTTAAAAGTCACCAAAGTTTGCACGCAAGCCAGACCCGGCGAAAATTTTGATATTTTATGGTTTGCAGAAATGGCCGTGGAAAAATGGCTCTGTAGCGCCCCCTACAAAATCAATAAAAGCGAGCCCCTCGTCACAGATTGACATAGAGAAACGAAACTTGGTACACATGTTCAACATGTCAAGACGCACCAAAAAGTCTCTTGGACACATACCCTAACACCAACAGGAAGTCGGCCATTTTGAATCAAAATATTGATTTTAATGCAAATTGTGCCATCATATTTGAACGCACTACTCCTAGAGATTTCTTCCCATCCACTTCAAATTTACACAGAGTCATCTTGAGACATTGGAGATGAAAAGTTATCAAAAGCTTTTTCCCACGTCATTCCTGGTTGCCGTGGTGACGCGGCGAATTTCGATGCTTCGCCATGAAATTTCAAACCCTCATAACTTGACTCCACATGCTCTGAGCTTTCCCAAATTTCAGATGCTTGTTCAGTGTCCTGGTCTGAACACATGTACAGTCTCATATTTAGTGACAGTCATAGCGCCACCTAGTGGCGACAGGAAGTCACTTGCTTCATTCTTTCACTAATTACTCCCATAATCTTCATCCCATCCACTTCAAATTCACACAGGATCATCTTGAGACATTGGAGATGAATAGTTATCAAAAGCTTTTTCCCTCGTCATTCCTGGTTGCCGTGGTGACGTGGCGAATTTCGATCCTTCGCCATGAAAATTCAAACCCTCATAACTTGACTCCACATGGTCTGAGCTTTTCCAAATTTAATATGCTTGTTCAGTGTCCCCGTCTGAACACATGTACAGTCTCATATTTAGTGACAGTCATAGCGCCCCCTACTGGCAACAGGAAGTCACTTGCTTTATTCTTTCACTAATTACTCCCATAATCTTAAGTATTTACACCTGAAATTGACTCAGCTGAGACATAAGACCTTGGTGATGCTACATTCTGCAACTCGTGACCCATCATCAAATACTGTTGCCATGACAACGCATTCAACGCCATGAAATACGATTACAGTTTTCAGAGGCAAAGGATGCCTCCACGGTAACGAAACTCAACAACCACGTCTGGAGTGGGGTCATTTCACATCCTATATACTTCAATGGGATGGCCGTGACTAAATGGCTCAATAGCGCCCCCTTGAATATTTCATAATTGAACCTCAGCCTTCCCGATTGACATAGAAGAATGAAATTCGGTAGGTTTATGTATCATCTCCAGACGCACAAAAACGCCATTTGGACCCATACCCTAAGTCCAACAGGAAGTCGGCCATCTTGGGAAAAATGCTCAATTTTGGTGAGTTTTGTGGTCATTTCCAGGCCTCATATTTGAACGCACTAGTCCTAGAGATTTCATCCCATCCCCTTCAAATTCACACAGAGTCATCTTGAGACATTGGAGATGAAAAGTTATCAAAAGCTTTTTTATGACTTCTTCCTGTTGGGCGTGGCTGTGCAAACCATTTCGATGCTTCGCCATGAAGCAGGAAGTCCTTATAACTCCTACAGACATTGTCCCACCTACACCAAATTGATCACGCATGTAGAGGGTCCCGCCCTGAACACATCTATGCATCAATACTGCTTCATATACACAGCGCCACCTACTGGCCACAGGAAGTCAGCCTCATATGACAAACATTATCCGATTTACATGAAATTTACAGGATGTGTTCTCCACATCACACACTGCAACATGACATATAATTGGTGGGTGATCTCTAGCGCCACCTAGTGGACACATGCAATGTGACGTAGCCCCATCATACAACATTCATTACAAGCCCAGGTGCCAAGACGTCTACGTGCCCGCTGTGTCTGCCGTGTGACTGCAGCACGCACCGACATGCGAGTACGGGGCGGTGCATGGGGGCGCGAGGGCCCGTTCATCACTGCTTGCAGTTTTAATTCATGTTTATTTTCACATTTGAACCCCTTTAAATGTGTTTCTGTGTTCCTCGTTGAATCTGATCTCAGCATGTCTACCTGCATTAAACAGAGCCTGAGCTACATTTGCAGTACATGACGAGAAATAGACTCATAACCAATATATAGGCACATCACAGACAATTCATCTTTACACAGCAGCTAAATACGAAGGCTGGAGCCTGCAGGGAGTATAAACAGTGGTTAATTAGCTGTAATGTGTGTCTAAATGTGTAGACTATTGAAAGGAGTCATTTGTGGATATGTTTCTGAGAGAAAAAAGAAAGAAAAAGAGTAGACCTGGGACCACTCGGCCACATTAAGATGGCATGTGCAATTGTCAAAGCAGGACCGATAACAATGTAATCATCATTTGTAATCATCGAGCTTAACCACATATTTATTCAGCTTAAACAGAGACACATCGGGGAAGAAGATGTAGAAGAAGATGAAGGTTCTAGCTTGGACCTGGCTTTAAAGTGAGGACATGGGAATCTAGGAAGTATCTGTGCGTGAGTTAAAATTTAGGTCACAAGTTTTCAGAATGAGGCAACCAGAAGAGAAACACATGGCTGTTACTGGTAGCACTGTGAATCAGTGCTGACATTAGTGTGGGATACACAGCAATAACAGACAAGTAGGTCATAATATTAAGAATTCCTTCCACAACCAAAACCCAAAACCAATACTAGATGCTTGAAGTGGATAGCAGTATTGATAACTGATGAGACTTGTATGATATCTGAGAACATTTGTAATGTTTGTAAAGGACTAGTCTGGTGATTTAGTGTTACATGGAGGGGTTACATGGGCATGCTGCTACATAAGCAACATAACACACATCTCAATAACTTGTTCACACTCATACAAGCCTGACAAGTACTCCAACTTCCAGTCATCTCACATTGTCTATATGAAGCTTGAGAATTTTTATTTCTCCAAAAATCCACCATATATCCACCATGATGTCCACCAGTCACAGCAAAGACAGCACTCAGATAACTGGGTGGATACAGTCACTGAAGATAAGTAAAGAATCAAATCTGTGTTGACTGCAATCTCGATCCCAAAAATCCCAAAACAACGAGCTCCATTAAAGCAACGTGATGGTTGTTAGGGAATTTTCCATAGTTACGGTCAAGCATGAGCCTTGAGGTCACAGTAAAGACAGCACTATCATCTTGGCAGAGAGAAAGACTGTCTGACTCCCTAAACCCACAGATGGGTCACTGTGTTTCTTGTTTGTATAGCATTAGGCTAATTCCATTACTGTAGATGTATTGAGTATGACCATATATGGACATAGAGTATTGGTGATACTATCTGTGAAGGTTTAATGACTATCCACAGAGGACAGTGTCCTCAGAATCATGGTGATATCATGCATCAGATATTGATAATACTTTGATTTTCTTTGGCCGAGCTTCAATAACCATTTTCAGGATAAGATAAGGGCTGTCACAATAAAGATGTACAGAGAGGTGTTGGATCTGGATATGATTATAAGTATGTAAAAGGCCATCCACACTAAGAACAATAACTATATTTATAACTTTAAATGAGAGTCCACATTTATGAACTATAACGTCCTATAAACAGCGGTGTCAAACACACTCTAGCTGTTTCAGCAGCTAATGAAAATAGACCTGTTAATGCCTTATGTAGAATGTAAATATGATGTGTGTGTGTGTTGATCAGAAGTATTTCAGACACTAGTAGCTGTGATGTTTCAGTATTTACAGACTAAATTGATGTTGAGGCGCGATGTGTAAAAGCGTGGCTCGGGTGCAGTAGTCTATTAGTTTAGTTTTTGGGACTCAGTGAGCACACAGCTACACACTGTATTAAATATGTAATGCTACTGTGTTCTTTTAAAAGGTTAACATAAGACTCATAGCCTAATCCGAACCCGGTCTGAGTTAATATACTGGTCCAGTTCAGTTAAGCAAATCATTACCAGACCATTAACCATTAACCTGACACACTATTTCAGGTGTTATATGTGTGTTTGGACTATAGACTGTGACTTATACACAGGTTTTTACGGTAATTATCAACATCATGTCTATATATGGACTTAGTATCATATGATACATTGACGTGACCTTAATCTTTTTTTTTTTTACTCAATATTGCCACACTTCACATTAGCAGCTAAGAGGCTATTAATGAGATTGCAGAAGCGAGCTGCGCCGCTTATATGGAATAACTGTCCCAGCCCATAATGACAGCACCCACTCTACAATCCCACCCCCCAACCCCCCTTGCATTATTATGCTATTATATTATCATTATATCAGTGGTAGAAAATGATCTTCAAATAACTGTAATATTGTTTATCGTGATTATTTCTGAGACAATATATCGTCCAATAAAAATAGTTATGGTGACAGGTCTATGTAAGACATCCTGGACTCCTGAACACTTTCTCCACTGATGAGTTAACCAGTGATGAACAAATTCTCCATAACATTGCTAATACAACATAATAGCTAATACACCGAAAGAGAAATGTTTACTGTACCTAGCACATTTCCAGCGGGAACCTCCTCCAGCTCATCCAGCTCTCTGCCCATCAACAGGTAAATGCTTTCCATGGAACAACAGGACATATGAGGAACCTCAGAGGCGCAGTCTGAAGCACTGCAACCCTCCGGCAGCTGGCACACATATGACAAGGATCAAGCATGAGGAATGAGGATGCTGACAAAGCATTTTTAATGACAGGTAAATGGTAAATTGGTAAATGGACTGCACTTATATAGTGCTTTTCTAGTAGTTATTACCACTCAAAGTGCTTTTACACTATATGCCACATTCACCCATTCATACACTGTTGGCGCAGCAACGGGAGCAATCTTGCTCAAGATACTGGAGGAGCCGGGAATCGAACCGCCGATCTTCCAATTGGTGGACGATCACTCTATTTCCTGAGCCACAGTCGCCCCACATTCTATTTCCTATGGTCAGGATGTCAGCAGCAAGCACAAACTGAAGCAGTAGATTTAATGTTTTAATATCAGTGTAGGAGTTGAGATAAAACATTATTTTAACTTAAGGTACACTTACAAACCTTTTCAGGAGCTTTGAAATGTAGCCGCATTCATATCTGACAGCAGAGGCCGTATTTCAACAGAGAGCGGTTAACGTCTCCCCTGATATACAGTACTACCACCTGTTATCATTTGAGTGAAGTCTCATGCTCAAGTAAATCAACTCTATGATAACTAAGCACACTAAATTTTCACATGAATATGAAAAGCTGTTGAAAGCTCCAGAGAAACCTAGCAAGCAGATTTTGAGTATAGCTTATTTGGTAAAAGTTGCTGCTGTGTCAGAGCAGCACTCATTATATCATTAAAAAGACTGTATACTTCAATATAAATCTTATTGCAAAGCTCCTCTCAGCACCTCTGACCTCATTTCTGTTCATTTAGTTTCAGTCTGTCACTCTGAGGAGGGGAAAGAAACGTGTGATGTGTGATGACGTCATGGTGTGATCTCATGACTCCGTTCAGGAATGACATCACTGTTTTAGATGTGAAGAATCATATAGAGATCCAGAAAAAGTCACTGACACATTACAATATGGCCATTCCTCACAAAACAAGTTCAAAAAGTGAATGAATAATGCATAATACATAAAGCCAAACAACTATTGAATCAGAAGAAGCTTTTATCAGGGGGGCAGCATAGGTCAGAAGTGTGTTAAGAGGGAGATAACATTGGCTAAACTGAAGTGTAAAAGGTCAAGTGGAGGATGAGTTTAGAGGCAGTAACTCAGAGGCAACCTGAAGAGGCATTAAATCTATGTTTGGAATGCAGAATAAAAAGATAAATGTTAAAGGCTTTGATATGACACTGAATTGGCAGGACAGGGTGTAGCCACAGTATATCAATCTTTCAGTCTTAAGGCCTTTACACACAGGGGCTGTTTTATTTTTTATTTTTTGGGGGATTCATTCTCATGTCGATATTTTTTTTCCAGCTGTTGTTTTTGTCTTTAGTGCTTTTGAACAGAACACAAATATTCAGAGGTCAGTTTTCATGAGTTTTCACACAGCAAATAAAAGCATCAACCGATCACGTAGTGTAATCTGCACAGACAGCTGTTTTATTGAGAAGGCCCACATGAGGGGGGGGGGGGGTGAACATCCTGCTGTATGTTATTTACTGTATCTGCACTGATTAATCAGCTCTCAGTCTGTCTGTGAGCTCACCTGTTTCACTGCAGGCAGATAGTTAAACTCTCTCACTACAGTGGGCAGGGAAATAAAACCAATCAATCAATATACTGATTCATGTATCATCATATGATTCATCATTGTGTATTTTAAATACAAACACTGTGGATTTATTTCCATTACGCCCACATGTAAACTGTTCAGGCTTAGTAAATCAGGGTATCTGCACATGTACATTGTACAAGTACAAATTGAAAGACTTTTAAGACATTTTTAATACTTTTTTAGTAATCAATGCAGAAAAGACTGTTGTACTCATATATAATATATTATGAGACAATAATAATACAAAAGCAGAATTTTACTGTTGTAATGGGATGAAATGGAGCTCATTTTGAAGTCAAGGACTAATGATTAGTTTCATTATAGTTCTAACTGCTGGTTATTTTTTTACTTTGATTAATAAGTTGATGTTTATGTTTATGTAAAATCATCAGAAAATAATGATAATAATGATAAATAAAATAAACTGAACAAATATAATTATGCTCAAATCAAATTTAACTCCTTAACTCCTAAAATTCCAGACATTTGAAGACATTTGAAGGATCCACAGGGAGCCTGTAAATGTCTGCTGTCAGTCAGCCTGGCCAGGAGCTGCAACTGACAGACGGCTGCTTCTGTGGACAGAGACGCTGTTGACATCATCCAGCGATGGTGATGCTTTGTTCCTCCTCCTCCTCCTCACGAAAGAAGAGGAGAGAGTTATATCCAGTCAATCCACACCGACTCTGACCTTCACTCAGCATATCTGTCTACAAAGCAGCTGTCTGGAAGATGAGAGGACAAACTGTCTTCACCAGGCTGAGTGACTGCAGAATCAGATGTCGCAAATACATGAATATATTTATTCATGAAAATAATTATTTTCTGTCGCAAATTCATATCACTGCCGGTCTGAATAGTTTTGACATTTTTGTGATTAATGTGTTTATTCATCATGCCCCTGGTGTGTAAAGGCCATAGTCTTGACCACATTGGGGTTTAACTCTTAAAGATCTGTATTAGACAATTACTGTAGTTAGAGTTAGTGTCATTTTTACGTCAATCTGTCAGTTCTCTTTGGAACAGCAGCAGGTACCCAGATTTTGAAAGATATCTACTGTACTTCCAGGGGGTAGAGCGGGTCGTTCACAAATCGGTGGTTCGATTCCCGGTTCATCCAGTCCACATGTAGATGTGTCCTTAGGCAAGATACTTAGCTCCAAATTGCTCCCAATGGTTGCACCAACAGTTTATGAATGTGTGTGTGAATGTTACTTTCCTCCTGATGACCCTGTGTAGTAGCTCATGTCATCAGTAGGCTATGTGAATGTGTGTGAACAGTGAAATGTGACATGTAGTACAAAAGCACTTTGGGTGGTCAAAACACTGGAAAAGCTTTATATAAGTACAGTCCATTTACCATTTAGTTTAAAATCCAATAAAAACTTCCATACATTCCAAACTTTCCAAAGTGTTTGTTGGTGCATATCTGACTTCACATTTTGCTGTCCAAAGGCGTCAACAATTAGTGATGACTTTAAAAACATATTAGTTCATAATTCTTTACTGATAACAGTGTATTTACCATGCTCATGCCCAGGGCCGGGTCGTACTTTGGTCCCAATACGAACACTCTCTGTCCTTTCTTGACCACTCCGCTGTAGACCCTGGCAAATGCTATGAAGGTCTCCTTCTGCTCCTCTTCCTCCTCTGGTTTTGACTCTCTCACTATCAGACTCTCCATCTTAGCTTTAAAGAAAGAAAAACAACATACAGGAGTGTTCTTCTGAGAGTCGATCACAGCGAACCATCTGACTTTACACAGAAGGTGCTTTGATACTGGATGCTGGATCCTGCTTTCTTTTTTGGGCGCTGTAAAGAAGTTAGGATATGGTGAGCAGAAAAAATGAGTGTGTGTCTAGCTTATTTTTAATCGGAGCAATAGCGGTCTCATAACTTATGCCAGCCAATCACAGTGAAGAGGAAAGAACAGGCTAATTACAAGAAAAAATGGATGGAGGCATCACTGAGCTTGGACAATGTCTATGTTATACTTTTACTGCATTCAATCATCTGGAATTGGATTATTGCATCTTTCCTTGTCTTTCATTCTGTAAAGCATATAATTAATCCAGTTTCTATTCTACTGTTCTAACTAAAAAAAACAATACCAAATTTAAAGTTCACCATTAATCCCTGGTCAAACTGTTGAAAAGTGAGGGATAAAGATGAGTGAAGTGTCCAGTTTACCTGTGATGGCTCCTGCAGACTGGCCTTCCTGTGCTGTACTCCCTGATTGGATGGGGTCTCTGTTGTTCTCTGTTGTCTCTGCTGGCTGACCAGCTGCCATCCTGTCAGCATGTCTCTGTCTTGCCAGGTCTCTACGCTGGGCGATCTCCTCCTGTGTCAAGGGCCTACACACACACACACACACACACACACACACACACACACACACACACACACACACACACACACACACACACACACACACACACACACACACACACACACACACACACACACACACACACACACACACACACACACACACACACACACACACAGGTCAATACCTCTTCTGACCTAAACACAAAACACTGCAATAGGGACTTGGTAAAATACAGTGCATCTGGAAAGTATTCACTTTCCCCACATTTTGTTATGTTACAGCCTTATTCCAAAATTGATTAAATTCCTTTTTTCTCATCAATCAACACACAATAGCCCATAATGACAAAGCCAAAAAGGTTTTTTAGAATTTTTTGCAAATGTATAAATAAAAAACTGAAATATTGCATGTACATAAGTATTCATACCCTTTACTCAGTACTTTGTTGAGGAACCTTGGCAGCGATTCAAGGATTCAAAGATTCAAGGATACTTTATTATCATACCAACCAGACGGATGAACCAAAGAGACACACTCATTCGGATACTTCCTCAATTTAATTTACAGATGTGATCTATCTCAATCTCAATCTTATTATCTGTACCGAAATTACAGCCTGGGGCACAACATTTCCAGTGACTGAAAATGTTTCAGGTTAGTGAGGTATTTACTCAGACTGCAGATGTAAATGAGCCTAGACTCGGTCCTTCTGATTTGCATGAAGTGCTAAGTGAAGTTGATGTCAGCTGTCTTGACATGTGCATGTTTGTGAAGTCATGAAGCATAAAGGAAAATGTTTTATGCTGCTGAATTCTGAATATTTGTTAAAGGGATGACTTGGAACTGCAAGTGTGCGTTCATCCTGAAAGAGAAGGGCTGCATGTGAGCAAAGTTTAAACAGTCTGATGTATAGCTCTACAAAAAAGCAGTGATTGAATGATTTTTGGTTAAATGTTTAAACGGACTGTGGTATGGTGCTAAGAGGATTGCTGCATCTTGTAATTTATGTTTCCGTTTCTCTTTCTCTCTCTTAAAACAATGCTGCAGATTTTAATTATTCTCTCTTCCTATATTTTGTGCCTCTCCACATATTACATATCACATGAAGTTACACATGCAAGTTTCAGCAGTGGTGCTTTGGAAGACCATTTTATCTGCGTAAATCAGAACACTGAACTGACCAGCAAATATTTTAGTAAATATTCCTGAAAAAGTTTAAAGCCACAGTAACAACTACAACCATCATGGCAACATGCTGGGAATGACAGTGATAAGATATGGATAACATATGGATTCTTAGCAGGTTATATTTAGCAAAGTCACCATGTCAGTCTAATGGAGGTGACAGATGAAACCTCAGTATCACCAAAATTATTACAGTTCCTCCTGTGGAGATATGAATGTAATCCATCTAGGGCTGGGTATCTGTACTTAATACATTTTAAGGTATTGACCAAAATAAATTGATACCAAGTAGAATCGAAATGCATCCGGTCAATCAATACCTGCAATCCATCCTTTTTGCACCCAGCTAGAAAATGAAGAAGAAAACTATTTGTATGGAGTTGCTCTCATCCAATCAACACAAGTGTTCTTCGATTTAATGTGACATGTGATTGGCCCACTGCCACAGCAGCTACAACCTGTCTGTGGTGGTGAAGTTGTGGTGAATTTGAGTTAGCGCACTTAGCAGTTCAGCAGAAACCACCAATCACCAAAACGTTCTAAAGTGAGTCTACACTACACGCCTGTTACACCCATAGACTGTATAGAAGAAATGGATGTAACATCCATGACGTCACCCATTGGTTTGTGGACTGTTGCTCAGAAGCCAATAGTTTCAAATCTGGGCAGCGCCATCTTGAAAATTTCAGGTGCATGCTGGGAAAAAAAAAACACAGATTCTATTTATATGGGCATGAGACGGGGCCATGGGCGGAGCGGGGAGGTTGCTATGGTTGCAAGGGCTGGATCTCGAGGACATTGGGCAATCAACCTGTCAATCACGACGTAGCCACTCCCTAATGCATACCCTGCTTTATCGTCAAATATAAAATCAGGGAGGCCAAAATTTCACAAATGAACATCATACTGCATTGAAGAAGGCTTTAAACTAGCGATTGAGACCATAAACACATTTTGAAAACGTTTACTGAGGTTAGAAATCAAGTGAGAAGTTGGTGAATTCTCCATTGACTTGTATAGAGACGGAAGTCCTTTTGACACCAAAACGGTCGCCCCCTGGTGGCCTTTTGATAGAATGCAGTTCTGAGTTACTTCCGCGTCGGCCTCATTTCAGAGGACCAGAACTCCCCGCCTGGTTACACCAGATAAAAGCAAGTGCACAACATGTGTAATGGGTATCAAATGAAGTACTCAGCTGATAGCAGTATCTCTTTAAGGGTACTTGGATTGGTACTGGTATCGTCATTTTTTAAAAGATACCCAGCCCTAAATTCATCAGTAGTTTTGAGCGATTTCAGTGTGGACCCAGAGCACAAAGTGACACTTTCACACTCACAACAGTTTTAAACCCAAAGATACTCAGTTTCCAAGGGTTGTTCCAAATGAGAGAAGGTAAGCATGATGTATGAGGACTATCTAAGTATGAAAAACAAGTAGTGAGAACAAAGAGAGTTAGTCTGTGGAACAACTGTAATGAAGAAATGAAAACAGGTTGAACATAAAATAAGTTTAAAAAGATCTTTAAAACTAACATTTTGGACAGATATAGAAAGGACGAACAAAGAGGTGGATTGCAATAATATGATTTGGTACAGTATAACTTGTGTTGTTTTGAATGTTTTTTTGGCTTTGATTTGATTGTTAAGAGTTTTAAAATAAGGGGGTAGGACTAGAAAAGTTTCTTCCTTCTTCCTACAACATTTTCAAATATTGAATGGATATTATTTTGTTGTTAATCTGAAATGTTACTGTCCTTTCTGTTTTGTTATATTTTGTTAAAGCAGCCAAGCCTCACACTTTAGTGAGAGTTTAGAAAACAGGCATCTCTGCTTGAAAAAGGACATCAATAATTACTCCATTACCAAAACTGCTGCTGATTACTGTTCAGTCAATCATTAATCACTAATCAACCGATCATTTCAGCTCGGGGTAGGTTTTGACGTACATTGCAAACAGCATCACTGTATTGCACAATGAGAGAGCCGTACCTGCCAATTTGATGAGAAACCACTTCTTGAAAATGAACATTTGAGAAGTGGCAAACTTTAAACATCCCCAGACAGGGGCTGTAAAAACCGAAATGCAATTACCTCCACGTTAGTTTTGCTACATGACCTGTGTGTGCGCATGTGTGTGCAGTGTGGTCTGTGTGTGTGTGTGTGTGTGCATGTGCAGTGCGGTTGGTTGTATCAGCGTATGCGTGCATGTGTATAACCTCTTCAAACAGACCACAGTGACTATAGCAACACAGCTGCTCACAATAGGCCTGAGTGACGGCATCCAACGCAGAGTTCAGCTCCATGATGACAAACCACTTAAAACAGCCCATAATTTGCCCCTGACAACAGCAGCAGCCCTGACGACTCACTGAGACTGATTGCACCACTCTTTTGAATAAATTGGATATAAATGGGGCTGCAGCTTGAATTCAGGATTTCTAACAGGAAACCACAAAAGAGCAAACCCCACTGGATGACAGCCTGGCCCTCAGAACAAAAACTCTTCTTACTGACTTACAGCTTCAAACTCTCTCCAGTCAACTCACTTCTTTCACATGATTTCCTCTGAAACCAAGAAGACAAACAAACCAAAAGCAGACAGATGTTTAAGTGAAGGTTATCAACTTCACGTGATATTTGTTTGGGCCTAGAACTGCTCAACGATCTAAATAAGCACCTCACAGTGTGGTACATACAAGTCTTCATGCTTCCCATCAGACCGCAGCTAAGTCACAGTTTTGTTTTTTTTTCTTCTCTTTTCTCCAGAGGTCATCAGTCGCTCATTGGTAATAATGGGAATGCCAGAACTTGGTTTCTGGCCTCTACTGCTGCGGTTATGAAGTAATAGCTTCCAAACACTGGAGCAGGACCATCACAAACCACAAACAGACCTTTTAACATTGTGAAAAAAAGTGCACTGGAAAATTAAACAATATATTGATATTAAAGCTGTCTGCAAAAAAACACACTTCATCACGTTTTACCGCTAAAAGGATTTTGATTGCAACTACTTTCCATTCTGACTCCAGTGTTTGAAAATGTCATACACTGATATTCTTATTCTATAGCAATATTATTCTATTTTGATGCAGGTCAGCCCCTATATCCCCATAATTCCTCTTACTTTCATTATTTTTAAATAGTATAATAGAAGTTACTACTGTTTTTTTTGTAGAGCCTGAACGATATATTGGTCAATAGATATTGACCTATCACAGATATATCATATCGGTGAATATGTTGTCTGATGTGCTGATATTATTACCCCCGTGTTAAAATGTCCAACTTTACAGCAGAAATAAAAATAAAAACAGTTATGGCTATATCAAATGTCCCTGTTCATGGCAACTATATGAGGGGTGAATTTTTATATTCAACCTTCCTTTAGACTCAGAAATATATTGAGGTAGAGACTTACTAACAATATAAACATTATAGCCGAGCAAAACACAATCGTAACATCCTAGGCACCAAGAAACAACGAAGATACTTAGATAGAAATGTCAATAAATATTAAAAACAACAAATGAGTAAAAATACTAACATATTAAAAACCTTAGGATGATTTAACATTAACATTTACAGCAAATGAGTCAGCTAAAAGCAAAATCAGTTGGAAGTAAAATAAGAATTACATAAGAATTCAATTAAAAATTGGTATTTCTCTAAGGATAAAAGCTAGGTGAGTTTTACACTTTTTGCATATTATTCCAGGTTGCAACAGTGTGAAGAACTGTATTTTCTAAGCTAAGCACAAACAGCCATAATCTGCAACATAATGTAGTCATTTGAGTGTGTTTGATGAGGGCCCACATTAAAAAGGCAAAAACTAAATAATGCAGAGAGGTCAAAATCAGTAAGGGCCTTATAAATAAATAAAAGCCAGTGTTCATCATACCTTACAGACAGAGAGGGCAAGCCAACCTTGGCATACAGCTCACAATTATTAGTTTTATAATTATCACTGGTAATAAATCTTAGTGCAGAGTGATAAACAGTGTCCGAGGGCTCCGGAGTTGCAGCTGGCGCATGCATGAATAAAATGTCACCATAATCCAATACTGATAGAAAAGTTGCCTCAATAAGCTTCCCTCTACGGATCTCACCATTGAGCCTCAAGGTGCACCTTTTTCAATATGCACATATTCAAAGTTCCAATAGCCACACACTGATGTCTGTCTGGAAGGTCACTTTTTTTTGCTTCTTAACTTTTTAAAAGCAATCTCATTGAATCTGATAATATGAAGCCTTTTTAAAAGCAGTTCATGATCAACTGTATTAAATTCCTTTGACAGATCAATAAAAAAGACCTGAACAGTGTTTCTTTCTGTCTATCTATGTGATGGCAGTAACAGTGCTGTGCTTTTCTCAAAAACCCAGCTGGTGTATGCTTAAAATAGAATGTGCTGGGAGAAATGATTTCAGCTGATTATTTACCAGGAATTCTAGTATTTCTGTATTGTGTATTTCTGTTTCTGGTAACATCATTTAGAGGAGCATATAATTGTATTTAAGTTGACATTTTAGTAAAGGAGTTACATAAGCAGCCTTCCAGACCTTAGGAATTGTACCATCAATACTGAAAGGTTAACAATATATGCTCATTATAATCAGAGAGGCAGCTTTACAAAGTATTGGTCACGATTATCCTCAACAATCAATTCCTTTGTGTCTACAGCTAGTGATTCACTGTCTCTGTCACCAAAAGAGAACAGCTGTAATGTACAACAAGGCACTGACATTACCTGGGTGTATAATATGTCTACATTTCTTCAAAGAGGTTGCCAGCTGATGCAAAATGTTTACTAAAAGCTACGCAGATCCCTTTATTGTGTGATACTGAACATCCACCAGATGTGGGGACAGCAGGAAATACGAGACTTATGAATGAAAGAATTCACTGCCTTGCAGAATTTTGCTGGATTTGAATACTTTGGGAATTGAATGCAAATAACAATTAGATTAAATCTTTCTTTTCCAGATGTGCATTTGTTTCTAAGCAGCCCAAAAGCAAGCCAGTGACCCAGGTTCTCAGCACATCTGGCACAAGCCCAGGCTTTGTTTCTCTCTGTAAGAGATTTTGGTTGAGGACCAGGACATGACCTATTCTGTCTTCTTTATTTTTAAAAGGTGCTTGCTTATCAAACACTAAATTAAAAGACTAAAACTGGCCAAAAGCTAATTCAACATGAGAGATTTTAACAGTATCGTACATATCATTTTTCAAAAGATCATTTAAGAAAGCCAGCTCATCAAAATGTTTTATTCCATCTAATCACCACTGTGGACATAGTTTATTTTATCCTGGTACTTCTTACACAAGCTATTAGACAAATAATTGGTATGACCAAGCTCAAATACTCCAGTCTGTTATTTTCTTTTTCTTTTCTATTTGTTAAAATTAAGTCTATCAGATGACTTTTAAGTTGGGACTCGTAGGGTCGGTAATTACCAGGCTGTTGCCACAGACTTCTTAAGTTAAAGTCATCTAATAACCATCTCTGAATTTTAGTTATTCTATCTCAGAATCCATTACAATGAATCTGAACAAAGTTTGTGATAATACCACAATGTCAGGATCCATTTGTGTTACCAAGATTTTCAGCTGATAAGGCTCCTAATATTTTAATGAATTAAACCTAAACCTTTCCTGTTATTAAAAACAAAGGATTATGGATAGGGTGTAGACTAAAGTCTGACTTTAAAGAAGTAGTAGGGTCAGACTTTAAAATGTGTGAGGCCCAGGAGAATTAGGCTTGGTATGACTGACCTAAATCATGGCAATTCAGTCATTTTGTGGAGGTATTCAGCACCATGTACCATATATAGTCCAATAAGACTTGTGTGCCCAGGATGCTGGGATGAATTCCATCATTCCTAAGGAAGGAAGAGCAGTTCCTAAAATTGTCGATAAAAACTACATTGTGTGAATTACAGGTCACCTAGAGTCAACTGTGCAAGCTTATAAGTGTGGCTGAAGTGCCCAGATCCTTTTCTAAGGGGTGGGATTGGGCTAGAGATGAAGACTGAAGAGCTTGTTAAAATCCTGTTTCACTATTTCAGACCTCTGGTCATTACACCCCACATGGAGAATCGTGCTGGGTATGATGATGGGTATGAGATGGGCAGTCTTTAGCAACTATGAAGACGATGTAAAATGTCAGCAATTTTAGCTCCTTAAAGAAGTTGATCTTCGTCTAATTTTCCTGATGATTGAATCTCCTATGATCAATGTAATCGGTGGGCCATGGTGCAGCTGTGCAGACATTTTCAATGCAGAAGTGAAGCCATTGACAGCTGTGTTGGAGATGAAGGGCACTGAAGAGAAACAGTCACTTGGCTCTACGTATCCTGCCGGGCCCAGCTTGGTGTCTGGGACACGACCAGCTGTGCAGCTGGTGAAACAGGAGGAGATACGGACAGAGGATGGTTATGTTGGAGAATCTATTCCCCATTTAAACACAGTGAGTTTGGGTCAGGGGATTAAGGTTGCAGTCAGGCCGTCTGCTGCCTTGCTTCCCTCCAGGATCACTGCAATCACTAAATACTGAGGAAAGAATTTAGAAATAATACTGGAAAATACTGTCTTTTTCTTTTATAGTAAAGCTGCACTTTTATCAACAATGTTTCATTCCCTCTACAATTACTTTCTCCTTACAATTTACTCGAGCACCAATTATCTGTCAAATAGATTGGCTTGTATTAAAATTGCAGTGGGAACCTGTCTTGCTATTGGCCTTTTCATTTTATTTCATTTCACTGTAATAGGTAACCTTCTTTCTGGAGCCAAATGAACTGATGTGGATGTGATAACTTGAATTGTAATTACAATTAGTTTGACACATAAGAGTTTTGCCTTGATAAGGTCATACTTGGGGACAGATTTGATAATTAAATGATCTGAGGTGTAGAAACCTTCCCTCACATGCTGAATTTTTCAAATGTAAGTGATAAGGCAATTTTCTGTATTTTTCTTAATGTCAAAGAATCTCATGTGCAGAGCTAAACCAACAGTGAACTGATCTAATAACTGCCATTGTCACAACCTTTTCCATCACAACCAACCTTCTACTGGTGTTTACAGTGTAGCACAAAGTTGAGAGGTCGTAATATGTATCAGAACCATAGACTGTATAGAAGAAATGGACGTAACATCCGTGACGTCACCAATTGGTTTGTGGACTGCTGCTCAGAAGCCAATAGTTTCAAATCTGGGCAGCGCCATCTTGAAAATTTCAGGTGCATGCTGGGAAAAATAAAAACACGGATTCTACTTATATGGGCATGAGGCGTAGCCATGGGTGGAGCGGGGAGGTTGCTATGGTTGCAAGGGCTGGATCTCGAGGACATTGGGCAATCAACCTGTCAATCACGACGTAGCCACTCCCTAATGCATACCCTGCTTTATCGTCAAATATAAAATCAGGGAGGCCAAAATTTCACAAATGAACATCATACTGCATTGAAGAAGGCTTTAAACTAGCGATTGAGACCATAAACACATTTTGAAAACGTTTACTGAGGTTAGAAATCAAGTGAGAAGTTGGTGAATTCTCCATTGACTTGTATAGAGACGGAAGTCCTTTTGACACCAAACGGTCGCCTCCTGGTGGCCTTTTGATAGAATGCAGTGTTAAGTTACTTCCGCGTTGGCCTCATTTCAGAGGACCAGAACTCCCCACCTGATCAGAACAAGTTAGTGAAGCTGTAAACAGAGCAGTGTTCCTGCACATGCTTTGTGGCATCTGCTTTACTTAAGAACTTCTCTGCTGAGAATGAACACGTTATCTACTTTATCATTCTTCAGAACTGTTTCTAAACAATCTAGAGTAACCATTGCCTTCAGGGATATTGGAACATGCCACAACAGCATAGGACAATAAGATCAATCAGACTTGGGTTACACACACAGTACATGTAAGACCAATTCTTTGTTGGTTTGGTTCTGCACATGAGATTTGTTGACAATAACAAAAACATAAAAAATCACGAGCCTTATGCTTTACTGTAATATTTGGACTTCTTGAGAAATACACTTGTTCCTTTATTTCTTGAGAGTTAGATATGAACAGTTAGATATGAAGGTGATATAAATGTCTGGATGCTAAATATGAAGCTGGAGCCAGTAAATGGTTAGTTCAATATAAAAGCCTTGGGGAAATAGCTAGCCTGGCTCTGTCCAAAAGGTAACAAAAAAACACCTACTGGCACCTCTAAAGCTTACTACTCAGTACAAACACAATCAGAAATGTAACAGGAATGGAAGGCCAATGTGAAGCCATTAGTTGGCTGGGACAGAAAATTCCTGGAGTCTATGCTGTGGTTGCCTAGCAATCTCACTGTGCTGATAAGACTCTTCAAAGGCTCTGCAACCAAGTGATATTCAATAAATGGTATATGGACGGTACTTATATAGCTCTTTTCTAGTATTTTTGACCATTCAAAGTTGTTTTACACTACATGTCACATTCACTGTTCACACACATTCATACACTGATGACAGGAGCTACCATGCAGAGTGCCAACCTGCTCATCAGGAGGAAACTAACCATTCACACCATTCTTCCAATTGGTGGACGACCCACTCTACCTCCTGAGCCACAGCCACACAGACTAACAACTGGTCATTAATAAAAAATGATGTTGATGGCAATGGTCTTTACCATGAGCCAATTCACATTCCAAGCTTCCACTGATTACTTGCATTTCTTGGGTTAAAGTAGTCACACAGACACCACATAATCAACTGTAGACTGTTGGGCCATCTTCTGTAGCCAGGTGGAGCCACGTGCTGCCACAGAAACATCAGTAGTGTGTGTGCCTACTGCAGGTAGTGGCTTACAGAGAATGGCAGCTCTGCAGGCTCATTAGCTGAGATTTTGGACAGGCTTTTTCCCTCCTGGCTCAGAGTCTGAGATGACCTTTTCTTCCTTCTCACACTATGCCTTTCTTCCCTCTCTCTTTCACATATCTATATCTTCTGTTCCCTATCCTCTAACCCATCTCTGACAGCCTGTCTATAGCTCCTCTCCTCTGCTTGCCGCTCTGTTTCCCTTGGAGTGCATCGGCACAGTCTGCAATTAGGAGTCCAGAGCTGTGACAGGAGGAGGAAGGAGAGCAGAGATGCTGCCAGCCAGAGGGCTGAAGTTGAATATTTCTACTGTGCAACAGATATACTGGAGATCAAGGAGCTGAAAACAGAGGGATCGCAAGGTGCTAAGAACATATATGGTGTATGCTTGTTGTGTATTTCTGGATTTCAGCACGTCACTAAAATGCAAGAATAAGCTCTGTTTTTACTCCAAACTCCAAAGTTCCACATGAGTTCATATGTTCAAGGTTTGTTTTGTCTCATAAAAAATGCATCAGCTTTGGGAACAGTCTAACCCCACATTTGTCAAAAAACAACAGCACTGCACTGCTGTAAGCTTAAAGCATACATCAGCATTTTCAGGTTGGATCAGTCTGTTGATACTCATTGATATTCATTTCTTATTATCATCAATTTCCATCACGAATTAGCCATCAATGAAGTGATCAGTTTACACATATTGCAAGTGTATTAACCTGATATGTTATTCCTTATTTCTTATAGAGCTCAACTGTTGTCCAAAAAATATTAAAAATACATCAATAAATGATGAATAAATGTTTCATTTTGAATGAATCCCACACACACAGTCCTGCTTAGGATTGGGGTTTGATGACAATGTATCACATCCAGTGTATTGAATCTACTTAGGTTTATCTTTCAACTTTTGCAGGGCATCCAAATGAATACAAATCTAAATGTTTTTGGATCAGAATCAGTTTTTTGTTATGAGAAGAGGGTTACCGCAGTTCTTACTAGAAGCCTAATTAATATTCATAACCAGTAACACCTCAACACTTCTAAAACCCATGAACACAAACACTCATCACAAATTCCTATTTCTATAATCGCAATAAGGGTTAACGACCAAAAAAAAATCTGCAAGATCTGAAGCAGTAAATTATTTTCATGTTATCCATGTGTGCAGGAGGGTCAGCAGAAAGTTAGCTGCTTCAGCCAGCAAAGAACTGAATACGGTTTTATGTTTAATGGGTCCAAAAAATTTGAAGAACCCTGAAAAACATTTTCACATGTGTGTCAATAGAGCAACATCTTGAAGCATTGCATCCACTTATTAATATGTGACAGTTGGATTTGTCTGTTCGCATTGTTTGTGTTTATTATTGTAACAATAAACATATTAATAATATTTAAATCCCAATGAAACGTTTACCTGCTTAAATAAAAGGATATATTTATTTATTTATTTATTTTTTAGCCCCAAAACCAACAAAAGCCAATGAAAATGTCAAAAATAATAATGTATAATATAATAGTGCAGGTCACCAGGAGGAGCCAATAATTACATAATGTAATAAATAATCATTTTAGTTAAATAAACAGAATGAAGTTTAAATAGAACAAAATATAGTATTTTACTGTTTTTATTTATTTTTTAACTCAGGATTTATTATTTATTCATCCCATGTTTTCCTCACACAACATTTCACACTTTTCTAACTTTCTTTATGCTTATATTACAATGAGATGGCTGTGTCCAAATTAAAGGCGAGGATAGTCTAGGACGTGAATGGCACATCAATGGTGAAATCAAGATTAACGTTAAACGCTGTCCTGAGATTTGCTCAGTACACTATGATGGGTCATAAGCCATCTACTTCCTGTTAGTGCTTGTACATTTTAGGTAGGGGGATTTAAGTAACATGATACCCATAACAGATAGAAATGATTACCGTATGTGTTCTACAGACTTACTTGTGTATCTTGTGTAATTCCTGTTCAGTTATTAGGTGAGGACAGTTATGATGGTTGTCATTGGAGTTCACTACACTACAGTGGAGCGGTTTACAGCTTCAGCACAATTTAGCTAAATGCAGATCACCCTACAGTGCACCACATGGCCTGGCCTGTGGAACACAGGCCAGGCCATTAAAGCACCACTGTAATGATTCTGAAACATCAATCCCAGTCTCCTCTAAGCATATGCTTCCAATGAGAAATGGCAGCAGTCCACACTTTGCTGTAAGATGTCCTCCCTCTTCTTTAAGTGTGAGGACAGCTTTTGCTATTCATCTGGTTGGAGGAAGTTGCAGAGCTTCGTCTTCCAGCTTCATAAAGGGCTTGAAGAGAAAATGTGTGGCAGCAGGCTTAGATTAATGAGCCAGACGCTGGAGAAGGGAAGCTGTGTGATGTTTGAGTGCGCTTAGATCCTATAGCTAGACAGACAGGCCAAGCCAAGCCAGGCCAACTCCATCTATCACTGACTGTGGAGGAGTCGGGGGGTGGCGGTTTACCCTCAGTTCACCTCCAGGAAGGACACACAGAGCAGGAAGGACTGCTTCACAACAGCAAACAGCTGTGTCCCACTCAGGGAGAAAGATAAAAAAAAAACCAAAGAGTAAAAAAAGAAAGTGGACTGCTGATGGAAATACAACTGCAAAGAACACATGACACACTTCCTACTATTAAAAAATATATATAATATCCAGTAGTGAGAGTCAGGTTTCATACTGTGATCTTAAGTACCCAGGTAACAGTGAGAAATCAACTGCATAAATGTCCAACCAAATTTGAAGAAACTGACCTCCCTCATCTCTAATGCTAACATTCACATTCATTCAGCTTTACTTTTACTTGTCCAGGTTTTGAGATATCATTCTTAAGATTTCTGTCTTCACATTTTTATTTTATTTTGTTCACTGCAACAAATAACATTGTTATCCATTATCCTGAATCATCTACAGAACACACTGAACGGTTATCAGGAATTATTTTGGTCCACACTGTCCACAACTATTAGTGTGTAATGGTAAATAGACGGTACTTATATATCACTTTTCTAGTCTTTTTGACCACTCAAAGCACTTTTACACTACATGTCACATTCATCCATTCACACACATTCATACACTGAGAGGAGCTGCCACACAGAGTACCAACCTGCTCATCAGGAGGAAACTAACACTCACACACATTTACACACTGTTGGTGCAGCCGGTGTGAGTATGTAACTATACTATGATGTAAGTTATATTCACATTAAGTGGGTAGGTGTGGGAGTTGGAGGGGGGGGGGGGGGTCAACTTATAATCAGGCTTACTTACATTCAGGCCAATGTGGTACTAGCACTATGTTGTACCACATTAAAAACACCCAGCTGTCATGTCTGATGATGGCTCGAAGTCACAGCCAAAAGTCAACTCAGTGCTAGTCTGTGTGTCACCCAGTTGGTGTGCCCAATGATTGAGACGGATATGCTGCCGATCTGTGTGGTGGAGGGCGAGGGACTGAAAGAGCTAGTTTGAATCCTCAAGCCTGAGTATGCCATGAAGAGCTACTGTGACTAAATGCACTGAAAACGCTTTGAGGAGGAGGAGGAGGAGCTAAAAGTTGACTTTAGTTTGGTTTTTACATTCAATAGATCCCAATGTACATAACATACACTAACCAGAGCAGAGAAGCTGGCTCTGACCACTGACTGCAGCAGTTACCTGTTAATGGATGTAAAAGCAAAATTAACCAAAAGTGACATCACTACAATTGATTTTATTAGTATTTTATTTTGATTGAAATAAAATGTAAGAAACCGCTGAATTTAGGTATTGAAAGATTCATACTGACAAAAACTACCAACTACTACATTCAAACATATATCTGAGATAGAAGATAGAAGAAAGCTCAATGAATAGTTTAATGTGTGTGTGAGCTTCAAAGAGTGCACAAAGACCAGCACAAGTCTTTCATACTTGCTGCATCATGTGACATCACTTCATTTAACTGCCAGAACACACACACACACACACACACACACACACACACACCATACAGTTAGTCAGAATGATGATACCTGGGAATTCAGACAGCGGTGCGCACACACACACACACACACACACACACACACACACACACACACACACACACACACACACACACACACACACACACACACACACACACACACACACACACACCAGTTTCATTGTTATTTCTTTGGAAGAAGTTGTGGGGAAAAACAAAGCAGCCACAGCTATCTGCATGGCTGCTTACCACTTGAGATTAATGAGGAAATATATTTTGTTGTATTTTGGATGGACTGAATGAATGTTGTGTGTGTGTATGACAATTAAAGCAGTGACTGGTGTGTAGCAAACAGAATCAGTCATGGTACTGTTTGACATAGAAGTTCTGAGTAACTGCAGCAGTAACTGTGGGCCAACTTCTCTCCTTCCTCCAGTCCACATCCAGAACAAAGCAGAAATATCAGGCATGTCCACAACAGCACTGCAGCTCCATCTACTGACTACACTGTCTGTACACACACACACACACACACACACACACACACACACACTTACCTCTGTCTGTTCTGAGGCAAAACTTTGGTGTCCACAGCAAACATCTTGGACACAAAGACGATGACTGGAGCATTTTCCTCGCTGGAGCACTGGAGGAACGCTGGAAAACAACCAAGAAGGAGAAAAAAAAAAGGATTGAAACACTTGTGGAGTCGCTGCTGAAGAGCCTGACCAAAGCCAAAGTCTTTGTTGAAAACGAGGTCACGTCCAAACACTGTCAGCTGCTCCCAAAATGCAATGAAATACTTTCACCAAACATGGTGCTTGTATTTCAGATGACACACTACACCACACACTCATACCCCCCCCACCCCTCACCCAACACACACACACCCACCCACACACACACACACCTTCTGATTTATTGAAAGTGGATAGTAAGCAATCATTTTTCATTTTTCACACAGGGGATTAAGTGTAATGTGAATCACTCTGACAGTCAGTGGGTTCATGGCCTGAACCTCCAGAACACACTAGACCTGTACTGTATCATGATCAGCAACTCGGCATACAACTACAAAACTACATATGTTTAGAATATTTTAAAAAGTTTAAAAATGTGAGGATTCTCTGTTCAAGTCCAAGTGAAGATGTGTCTTTTTTATAGATTTGTATTCATTGGTTTATAATGGGTTGGTTTATGACTACAGGCTTATCAAAAAAATGCAGAGGGGAGCAAGGTTGCAGAGGTTAAACATATTTGCCTACAGATGAAAGTAGAGAAGTCTCACTTATATCTCACATCTGTCCAGGATATCCTGTAGAAGCAGTTCTATGTTGAACATATAGTCATCACATTTACATTCATTTTAATGTATTAAAATAAAAGTCATAATATGCTAAACTTAATGTTTCAATGAAGTTATGTCCAGTTTTATCAGACAGTGTGAGGTCTTTTCTACTGCTGTGTTGTTATCAGCTGCTCCAACTCAACATTGGAAGAAAAAAAAATCTACTTTGATTCATTAAATCATAAGCTAGTCTTTCTATTGAGTTTACTGACTAAATAATCCCACATAGCACTTTCATGCTATATTCACGTTATCTTTATTAAAATTAATTTCAGACACACTGCCTTTCAGACTCACAGAGGATGACTGCTGACTGTGATTAACTCAAACATGTGTGATTTTTCCTTACAGTGTAAATGTTCAGTGTAAATGTCACCACATTAATGTCAGTGATGCTTGAGAAAGTAAGACATGAATCATGGTCTACATTCATACTTTGCACATATTTGAGCAGTTGATTTTTATCAAGTTTTTAGCCTTTAGAGCCAGTTTTGAATAAAATGTCTTGACAGCTATTGGGTAGCTTGCCATTGAATTTGGTCCAGACATTAATGTCCTCCTCAGGATGACTTGTAATTACTTTTTCAACTAGTTCAATCATCAGGTCAAAATTGTGTCCAATATTTGGTTCCCACTAGGGCTTCACTCATCTGTCTCAGCTGTACTTTGTGTTTAGTGCTAATTAGCTAATGTTTGTGTTTAAATGATATAATGTGATACACTATAATAGGTTTGCAGTTATTTTGGCTTTTTTAAATAATTGACAGGAAGTCTGTATTTCAAATATGTGAAAAACACAGGGAAAGGAAAGCCTGCAAACTACAACTAACTTCCACACACACACACACACACACACACACACACACACACACACACACACACACACACACACACACACACACACACACACACACACACACACACACACACACAATCAGTAAGAGTAAATGAGGTTTTGGAAATGAGTTGGAAGACAACAGACAGTAAACGTCTTCATAAAAGCTGAACACAGTTAGAGGGGCTGCGCTGTGTGAGCCGTGTGTGTGTGTGTGTGTGGGAAACTGTGTCCAATAGAAACACATCAAGCATTCTCTTGCTTGTGTGCTGTGTAATCACTGATGTTTTAGTGGGGCAGATCAGAGCTGGTTGCCGGGTGAGATTTGATCATCTTGTAATCAAACTATTTGGGACTACATGAAGGAAATGGATGGACAGCATGATGCGAAGTCGGTGAGAGTTTGAAGAACAAACTTCCCTTCTGCAGAGAGGGGGAGTTTCTATTTCTGTGCTGTCTGTATCTGCAAAAATCAGATCGCTTTTTACTAGACTGCCACAGATTTTACAGTGAAGTCATCAAATTGTCAGTTTTCATATTGTAAGTGATTTACTGAATCAGCTTGTACCATTAAAACCTTGAAGCAACACTCTGATACTATTATTCTGTATCAGTCAGCATGGTATTAATATGATATGTATCAACTTCTCTTTTTTTTTTCTTTGTTCACATGATGGTGAGTTTGCTCCACATAGTTACATGCTGTGTTTGCTTTACCTGATTACAAGATGAAATGAGAGGTAACATGGCCAGGCATTATTCTTGCTTCAGAGTTGAATTATAAGTCTCACTTTAAGAAGGTGCCAAAAACTGTTTTTTATCACTTGAAGAATATTCCTATTCCACACAAATGCTAAAAAACTTATTCATGCTTTTTATTTCTATTAGATTAGACGACTGCAGTGCTGTAATATGTGCCACCAGAAACTGAATCTGAATCACATAATTTGAATTTGTATTGTTCAATTTGAATCATTGCATTGAAAAACTGGATCTGAATTGTATCATTTGAAATTGAATGTATTAGTTTGGAACTGAACATTCAGTTCTGACAATTCAAATTCAGTTCTCACAATTCAATTTCAATTTTCTGTGACAAACGGGTAGTTAAGGCAGAGCAATCGAGCGCAGATATATACAGGACGCCTCTTCGGCCAATCAGCACCTTCGTTTTTGAGCACATAACACAGTGGTCATTTGTTGCCACCTCCCGGAGGAAGAACTACTTGACCCATAGACCGACTTGACCCATAGACCGACTTGACCATGGATGAGGCTGGGACAAATACAGTAATGGAAGTATACCATATATTTTAACCATCTTTTGTTTAACTGTCAATGTCAGCTATTTTAGGGTCGTTTCGTTTTCGTCAAAATCTAACGGCTGACAGTAAACTAGCGGAGTGAGTGAGTGGGCGAGCGAGAGTGAGGGAGCGGTGTGTTTCAGTGTCAGGGTCAGGGGACAGAGGTGTGCTGATGATGGACAGAGCTGGATGAGCAGTATAAACTGAATATAGTTTGAATGTTACATGTATGTTATGAGCCACATTTTGCAATAAAAATAAATTATGCAGTTTTTCAAGCTGATTGTAGTGACATGGTGAACTGAATTTGAATTGTCAGAACTGAATGTTCAGTTCCAAACTAATACATTCAATTTCAAATGATACAATTCAGATCCAGTTTTTCAATGCAATGATTCAAATTGAACAATACAAATTCAAATTATGTGATTCAGATTCAGTTTCTGGTGGCACATATTTCAGCCCATATGTTTCTACCTTTTAACCAAAACGAGGAAGAGTGAGCTCATTACTCCGGTTTTCGCTGCATTTCATTGGCTCCGAGCATCTTTTAGAATACATCAACTTCTTTTACTTGTTCTAAGAGGTTCTCAGAGGTTCTCAGAGGTGACTAATAGTTGGACTGCTGTCTGGACCCAGACCCAGACGGCATCCTGTCCTGTCCTGAACCTGTAACTCATGGAATATTGAGGATTGTTAAATTTTGTCCAAGTGTTTTTATTTCAACGGGTGGGCTTCTCCAGTTATTACGTTAAAAGTGCAGCAGTCCTACAATGCTACTTCAAGTTGCTGATAAATAACACAGACAGGATGATGTTCCAGAGCTTCACTTGAGGCCTACACCTCAGACTCACTGTTGTTTTACAATCTTTTACAATCTCTCAGATCATCTACTGCTGAGTTTTTATGCACACCAGAGAATATGTAGTGCAGAATTCTTTGATTAAGCTATAAGAGAAGTGGGCTCTGTTAACATTTTCTAACAGCTGAGAACATATTTATTTAATCTGGCTTTTAGTTAGTGTCATTTTAACATTTTAATGTCTAATTTTAATTTTTATTTATTTACTAACGTTGTATTGTATTGTATTTTTATTTTTCTCTGTGAAGCACTTTGTCCTACATCCCTTGTATGAAAGGAGCTCTATAAATTAGTATATCATTATTATTAGTGGTAGTAGTAGTAGTAGTAGTATACACAGGTATATAGCTGTAAAAAGATTGACTGGGAGGAAAGTGATTATGAACAAATATCTCAAAATATATACTTTTTTTTCTTTTATCTTGAAGTGGATTTACTGACACTTTTAATAGATCAATGGACAAGTTCTGGTATTTTACAGCCTCTGTATGATGTTTGTGTGCCCTGCTTTGATAAAGTTCAGATTTTGATGAATCCTTCAGGCACAAAAGGGTCAGAGGGTTACTCCATCAGTTTGTATTACACTGCCATGTAGTTACTGAATTCACATGACACAGATGAACAGAACCAGTGCATCGATTGCTTAGATTTCTCAAGAACCATAATTATATGTATCAACTGACAAACATATGAATTAAAATGATAAGGATTTGATAAATTCTACGATTTTAATGTAGACACACACTTCACCATAAAAACAGTTTATGACTTTCCATTGGTTGATTATGCTGTTAACGTGTCTACCCAAAACGACAGACAGACAGACAGACAGACAAGACAGACAGACAGACAGACAGATTTCTTGCTTTATACAGACAGATGGTCGATATCAAAAAAGCTGAGTTCAATATAATCTGAAAACAACTCTGATGATGTATATTTCTTTCTTACTTGACAAAGCTCCTGTAAAGCCACAGCTGAGTAATAACCTTCATAAATAATGAATTGGCTTTATAGTGTAAAATCATTGTCCCTTTTAATTGAATACTACAGATCCAGTGTGTGTGTGTGTGTGTGTGTGTGTGTGTGTGTGTGTGTGTGTGTGTGTGTACGTGTATGTGTGTGCGTGTGTGTGTGTACCTTTCTTCAGTTCCTGCGTCTGTCTGGGCAGGGAGTCAAATCGTCTCGCTCCAACACTCATCAGTTTCTCCACCCTCTCTGCTGCCATGTCTAACGGGCTGGGAAGCTTCTCACACACCATTGCTGCAGTCAGTATTAAAGAAAACTACAAACCAAACACACACACACACACACACCATAAAAATGCTCCATTGATGCAGCCAAAACACATAAGAAGTTACTTTGAGTTGATAACAGATAAAAATCACAGGATGGAGGATACACAGGACAGCCTGGGAAACAGGTAACCACTGGCTGCAGATGGCAGACAGGAGGACTTTGGGGTCAGAGTGACGGGAGTCCCTGGCCATCACCTTTACCCCCAGAGATGACACCATCTTGTCCACCTTCTCCTTGTCTCTGCTCACAAAAAGACGACAGATGACTTTACAGAAAGAGCACAGGAGTTACACAAAAGATCCAGGCTAATGCCAAGAGAGGAGACATAAAATAAGCCAATGAGAAGCACCAGATGTGTTTAAAGGTAGTATTGACCCACCTCCTGGTGACAACAGCATCATATAAACTCCAAATGTTATCCAGCACGAGCTGCACAAACAGTGGCTTCTTTCCTTTGGCCTGCAGCAAAGAGGGAGACAGAGAAAACACATGATTGATTGATTGATTGATTGATTGATTGATTGATTGATGAGGATGACTGTAAGAGATGATAAAAGAAACAACAGAGCCTCCAATGAAGAACTTCATACTGAACATATAAAGAATGTAGAGTCATCTTATAGTCTCTTTAGGTGTGTGTGTGTGTGTGTGTGTGTGTGTGCGTCTTTTATTGCCTTTAGACATTTTGCGGATGATGGCACGACTAATTACAAGTGTAATGCTTCAGATATACAGTACAAGCTTACTTTCCTAGTAGTGTTTGCAGAGAGCAATATTTGGGAAGCTGCATGAAGCTTTTGCTGAATTTTCAATTATTTAATTTGCTTGATTAGTCAGAATCAGACATTTTCATTTGGTTAGTTTATCTATAAATGTGTGAAGGAGCTTGAGCAGAGTGATTAGAAAGATGGTAGGAGGCAGACTCTGACTCTTGTTGAATGAGTTTTTATAATAATAGAATATTAAGGCACTTCAGGATTCCAGTTTAGAGCGCTAAGTTTTGATGATAAAAACAATTATTGATGTATGAACATTTTTAATTTCTATACATGAAAGTTAACTGCATTTGAATTACTTCATTTGAAAGTATCTTACATGAGAATAACAGACTGAGGGTGGACTGCTCTGCTGTGTTATTTTCATTTTCTTCTAAACATATTAAATAGGTCATAAATGTATTTCTAAAAAGGTTTAAAAAGCACTTCAACCATTTAGATTTGAATTGTGGAGCTAGGCTTCACAAACTGTGTTTCAAGATTTCTGTGTTCAGGATTTAGTGGGCGGGTCTGAAAATCACCGCCTCGTTAGCATAAACCTGCCCCTGCTGCTGTAGAGGTATAAATACATTCAGCGCACACTACTACTATTATAGTCTACCGTTAGCCAGTTAGCTGAGTTAGCTGCCGAGCTAGCCACGGAGCTAGCCACAGAGCTAGCCGCTGAGTTAGCCGCTAAGTTAGCCACAGAGCTAGCCGCCGAGTTAGCCGCCGGACTAGCAGCTGAGTTAACAGCAGAAAGCTCTCAGAAGTAGCGTCCATGTTTCTGGTAGAGGTGGTGATGTTGATTGACAGTTGACACTTGGTAGGGGGCGGGGTTTTCAGCGAACACAGTGTTTGGGAGAAGAGAAAGAGGCTGAGTTTTACACTTTGAAGCCTAATTTCATATATTTGGCGATTTTTTTAATCATTCAAATTTGGCAGGGTGGTTAAAGGCCCCACCCACTGACAATTGGTAGTTTTTCATTCATTGATCACCCAGCCAATATGATAGAAACACCTGACTACAGAAGAGTTGAGAAAGGGTTGCCAGGGAAACAAATCCTAAAAGTATAACAGCTGAAGAGGGAGATTTTTTTTTCACTTTATGTTAGTAAGTCTCACACACACACACACACACACACACACACACACACACACACACACGGTCAATCTGCACAATCTGTGCTCTGTAAAAAGCCTCTCTATTTTACTCATGACCCTGAATGCCAGTGAATGGGTGCTTGAATAAGAGGTCAACCTCTGCATGGCTCTGCTCAGCAGGAATTGTTGTTTCCTCCACTCACCTCTGATAGCTACAGTGCCAGCCACACAGAAATACACTAAAACATTCATCATTTAATAGAGGAGAAATGAACAACAGCTAAAGGTTTGCTGGTACAAGTGTACACATTCAAACTGATAAACACACACTTTACAGGGAGAACATCAACCAGAGGACGCTTTAAGTCGAAGGGCCTGAGAATAATCACATGTGACAGCAGGCATGACTGAATGTCTGTCACTGCTTATTATATGTCATGGGTTATCCAATTAGGCGCAGTGGAAATTATGAAAAATTGTTAAACTTGCACTTTGGAGCACTTCATTCAAATGATCTGCCCATTAGCAACCTTCCTATTGTTAACATTAGCATCAGCATTGACACAGAGTTGGCTTCTGCTATGTGGCCTGAGTCCAGCAGGTCTGAAGAAAGGACCAGGACCAGGTTTAAAATCCTATTTAAAATCAAGTTCACACTGCTTTGTTACATTAAGCTTGTGGCTTCATGCAATGTCCAGCTGTTGTTTTAAATTGATTCATGTGTTCATTTTAAATTTGTTTCATCTATATAAACTTGACCATTGTTTTTATTGTGTTTTGTGTTTGATATGGTGGTCATTTTATTTTGTTTAAATATGAAAGGTGCTATCAAAATAAAGGTTATTAACATTATTAGTCCTGTCATGAAAACTACTTTTATATTGTCTCAGAAATAATGTCGATAAACGATATTATTGTCATTTGAAGATCCTTTTATACCACTGATATAATGATAATATAATAGTATAATAACGTAAGGGGGGTGGGGGGTGGGATTGTAGAGTGGGTGCTACACTTATGGTTGGGGACAGAGTTATTTACGTACACAGTGAGGAATGGAGGACACTACTTGTTTATTATAAGCTACTTGTGTTTTATATTACTGGGCCACTAATTCTTACTCTGTTGGCCTACACATACATATCTGACCATGCACAGATTATTCTTATGTCTACAGCAGGCATGTCCATTTGTCTCTGCAGAAGGATTCACTCAAATATACCATTAGTCTGGGTTCATGTGTCACATCAGGCATTAGCTCTTTTTCTGTGCAGACTAGGTGTTGGCTGGTAATAGATGGTATCTGTAGTAAGTGGGCGGCAGTATGTTAGTGTGCAGGCAGGACTGGAGAGGGTGAAGCAGATCCATTAGCATCTGACACAAGCATACTCTACATTCAGAGCACACAGACAGACAGATGTATAAATACAGCTTAGCATTTCCATTTGCACAGGAGATACTTTAACACCATGGTGAAGATTCTGTCTGATCACAGCAGGGCTGGGTTCATTATTTTAAGTCGTATATAAATACTTGTCATGTATACAAACCATATGCGGAGTGGCCTGCAGCTTTGCATACTCATTATGAATGGGTTAAAGTGTGAAAAATAAGAATTAAAAACCAAAAAAGAATCAAACATAAAAAGGATGAAAGGTTAATTTATCCACGACCCAATGACCTGCACACATGTACAGTGCATACATATTCACATACATACATATTCTATTAGTCATCACTTTACTTTAACTACAATATGAAATCTATGTAATTCTTAAAGTGCTAACTAAAAGTGAGTGTGTCAATTACACAGCAATATAGATCTGTAGTATGCTGCTATGCTACTGCTTTTCTGATCTGGTTCATATCAGACCAAATGAGGCTGTAGCAGCAAAACCACTGAGTGTGTTCAAATGAGTAGCAGTGTGTTTAATTGCTTATAAATGAAACTTGTCATGTTTGAAGAGGAAGGCTGGATTATTTGTGTGTTTTGTGCATAGACTAATTTAAGGTGCTTTCAGTCAGTGGAATAGATACAATTACTCACACTGGATCTCATGCTGCAACATTCTCTATCATTTCTCTTATATTTACAATAAAGAAAAAATAAGAGAAGTTAACTCCAGATGTGCCAAATCTGCTCTGACCCAGCTGTGCTGAATGATGAATCCCACTTGATCTTACATAGGAGACGTGTGGCTGATTATTTGTTATCAGCATAGGTAATGCTCCCTAAACACTATAAAGAAGGATTGTCTTTTAAATATGGTTTGCCTATGCTTGCTTGTTCCTATATTGAAAAGGTTTTTACTCATCAATTTGTTCTCTTTAAGAGAACTAAGGAATTATTTTATGATTTGTGTATTCGCTGCATTGTGAAGCACTTTGTAATTTGGATTTTGAAAAGTGCTTTACAAATAAAGTTTATTATTATTACCACTATAGAAGGACAGATTCTGCCAGATGTTGTGCTGTGTGCAAATACTCATACATACTGTACATATACAGGAATCAGTTATCAAGTTATGAACTTTAGCAGTAATGACATTGATGTACTGTTAATAAATGTATTAGTCCTAATTTGGACTAATTCTAATATTTATTTAGCCCACAAATATAACCTAACTTTGATTATATGATATTCGTGTGTTTTTTTATGTCGCTCATGTTTCTTTGCATTGGACAAAGAATTTGTGAACTGTGAAAAATATATATATATAATATATATATCTTCCTTAACTTGGAACAAGTGCTCTAAAATAATCATAGAATCTTCTCTTACCTAAGAAGAGCAAAAATAAGAAAACTTTGGTGAATCCCAGAAATAAATAGGTACTACCAAAATAATATCAAATCATAGGTATGAACAAAAATAAGAGTGAATTTGTTTGTCTATGGCTTCTTACATCATGCTTAGAGATGACTGTTTGATGAGTTATGAGTTGTTGGGTTTTTTGGTAATTAAATATGACATCATACAGAGGACAGAGAACAGGTTAAACACACATGTTAACAAAGATGTATGATGACTTATAGTGACATTACCTGAGCACCCTTCATGATCCTCTTTGCCTTTGCATTGAGGTAGAAATCCCCCCACAGGGTTTTGAGTAGCACCTCTGCTTTGATACCCATCTTCTGGCTGTAGATGTGGGCAAACTGCCGGATGCTGCAAAACACAAATACATACAGTATACATAATATAAACAAGGCTAAAACAAAAAAGCATTGATTTTTGTTGCTAACAGTGCTTCAGTGCTTTTGTTTTTCTTTTTAAACTGGGCTCATTATCAGTTTGGAGTAAAGTGATGTATATTAAAAAGGAAGAGGGTTAAACATTCTGTAGTCTGGATCTCAGCTCCCTCCTCCTTTTTCCTGCAGATGGTACATTTGAGTCTTGGGTTCAGAGGCAGAGAAGACTCGGCTGTCTCCACTGGGACTTAATTGGTTTTATTTATAGTAGAGAGTGATCACAAGGACACAGCTACCCTCAAAACTAGGTCTTCATGTCCTCGTCATTGGCTGTCATACACGAGAATACCGGAGCAGCATGGAGGCTGGATGTCACAGAGTTTGAAGGCAGACTAGTGACTGATAATGTTGTCAGTTTCAAGTGAAGACAGGTGAGGAGGAAGAACATTACTCTGAAATGTCTTAAAAGGAGGACAGAATGTTTTTTTTTTTTAAAAGGTAACAAGCAGGTTGGGCGTTTGTTCCGGTCTCTGGTCTCGTGTTGAGGGGCATTTAGGGTCACATGTGTTACATCAGGCTCACAGTACCATCTAGTGGACATTTAAAGATTTGCATGGGTAGTCAATAACAGTACAGTGAGACGGAGTTCAAACAAGGTTAGTGATTCAGTTGTGCTGCAGTTCCAGAGACACATTCACCAATTATGTTCCCCCCCAGGCCTCCCTTTATCACTGCTGAACACTGCTCTGTTTGCTTTTTATTAAATCAGTTTTACAGAGAATATCTCACACTGTAACTCTTTATTCTCCTGTTTTTATCTGCGTGGCTTAATTGCATTTCTAATGTAACACTTTAATCATATTTAAATGTATTTTAAATGTTGCCATGTTTTGCTTTTATATTCTGTCTTGATGCATTTTATGTTTAATGTAAAACACTTTGTATTGCCTTATTGTTTAAATGTGCTATATAAATACATTTGCCTTGCCTATATATCACCAATCCCACAGTAAGAGACTGGCACAGTCCAGGTAAACTGTGTGTCACTTTGTGGTAATCTCATTCAACTCAAATGTATATGCACACTGAATGAATAAAGGTGTGAACATTATGACAGAGTCCCTCTATAAAACAGGGCTTCATGATGAGACAAACATGCAGGAACCTAATTAAAGACTCTATCAGCTCAGTTTACAACTAGCGTTATGCTGCATTCACACCAAATGCAGCACTGCAGGAAAAACAGCAGCCTTCCCTTTCATTTGAATGGGGGCGTGTTTACACTGTGGGAGTGGGGGCTGCATACGACTCAGCCAAAAAAAAAAACTGAACCAACCTTTTCTCAACACAAAAATCTGCATTTTTATACATAACCCCCTCATTTCAGGGCCTCAAATATAACTGGGCAAATGAATATAATCATAAATAAAATAATAATGATAAATAATAAAATAAAATGATCTTTTGCAGGCAATGAAGCCTGGAAGCCATGGACATCACCAAACACTGGGTTCTGTCCTTTGCATTGCTTTGCCAGACCCACACAGTTGTCTGGCAAGAACATTTTAAACAGATACTAAGAGAAGAGAGCACATTACTCTAATCATTGCTGCTCTTCACTGGTTACCTGGGAGTTTTAGAATGGATTTGAAGATTTGATTGCTTGTTTTTAAAGCATTGAATGGTCAGGCTCCTGCTTATATTTATGATCTGTTAACTCCTTATGAGCCTGACCGCTGCCTGAGGTCCTCCAGCAGGGCCCTACTAATGCTTCCTCTATCTATTATATGTCACTAGACATAGGCCTTTGGGCCTCAACTCTGCCTGGAGATCTCAAGCAGGCTAACTCACTGTCATCTTTTAAATCTCTTCTTAAGACTCACTTTTATCGTTTATATGTTTGTTAGTTTTTTTTATCTTAATCTTCAAATGGAATATTTCTACACAGGGCACGAGTTTCACCAGCAATGATCCATGCTGCAGTTGGTGATTATTTTATGTACATATTAAACAAACTGGTATTTGATGAGCATTTTTGCTTTGATGAATAATTCTAACTGATGATTACAGAAGTCCATCAGCACAGCAGACTGTGTGTTTCCAGTGTGTCAGTAATGGAGAGCTGTACAAACAATTATCTCCACTGTTATTGGGACTGTTTCAATTTAATAGTTAGCTGATTGGATCATGAATAACTCCACAACCATCTAAAGATGCTTTCAAATATTTATTATTGGGGCTTTTTTTACACACTGACTCAGCTGACTGACTGTGAGCAGTTCTTGCTGACTCAGGAGTCTTCTAGATTCTCTCTATCTCAAACTGAGGAGCTATACTGAATTACTCCCAAATCAAAAACTTCAGAGTCCTAAATTTGGACCTTATTTTCAGGAGTTTTTCCTACCTCAGACAGTTAGGAGCTGTTTTTAACCTGAGGATGTTTTATGGATATGGCTCCAGACCAATAAGATCATCAGGCCAATGCAGATATGTGTGTTAAAACATGTGTCAGACTCACCTGAAGCCCCATCCATCGATGGCGCTGGCAAACACCACATTTCCCTGGTCAGGATAGAAGTAGAGGTTGGAGTCATCCACCTCTTCCAGCCCGGCGCTCCAGTCATACACCTGATCTCCACTCGACGGCTCACTCTCTTTCTCTTTCACCTCCTCCTTCTCTTTCTCTGCTCGATCCTCCAGCACTTTGGATGTAAACAAGGTTCCAGTCACTGCGTTGACCTATGAGAGAGCACACACACACACACACACACACCACTGAGTTGCACTGCTCTGAAAATCTCAGTAAACTGTCTGCAGGTGTGTTTGTAGCCCTCCACTGCAGCAGACTGTTACCTGTCCCAGGATCTTCTGCAGGTGTGTGAAAGCTTCCTGAGAGGTGAGCTTCAGCTCCATGATGAGTCGGTCTATCTTGTTGATGACCAGAACAGGCCTGATGTTCTCCAGCCATGCCTGACGCAGCACCACCTGAGTCTGTACAACACACACACACACACACACACACACACACACACACACACACACACACACACACACACACACACACACACACACACACACACACACACACACACGGAATCAAACATCTCTACACAGCAGCATACATTTCCATCAACAAGGTGTTACAGTTAGGGAGGGGATGTTACAGTTCAGAAACTCTGAACAAACACTAACGTTTCTTCCTGATTTCAATATAGTGATATTTAGCTGAGTAACAAAAGTGTAGATTTCTAATTGCCCCCTTTTCTTTCTTTTATGGTAGAGCTTTATTTCACAGGTCCCACAGTCTTTACTATATATAGTATTTAGAGATTATTATTAGATATTTTATTTGATATCAGTTATTACAAGAATACTGTTGTGTCAATTATGAATTTCCCCCTAAGGTGGATCAATAAAGTTGACCTTTACCCTTCCCTTTATAATTCTCTAAAACCAAACAGATCACAGCTGCTCATCTGAACATGCAGAAATGTATCTTACTACATGTGTTTTACTAATGTTTTTTGTTCAGAAAATTGAAGAACCTATAAATATTTATATACTTTGTTCTGTATAATTTTGTATTAATTTTGTGTATTAATTTTCTGTTCCTGCTGTAAAGATAGCCTGTTAACAAGTTCATGTATGTGTTCTACTGAAAGTCTTGTGTTTTCCTACATGTATACATTACATATATTTCACACACAGGAAGTGTTTTTGACAAATGAAGACAAAGTGAACATGTTGGTGTGCAGGCTCTGAGGACTGAAGGTGATGTATCATGTACATATTATGAAGCTCTTTGAGGATGATTTTATGATTTTGGGGTTTTATAAATAAAACTTCATTGAACTGACCTGTTTTGAGTCAACTACAAACATCCAGTAAACATGAAGGAAGTCAGTATCTGGTATGAAATGTGAATATATTTTATTACTTATTAAACATCATGGACATTTAACTTCATATTTAATCAGTGCCCGAGAGATACTGATATTTTTATCTACTAAGTTACCACAATAATATACAGATCAAGCGAAGTCATTTTGGTTACTATTTAAGTAAGTAAGTAAGTGCCCCTCCCTTTCTCTCTTTTACATCTCTTCTTTCCCTCTCTCTCTTCTCCACCTCCTTTTCTTTTTTCTGCTTTCTCTGTTTCTTATTGGTGTTTTGAGGGTATCAGGAATGTGACCATCCAATTAAACCAGTATCTTATAATAAAAGACTGTGTGCCTCTTCAGAGTGAGTAGTGAGTTTGAAGAGAGCAGTTTTATTTGTTAGGTGTGCATTAGATTCCTTTAAAACCCTTCACACACAGCAAACTGACAGTATGCTGATCATTCTCCATACATTTGCAGTGTGTAGTAGGAAGTCCTGAGCTTTTCTGGGCCAATCTGAGACCTACAATATTGGTGTCTGCTGATAGTGATCGGATCTTATACTCAAGCTACAACATGAAGATGAGATCAGATTAAACTGAATTTATCTATGTGGACGTTTCTGTACCAAAGCTGATTGGAATACACAGTAAAATAAAGTCTTGGGCATCAGAAGTGATGTTCTTCCAGCTGGCAACTGAGCAGGTTTCTTACACTGATGAAGCTGATTCACTCAATTAAAGCTGAGAGAGTACAACAACAAACAACATAGTGCAGCCCTGTTTATTTCTCTATTTGTTTAGTGTGTTCACTGGAGAGAGTAAGTCCTGATTTTCATTGTGCTTCTCTCCTCTATCCTTCCTCTCTCTCCTCTCTACCCCAACCGGTCGATGGCCGCCCACTTCTGAGTCTGGTTCTGAGGTTTCTTCCTGTTAAAAGGGAGTTTTTTCTCACCACTGTTGCTCATGTGGGAATGTTGGGCTATACAAATAAAGATTGATTGATTGATTGATAAGCAGAGAGCTTACAGAAGAGCACGGTGAGTCAACAGTGATATTTACCTGTGGACACACTCCTTCCACAGCATCGACAATAACAATGGCTCCGTCACACAGCCGGACAGCAGTGGAGACCTCCGAGGAGAAGTCGACGTGACCGGGAGAGTCGATCAGATTCAGTAAATAATCCTGATCTCCTGATGAGAGGAGAGGCAGGTACGCAGGTACACACGCACACGCACACACACACACACACAGTTCAGAGTCTCTTCATTTAAGCTGCATATTCACACAGAGTATCCATCAACGTTTCATTTACTGTAAAGTCACATTCTGCTTCAGTGGATCTGCAGCTCAGATAAGGCCAATATTATTATTATTTTACTTTTATTAATGCATTTTATATTAAAATGTTCATACTATAAATTTACATCATATTATATAAAAACAATAACATATTATTGCCATATAATAAAACACTGTGGGGTTTGGATTTACCCTTATTTCTAGTCTCTGTAGCAAAGCTTCCTCCTAATGAATAAATATAAATGAGCTCTGCTAATATATAATATAATATGAGAGAATATACAGTATGATGCTGTAGCACACTGAAGTGTCATCTGGCAATGCACTGTGTTGGCCAATCAAATATGTGCAGGCAAAAATAAATATAGACATATCATGAATATATCAGTACATATGAGAAACTTACAGGCTGATACAGATATACTGTACACTGTTGCCCATTAAGTTGGAATACAATATTTTTTACTTCTTCTCATGAAATGATTGTGACAATGTGATTTATTCTTGATAGATAAAGTGTATATTTTCTCAAAATTGTATTGATCAATCTCATTGCACATGGTCAAAGGTGTTTAGTGATGTGTATAAATAGAAAATAAAAAGAGGAATGTGTCTGAAAACTAAATTATTCCAACTTTATGGGCGACAGTGTATGTGTGATAGGCCAATATGGACTGATAATATCAGCTGACAGATATATTGGTCAGGTTCTATTGATTACTTTGTAATGACAATATTGTACATTTTGTTCTTGACTGGAAATATTTTAACCTTGCTCATATTATCATATCATATACTGTGGTACCATGACGGCTTCTTCTTTCTGCACCAAAAAGTACTAAATACATCAAGCTTTACTAATGTTTTTTATTGTGAAAAATTATACATATCAAATCAGAAAAAAATATTACATCTGCTGCATAATATAAAAGAGATCTCTAGCCTCTTTACTAAGTTGCAGCTCAGTTTGTTATCCAGCTTGTTGCTGAGCAGCAAATGTGGGGAAACTGGTTAAAATTGTTCTTATTGTGCAGCAGACAGAATCTTTTTTTCTTTTATGATTAAGGAAACAGAACAGCAGTAAATGTTTTTTCTATGATCTTCATCTACATACAGTCACTCTGCCACTCTAATGTCACATGAGAGGCACCGACGGAGGCTACAACAGCATCAGACAATTATTAATGATTGATGTGTGGATTGTACCTGAGGTTAAACCACCACAGTGGTCTTACCTTCATTGTAGTGCAGAGAGATAGCACTGGACTTCATGGTGATTCCTCTCAGCTGTTCATCCTCCCTGCTGTCCAGATACCTCAGCTGAAATATGTACACATTACACATGAGCACAAATATTAAACATCACTGTGATATGATCTAAAGTGTCAGAGCATGACTGTCATAATGATCAATGTAGAAAATGAAAGTCATTCACCTTCCCAGCCAGTCGACTTGATATGATACCATTACTCGCCACCAAGCAGTCTGCCAGAGTAGTTTTACCTGAAAAGAGCAACATGGTTCTGATCATTTCACCACATTGCAACATACACTTTTACTAAAAGACTTAACTAACTGATATCAAAACTGTTTCATTTACTGAGATGTATGTACCTGAAGAATCTCCAAATGTAAAAACTTTTACTTTTCTCTGATTTGTATCATTTGAAATTGAATAACTTTGGACAGATGGATGAACAAACAAGTAAGACATTAACTTGGGCTCTGGGAATTTGTGAAGTCTATTTTTTTTTAAAGTTATATACTTGAATCTAGTCATTTAAAGTATAAGATGAATCCAGTTATGAGATTAATTCATAATGAAATTCATCATTAGTTAAGCCACAGTTTTCCCTGAATAAGATCTACAAATAGATAATAACATGATAAGCAGAATTCTCAATTAGACTTATCAGACAGTTTCAATGTCTAAATCAATTCTAAATCTAATTTATCTCTAAAATATGTCATAATAAAAAGTATTTAATGCTTTAAAACAGTTACTGTTGAGCAGCCTACAATATCTCCAGTTCCCTCAAAATCTAGGAGTTATCCCCACAATGATTAAGACTATATGGATTTGTTTTTTCTGATGATGATCATGATATTTTTCTCCACCAAAATAGTAAAAAAACAAACAAACATTAGAATCAAGTAACAAAAATAGCTTCACAGGGTAAAATGTTGTAGTGTAGCATAATGCACATAATAGTGTTGCTCAAGATCCTGTGACGTACGGCACAAAGTGCAAAAACTATAAAATGGATAAAACTATATGACAAATCTAAGAGTAAGTACTAGATAAGATGAGTAAAAAAACAAGGTAAAGGGATAAAGGATACAAAGATAAAAAAGATGAGAGGATAAGAAGATAATCAGGGGGATGCTATGACTGAGGCACTTTGTTTAGGAGTGTTAATAGATGAGGGGACAGATGAGAGTTCGACTGAATGGAATATGAAGTCTGGTTGGACATGTGTCAGCTCACCATGGTCAACGTGTGCCAGAATACACAGGTTTCTGATGTGAGCAGGGTTCTTCTGCAGTGCTATGATCTTCTCCAGGCTGGTGTGTCCCATAGTGAACACCTACAACAACAACAGACAATAACACAGTCATAAACAAGCTGATAAAAGCTCCTACAGTGACGTTACAGTATGAAGTTATGATAGAGTACACTCTGCTGTACTGTGTTAGTGAACCAAAACCGTATGAACAGTGAATGCTTCCACACCGTAAAGACTGTTAGCTAACTTTAAGTATAATAAACACACACGGTTAAAGTTGGCAGGAGACAATAACCTGATACTAACTTGTCTGTGTCAGCTCATACCTGCTAACACTATGGCTAGCCTGCTAATCCAAACTTCTCTCAGAAAGGAGAAGACCCGCCGTGGCTTCTAAACTATCCAGACAGCACTACTATCACCTGCTACAATGATGTGTGGAGCTAAATGTAACCGTATTATAAGCATAAACACATATTTAAAAGACATGTGGACATTCTCACCTCACGTTGTTGTCCCGGAAGCTGTCATGCTACGTAACCGACGCCCATTTGATAACATTGGTGCTGCTTTCAAGGACAGTATGGACAATGAAATACTCACGCATTACTTTTTTCATTTAATAGACAAAAGGATACTGATGATTCATTTAGGATAATCACCACAGCGTTTAGTCTATACATGCTGATATAATTCAACAGCGATCCAGCACTCAGCATCAAAATCTATTTGGAAATTTAAGATGGGTTTACAGCAGGTATTCATTGACGAAATGGCTGTTTAACGAGGGGCAGTAAATAGAGCATCATGCTGAGGGATGTGACGCTGCGTGGTTGCTGGGTTACCACATGGAAGAACATATATTTGAAAAGTTGTGGGAATTTCATTCAAAATGACAGCTGAAGACCTCATGATGCTGGTGTTTGATACGTCAAACACCAGATCAGTTGCATATTGTACATAATAGAGGTAGAGATGGAAGATGAATGTGCTGCTGTTATGGGGCTACCTTATTACAGTATATCCTGGCACAATGGGCCAGATGCAAAAACCACTCGTACGCACATATTCGTTCTTAAAACATGCGTGCGAGTGATTTACGAGGATTTGCCGTATCTTGGATTTTCTCCTAGGTACGAACAAAATTTACAAGTGATGCAGACCTGTCGTACCTGTCACGCATAACCAACCTGCAGTCCTCCAAAGCAATAAAACATGGTAGCTATACTACAGAGTGATGTAAGTTACCTACTGTAGTTTATCAGCACAAAAGACACAGAGAGGTCGAGCTGTTGAACTATTACCCTCATCTCCAACTTCTTCTACCGGCTTGTCCTGCGTTGTCATCCTGGGTGTTAGCAGGTCTGTGCTGACAGCAGTCCGGCAGCAGGTGTAACATCAGCGGTTGAGCTTCAGAGTCAACTGAATTTTTAACATCACTGTATGCTGACTACCACTTAACAGAGAAATTAATAATGTCAATCCGCAGGCTGAGCGTATATTATATCAGTATTTTAGAGACCCCTGAGTAATGGGTGTGAACTACTGATGATAAAATGAGTGATATACCACAGTCAGTCTCTCACATGGACTTCTCAAAAATGCTAAAATAAAATAACATAAAATAAGGTAAGTTTGACTCGGTGCTAGCTAGCAGCAACTACTATTTACATAAAGAGCTTGACTAGCAAACCACCGATAACGTGGTGCACTCAACACCCTGACGTAAACTATTCAAAACACTGATAATATTGACATAGAGCATTTTTCCCAGTCATTGGAGGCTTAAGTGATTATATAAAATACAGAAACACACTTTTAGCCATAAAAACAAAGTTAATATCTCTATTTTTACGGAGCTGATAAAATGTGCACCTACTAGAGACGACATTCACAGACTGTTACCTGAATACAGGGCGCACCCTCCAAGTCTGCAGAGGCCCAGCAGAGGGCGCTGCACTCATATTACTATCATAGTCTCTGTGGTAATAGCCATTATTCTTATGCAGAGAAAATAAAGAATACAATAATAAAATACATAACACAATAGGAAATTATTACATTAATTGCATAATATTGCACGTTTGTACAATTATTAGGCTATTTGGTATAGTCGGCTATTTAACAATTTAGGTAGATATATCAGTCATTTAAATTGACAATTGAAACTATGATATAATGCAAGCTTACAATATAAATAGCGGCCAAAACTACAAAGCGATTTATCCACAGCTACTTTTCCACAATATAAACTGACTATTTATGAATAACTTTTATTAATTTAATTGAAAAATTGCTTATCGAAGAAATAGTTGACTCCCTGGCTGATGACATGCCCTGGCATAATTCATGTTCACTAATTTTTGTTTTTATTTCTGTGATGCTGCGTTCACAGCACGGGCCATGTTTCCTCATTCTTTGTCCTTCTCAGGACCTTTAATTCCACCACTAACACTAAATAATAATATGTGTTTCTGTTTATCTATTTCTGAGAGTGGGACCTCAGTCTGAGAGCTCGTAAAGTTCTTATTCTTAGTCTTTAGCGTCATTTTCATGAATGGAGCTTCTCCACAACCTGCCGGTCGTCTGACCTTAGGCTATATGGTATTTTGGGGGTGTCATTCATGTTAAAGGTTGAATGTGTAGAATATTTATTAAAAGCTATATATTTTTTTGAAATAATACACCCACGCGGTGTACACGGGGTACAAAATGAAAGTATTGCTTTTCCATAAAAAAATGTAGTCTGAATGAATATTTTTAAAATTTTTTGACGGGTTCGACAATGACGTTCTAACACGTTCTGTGTACATTGTACCAGCCAATTAGCGGCCGGTGTTGTATCGAGATGAGTTTCCCCGTCGAGATGTGTTTCCCTTAGTCCCGCCCCCGTCCGAAATGGCCCGAACGGCGAAGGAAGCGCGCGCTCACAAAAAGCTCGTCCACGAGCTGTTGTGCTCGTACCACAGAGGTACTGTGGAGAGACCTACGGTTAAGGTCTGTCTAGTTATATTTTTAGACTGGGACAACATCACATGTATTTGTGTTTTCATGTCTTTATTAACACGACCAACTACTGTTATTTCTATCAATAAAAATAATATTTTTAATATTATGGACTTTTGGAAGAAAGTGTGCTCATTCATTCATAGGCTAACGTTTGAACAATTCTTATTGAAAAACACAATAAATAAACAACAAAGAAACACACATACCAAATAAACACACATACCAAAGAAACACACATACCAAAGAAACACACATACCAAATAAACACACATACCAAATAAACACACATACCAAAGAAACACACATACCAAATAAACACACATACCAAATAAACACACATACCAAAGAAACACACACACCAAATAAACATACATACAAATGCGCTAGCCCTTATTCGAGCATGCTTGGCAAACAAATTTTCCTTCTGTGTCTGGCCTTCCAACACATGTATGGTGGAACCACCGTCCACAAGCATCACAGGATATCTGTAGTGCAAAAACATAAAACATTAGAACACTGCATGAAATATTTGCAAAATGTGCAAAATATTATTCTTCCCATGATGGGATGTTTTTGAAAATATCTTATTAATGGCAAGTGTAACTTACATGAGTAAATGAGTAAAATAGATACAAACACAGGACCACATTATATACATAAAATATAATACCCATGTCAGCTCTGCCTCTTCGCTATCCTCAGCACTTTCCTCCCCACAGTTGAAGCAGAGGTTGGTCAGATCGTCTGTCACAAAAAAGGAAAAGTATTTGAAAGAGGGCAACATTTGTGAGGACAGGATGATTTCTTTTGAGTCTGGTCAATTGTATTTTTTGTAATTTTCAGAGACAATAACCTGAGTAGTCAAAGATGTTTTCATTTACAACTTGTTGGGTAATGTCTAACATATAACTTACCAGACTCTCGAAGAAGAGTTGTGGCAATCTGCCATCGTAAGTCAGCCACATCTTTTGGGCCAGCAGGGAATTTTACCTCTTCATCACTCAAGATTTTCTCTATGAACTGAGATTGAAAAACAAGTTATCATTTACCTACACATACAAATCTAAATATATAGTTTATCTGGGAAGCACCACTATATATATGCACATTATGGAGCAGAAATGGAATTTTTTTTTCATACCTTGATGGCAAAAACCCCACAAGAGGTGCTATCTGATTGGAGGGGATGAGGCACTGTTTGACATGTCCACCTAGACACATTCACCCCTTTTTTCCTCATGAAGGCTCTAAAAACCAAAAATATGTTTAAATATATTAACTTGATTTATTGACTTAAACATCATACAAGCATCACATTATATTTGTTATAAGATGTAGTAGAAGTGCTAATAGAGGAGCACAAGAAAATACTATTACAAATTCCTCAGTCATCAAAATAGAACAAAGATAAGAGTGTTGTTCCAGGTATAAACAACTCTTGTCCTTCCTGAAACAACCGGATTTCTAAAAGAAAAAAATCCACTAATTATGTGCATATGCACCTGTGTAATATTCATCTATAATGTTGCAAACGAGGACTTGGCGTTGTACATGTTACATCTGCATTTAGACCTTTAGTCATTTCATGTCTGCGTGAATTGCTCTCCTGCCCACCAGCAGTACTTATTATATTCTTCTGGCTGATATTCACGATACTTCACATACATGCACATGCTTCTCATGATCTGTTATCCTTTGTAAATATCATTAAATGATCCACATTATCCTTAACATTTCAGCAATTGTTTCTGGTTTTGTTTGTCTGCCTGAGCAAATGTCATCCCTTGAAGTTCATTGTTTGTCTTAAGTGCTAACCAGTTGTTTGGCATTATTGTAAGGTATTATAATTGCAATTAAGCATTATGACAGGTATTACATGCTTTGTTAAAATGTGTAATAAAATGTAATTCTGACATATGAAAAGGAAAATCACAGCTCTAATTTTTCAAATGAGATACAGATATTGTAGCTGCAAGATGTCAGGTGGCTGTGTGTCTTGGCATACACATGTCCAGCCGATGTAGACTTTAATAATCCACTCAAAGTCCATGTAACGTTGAAAAATACAAAAAATGTTTATTCCATAAATGTCACAAAATATCCACAGAATTGGCCTTTCTTACTAAAAACAATATAGGACAGGACACGGTATGAAAACCATGTGTCTCCACAGCTACTGTGTAACCTGTGTGTGAGGCTGCTGTCTCTTAAAGCTACAGTACCCAAATTTCAAACTCACTGAAATAGCTTATTCTAGAAAGGATTAACAAATAATCAAATTCAATAAAACATACTTATACATAACATTTAGGCCATTACAAAACTTCCAAACTCAAAGCTTCAATATCAAATTTATATATTAGAATAATATAAGGAGAAATAAGAAAATCAGCAAACTTAACCTTGCCTCATACAGATATATATTTTTAATATTTTTTGTCATTTGTTTTACAGATGACAGGACACCAACAGGATTTACTACACATTTCCTTTACTGCATCTATAGTAATATGTGACAAGTGGGTCATATTAAATCTGAAGCCATAATTATAGTGTACCTGGTTACATCCTGGCACCTTTTCATTCTGGCTGCATTTTCTCCAAGTGAATCGAGGAGGAGTGTCCTTTTTTCTGATGGATATATGACCTGTATGCGAAATAAAGACCAAAGATTATTGTACATACAACACGTTTGTCCACTATATTGACGTTTGAAAAAACACTGCTGGGCATGGTCTTGAAAAATACAAAAGAGCTCTACTGTATGTGGTCTTTAACAAGAACTACTTTGATATGAAGGTGCAAGAAGAAGAGTTTACAGAGCTGAACAGAAGTCTAAAAAAATACATCACTTGATCTGTTACTGTATGGTATACTGTATGTAAGATGTCAATATTTGCTCTCAATAGCTGAAAAATCAATACTTAAAACCAGGAACCAGTGATGGTGTTCATGGACAACACCGAAGAGCACATTGTAATGTGTGGGATTCCACTGAAAAAGTGTAAATAAGTCAAAAGCTTTGACTTGCAAGCCATCAACATCAAATTACTGTTACCAGAATATGTGACAAGACAGTCCACAACTAACTCTGAATCGTGGAATATTTCCTTTCCATAATTTGGCGATAGCAAAAGTGTCCATGTGAAGCACCTTCCCCTGAGATGTGGCGTTGTGGCGACGCGCCAGCATGGCCAAAGTGCTTGGGCCAGGGCTGCTGGGGGTGCTGGGGCCGGAGGGGCCAGGGCTGCTGGGGGTGCTGGGGACGGAGGTGGCAGGGCTGCTGGGGGTGCTGGGGACGGAGGTGCCAGGGCTGCTGGGGGTGCTGGGGCCGGAGGTGCCAGGGCAGCTGAGGGTGCTGGGGACGGAGGTGGCAGGGCTGCTGGGGGTGCTGGGGCCGGAGGTGCCAGGGCTGCTGGGGGTGCTGGGGACCGAGGTGGCAGGGCTGCTGGGGGTGCTGGGGACGGAGGTGGCAGGGCTGCTGGGGGTGCTGGGGCCGGTGGTGCCAGGGCTGCTGGGGGTGCTGGGGGCGGAGGTGCTGGGGGTGCTGGGGCCGGTGGGGCCAGGGCTGCTGGGGGTGCTGGGGCCGGTGGTGCCAGGGCTGCTGGGGACGGAGGTGGCAGGGCTACTGGGGGTGCTGGGGCCGGAGGTGCCAGGGCTGCTGGGGGTGCTGGGGACGGAGGTGGCAGGGCTGCTGGGGGTGCTGGGGACGGAGGTGGCAGGGCTGCTGGGGGTGCTGGGGACGGAGGTGCCAGGGCTGCTGGGGGTGCTGGGGCCGGTTGTGATTTATTAAGATTTTGGGGTATCATTGCCTATGGTATTTTATACATTCTAAGGTGATCAATATTGACCTTCGGCAGCAGCTGGTTGGCAGACTGCAGGTCTGCACTCTTCTTATCTATGGCAATGATGGTGTATGGACCAATCCAGCTCTTGTCCAGCTTCCCACCCTTTTGTTGTTGACTACGAATATTTTTTCACAGCACCATGTCTCCCACTTGAAAAGATGCCTGTTTTGCGGATTTAGGCAATCAGTATTTATTTTGGGCCGTGGCTATGTTGTCACGCACCAAACTGTAAATGGCATCCTGTCTTTTTATAGCCTCCGACACCACCTCCTGGTCAAGGTCATTTTCAACACTGATGTCAATCTGTAAAAGAGAACTTTTATTTTCTTTTTGTCCTTGTTATTGCTTCGCTGTTTCTGTGATTAGACTATATGTGTGAAGGAGACAAATGTAGCAATGGGTTGATTAACTTTAAGTAACAATCCCAAAGCATTCCTGATCACTGTAACTATAACGGTAATGTCAAAAATATATCATTGTTAGCATAGTCTTTCCATACTGATTACAACCATTAATAAGTATGACTTTGGTAATGAATATATCATTAAAATTACATATTTCCAACAATGTCAACAAAATAGATTATGTCCCCTTAAAGGACACTTGCCTTCTACTAAAAATAATAGACTTTTCCTTGGTCACAAAATATTGATGTACTGTGCATATTACTTGTTTATTGTATAGCATGGAATATACATTGACACTGATTCTCAATTAACTACAGTTTTTCAATTGTTTCAATTTATTAAACTAAGAATTAACTGTCGATGTCCTACACTGAGCCAACCTTGTATTCCTCCGGAACCTCACACGGCAGACGGCCTCTATCCCAAACAGGAGGAAAATGGGGAGAACTTTGTTGTGATGTGCTTCTTGGTCCTCAGCCCAAACATCACAGGATCAAGGTAACTGTCCCAACTATCTGGACGTTCATTGACAAGTTTGCACAGTGCCCTGAAAAGTATTATCATATAAATAGGTAGGACACCTTCTTTCAAATACATTTTCAGTTCACAATATCATAAATATATTCAACATTACATGTATCAACAACGATATACACAGTAAAATTAATATAATTACAGCACTGTTACCTCTGTATTGTGCCATTTAATTTTTCCACAAGACCATTGGTTTGTGGATGGTAAGGAGCACAAAGGCCCAGGGTTTTGCAAACATCATTGTTAAGCTGTTAGCAAACAATAATAAGCACATTATCATTTGTTTGAATCAAATAACTTTTTGCCTAATGATTCACTGCAAACAATATTACTTCATATGCAAATAAATGTGAGATATGTCAGATCATCTCACTCACATACAGTAATGTAAACATGGTCTAAAAATACATCAAAATGTATGTTACAACGTACTAAACATTCAACAAACCTCATTGACGAACTCTCGTCCCTGGTCAGTTAAGATTCTTTTCGGGGCCCCAAACCGATAAAAGAACTTGACAATGCAGTCTGCCACATTTGCAACTGTTTTAGCTGGCAGTGCGAAAGCCTCTGACCACTTGGTGAAGTAATCGATCATGACACAGATATAGCTATTTCCTGCCTGTGTCTCGGCCACTTTCCCTATGATGTCCATCCCCACGAGTTCAAACGGTTGGCTCACCTTAAAAATGGAGAGAAAAACAACAAATACAATATTAAATTTGAATTACTATTAAGCATTGTCCATCATAAAATATAAGATTCAAAGACTAAAGTAAAATATTGTTTATCACTTGTATGGGGATGAATTCTGTCTCCTGCTTTAGTGTAGAAGCACTGGCCTGGCATTCCATACATTCTCCAACCTGGAAGACAATATGTTAACAGTCAACTCCTGTATTATTAGAAGGAAGGAATATGAATTATGTTGTCATTAAGTTTTATGTGGCATGGCTGGTCTCTGGACAAAAGATACATATTCACCGACATACATATATATTGATAATATACACTATATGGAATATATATCATAACATTACTATATCATATTTATTTATAATATTTACATATATATATATATACAGTATATATATGTAAATATTATGAATAAATAAAATATATATATATATACATATATACATATTTATATCTTGCTTTGTCAAGTATGAATTACTCATAACTTATATTTTGATATTAGATCTTTGTGCATATATATCTGCCTTGTATAGCCAGGTATATATTACACATATCTTCTATGTTACATTATATTATTTTGTATTATATTGTTAGTGCCACGGGTTCTAGCTCCGAGGCACTCCATAAAACTGGAAAGTTTTACTGGAATGGCCTTTTTTCAGCGCGTAACTCCTCCCACAGCTTTGAGAAAACCCTTTTTTCAGAGTCACCTAGCTCTCTCATACGTGCACATAGACACATGTTTCAAACTTTCAAACGGAGGAAAACTTGTGCTCTCTCCAAAATACCAAACTATTTTTACATAACATGTAAACTTTTCAAACTATGAGCAGTCAAACGAGGAGTGGAAATCACTTAGAGTGGAAGTGGCAGTTAGCTAGAGTGTGAGAAGCAGTAAAAAATAACCTTAATTTTTATTTTTAACTCGAGCTCACGGCCAAACCGTAAAAAGGAGACAAATAATTTTTGGTCAAAATGTAGACATAGGTGTTGGTATTCATATAATGTGTCTTTGACAGGCGGGGTCTGGACAAAATTTAAACGGGGGGGCCGAGACAGGCAGCAATACCTGTCTCGCTCCCCATTGACCCTAATGTAATCGTCTTTTTTTTTCAAAAGAATCTCTCTCTGTCTTCACACTGAGCTTACTCACTCATTTTAAGGAATATCTGAATAAAATAAACACTGTCAGAATCTGCCGGCTTCTGTGTCTCTCACAGTGTTTTCGGTTTTTGTACAGGAGTTACGGTTTTCTCACAGTTTGCAATTGTTCGGGACCTTGTCAGAAGCCAAATTCTTCAGAATTTTCAGAATTCTTTCCAAGCAGATTCTCAAATCGCTGTAGCAACCGCAGGGCCTTAGCTGCCCTTGGCAACCTGTTGCTGGGCAGAAACTGACCTACTTTTTTGTGATTGGCTAATTACTGTCTGTCTGCTTTGCCAGTTAACCGAGTTAGCATGGCTGCTAGCTCGGCTGTGATAGCGGCCGAAAGCTCTCAGCAATAGTATAGCTGATGACTTTGATTGACAGGTGACACTTGGTAGAGGGCGGGGTTTCAGCGAACTCAGCAGGCATGCCCACAGCGTTTGGGAGAGACAGAGGCTGATTTATTTTTATTTTTTTTTAATAAATGAATAAATAAATGTAGAACTAAATAAATAAATAAATGAATACATAAATGTGACTGTGTCAGATCATTTGAATGGAGTGATTAATTCATTCATGTTTACTGTGGACAAAATATTGTCGTGTATTGTTTGAAAGGCAGCGTGCCAAAGTTCAAAACGAAGAAAAGAGGAAGGATCGCAACCTGTCGGTGAGGTACAGTCTCCTGTGTAACAGTCACCCTGAGAAGGTGCCTGTTTGCAAGTCGACCTTCATCGAAGTGTTAGGTGAGTGTTTCATTTCAGAATTGACTAGTTTAATACCGTTTTGTTTCTCCCTTGTCACAAAGATCTTTTTTCTGTGAACAAGCATACTAACGTGACATGCTAAGTACTGATAATTATACTAGCCTCCTGATGTCATTGCTATGGAGCAGGGTTAGTGTGTGTGTGTGTGTGTGTGTGAGAGAGAGAGAGAGAGAGAGAGAGAGACACACACACATACAGAGAGAGACACATACAGAGAGAGAGAGAGACACATACAGAGAGAGAGAGAGAGACACACACACACACACACAGAGAGACAGAGAGAGAGAGACACACACACACAGAGAGAGAGAGAGACACACAGAGAGAGAGAGACACACACGAACACACACACAGAGAGAGAGAGACACACAGAGAGAGACACACACAGAGAGAGAGAGACACACAGAGAGAGAGAGACAGAGAGAAAGACACACAACCCCCCCCCCCCCCCCCCTTTCTGGAGAGAGGGGGACTTATAGAGAGTGAGATGTGTGTGAAAGGTGATTATGTTATGGTAACTTTCTTGTAATCTCCAACATGTGGCTCTCAGGGATTTAAAAAAATATATTATTTGAGAAAAATGTCACCTGCTATGGAGAAAACCTGGAATGGGGGAGGGGGTATTAGCAAGTTAGTTCTGTGTAATGGTGTTTATTTCATACTGCCTCCAATCAATGTATATGACAATCTAAATAATTTACTTTCACAGGCATCAGCAAAGATCGTGTCTCTCGTGTAGCACAATATTACGCCAAGACTGCTGAGGCACGCCCAGAGAGAAGAGGTGGTGCCCGACAGAGTGAAGAAAACGACAAAAGAAGGCAGCTTATTGTTGACCACATAAAGTCATTCACCTGCAGGGCCAGCCATTATGGGCGGAGAGGAGCACCAGGTCGCAAGTATCTCACTAGTGACTTGAATGTGCAAAAAATGCATCAGCTCTTTGAGGATCAGAATCATGTTTACACCAGCTACTCCCTCTATTATTCTGTCTTCTCTAATGATTTCAATCTTGGCTTTGGACACCCAGCGACAGACGCATGTTCTGATTGTGCAAAGTACAAGCTTAAGATTACAGATCCTAACCTCACCCAAACAGAGAAGAAGATGGAAACGGCATCATTCATCTTACATCGTCGCAGAGCGCGTGTGTTTTATGACCTGTTAGGCAGGGTTGCTGAAGATCATGTCACTGTTTGTTTTGACATGATGCAAAACATGGTCCTACCAAAGACCCCAATAGGACAGGCCTATTACTCCCGGCAGTTGTACATGTACCTGTTGGGTGTTGTTGTGCACCATGGAGAAAAAAGTATGCAGACAAACGACGATGTCCATCTCTACGTGTGGCAGGAGAATGAAGGTAGAAAGGACAGCAATATGATTGCATCTGCGCTGAGTGACTGCCTCAAGGTTCGACTTCGGGACAAAATCAGCAAATCCAGGGGGCTTCGGCTGTTCAGCGACTCTTGTTATGGGCAAAACAAGAACATGAACATGGTGTCCATGCTCATGGAACTTCGACACTTTTTTCCCAACCTTGGAATAGAGCACACCTTTCCAGTTAGGGGCCACAGTTATCTCCCAGCAGACCGAGTCTTTGGCAGAATTGGGCAGAAGATCAGGAAAACTGACACAATTCTGCTACCACAAGAATACCATGCCATTCTGCAGCAATTTGGCCATGTTTACATTTATGGCACAGACTGGGAGGCACGTGATTTTAGTTCAGCCACAAAAGTGTGTGTCAAGTCTCAGAGAAACTTTAAGATCAGTCAAGCACGCATGCTTGACTTGAGTACCAACAAGGTTGGTTTCAAGGCAGCGTACAATGGGGAGTACTGTTTCCATACTGTGTTAAAACGGGGCAAGCGGTAGGCTGACCTGAAACCTGCCTTACTTACAAAGCAGACCACTGTGAAGAGCGCAAAGAAGCGCGATGTGCTGGCACTATTGGGAGCAATAGGTGTGTCCGACTTGGTGAGGTCTTTTTATGATGATGCACTGTATGAGGTGAATGACAATGCAGGTCAGAGTGATGAAGATGCAGAGTAATGCATGGTAAAGTGACGAAGATCTCTCTCTCTCTCACTCACACACACACACACACACACACGGGGTGGATCAAATCAATCACATTTAAGTTACAGTTGTTTGTTGAACTTTGTGTTTACTATGTGATTTGTTTTATGTAGCAGACAATGGTTCTACTTTTTACAGGTTTGACACTTTATTGAAAGAATATTGAATGTATTACTAAATGATTTTGATGTATTGTTATCATTGTTTTATTTTTTTATTTAATTAGTGGTATTTGTATGTGTGTTATTTTTAAGTTATTTGTTTTATGTGGTGGACATTATTGAAATGTGAAATAGAAAATTTATTTTATGTTACTATTTATTTTATTTGGCCGTTATTTATTTCATGCATTTGTATTTATTTAATCTATATTCATTTATAGTATGAGTTCCATGATATAATATATGTTCTCGTTTTAAAAAAGACAAAATGGATTTATGGCATTTTGAAAAAAAAGATGGATTTATAGCGTTTTGAAAAAAAATAAAATAAACTTTGAATTTATAATCAACAATATTGTTGTTTGATTTAACAATCATTGTTCAACATGTCCAGACTAAGCCAACAAACAATCTTAACAGGATAAATTGAATATTTGCAAAATGTATGGGTCTAGATAGAAAATGTATTTTTCCTGAAAACTATTAAAATGGATTTATAGCGTTTTGGAAAAAAGCTCTTCAGTTGCTTTTCAGGAAGCCTCCGAAGTGTTCTTCGAAGTGTGAGTGTGACCGGCTTGTGGCCCTGCTGAGCTTCCAACGAAAAACAGGAACCGAACCAAGAGGCAGAGGCAGCTGAAACCAGACAGGCTCATTTCTGACACCGTTTCTAAGAAGAAGAGATTACACCTACTGAAGAACTGATATGCTAATGCAAACTTTAAGTTTAGATTACGTTGCTGCTGTGTGACCCCCACCCTTTAGAGCAGCGACGACGATGTAAATTAGGGAAAGTCCTGAAGACAATAAAAAGAAAGGGTTCGGCAAGATATGCTCAGAGCGGAAGGAGATGTGTACTGAGCATATCTCTCCGTGTCTCCTTGCAAGTAAAAACTCTAACGCTGTGTCTTTGTCTTCCTTTGTCTGATATTTGAATGTTTTAGGTTGCCTGAACCTGACAATCACCTCACCCTGTCTTCATCACCTGGAGACCTACAGCATCACCTCACCCTGTCTTCATCACCTGGAGACCTACAGCATCGCCTCAACCTGTCCAGGGTCAGCCAGCCTGGTGTTTCTGCCAGAGATGTAGATTCCCTCCAACATGAAGCACTGCGCTGCTGTGTGTGGAGATCTGTCACTCAGACTGTATTTCCCTCAAGTTTTTCTTATTCACTTTGTAGGTTTCAACTTATTTTTTCTCATTCTTTGCTGAAATCTTAAATAAATAAGGAAAATAACACATGGGGGTTTGTAATAGAGTACAATTACTATCTATGTATTATATCAGTATACAACAGAACAATCACAATATCAGTAAAAATAATAAAAATGTACACAAACATATTTGTAAAATGACATAGTTAGTCTTATATAGTTAGATACTCAGTTCATTGTTGAAGCTTGTTACTCTAAGTGTGTGACACAGAGGAGAGGAGGCACAACTGAAGGGAAATACATTTATTGAGGGGAATAGAAATGAGATATTGAACTGTGGGAAAGGCTGAAGAGAGCTGGGGAAGGGGAACTGCTGTGAGGAGCAGGGTCCAGGTCCGAGGAGCAGGGTCCAGGTCCGAGGAGCAGGGTCCAGGTCCGAGGAGCAGGGCTACAGGATGAGAGGCTTGGAGGTTTCTGGAGCTGACATCACGTCTGTGACTGGGATACCTTTAAAAAGAATAAATACAGACCCATTATCAGTCTTATGCCATTGTAACTGGATAACTGAGCAGACTGATGTGATGGCTACAGTAATGTGCAATGTAAAACATTCATATACAGTCAGAATGTAACAACTGTGTGGAGAAAATAATAATAATAAATAATAATAATTCATAAATAATTAATAATAATAATAATAAATAATATAGTAATTAATAGATAATAATAATAATAATAGAAAAATGTGCTGATTTTATTGTTGTTTAGGAAATGACCAGACCTTGATCTGAATGAAACAAACATCATATTATGTATACTGGATAACATGCTGCTCTAAATCAAGATTATCCAAATCTTGGATGAATAAAGTCAATCTGTTTATCTGTGTATTAATCTGTTTGTTATAAAACACAACGGAGTAAAAACTAGCAGTAGTTAGTTTTTCAGGTTGATTTTACACAACTCTAAATAATCATATTGTGATAGCAAATCTGTGTTTCTATGTCTTCATGTCTGTAAACACTTTGAAAGCAGTGAACAAACATATAACATATAGTACTGACTAACTAGACAGTGAGCTGAATGTCAGCAGGTAACGTTATAACACTTTATGTGAAGCAGCGCTGATGTTACTCACCCGTCCGGCAGAACAGCGTCTGCTGCCTTCACTCTCCGCTCCTCCACCGGGTCTCCTCTGTCCCTTAGCCGGGTCTCCTCTGTCCCTCCGCCGTAATAAAACCACGCTGATGTGTCAGCTGATGTGTGTGTGTGTGTGCGCGCGCAGCATTGGTGTTTTGGAACTTGAATTTGAAGGACGCTAAATCAACTGTAGCCTAGCAACCGGAGGAGGACTCTGATTGGCTACTTCATTCTCCTTAAAAGCGGATTGGCGGCGGCAAAACTTTCACTTTGATCTTTCTCTCGAGGTACGAAGCCGTCTTCTTCATTAAGCTCCTAACTTTTATGCTTAAAAAGTCTTAAAAGTGTCTTTATGTTCCATATTAAGTCTTAAATATGTAAGTCCATTACCGCTTCCTTCGTTGCTTTGTTGGTTGTGTTAAATGAGTGAGCGGAGGCTCTCCTTTGATCCTTCGGTAAGAAGCTCTGCTAGCTTCACATTAGCTGCTTACAGAAGGACTATTCTTAAAAAGTCTTAAAAGCGTCCATATGTTGTATTAGAGCTTACATTACATTTAGTTAGGTCTTAAATATATAAGTCCATCCTGCTTCCTTCATTGCTTTTGTTGGTTGTGTTAAATGAGTGAGCAGCGGCTCTCCTCTTCATCCTTCTCTCCGGGTCTTCTTCATTAAGCTCTGCTGGCTTTACATTAGCTGCTCACTCAATTCATTTCATAGCTATTTATTTCAATCAGTGAAAACATATAAAAACAGTATGAACGTGTATACTCACTATGCGAAAACTGTTATTTAACGGGGAGTTAACTATAATTCAAATTTGATGTGTGTGTGTGTGTGTCGGTTTATCGACTGTCAATGATGTGCCTGAAATAGCCATGTTTTCACTTCACCCCACTTCACTTCACCTCACCTCACCTCACCTCACTTCACTTCACTTCACCACACCTCACTTCACCTCACCTCATCTCACGTCACTTGCATATTTGATTGTTTGATATTTTTCTGATTAATTTCTATTTTAGATTAGATTTCATATATTTAGGATAAATTGTTTAGGTTAGGTTTTAGTTTAGGCTTAACGCCCTTTTGTTTGGAGGGATTTTTTTTTGTGTGTGTTGTTTCTCAGGATGCCGTGGAAGGGAAGGCGATCCCAGGCCCAGAAGGAGCGCTGGAGCACGGTCCAGGACCCTGACCGCCCCCCCTGCACCCTCTCTCCAGTCAACAACGTATGTATGACCAGAAATGAAACGCACACTCATTTAAATGACTCATAGTCTCTTCACTGAGACATGTTTACACCATTCGTACCATGTTAAGTTAAATCTGTTTATCATCATCAGGTGGTTGGAGCCACCCTGCCAGCCAGACCGTTCTGGGGAGAGGATGAAGTGCGTGCCGAGTTTTATGCACGTGAGTATTCAGCTGTTTTATTAGTTTTTATGTATTTGTGTTTACTGTACACTTTTGCTAAGAGCTTGTTAACTGGTTTTCTTTCTTGCACTTTTTCAATGCTAATAAAGGATTAGTCATTATTACTCATTAATCTTATGTTCCATCCTTTTCTAAACAGGCCGTGGCACCGGGAGGCGCCACAAAGTGTTGAAGTGGCCAGTTTCCCTCTTCACTGGGCGCAGTCACAAGCTGACCATCCCGCCTGAGTCTCCTGGCAAGAAGGTATTATTGTTGTCCATTGTTGGAAGAGAATAATTGATCGTATGCTGTCTTCATGGTTTTTTTACACTGTATTTATTTTTGCAGTTTGTTCTGATTGTCGGGGACTCCCATCTACGTGCCATTGTAGATGGCATTGTCCTGATGCCAAAGTCCGACACCCTCTGCTTTGGCTTCATGTCGACTCCGGGAGCCAGTGCGTCTCAGATCCGTACTGAGGTTCTACACGCCGTAGTTCCTCGTACTCCTGAGGCCATCTGTGTGCTGGCTCCCAGCAACAACCTGACTGCCAGCAGGACCGTCGATGAGGCTGCCATCGACTTCGCCAACCTCCTGCAGTCCGTTGGCAACCGCTGGCCTAAGGTAAGCTTTTCTTTCATATCTTATTATTGTCAATTTGGCGTTTTAATGATATTGACTGTGTGGGATTTTTAGTTAAAGAGTAGTCTTTTTATTAATGATCAGGTTTTGTTTTCTTCAGGTTTTTGTCGTCGCCTTCCCTCCCCGCCTGACTTGTGACCTCGACTACCAGGATCACATACGTCAGGCATATTGCCGTGTGGCTGCTCATATGGGTATGTGGAAAAGATTTAAGTTTCATACTAATTGAGAAAATATCTTGCATAAAAAGCAATTCATATAAAGTCACAATACAGTATATCATGATGACTCATGCTTTTTTCCCTCTTTTTCAAGGCTTGAGGTACTTCTTTAGAGCTACGGAGGACTTCCCCATGAGCAATTTGGCGTTGTGGAGCAAGGATGGTGTAAGTACAATATCTGTGTGTGAAACTAAAGTCTGATTTGTAGTTCTTTGTTGTTGCCATTAAGACTTCAGTACATGGCAGACGCTAACTGAAAGTAAAACTTTTTTGTCTTTCTTTTCTTATTTTTGCAGGTCCACCTGAGTGATAGTGAGGGGATGGCTATCCTCGCTCGGTTGCTCTCCTCTGCTGCTACGGAGCAACTGAGGACACCACCAGCCCCGCGGGTCTCTCCCAGGCCATCACCTCCAGTTAGGAAGGTCCTTCCTAAACTGGTTGTGAGGGAGAGCTCCCCTGCTCCACCTGCACCTGACCCCTCTCAGTGGAGAACCGTTGGTCAGGGCGGCAAGGTAATTGATGCATATTATAATGTGTGAAGTGATTATAAAATGTTGAATGTGATGTTTGTGAAACTTTTTATGTAGGTTACAATGGTTTGTTTAATACGATGTGATGCTCTTTGTCATTGCAGACGAGCCAGCCTGGGGAACCACCCCTGTCCAGTGGTTCACCTGAGCCCAGGATGGCTCAACCGCAGGTTTTTCATTCCTTTCTGGATTTTCTATTATTACTCTAGGATGTATTATTCTTTGGGTTGTGTTTCTGACAGGCATGATTGTAATCAGAACACTTTCTGTTTTGTGTTTTTACAGGAGGAGGAGTGCTTCTTCCCACTGAACCCCGTCTGGTTCAGCAGCACCACCCTACGTGCTATGGAAGAAGTCTCTCCTTCTCGCCTGTCTTGCCTGGCGGACTTCAAGACTTCTCCTAAGCCCAAGAAGGTCAGTTTCAAACTTGTATCTCTTGATGGACGCTTTTATCTAGAGTCTTATCTTTATTACTGACTTTACATATATAATGTAAATATTTAAAAAGTTATATAAACTATAATAATAGTCTTTAAATAAACTTTGCTATCCATACATATAATTATAATGTATATTGTTGTGTAACTATAACGATGTGACTTAAAGAGCCGACCTCCTCGTCGCCGCCGTTCTCCAGTGAACAAGGTATGTTACTACTTATGATAACTGACACATGCTGGGGACTTGCAGCTCACTCACTTCAGAGAGTTTAATATCAGGGTTCCCACAGGTCCTTAAAAATCCTTGAAAGAATTTCAAAAAATCCAGGCCTTGGAAAGTGTTTGGAAGTAGGCAGTAAGAGACAAAGGTCATTAAAAGTGCTTGAATTTATACTTTGCTTGCATTGGATCACCATATGGTCCTTGAATTTGATGTTAACCAAAGAGTGTGAACCCTGCAATATGTATGTTATATATTCTCAGACGGTTGGAACACCCCCAGCCAGATTGTCCTGGAGTTCGGACGAGGGCGCGCCTTTAGGCCCAGCCTCCTCTGCTGTGACGGTATGTCGTCCCCCTTCTTCTATCCATTTATAATTTGTTAATAGTGCTAATGTTTGCCAAAGGGTGCAGTAATATTTATAATTATTTAGATGTTTTAACAGCAGCATATATAACTTTATATCAAGAGTGCATTTTGTAATTTCAATGATTCAAGTTTAATTGATATTTTATTTGATGATGCAGATTACACTTAAAACACTTAAAATACATTTTCATTGGTAATAATGAAAGGCTTCCCCTTTGTTTAATACAATGTGATGCTTTTTGTCATTACAGGCTCACCAGCCTAGGGAACCTCGGGAGTCCACAGGTTCACCTCAGCCCAGGATGGCTCACCAGCAGGTTTGTTGTTTTATATAATAATATTTAAATATAATATTCCTTTAGGATGTATTTATCACTTTGGTGTGTGTTTCTGACAGGACAGATTGTAATCAGAAGTCAACCTGTGTTTTGTTTTTCAGGAGGAGTGCTTCCCCCCGCTGAACACCGTCCGGTTCAGCAGTGTGGACTACAAGCTTTCTCCTGAGCCTAACACGGTAAGTTACCTGACTCAGATTTCATCTGTAAAACACTGAACATTTGCAAGTCTCTCATTTACAAAATACACAGCTAAATTGTCCACAGTTTAATTCCCTATGTTTCCTCTATCATCAGCTGGTTTGCAGGCGGGGAACAGCAGGGGGTTTCTGTCTCATCTGAGCTACAGAACACTCTGGTCAGAGGTGATCCAAAGTAAGGTTTAGTCCCTTTCAGTAACATGCATCATCTCACTAAATGTCTTCCTCCTACTAAAATGTTGCTGCTTTATGTATTCAGATGGCCAGAGGTCTGATGTCTTCACCAGATGGACAGGTCTGGACCATCAAGGATGCAGGCTGCCATTCTGCTTTACCTGATGAGGTATATTAAGTCTCCACAATTGACTCATACTGAATATTTACAGTACATTCAACTGCATCAAAACCAAACTTTACTTCATAGTAAATCTTTGCCATAATAACTAGCTCTTTCTCTGCAGATCATATTTATCTACAATCACGCATCACTACTTTTTATGTCCGTGTGGTTCACCTCAATTCAAAAGCATGAGTGCAAAATGTAAATACAAGGCAGCTTGATTCATACGTGGGATCTTGTTAACAAAAGTAATTATTCTGACATTAATAATGGTGATGGAACAACATTTTTGTGTAATGATGGTGGTGAGTTTTTTCAAAATCTTGAAATATCAGTGCTATGAAGACTCAGCATGTGAAAATCTCTTCATAAAGGTGGCTGTCCATAGGAAACTGATGGTCAAAACATGGATAGTTAAAGATATTGCTTAGCCTTGTCCGCTTACAAATGTTAGAAGGAGGTAACGCATGTTTGACAGAATAAAACAATTAAAATAATGATGATGATAATAAAAATTGTGATGATTCATGATGATAGTAATAATGGTGTAACGGTCAGTTCTAAAAGCAATTTGTATAACAATTAAAATGATTAAAAAAATTACAACATTCCTTCATAAAATAATTTCAGGATTCCGTCATGGGACCAGGTCAGCACATTCAATCCGTGAGGGCATCTCATTCCCAGGGAGATAACAGGTATGGACTCTTTTCTCGCAATAGTCAGTGCACTTGCATGGCTCTCACCTTTCTGGCCTACCACAATGAGGGGTTGCATTTCGACACAATTTCCCTCGACAGAGTGCTGGAACAGGGAAATGCACTCTATGTCGGCGTTAAACGGCAGCTTTTGTTGGACGGAACATTCCAGAGCGACCATTTGACCATAGAGGAGATGCCCAAACAGGTCTTGACGGAGAGACATGTTTACAGTGTAAACATGAACGAGTCAGATCTGATGGTCGGTCGCCTGAGAGTGGAAGAAGACAGTGGTCTGCTTTCCCTTGCCACACACCTGGAATGCCTGTCACAAGATGTCCGCCATGCTGTCCTATTGGTAACCCCAGAGTGCTTTGCGGTTTTCCGAACGAGAACTGGGCGCTATGGATTGTTTGATTCCCACTCAAGATCTGAGACAGGTTTACCACAGCCTGGAGGAACTGCAATTATGAAGACCTTCAGTGACCTGACTGACTTGGCCCAGCACTTGAATGTGCTTTTCAAAGAATGTGGTCCACATGCAAGCTTTGAATTGATGCCCGTTTCCTTTCAAAGTGAGCATGGTTCCAGTGCGACCCCTGGGCAGTCAGTGGATGCCAACATCCCTAGGAGAAAAAGTGATGACAAACAACCAGAGGATTTGGACTTCAATCAAGCAGTCAACATCAAGCATCATACTCCAAAAGCAACGCAGGATTTTGCCAAACTGAGCAAGGAAAAGCGAAGAAGAGCGATGCGTAAAGGAAGTGGAAACAATGGCACAAGGACAAATAAAAGCCAACATGAGAAAAAGAAATATGCCAGCAATTTGGAATTTCGGCAGAAAAAAATGCAGGCGATGAAGACGAAATATGCACAAGACCGTCATTACCGAAAACAAAAGAAGGAATACTTCACCAGACGATACAGCGCCGATGCTGCTTATCAGAGCAGGAAGAAAATAAACATGAGGGAGAGGTACAGCACTGATCTTGCTTTTCAAAGCAGGAGGAAAATGTACCTGAGGGAAAGGTACAGCACCGATCCTGCTGTTCAGAGCAGGCAGAAAATGTACATGAGTACTATGTACCACCACAACCCACAATTCAGGCTGCATCATATACAACGCTGCAGTCAGAATAAAAAGGATAGACTGGCCAGAAATGTCGTCCTTCGTATTCGTCACAAGTTGCAGTGTGCAATGAGAATACGGAGGAAATATCGAGACATTGAGAGCCACCACCCGGAAACTCCACAGCCATGCTTGCACAGCGTGCCACAGAGCTCTCTTCCCGGGTCAGGTGAAGTATTGCAACAGAGTGAAATATGTAAAAAAAACCTTGGCATGGTGGCTGCTTGCTTGACAGGTAAGTATATCCACGTATGCAACGGTGAATGCTTAGCCCCTTGCACCTTACCACAAGACAGGATGCAGGAGTGGATCCGCCACACCCGCGACAGCCACCTGGTGAGAGGACAGATGCCGCCCATTGCAGTCGCTAATAACCTGGAGCTAGCATCCATTCCCCCGGAGCTAGACGGGTTAAATGTCCTGGAAAGGCAGCTGATCACGAAAAAATCTTGCCATTCGCGAAAATCGTAGCACTGCCGAAAGGACAGCAACGGGCAGTACATGGCGCTGTTGTGTGTGTACCATCAGAGATGGAAGCCACAGTGAACTCTCTGCCAAGGTCTAGCGCTGAAGCTCAGCTGTTGCAAGTGAAGCTGAAGAGGAACATCAAGTTCAAGGGACATCAGCACTTCTACACGGTTGACATGAAGAATGTGCTAGCGGGACTAAGGAAATTGAAAGCGACGCATCCACAATACAGCGACATAACAATAGATGAGGACGCTACATTTGAAAGTCATGGTGATCAGCCAGAAGAGGACAACGCAGATGCTGCACAGCCTGAGGAGCTGGAGGAAATGACAAACATGGCTAATGGAAGAGTTGTACAGCAGGCCAATAACGTGGACCAAGAAAAGGAGGACCTTAGACCTGGTCTCACATTGGACTCTTGCATGCAGCCTCCTGACATAGCACAGGAAGTGCTATCTTATGGAGATGGGATTTTCAGCGTCGCTCCTGCACAAGGAAACAAACCGGTCAGCTTCTTCGCCGTGCCAAAACTAGAAGCAATGGCCTTTCCTGTGCAGTTCCCAACTGGACATAACACATTAGATGAGGTCAGGGAAATCAAATTGTCCCCAACTAAGTATTTCAACGCGAGGCTACTATGTGTGGATAGCCAGTTTGCGAAGGACCAAACGTACCTGTTCTTCTCGCAATTTGTAACGGAGACACACATAGCTACAAACAGCATGTTGATCCAGACACGAAAGGGAAAGAAGAGGACCAAGGATGGAAGGAAAATTTCGAATCAGATGCTCCAGGACAAAGAAGAGTTGGAGAAACTCATCCAAAATAAGGAAGCAACGCGTTTTATGCAACCCTTTAGAGGCACTCCGGCCTACTGGGAAAAAACGCTAAGAGACCTTCACGCCATGGTCAGACAGGTAGGAAAGCCAACCTTTTATCACCTTTTCCGCTGCTGAAATGAGATGGCCTGAGGTAATTGAGGTCATAAAAGCGCAGCAAGGTGAGGAAGTGGACTTTTCAGACCTCGACTGGAACGAAAAATGCGAGATTCTCCGGAGCAACCCCGTCACTGTCATGCGCATGTTCGAGAAGAGAGTGGATGCGCTCATGACAGATCCGATCCTGTCACCTGCCCAGCCCATTGGGCCGGTGGAGGATTACTATTATCGGGTGGAGTTTCAAGCAAGAGGAAGTCCACATATTCATATGCTGGTTTGGATCAAGGATGCACCAGTAATTGATGATGTAGAGGACGCAGTTCAGATGGAAAAACTCGTCAACTTCATCGACCGCTACATAAGCTGCCAGATGCCGGATAAGGAAGCAGAGCCCGAGCTCCACAAGACTGTGTCTGAAGTTCAGGTTCACAGCCGGAACCATTCAAAAACGTGCAGGAAATGAAATGTAGCCTGCAGATTTGGTTTCCCGAAGCTCCCCATGGAGAAAACTAGAATCACCTCCCCTCCCTCCGACCCCTCTGATGATGAAGACGACGACGAAGAAAAAGATGGCCAGAAAAAGAAATGTGGCAAGGATTCCAAAAGGAAGTCCAAGAAGAAATTTGCTGGAGAGCTACAAAAATGGGCCAAGGACAAATTAAAACCGTTGAGAGATTTTCTCACAGACCCGAAAGAAACATTCAGGGATTTGGCAGAGTTGCTGGCGAAATGCAACCTGACCCACCGGGATTATCAAGACTATGTCGATGCCCTCACTTATGGAATGGTCGTCATGATGAAGCGTGACCCTAAGGACAGCTGGGTAAATGGATACAACGCTGATCTGCTGCGAGCTTGAAATGCCATACAGTATGTACTTGATGACTAAAGCCGGAGCATGAGATGACACAGTTCCTCAACACCGTCATTCGCGACGTGAAGGCATCGAATGTCAACGAACGGGACGAGATGAAGCAGATCATGCAGGCATACGCGAAGCACAGGGAGGTCAGTGCTCAGGAGTCTGTGGCACGAGTATGCAGCCTCCCACTTAAAAAGTGCATGCGTTCCGTCATTTTCATACAGACTGATGAGGATGGTATGAAAATGAAGTGGATGTGTGGATGCCAGGATTTCCGGAGAAGTATGCACACAGACCTGCAACGCATGAATTTCAATTCATGTGTCTGGCTGATTTTGTGTCACAGTACAGGGTTCTCTATGGACATCAAATTGAAGGACCGAACGCCATTCCCCTCCAGAACGACAAGGGATTCATTCAGAAATGGACGACGGGGAAACAGGCCATCATCCGGTTTACTCGCTTCTCGGAGAAGAAACAACCGGAAAAGTTTTACAGATGGCTGTTGAAACTTTATTACCCTCACAGAGACGATTATGAGCTAAGAAATGGACATAATAAATACGAGGACTTTTACAAATGCGGCCTTAACGGATCGGTAAAACGCATCGTGGATTTGTACAGAAAACTCTACGAGGGACAAGGAAAACAACTGGACAAAGCGTTGAAAAAAATTCAAGAGGAAGGGCCGATTATCAATGCGTGGAACACGTTTGCACCAGAGGTGGAAGTGGATTGTGTGGAGTGCATGGCAGAACTCCAAGACGTAAACCCCCATGATGCCGGAGAACAAGACCAGGTGCCGGATTTTGAAATCCAGGGTAACTTCGGTGGAGCTATACCAGCCATCGAGGTACCGAAATTGAGCCCTGACTTTGTGAGGGGTATGTACCGAAGCCTCAATGAAACGCAAGCGTCGATTTTCTACACCGTGCGTGAATGGTGTTTGCAACGTGTCTGGGGTCACAATCCTGAACCCTTTCACTATTTTATCTCTGGAGGAGATGGCTGTGGCAAATCCCACGTCATCAAGTCCGTGTATGAGGAGGCAACCAAGATTCTCCGCCAACTTCCCAGGTTTCGCAACGAAGCGGACATGTCCCAGCCTGCGGTGCTTCTTACGGCATTTACTGGTACTGCAGCTTTCAACATTTCTGGAAAAACGCTGCACTCCATTTTGAAACTGCCAAGAAGTCTGAAACCACTGTATCAAGGACTTGGGAATGCACTGGACGACGTGAGAGCAGCGCTGTCCAACGCAGAGATATTGATTATCGACGAGATATCCATGGTTTCTAAGCAGCTGTTTGCCTATGTCCATTGGAGATTCCAGCAGATCAAAGGCAACAGGAAACCATTTGGAGGGATGTCTGTCCTCGCGGTTGGCGACCTCTACCAGTTGCCACCTCTCGGCAGAGCCAAACCACTCTGCATTTGTGAGGACGATGTTCTTGACCTCTGGAGAGATTTCCAGATGGTCAATCTCACAGAGATCATGCGGCAGAAAGACAACCGTACTTTTGCCGAACTGTTGAACTGAGAAGTACACAGTGATGTTAACGTGAGACCGAGAATGTCCAAAGTTTGGGAGTATTTTCGGGAAAATAAACCAAATAAACACGTCAAGTGCACTATCTGCAACACAGAGTTGGCTTACCACGGCAGTACAACGACTATGCATGAACATCTCAAACGAAGACATCCAGGAGTTTTAGCATCCAAAGTTCCGGATGGGTAAGTAGTTGTCTTTTTTTAGCCTAACGTTACCTTTCTTTTAATATAAAGTAACAATACTACATTAAGGCTCCTCTCTTAAAAGATGATGTTAACTTCGTTTGCACGTGCTAGGATAGCCAAAGCCAACAACGACGACCGTCGTCATGTTATGGTGCTAAAACTGTGTTTACCTTTTGTCTGAAGTAACGTTAACGTCATTTTCAGTGACTGAAACCTCCGGTTAAGCCCCATTTGAAAAAAATATGCGTCTTTTTTTTAGATATCTGGCAAACATAGACCTACGTGCAAACGAAGAAGAGTGAACTATTATCACAGGTTACTTAGCTTTAACTCTCTCTACTATAGCCTGAATGTCTCTATGCAAACATATTGTTTTAACGTTATTGTAAACTCATACCATCACCTCGCCTATGTAAGGTTAACGTTACTTTGCTCTTCTTAATAGCGTGCGTGGTAGATAAACAAGAGTATAAATAATCAGTTTTAGGTCAGTAAATGTTTAATTATGGAGTCATATCCTTAATGACTATACCTAACTTTAATGTTATTCTATTTTTGCTCTTTTAGATCTTCAAAGCAAAGGCGTGTGGATGACTTTGTTCTGCGAAGAGGCATCTGCACCCCTGAGCTATCCAGAATTCTGACTGAGAGCGTCCTTAACATGCTGGTGCTTGACATGAGGCCCATATCCATGGTGGAGGGTGAAGGGTTTAGGAAAATGTTTCTGACAATCCATCCTGATTATGCATTGCCATCAAGGACATATTTTACCAAATTAATGGAGGGAAAGTATGGAACTTCTGTTGACCAAATTAAAGACATTCTCAGATCAGCAAATGGAAAAATTGCCCTGACAGCCGATGCATGGACTAGTGTTGCCACAGAAGCATACCTTGGCATTACCTGCCATTTTTTAAGTGATGACTGGACCTTCAGAAACTTCTGCCTCACTACAATGCCCCTTGAGGATCGGCACACTGGTGTTAATATTGCTGGTTGGATTGAGCAGAGTTTGGAGAAATTTGAACTCCATCCCTCCAGGATTATTGGGATTGTCCATGATAATGCCCGTAACATTGTGCTGGCTGCCAACATTTTAAAAGACAGACATGGATGGCTGTCTGTCCGATGTGCAGGTCACACCCTGCAGCTGGTAGTCAACCACTCTTTAAAGCAGACCCAAATCAGCAATGCACTTGGAGCAGCAAGGGCTCTTGTGGAGCACTTTAAAAAAAGTGAAATGGCTACCAGCGCACTAAAGGTGAAGCAGAAACAGATGGGGACTCCTGACCACCGTCTTATCCAGGACATCACCACTAGATGGAACAGTACGTATTATATGATTACACGTCTGCTTGAACAAAGATGGCCTGTAACAGCCACTCTGTCCGATCCAACAACAACACAGGCAGGCAAAAGGTACCTGGACCTTAAACCTGATCAGTGGGCCCTCTTGGAAGAACTTGCAAAAGCTCTCGAGGCATTTGAATGTGCCACTGTGTATTTGAGTGGGGAAAGCTATGTGACAATTTCGACCTTGCCACCTCTGTACCAAGGGCTAAAGAAGTCCACCAGTGTTGCCTATGATGCAGTGCCAGTGCAGGCTTTCCAGACTACTGCCTCATTAGAGCTGACAGAGTACTGCTCTGATCTACTCATGGTCACAGACGATGAGCCAAGCAACTTAATCATGGCAACTGCGCTCGACCCAAGATTCCGCAAACTAAAATTTCTGACACCAGAGGAGAAGTTCTGTGTGCAGAATAAACTTCAAGCCCTAGCTATACAGACATCTGCAGAGAACCAGTCGCAGTCTACATCGTCAGATGATGTTTCATGCACATCCACGACCAATGCACCAAAATCAGCCCTTGATTCACTGCTTGGGTGTGATTATGACAGTGATGACAGCGATCACCAACAATCACATGACCAACTAGTGACCAACGAGGTAAGTTCATGATCTTGCTTTAGTGGTAAACATCAATTGCAGCATATCTGATTAATTCATCATGCTAATTTCATTTATATCTCTTTCTCTATCTATGATAGGTGCTGATGTACTTTGCTGAGCCACCCATCTCAAAGAGGCAGTGCCCTTTGTCCTGGTGGAAGCTCAACGAGAATAAATATCCTACTCTGTCAGTCTTGGCCAAATCAATGCTATGCATACCTGCTACGTCCACACCTTCTGAGCGCCTCTTCTCAGCAGCGGGTAACATCGTCTCTAAGAAGAGAGCTAGTCTCGACCCAGAACATGTTGACATGTTGACTTTTATGCATTGCAACAAGGTCTAAATTCATTTTGTTTAGCCTACATATTTTTCCTGGACTGGACACAGAAATGGGACTTTAAGTTAAATTATTCCTTTTTTTTTTTTTTTTTTAAAGAATTCATGGCCTGAAAGACATTTTATTTTCTATTGAGGACTGCACTGTATTTTTGGTTGTGTATTGCAATAAGTCTTATTTAAGCATTTATTTTTCTACTCAAAAACTGGACACAGGAATGGCACTTTAAGTTAAATTATTACTCTCTTTTTTTCTTAAGGCTTGTTTACAAAGTCATATTACCATATACTTGAAAGACTCCTGCATTTCATTTTCTATCAAGGAAAGGCCATTGCACTTTATTTTCAGTGCCCTTGCACTTTATTTTCAGTAAATAAGTTCAGGCTTATTTAAGCATTTATTTTTCTACTCAAAAAAGTATGAGTTTGAAAGTATGTTTGAGTATGTTTACTCAAAGTTAATTTTGTTAACATTGATGTAATAAAATGCATCAGCTGTTATTATGTTGCCAGACATTCTGTCCATCTCTTCACTAAGTGAATACTATTATATGCATCAATAGTGGACACATTGCTTTTAATATTTGTCACAAAGCTCAATACACATAAATATACACTGGTTTTCAATGAAATCCTCTTAATAGCCAACTGTGTTAAAAGCGGGAAACGTAGCAAATAAATAATCGATAATCGGTGACTAATCGAAAAATTAGATTATAGATTAGTCGACTACAAAAATAGTCGTTAGTTGCAGCCCTACTCTGAAACAGACAGACCAAGGCCCGTGACGCTGATCGGACTTGAATTGGATAATCCCACAGCCGGTCAGAAATTACGCAAGAAGATTCGTGGGCCAACGGACAACTTGGTGTACGTTGAAAAGTTTGAGGAAAACACCAGCATAAGAGTGGTACGACGGCAGTTTCCAATGAAACTGGCCTTTGGCTGTACGGCTCACAAAGTGCAAGGCATGACTATGAAGTCTGCAGTGGTGTGTCTGAAGCGTGTGTTTGAACATGGCATGGCCTACGTCGCTCTTAGCCGGACAACTTTGCTTCAGGGACTGAAGATCATCAACTTTGATGAAAAGAAGATTTATGCTGATCCAAGCATAATGGCAGCGATGGACAATATGAGTCATGCTTCATTCCATAGTACAAGACCACTTTTGCACTTTGTGAAATCAGCAGACCACACTGCTGGTGAAATGTTGACAATCGTCCATCACAACGTGGAAGGACTTCCGTCGCACGTCGACAACCTCAAATGTCACCACGAGTTCAGGCTTGCGGACGTCTTATGTGTTACTGAAACACATTTGACTGGATCCTTCGTTCCCCCAACGTTCCACAGACATAGCTACAAAAGACAGCGGTGGAGTTGCAATTTATTCCAAGTGCAATCTTCAAGCAGAGGCCTGGAGATACTTTCGACATGTGCCGGATCTTGAATTCGCAGTCGTCAAAGTCGAGGCCCCCGTCAGCGTTTTGATAGCCACTGTGTACAGACCACCCAATTTCAGTCTTTCGGAATTTCTTCCGAACATGCAAAGCCTCTTGGACTCCTTGGAGATAATGGCTTCTTGCCAGCCTGTTGTGGTTTGTGGAGACTTCAATGAAGACCTGTTCTCCACAGGAAAGAAAGCCATCCAGGAGTTGTTCCAGTCAAGAGGCTATAGCCAGCTTGTCTCCGCTGCAGACACTCCGCTGCAACGGAAAAGCAGACACTGATTGATCACATTTATATATCACAGCCGGAATCTTGCATTCAATCAGGTGTACTGCAAACTTATTACAGTTACCATAATGCGGTATACTGTATTTTGACTTCAGCGGGAGACTCTTGATCACAGCGTCGTTTACTTCGGTGCCGTACGGTCGTCTTTTTTTCTTCCCATGTCCAGCCCATCGAACGCGTTATATAGTAACGGTGCTTGGACATTAGGCACGACAACGGATAGGACCAGATTTTTGGTAGGTAATCCCAGTTTGCTCTATTTTTATGGTAATTATTGTTTTTTGTATTTCATAGTTACTTGTTTTTAACCCTTAGATGCACAAACTATGCAAACCCCCTCTAAAGGTACAACATGGGTCAAAAATGACCCGTATTGACATACACTGATATTTCATGCATGGTTGAGTGTTTCTTTGCTAAAAAAAAAACTGGTCCAAGTCGAGGGCGGGAAATATTCAATATTTATTATGAACTTTTTTCAGATTATTAGCTATTGCAATAATAGTAATTCATTTGAATAGGCCTAAACTAGGGTTGCAAAGGGGTGGGAAATTTCCAGTAAATTTCCATGGGAAGTTAAGCTAGGGAAATTTGGGAAATAAAAGGTTCCTATCAAATTGCACAGGTCACATTTGACCCATGTGTGTAAACTTGATGTAGTGTAGTGATAAAAACCTATTTAGTTCCAACATATAGACAGACAAAATGAAAAAAATGATTTATGGTAATCAAAAACAAGATACGTAATGAATAGTTTAAAATATTACATTATTATATGAATATATTTTAAATGATATAGCAAAGAAACACAGCCATGCATGAAATAACATAGGAAATGAATATGGGTCAAAATTCTATTCTGAAAATAAGAATTTGTGATGATCAAAAACAAGTTAGTTGAGGAATTCCTGGAATTCTTAATTGTGAAATTAATTTATTGCAAAGATATTTACAATTAAAACTCTGTCGGGTCACTTTTGACCCATCTTGTGCATCAAAGGGTTAATCTAATTTGTGAATTTTAATATATACCCTGTATAAGACCAGTTCTTACTGTAAAATGTAAATGTAACGTGTCATGTAAAACACAGTTGCCATTGTGTATGAAATGTGTTATATAAATAAAGTTACCTTGCCTTGCCTTCATCTCTTGCTTTTTGTTAAATTATTGCGCAAAATAAAAACATTTAAAACTTCAGACTTCATGTATGTTTATTCATTAGGTAGGTATGTTCATTCTTTCAGCAGATAGGACCAGCCCGGGTGATTTTTGGTAAGTATTCTAAGTATTTACATCTGTTTCGTATCACGACCAACCTAGCGGTCAGCGTACTTATTCCATTCCAAAGCTTTTTCACTTCCTCCATGACTACTAACTAATAACTCATTAGCTGCCATTGACGTCTATAGACGTCAATTATGTTTTTCAACGGGGGGGGGGGGCTGGGGGACAATCTGGCGGAGCTTGTCCATCAATATCAGGCATGTAACTAGGGTAATGACAAACTGACCCCTATAGATGGCAGCAGTGGTATGTGTGGAGGGTATAAATACGAGAGGAAGACGCGCAAAGAAGAGGTAGACGAAAGATGGCGAAACGTACGGTTTTCAAACAGCTCACGCTCGAGCAGAGTATGACGATTAAGAAGACGGAAGAAAAGATGACTATAGATACACACCCGGGCGACTATGAATGCGCACCCGGGCCAAGTGGAGAGGGTCGGCGCCGGAGCGCACGGTGTGTGTTGCCAGAGCCAGACTCAGCTGAGCCAGACTCACCTGCTGACGGGTCAGCTGATTTCAGCGAACCTGACCTGGATTCGTCTGATGAGTGGCTGCCATCTGGACGGAGCAGCGGAGACTCGTCCCCCGAAAGACATGAAGGTAAGAAATAACTTGCTAGCTAACTTTTAGCTACTGCTTAGTGAAGGGCCTGGATTATAGGATCACTTTGATCGCGGATGGCTTTGATCGCAAGCGTTTAGCAAGGAGTTGAGTTTGTTTACATCACCATAGCAACATGGTGACGCGTATTCTGCCGGACCGCATCACCATGTTGCTATGACGATGTAAACAAACTAATATTATATACTGTATAATACGGTAACATCTGATTTCCATTACTGATGTGAATGAATTTTCAATTTACAGATTGTGTATCCAGCAGAGAGCCCACTACTGGCAGTGTGGAGCGGCAAGGTAAAAAAAAAGGAGTTTTTCTCCACATCACACAGCAGCAATAAGAACTGTATTTTTATGGTAATTGTATTTCTATAATTTACAGGTCGTACATTGAGCAGAGTTCCGCAATCCAGCAGAGAGCCCACTACTAAATAATAATAATAATAATGCATTTTATTTAAAGGCGCCTTTCAAAGCACTCAAGGTCACCTTACAAGGCACATATAACACACAACAGTACATCCAAAAATACAAATCAGGTGACATTTGGTGCAGAGATAAAGAAGAAAGAAGAAGAAAATATAAATAAATAAAGAAAAAGAAAAAAATAAATAAATAAATATGAACGTGACTTCAAAGTGCATTAATATAATAAATAAACAAGAATGAAGATTGCATGGTTAATGGGAGATAGAGTACGCCACTCTGATCGGCTGAAAGCTCTTGACCCCATGGTGGTTAAGTTGGCAGATGGAGCAAAGAGCTGGTTGGCAGAGGAGGATCGGAGAGTTCGTGAAGGTGTGTAGATGTGAATAAGTTCAGAGAGATATGTTGGGTTGGATCTTGAATGTGAGGAGTAGAATCTTAAAGTCAATGCGGGATTTGATAGGGAGCCAGTGAAGTTGCTGCAAGGCAGGAGTGATGTGTTCAATAAAGGGCGTTCTGGTTATGATACGAGCGGCTGCGTTCTGTACAAGTTGGAGTTTGTGTAGAGATTTCCGTGGAAGACCAAAGAGGAGAGAGTTACAGTAGTCCAGACGGGATGTGATCAGGGTGTTTACCAGGATGGCGGTGCAGGTTGGTGAAAGTGAGGGACGGAGACGATTGATGTTACGTAGATGGAAGTATGCAGACCGAGTAACGTTATTGATGTGGGCTTCAAAAGATAGTGTGCTGTCCAGGATGACACCCAGGCTCTTTACTTGGGGGGATGGCGGAACAGTGGAATTGTCGATGGACATGGAGAAAGTGTTGAGTGTTGCTAAGGTTGATCTGGTACCGATGAGGAGGACCTCAGTTTAAGAAAATTTTGTGAGAGCCATGATTTAATTTCCAGTAAGCAGTCGGATAGAGCTGTGGGTGGCAGAGTGGAAGTAGGCTTAGTGGAAAGATAGAGTTGGGTATCATCGGCGTAACAGTGGAATTGTATGTCAAATTTCCTGAGAATGTGTCCAAGAGGCAGAAGATAAATAATGAACAGGAGGGGGCCAAGGACAGAGCCCTGAGGAACACCGCTAGAGACTGGAGAGGAGCCGGATCTTAGGTTTTTGATTTGAACAAACTGTGTGCGGCCAGAGAGATATGAAGTGAACCAAGCCAAAGGGATGTCAGTGATTCCAATGGAGGCTAATCTGTCCAGGAGGATGCCATGAGAGACGGTGTCAAAGGCTGCACTCAGGTCGAGGAGAACCAGAATGGATAGAAGTCCAGAGTCAGATGCCATCAAGAGGTCGTTTGTGATTTTCACTAGGGCTGTTTCCGTGCTGTGGAGGGGACGGAAGCCTGACTGAAATTGTTCATAGAGGTTGTTGTCAGACAGATGGGTGTGAATCTGAGCTGCAACCATTCTTTCTAGTATTTTGGAGAGAAATGGCAAGTTAGAGATGGGACGGAAGTTGTTCAGGTCATTAGGATCGGCGCCAGGTTTATTGAGTGTTGGTGTTATTGCAGCAGTCTTTAGTGATGGTGGAACAACACCAGAGGTCAGTGAGGAATGAATGATGTCAGTTATTAACGTGGACAGGGCAGGTAGGCAGCTTTTGACCAGGTGGGTAGGTAGTGGGTCCAACTGGCAGGTAGATGGCTTGGATTTATGAATGAGACCACTTATTTCAGAGACAGTTGGCAGTATGAAACTGGTGAGCGGAGAGCTAGAGGAAGATGTAGGCCAAGAGTGCAGAGAGGATGGAGAGTTCTTAGTAGCAGTCAGTGTCTGGTGGATATTTTCAATTTTGGCATTGAAGAAGGTCATGAAGGTATCACACTGTGTAACTGTGAGCAGATGAGGTGGTAGAGCATCAGGTGGTTTCAGAATGTTGTTGAGAGTTGAGAATAGGGCTCTAGTGTTCCCATCAGCTGTCCTGATTAAGGTTGTGTAGTATGTGGTCTTGGCTGAGGAAAGAGCATCCTTGTATTGGAGTATGTGGTTATAGTACATTTCCTTGTGAACTGCAAGGCCGGTTTTAGTATAAAGGCGCTCCAAACGACGGCCTTTAGTTTTGAGCTGGCGTAGGGCTGGTGTAAACCAAGGAGCAGAGTGGGTAAAAGAAACAGACCTATTTTTCAGAGGTGCCAGAGTATTGAGCAGTCCATGAAGTCCATCATTGTAGTGGGATACCAGTTCATCTGTGGTGGATAAATTTACTCTGCTTGGTAGGTCATCAATACCATTGGAGAGAGCCAACAAGTCAATATGTTTAATGTTTCGGAATGTGATAGAGCGATGCATAATAGTCTTGGATAGTCTTAGGTTGATGTTGCAGGATATTAACTTGTGGTCTGAAATAGGCAGATCTGAGGAACAGTAGTTATGAGGGATTGCACCAGAGCAGCAAATTAGGTCTAGAATGTGTCCCTTGGAGTGTGTTGGAAAGTCAATATATTGCTGTATTCCAAAGCTGTCAAGGCATGAAGTAAAGTCCCTTGTAAAAGCATTGTTGATGTTGTCCAGGTGGATATTAAAATCACCCAGCAATAGTAGATTTGGGGACACAGAACATAAGGTTGTTAAGAAGGCAGAGAATTCCTGCAGGAAGGCATTGTTCGGCTTGGGTGGACGATAAACAGTGGCGAGGATGGTAGGAGTTGGGCCCTTGATTTGGAGAGCAATGGACTCAAATGAAGGGTACGCAGGTACAGTAATAGAGGACACTTTCCACTTTTCATTGTAGAGAATTGCCAGGCCGCCCCCTCTACCAGAGGAACGGGGCTGTGATGTGTAGACAAACCCAGGAGGAACAGTTTGATTAAGGTGTGAGAAGTCATTAGGCTGCTGCCATGTCTCAGTCAAACAAAAGAAATCAAACTTACGATCATTCAGGAGATCATATAGCAGAGGTCCCTTGTTAGTCAGCGAACGGATGTTAAATAACCCAAAGGTTAAATTGCTGATGTGAGGTTGAGGGTTAACTGACCTGGCTGGATTGATTAGGACAGTGTGATCAACAGTTCGTCTGCACCTGTGCCTGTGCCTTGGTTTGCGATGTGAAATAACAACAGGAATTGGCAACCCGTTAATCACAGCATTGGAAGTGGCTTTATGGCAGTTAGTAGGAGATAGTGGACCATGGTAAGGGCAATGAACCAGGGAAAGTGTAGGTACCTGGGTTGAACACCAGGGGGAGCTTGTGAGTGACGGCGTTCTGTCTACTACCACAGTAGGCAGAGGAGAGAAAGGCTCCGGGAGGGGGGCGTGGCTAGTGACTAGTCAATCCCGGGGGGCAGCGGTCAATACAGCATGCTGGATGTTATCTGCTAATACTCTGCTACCCAGACTGTTGGGGTGGAGTCCGTCGGCCCGGATTAGTACTGGCAGTGTGGAGAGGCAAGGTAAAAAAAAAAAAGGAGTTTTTCTCCACATCACACAGCAGCAATAAGAACTGTATTTTTATGGTAATTACATTTCTATCATTTACAGGCCGTGCATCAAGCAGAGGCCGTGCATCAAGCAGAGGCCGTGCAAGAGGTGGGCAAGATTCTGGCTGGCATCAAGCGAACTGGCAACCAAATGAAATCCCCTTCACGGCAACCCCTGGACCCCAGAGTGCTGCTGCGGAACTGGATTCTGACCTGCCAGCTGACTTCCTGGAGCTCTTCATGACTGAAGAAATTGCTCCAACATATAGTCGACCACACCAACCTGTATACGTGTCAGTACTTTGAAGCACACCCTGAAAGTCTGCCACACAGCAGAGGCCATGCATGGAGACCTTTGTCAGTTCCAGAACTTAAAACTTTCCTTGGGCTGAGTTTTCTCACTGGCTACATAAAAAAGCCAAATCTGGAACTGTACTGGAGTGTGGATGAGGTAGATGCCACACCCTACTTCAATAAAACCATGTCTAGGAACAGGTTACAGATCATATGGAGGTTCCTGCATTATAATAATAATGCATCACAAGATGCAGCTGACAAGCTGTACAAAGTCCGCCCAGTGTTAGACTACATAGTCAAAAAATTCAAGGAGTTGTATCAGCCAGGGCAAAACATCTGTATTGATGAGGGGATGATGCTGTGGCGGGGGCGACTCTCCTTCAAAGTCTACAACCCACAAAAGCCGGTGAAGTACGGGATCAAGTCATACATCCTGTGTGACTCTGCCACCGGCTATTGTTTTAACTTGCAGCCTTATGTGGGGACAGCTAGCACTCTTCCTGACACCGTGTTCACGCTTCTTGATCGACTACCGGGCCATGGTTACACATTATACAACTTTTACAACTCCATTTCACTCTGTGAGCGGTTACTTGGAGCACGCACCAATGTTTGTGGAACCCTTCGTAAGAATAGGGGGGAACCAAAGACTATCACAGAGGTGACCAAGACTGACCTGGGAGTGGGGGGGAAAGTTGTCCAACATAATGAGAGGGTGATGGTGGTAGCATGGCAGGACAAACGCCTAGTGAAGATGGTGACAACCTGCCACCAAGATCGGATGCAACGAGTGGATGTGTGGCAGAAGGGACAGAAAAACAAGGTTCCTCAGATGAAGCCAGAGTGTGTGGTAGCATACAATGCGTTCATGAATGGGGTCGACAAATTGGACCAGAACATCGCCTACTACCCCTTCATCCGCAGATCACTGAACTGGTCAAAGAAGTTTGTCGCTTATGTCTTCCAGATATGCATGTATAACGCGTATGTGATCTACAAATCCAGGAACCCAGGCGAGTGTAAAACTCTCCTGGAGTTCATACGCAGAGTTGTGAAGTCCTGGACTGCAGCGCGACATTTGGCGGAGGAGGAGGAAGTTGAAGGTGTGGAGGCTGAGTCAGGTGAGGAGGAAGAGGAAGTCCGTCGCACTCCAAGGGCACCGTACAATACTGACCCCGACAGCAGACTAGACGGACAGATGGGTAGACACAGACTGGACAAGCTGATGCCCACAAGCAGCAAACAAAGACCGGCAAGGAGATGCAGGGTCTGCACCCGCAGGGGCCAGCGGAGAGAAACAAAAATGTGGTGCATATCCTGTTGTGTCCCCTTGCACCCAGGAGAGTGCTTTACAGCATACCACACGAAGCAAAATTATTGGGTGTAGTACCTTGAGAAACTACAGAGTATTATCCTACAAACGAAGACTCACCGTGTTGAAGCTTTGGAAATTATGAACAAAAGTATGCGTTTTTCTGTTATTAGCGCACATAACACAATGCTACATCATCGGTTATGTTCATGTGCAAACAACATGTTATATCGACGACTGGTTGTAATAAACACATAGATGAACCAAGTATCCACTCTTTAATTACAAACAGACCAGTTCAGCGGAGAGCACGTCGTCCAGTTCGGTGGAGAGCGATCTGCCACACTGGAATTGGCTTCTCCCCCTCAACCACGTCATCTGCAGCCCACTGGCTTCTGTCCCCGTTGAGTCCCCTGTGTCTCTTCCCAAAAGGAAAAGGGGCCAGGACGACTGTTTGTAAAGCAGATGGCAAATCTGGAAGAGCATCGATTGGAGCTACAGCAGAAGCTGCTGCAAGGGGCTGACGAGTGCTCCAGGTTTGGGCAAACTGTGGCTGACATGCTCCAGAGGGTGCCAGAGGACAGCAGACCCGACATTATGTTCAAAGTCTACAACCTGAGCCACGAAAATAGACAGTAGAACTAACTACAGAACTTTAAACTTTTTTTTGTAAATAGTTGAGACGTTTGTTCATTGTGTTGTATTATTTGAGTGCACTTTGCTGTGATGTTGTTCTGTATTATACTTTATTTATTTAAGCAACATCCCTTACTATACACATTTAACACCATACACACGGGTAGTTAAATTGCATCACTGACTGAGTGTGCCTTGACACACCACCTCGTGTTGCCGTGGCACAGTTCCTTGTGGTGACTGAAAGAAAGCCATCAGGTCATTCCGAACAGCCAAGGCAGGTCTGGTGGAACCATAGACTGTATATAAGAAATGGACGTAACATCCGTGACGTCACCCATTGGTTTGTGGACTGCTGCTCGGAAGCCAATAGTATCGAATCTAGGCAGCGCCATCTTGAAAATTTCAGGTGCATAGGTATGAGGCGGAGTCATGGACGGACGTATGGGCGGGACCAACGGCGGAGCGGGGAGGCTGCGATTGGTTGCGAGTGCTGGATCTCAAGTCAATCAACCTGTCAATCACAACGTAGCCACGTAGCCTGCTTTATCATCAAATATAAAATCAGGGAGTCCAAAATGTCCCAAATGAACATCATACTGCATTGAAGAAGGCTTTAAACTAGCGATTGAGACCATAAACACATTTTGAAAACATTTACTGAGGTTAGAAATCAAGTGAGAAGTCGGTGAATTCTCCATTGACTTGTATAGAGCCGGACGTCTTTTTGAACACAAAACGGTTGCCCCCTGGTGGCCTTTTGATAGAATGCAGCTCTAAGTTACTTCCGCATTGGCTTCTTTTCAGAGGACAGGAACTCCCCGCCTGGGTGGAACGCACAAGATTTGAGTCACTGGCCACCAGGGGTACAACGGTACAGGTAACCCACGGTACGGTCCGTACCTCGGATTTTGGGCCACAGTTTCGGTATGTGTTTTGTGCGTAAAGAGAACAACTTTTTTTCTCCCAAAATTATCTCTTTATTTTGCTTGTCAGCAAAAACTGCATTTCACAGTAAACTATTCCAGTATCACCGGTGTACTGAATAATATAACACTTTACTTTCAAATGGTAAACTGCCTCTTATTCCTTTGGTGCGCGACCGGTGTCGGTCCTTACAGCTGCAACACACAGCTGTAAGGACGTTCTACTCTCATACACGCTGCATTGATAGTCACACAAGCACACACTCGCACACTTGCTTGCTCGATCCAGATTCCGGGAGATTGTAGCTCATTTTCGGGCGTCAGGGAGCCGCTATCAATATGCGGGAGACTCCCGCAACAGCTGTATCTGGCAGAGAAGATCGGCCCGTAGACATTTGGAAGTAGCGAAAGTGCATCTCTTCATCCAGATCTCTGTGGGTGAACCAGTGTAGTAAATTCACAGTTCTCTGCCTCGGCTGGTTTAATACAGACCACCTCCGCAAACGTCTTTTCTGTCGCCTGCGCCTCAACATTTGCAATAAAATCATTTGTTCTTCAATATCGATGAGCTCCAACTTCATACACACCCGCTCTACCTTGGTCGCCATCGTCTACTGTGACCGTAAGATAAACAAGGATACAAATATGACTCCTCTGAAACCACACACAGTCACACCCCCTAGCGGCATGGCGGTGAATTGCAGAGAAACGCGTTCCCTCGACGTATAATTTTGAAAGAGCAGAAACATAAATCAGGCTTGAGCCTTGACTAAATGACTCCACTCGTGTGCTCAGACGCACATGTAAACAGGCGGAAATAAAGTGGAAAAAAGTCAAACAACATTTCTTGGGATCTCCTACGTGACTGTCTGCTAACTTATCAGCAGGCTGTTAAAGCTGCAAAAGCTGAATATTTTTCTTCACTTGTCTCTCATGCTCACAAACCGCAGGTTCTTTTTAATGTATTTAACTTTCTTGTGAATCCTTGTGATGCTGTCTGTATTGAGCCTTCTTCTTCTCTATGTGAGGATTTTCTGCAGTCGGTCATCAATAGGATTTTCTGCTCCCTCAGTCTACTCAGGACTAGGGTTGCAAAATTCCGGGAATTTTCAAACTTGGAAACTTTCCATGGGAATTAACGGGAATAAACTGGGAATTTACTAAACTGAAGGTATGTTCTTATTAGGGAATTTAAATATAGTTGTGTAAAATAATATTTTAGCATAATCCTGACTAAAACAACCAGATATCATGCAGTACAGTTGAATATCTATGCTATCTGAGACCACGCCCCCTACATGCACTGTGCATTCCTCCATCACATGCACAGGTGATTTCTACAATTCTGGACCACACTTTTGAGACCAGAGCACACAACTTGAAGCCAGACTTTTGAGCCTGTGGTTTTGATGACATTATATGGTAATATATTTAGGGATATTTTTATGTGTAAGTGCAATATTTAGCCTTATGGTGGAAAAAATAAAACTGGTCAAAACCAAATAAACCACAATTTATACAGTAAATATCACTTTAACAGACAGGAGTGGCACTTTGATGTTACTAGTTATATCATTTGCACCTAAGTAAATAACAATAACAATTATCTTGTATATTTTGGATTTTATGAGTTGTATCTCCACCAGGACACATCCCCCTCAGGGATGTGTAGATTCATAGACACATTGTTGTATTTTTTCAGAGTTGTGTGTGAAACCATTAAGAATAATAACATTTAGTTGTTTTTTTAATATTAAATTCTAAATAATTTTATAATTTAATGTAACTTCAACAGCTCAGGGACATCAAGCGACATTGTGCACCTTTTTTCATCGTCAACTTAAAATAATGTTCTGTTTTTTAATGAAGGGGTGGACTTTTTTATCCAATTAATCAATCAAATGATGATACCTATCCACTAAATTACCCTCAGTTGCCATAAATTTCCATTTAATTCCCATGGAAAGTTTCCAATTTGAAATATTTCCAAAATTCCCCAGCTTAACTTCCCATGGAAATTTAGCGGAAACTTTCTGGAAATTTACCGGAAATGTTCCACCCCTTTGCAACCCTACTCAGGACCCCTCAGTTCCCACAGCAAGCTCAGCTGTTTTTCATCAGTTTGAGCCTGCTTCTCTCTCAACACTCATTGAAATAGTGGAACACTTACGTCCTGTTTGTTCAAAGAGGTTTTCAGCTCAGTCTTCACAGCACTGAAACTGCTCTTTTGAAAGTTTTTAAATGATCTTTTGTTATATTGATTCTGGTAAGTGTGCCTTTTTAATTCTTCTTAACCCTGACTGTGGGTTAGGGTTAGGGTTAGACACAGTGGATCACACAATTCTCCTATCACGCCTTGAACACTGTAGGCATCAAAGGCACTGCTTTGAATTAGTTTAAATCGTACCTCTCTGAGAGATCTTTCTCTGTGCACATGGCCCAGTTTTCCTCCACAGTGGCCCCTCTGACTTGCGGGGTCCCCCAGGGGTCAGTTCTGGGCCTTTTTAGGAAGCATAGTATTCCTTTTCACTGCTTTGCTGATGATGTGCAGGTGTATTTGCCGTTAAAGTCCCTACCAAAGATTCTTTTCAGGCAGTGCTTAACTGCATGAGTGACATTAAAACATGGATGGATTTAAACTTCTTAAAATTAAATGAAAACAAAACAGAAGTTGTCCTGTTTGGTCACTCTGGCCTGATTCAGGTCCTTGCCAGCTCCCTTGGCCCACTAGCACCTTACATAGGATCACACACCAGAGGCCTGTACTACGAACCTGGATTAACATACCCAGGATATCTCTCCGTTACCTGGGTTGACCTACCCAGACATTCGCAATCCTGATAAGCGGTACTACGAAGCTGGTTATCAACTCGGTAATTGAACCCAGGGTTTTCCAATCTGGATCTCTGCACGCTCACATAAAGGGAGGTGTTTGCAGCATCTGACCAATCGCAAACGAGAAACCTTGCAGGAAGGAATGCTGGCAGAAAATAGCTGACTCTGTTAATGCGTAAATTCTTGAGATTATACAATATTAATAAATTGGACAATATAAACGGACAGCACAATGTCACTTTATTACGGCACAGACGTTTCGGTCAGTGCCCTTCCTTTCATAGAGACATTAAGTTAGTTTAATATTCAACATTAAAAATACAAACCTATTATACTTCAACCATTTGAGTGAATGATGTCAAACCAACTGTATAACACACAGAATAATATCCCTGATGTGCCTCAAGGATTGTTTTTTTAATATATATTTTGGCCAATTAAAAAATTGCATCTATCCCTAAAAGCTCATTCTCTCCTAAGCGCTCCTCTCGCGATCCACGCACCAATGTTGACAGGATCTTTTAAGAATGGGCAGGTCATTTTCTAAGAGAACTGATTGGTCAGGAGGTGGTGCTTGTATACTCGTTGATTTCTTATCCAGAACATAACCTGCTCCGGAGCAGGTTAGCCGTTCAGCATAAGTTACCATGGTGATTAGGGCTGCAACTAACGACTATTTTTGTAGTCGACTAATCTATAATCTAATTTTTCGATTAGTCACCGATTATCGATTATTTATTTGCTACGTTTCCCGCTTTTAACACAGTTGGCTATTAAGAGGATTTCATTGAAAACCAGTGTATATTTATGTGTATTGAGCTTTGTGACAAATATTAAAAGCAATGTGTCCACTATTGATGCATATAATAGTATTCACTTAGTGAAGAGATGGACAGAATGTCTGGCAACATAATAACAGCTGATGCATTTTATTACATCAATGTTAACAAAATTAACTTTGAGTAAACATACTCAAACATACTTTCAAACTCATACTTTTTTGAGTAGAAAAATAAATGCTTAAATAAGCCTGAACTTATTTACTGAAAATAAAGTGCAAGGGCACTGAAAATAAAGTGCAACGGCCTTTCCTTGATAGAAAATAAAATGCAGGAGTCTTTCAAGTATATGGTAATATGACTTTGTAAACAAGCCTTAAGAAAAAAAGAGAGTAATAATTTAACTTAAAGTGCCATTCCTGTGTCTAGTTTTTGAGTAGAAAAATAAATGCTTAAATAAGACTTATTGCAATACACAACCAAAAATACAGTGCAGTCCTCAATAGAAAATAAAATGTCTTTCAGGCCATGAATTCTTTAAAAAAAAAAAAAAAAGGAATAATTTAACTTAAAGTCCCATTTCTGTGTCCAGTCCAGGAAAAATATGTAGGCTAAACAAAATGAATTTAGACCTTGTTGCAATGCATAAAAGTCAACATGTCAACATGTTCTGGGTCGAGACTAGCTCTCTTCTTAGAGACGATGTTACCCGCTGCTGAGAAGAGGCGCTCAGAAGGTGTGGACGTAGCAGGTATGCATAGCATTGATTTGGCCAAGACTGACAGAGTAGGATATTTATTCTCGTTGAGCTTCCACCAGGACAAAGGGCACTGCCTCTTTGAGATGGGTGGCTCAGCAAAGTACATCAGCACCTATCATAGATAGAGAAAGAGATATAAATGAAATTAGCATGATGAATTAATCAGATATGCTGCAATTGATGTTTACCACTAAAGCAAGATCATGAACTTACCTCGTTGGTCACTAGTTGGTCATGTGATTGTTGGTGATCGCTGTCATCACTGTCATAATCACACCCAAGCAGTGAATCAAGGGCTGATTTTGGTGCATTGGTCGTGGATGTGCATGAAACATCATCTGACGATGTAGACTGCGACTGGTTCTCTGCAGATGTCTGTATAGCTAGGGCTTGAAGTTTATTCTGCACACAGAACTTCGTCTGTGACCATGAGTAGATCAGCGCAGTACTCTGTCAGCTCTAATGAGGCAGCAGTCTGGAAAGCCTGCACTGGCACTGCATCATAGGCAACACTGGTGGACTTCTTTAGCCCTTGGTACAGAGGTGGCAAGGTTGAAATTGTCACATAGCTTTCCCCACTCAAATACACAGTGGCACATTCAAATGCCTCGAGAGCTTTTGCAAGTTCTTCCAAGAGGGCCCACTGATCAGGTTTAAGGTCCAGGTACCTTTTGCCTGCCTGTGTTGTTGTTGGATCGGACAGAGTGGCTGTTACAGGCCATCTTTGTTCAAGCAGACGTGTAATCATATAATACGTACTGTTCCATCTAGTGGTGATGTCCTGGATAAGACGGTGGTCAGGAGTCCCCATCTGTTTCTGCTTCACCTTTAGTGCGCTGGTAGCCATTTCACTTTTTTTAAAGTGCTCCACAAGAGCCCTTGCTGCTCCAAGTGCATTGCTGATTTGGGTCTGCTTTAAAGAGTGGTTGACTACCAGCTGCAGGGTGTGACCTGCACATCGGACAGACAGCCATCCATGTCTGTCTTTTAAAATGTTGGCAGCCAGCACAATGTTACGGGCATTATCATGGACAATCCCAATAATCCTGGAGGGATGGAGTTCAAATTTCTCCAAACTCTGCTCAATCCAACCAGCAATATTAACACCAGTGTGCCGATCCTCAAGGGGCATTGTAGTGAGGCAGAAGTTTCTGAAGATCCAGTCATCACTTAAAAAATGGCAGGTAATGCCAAGGTATGCTTCTGTGGCAACACTAGTCCATGCATCGGCTGTCAGGGCAATTTTTCCATTTGCTGATCTGAGAATGTCTTTAATTTGGTCAACAGAAGTTCCATACTTTCCCTCCATTAATTTGATAAAATGTGTCCTTGATGGCAATGCATAATCAGGATGGATTGTCAGAAACATTTTCCTAAACCCTTCACCCTCCACCATGGATATGGGCCTCATGTCAAGCACCAGCATGTTAAGGACGCTCTCAGTCAGAATTCTGGATAGCTCAGGGGTGCAGATGCCTCTTCGCAGAACAAAGTCATCCACACGCCTTTGCTTTGAAGATCTAAAAGAGCAAAAATAGAATAACATTAAAGTTAGGCATAGTCATTAAGGATATGACTCCATAATTAAACATTTACTGACCTAAAACTGATTATTTATACTATTGTTTATCTACCACGCACGCTATTAAGAAGAGCAAAGTAACGTTAACCTTACATAGGCGAGGTGACGGTATGAGTTTACAATAACGTTAAAACAATATGTTTGCATAGAGACATTCAGGCTATAGTAGAGAGAGTTAAAGCTAAGTAACCTGTGATAATAGTTCACTCTTCTTCGTTTGCACGTAGGTCTATGTTTGCCAGATATCTAAAAAAAAGACGCATATTTTTTTCAAATGGGGCTTAACCGGAGGTTTCAGTCACTGAAAATGACGTTAACGTTACTTCAGACAAAAGGTAAACACAGTTTTAGCACCATAACATGACGACGGTCGTCGTTGTTGGCTTTGGCTATCCTAGCACGTGCAAACGAAGTTAACATCATCTTTTAAGAGAGGAGCCTTAATGTAGTATTGTTACTTTATATTAAAAGAAAGGTAACGTTAGGCTAAAAAAAGACAACTACTTACCCATCCGGAACTTTGGATGCTAAAACTCCTGGATGTCTTCGTTTGAGATGTTCATGCATAGTCGTTGTACTGCCGTGGTAAGCCAACTCTGTGTTGCAGATAGTGCACTTGACGTGTTTATTTGGTTTATTTTCCCGAAAATACTCCCAAACTTTGGACATTCTCGGTCTCACGTTAACATCACTGTGTACTTCTGCCGCTGTTTCAGCCATTGTTGCTACTGCTATCTACTTCATTCATTGCTATTGAACTTCTTCAGTGTTTCGTTCAATATGGACGCGGATTGTACAAAGATGCTATCGCCCCCTATGTTTCCGGTGGTGCATTGCAATTTTACATGTGGCTTAAAATAATATACGACTAGACGACCACAAAATTTCTGGTCGACCACCCTTCATAGTCGACTTCGTCGACTAATCGTTGCAGCCCTAATGGTGATTTACCCCGGTAAGAAGTGAACCAGCTTCATAGTACGGAAAACCCAAGGTTAACCCTGAAGTTACCTCAATAAGAGAAAATCCAGCTTCGTAGTCACACATGACCAACCACACACGAAGACCAAGAATCAACAGTTTACGGTGTGCTCTTTAACTTTATATTTCTCACACAAAAGTAGAATAAAGAAATGAAGGATAACAAGCGCAGCTTGATCTAGTCTGACCGGCGCATCTTGGCTAAATTGGTTGCACGTTTGCTGAGCCAGGATGAAAAGGCGCGGCTATGTCAAGTCAGGTGTAGATAGTTGGGATAAGTGCGTGTTCACGGCATCCTCAAATAGACCCACGGGATTGATCACAGAATCACAGATTGGAAAATGGAAAAGTGTTGCGCGTCATTCTTCACGGCCGCTGAACAACAGCTCCTGATGGAATTTTATGAAGAGGTGAAAGAAATTAGACGAAAAAAAGGCAACACAAGCAGTGTAATTAAGGAAAGGGAGAAAGCCTGGCAGACAATCGCGGACCGGCTCAATGCGTAAGTAGTGCAAAAATGTACAGTTAATACACAGTGCTCCACTAGAACTATCATAATTACAATTAAAGGACTAAAGAAGTTACTTTCCAAGCCCACTAATCAACACTCATTTTGATTTAAATGTGGCAAGTAAAAGTGCATGCTACTCAGGAAATATAATTAAGTGCAAACAATTATCCACAGTGTGTGTCAATGTTATCTATTTAATCTGTTTCTCCTATGTTATGTGTTTTGTCTATTTCATTGATCTATTCTTCATAAAGAACAAACTTGTCTGGCCAGAAGAGGTCCTGGCAGCAAGTCAAAATTAAATATAAGAACATTTTGCAAGCTGGTAAGTGACTTCAGTTTAGATTACAGTGAACAAATGAGGTGAATAGATTAGGTGTCTGACATATTGAATGTATGATTTGTAGCAGTAAAAAAAAAAGCCCATACAACTGCCACGGGGGGCGGCCCACCAAGCCAGGATATGACCCCAGCAGAGGAGCTGGCACTCGACCTTAATAAAGGGAGGCCAGTGATGGAGGGGATCCCGGGAGGGACCGTCACAGACTGTGTCCCAGCAATGGACACTGACTGTTTCATACAAGTATATACACTACTGCACATGAAAACAATCCAAAAAAATATATTACTGTCTGACTTTGGATTTTCTTGCAGTGTCTGGGAACACAGTCACTCTATTGGAGCCACCAGAAGACGATCCGGTTAGTTCATTTTATTGAAATCACAGGCCTGGCATATCCTGTCAAAAATCCTAATAAAAATTATTGTATGTATACGGCAGGGGGAAGGCACATCTGCAGCTGCAGGATGCACTTATGCAGATGAGGAGACAGTGTCGCTGGACTCCAGGCTTGAGGTATCATGTCAATTTTGTGGAAATGCCTTGCTCATTTAGCCCATAATGGATATGAAGTCAGGGATTTGGTGCTAATAGAAAACATGTGTAACAGGACCCAGACGCTGTTCAGCCTCAGAAGCAGCCAAGTAACATTGTGAGTATTGGCTAAAGTAAATCTACATTATGCATAAATCCTGCTGTGCTAATTGACATTTCTTTTACAGAATTCACAAACTGTCAGGAGGCTGTACATCAAACATCTCGAGAAGCAAATCGAGCTGGCAGAGGTTAAAATCAAAGTGAAAAAGAGATAGCTGAAAGACATGGAGCTGGAGATTAAAAAACTAGAGAGAGAAGTGAGTATGTCAGTGCACGCTGTAACCATAACTATATGCAGTGTATTAATTGTTACTTTTGCCCTCTGTATTCCAGGTTCCAGAAAAATGAGGACTATAAAATAAATTAAAGCTGCAAGCAGCGATGATCGGGCCCAAGCTCCCCCGCCCCGCCACGACTGAGCGAGACTTGCCGCGACACATCTTCAGAGTCTTGAGATGACACAGAGTCAAAATGAAGTCGGTCGGATTAGGGGGAATTCACGTGGTGTGAAAATTGTATCAAACTGTGCCAAAATCGAAAATTCAATTCAAAATGGCCGACTTCCTGTTGGAGTGAGGGTATGTGTCCAAGAGACTTTTTTGTGAGTCTTTACATGATACATATATATACCAAGTTTTGTTCATCTACGTCAATCTGAAGGGAGGGGCTCAATTTTATTAATCTTCTACGGGGTGCAGTACCCCCATTTGGCCAGCTGTTCCTGTGTAATGGCGAAACATCAAAATTCCTCACATTGCCACGAAGCAACCAAATCCCTAATCAGAAAGTTTTTGATAACTTTTCATCTCCAATGTCTCAAGATGTTTCTGAGTGAATTTGAAGTCGGTAGGATTAAATCTCTAGGAGGAGTTCGTTAAAGTACGAGGCGTGGAAAACACCAAAATCGCACATATTTTTCAAAATGGCCGACTTCCTGTTGGAGAGACATCATGGGTCCAAGAGACTTTTTTGTGCGTCTTTACGAGATACATATGTGTACCAAATTTCGTTTTTCTATGTCAATCTGACTTGAGGGGCTCAATTTTTTTTCAATTTTCAAGGGGGTGCTATTGTATCCAGTAGGTGGCGCTATGGAGCTGATACAGTATTGATGCATATACGTGTTCAGGGCGGGACCCTCTACATGCGTGATTCATTTGGTGTAGATCGGACGATGTCTGTAGGAGTTATAAGGACTTCCTGTTTAATGGCGAAGGATAAAATGGCGAAGGAAATTGTCGGCGCCGCCACGGCCAAACCGGATCCCTAATCAGAAAGTTTTTGATAACTTTTCATCTCCAATGTCTCAAGATGTTACTGAGTGAATTTGAAATCGGTTGGATTAAATCCCTAGGACAAGTTCATTAAAGTACGGGGAATGGAAAACGCCAAAATCGCACATATTTTTCAAAATGGCCGACTTCCTGTTGGAGTGACGTCATGGGCCCCACAGACTTTTTTGTGCGTCTGGACATGATACATATATATACCAAATTTTGTTCATGTACATCAATCTCTCACATTTTTATATTCAATAGGGGGCGCTATTGAGCCATTTTGCGACGGCCATTTTGGCGGACCTTAAAATGTCAAATTTTTCGCCGGGTCTGATGTACGTGCAAATTTTGGTGACTTTTCGGGCACGTTTAGGCTGTCAAAAAGGCGTTTGTTTTGACAGAACGAGAATAATAATTTCTACAGATACAATAGGGCCTTCGCACTATATAGTGCTTGGGCCCTAAAAACTTCAACTGGAAAACATTGTGATGTCCTCCTTCTTTCATGTATGCTTAGTGAAGTGAAATTTTAAGAGATAACCACACTATGCTACCAATGCCAGAGAAAATGCACATACACAGCAAAATGTAATTTATGATCTTTTTAATAGGGAACTTAAATCCAATCCAAAGCTGACTGAAAAAATGCTCAATGTAATGCTCTCTGACAAGCCTGCCATTTCTGTTGTCTGGGAAAATGGCAGCATTTTCCCATCCAACATCACTTGCCACTCGGGGCCCTCTCCTTTCTCAGGCCTGCAGTGTTATGCAGCACTGCACATGCCGCAACCAGATCACAGGCCCTCTCCGGGGAAACCCTCAGGTAATGCAGCCACTGAAATCTGGATTTAAGAGGTCATCTCGATTCGAGCCGTTGTTTTTGCATGACCATGGTTGTAGGCCTGCTGTGGTGAGGTTTGGGGGTCTGCAAGGGGAGTCAATAATAAGGACTCACAGGCATAGCCTTTGTCTCCCAGCAGCACACCAGAGAATTCACCTGATGATCAAGCAAGATACAATTTATGAAACTATACAGAAGAGTTAAACGCTCATAATGTCCAAGGTGCTTACAAATAAGGTGTGTGGCTTACCTTGTGAGAGTCTCTCATAAATTGGACTCGCATGAAAGACTCTGGAGTCATGGACTGAGCCAGGCCATTTTGCCTCTACATTGCTGATAAGGCAGTCAGCATCACAGATCATCTGAAATGATAAGATGTAACCATTAAAAAAGGGGCTATATGCGAAATACAGCTTTATAGTTTCCAGGAATTTTACTTTTTGCTATGTAACCCACTAATGGTGTATTTACATCTGGAGTAGAGAGTTACGTCACACGCCCTCTGTGTGTGTTGTTCTGGAGTCTCTGTTTTGGAAGCCGGTCCGGCCGCGCGTTCATGTTAGTGCATGTGAGCCACCTCCTCCTCTCCTCCACCGGAACCGTTAACCCACTCCCCCTATATAGCCGGGACCGTAATGCCACTCCCCCTGTCAAACCACTGAGGACCGGCTGCGGTTAGCGAAAACGACATGGCGGAGGAAACCAGAGACATTAACCCCATGAAGAGACCACGCTCAGTTGCCAAGAAACTCTCCGATAAAGCGGGGTTGAGCATAGCTCAGTGGGTGGAGCGCCCGCCCCACGTGTTGAGGCTGTAGCCCTCGTTGCAGGTGACCCGGTTCGAATCCCGAGCCGAGTGGCCTTATCCTGCGTGTCATTCCCCCTCTCTCTGCCTCCTGTTTCCTGTCTGTCTCCACTGTCCTGTACATTAAAGGCAAAAAAGCCCGAAAATTTATATTTAAAAAAGAAAAAAAAAAAAACTCTCCGATAAAGAGAGGAATAAGACCCGGGTTAACATTGGCCTTGCATTTCCGAGGTGGAGAGCCCTGCGAGAAGAAAAAGGGATACATTTTGACTTGGAGCTAGCTCTTCTTCTCTTGGACCAGTAAGTAACGTTATGTGTATACAGTCACATATCTGTTTAGTTAGTGTTAGACTAACGTTAGACATTATGTTGCATATCATGTTCATTTAGTTGACAGTCTTAGGACGAAGCCTGAGCTGCAGCTCGGCTTCATGATAGCCATGGAGGGGAGCGTACCTATGTTCCCCAGCTAGCTCGGCTGCTAGCTCGGCCGCTAACTCAGCTAACTGCAGACGGGATCATCCCTATGTTCCCCGGTCACATACAAAGCGGGGAACATAGGACCCGGGGAACATAAGGATGATCCCGCCATGGAGCGAGCTAGCATTCAAACATAAAGAATATAAAGTGTGTGTGTGTGTGTGTGTGTGTGTGTGTGTGTGTCATACTGGCGTTAGCTGCAGCCACAGTGAGTAAGATGGTTATAAGTTTATTGCAGACATGGGACCAAGTCACACATGTGCAAGTCTCAAGTAAGTCACAAGTCTTAACTTTCAAGTCTCAAGTAAGTCCTAAGTCATTTTTTCTTGGGCAAGTCAAGTCAAGTCAAGTCATAGGTTATGTCAAGTCAAGTCATCTTATTTTACCCGCACAATCTGATCTTAATAAAAGTGAAAAGACAAGATATTAGTAACTTTCACTTAACTTTATTGGCCAATTTATTCAACTGATATTTACTGATATTTAGTAAAATACATGGGCCTTCATTTGAAATATTTTAGCTGCCTTGCAATTCACAAGAAAAAAGCAAACATATAAAAGTCAGAAAATATAAACCTAACATAGAGCATCAGAAATATCTGTTTCACAAACAGCTCATTGTTCTTAGAAAAAGATCCTCACAGCAAGGATACAACATCAAACTATATTTCACATCTCTCTGTCTGTCTGGAGAGTATCTTCCTTTTTACACAGTGTTGCACTTGCAAGATATAAGATTTGAAAGTGTCTTGTCTGCAAGCCGAGCACGATGTGGCCTCATGATGATTCCACCATGGCTGAAGACCCTCTCAACTGGGGCACTTGATGCTGGCACTGAAAGAGCTCTCATTGCAACTGGAAAAAGTGCAGGAAGGATATTCCTATTTGTATCCCAAAAGGACAGACAAGCCTGTCCACAACAAAGGCCAAAATAGTTATTTAATTGTGCCTCTGGACTGCTGATTGTGTCCTGCCTGCAACGTTTTCTGTACTCCGAGAATAACCCAGAGCTCTGTTCCTGCTGCCTTTCCACCTCTTCGTATTCAAGACTCTGGAGTGTTGTGGCAGGTGGCACCTCGTGTAGAATCAGATCTAATAAACAAAGACAAAAAACAAGAGTTAATTTAAAGGGCAAGTGTCATTCATTATTTCACAGTTCAGTTTGATATGCTTGCATTAAAAAGCTCTAAACATGCTTTATATTGTTATTTAAACATTTTGTGAATCAAAAGCTTTCAAAGTCCATATTAGACATAATTTGATAATGGTGATGCAAAGAGAAATAAAGAAGTAAATAAATACATTCACTGACCTTTCACCATATCAGCAATGTCATTCTTTATGTCATCAGTGACAAGCACATCATGCTGAAGCCACATCATGGAGAATGCTGGGTCCAGGACAGCTGCTCTGATGTAGAGTGGGTCTGCAAATGGCAGCTCTTCTTCTGCCGGTGCTGCTGATGACATTTTCACATTAACAAATATCCCCCGGAATCTTTTCTTGAGAGAGCACTGCAGGCTATGGATCATGCTTCCCAGGAAGCGCACTTGCTTTTTCATTTTTTCCAGATGGTGGTTTAGTGATAATACACAGGGGAGGACAGAGCTGATGGTCACGATCTTCTCACCCTGAGTAAGATCGGTGGCCTCGGCAAATGGCTGTAGGACATCTCAAAGCTCCTTCATCAGATTCCATTCCCTCACTGAGAAGACCAGCTCGTTGTGGCCTGTGCCCTGAACAACACTGCACAGTTCCTGATGACTGAATGATAGCACTGCTTTGACTTGGCGGAGAGTTGAATTCCACCGTGTGTTCACAGCAGCAGGGATCCCTCGCAGCCCAAACTTCTCTTCAAATGCATCTTTAAAGGTGGTAGATGTATGCAGCAGAGAGCTCAGTTTGGAGCATTTTGCAAATGCGCTGTTCATGATCCTTGCATCCTTGAGGCCGTCACCAACAGTTAACTGCAGCGTATGAGCAAAGCATTGCTGACGTTTAGGGCTTCCTCTGATGAGCATCTGGTCCACAGTCTCCCATTCACCTCTGGATAGGTCTTCCCACAGTTCTGCATCATCCAGATTGTCGTCAGTTATTTCACCATCTTCCTCTTTTGGAAAACACACTGTAAATGCTCGCTTCATATTTGCCGCATTGTCACAAATGACAAAGTCAAGTTTCTCTTTGATGTCATATTCGTCACATATGGACTCAAAGGCTTCTGATATCCGTTCTCCTGTGTGAGTTCCTTTGAATCTGTTGCAGGCCAGCAAGTATGAGTTTAGCTGTACTCCTTCAGATGTTGACAATACATGGCCAGTGACCCCCAGAAAGCCACACATTCGTCTGTCTGACCATATGTCCACTGTAACTGACACATGTTTGACACCAGTAAGAAGCAGTTTTATTTTCTCTTGCTTTTCTGCAACAATGGATTCTAACTTTAAGTTTATTGTCCGACGACAGACAGGCTGGTACTTTGAATCAGCCACAGACAGGAAGTGTCGGAAATGCTCATTCTCTGTGATAGAAAGAGGCATGCTACATCCTATCACCAGGTCTGTCAGAATGGCATTTGTTATCAACTTCTGTCTTGGATTGTTTGAAGAATATACTTCTTGAGGACGTGACTGTAAGAATTGCGAAATTGCAGGCTGTGAGGAATCAGTGCAGACTTTTCTCATCTTTTCATACTCTGCATATCTGTGAAATAGAAGCAAAAACAAGAATGGGATCTAAGTATTGTATGGACAGATAGACATGCAACATACAACATAATGCATGGATAAAAATAGTTGGTTTAATTGAAGTTTTTATTTATTAACTTGCTCCACATTAAATCATATTTACTTAATTCAGTTTTCTAATCATATTTATTGCTTTAAAGCAGGGGTTCTCAACCTTTTGCAAGCTGGGCCCCCCCAAAGCTGGTTCATTGCAGTTGGGGCCCACCCTCCTCCCGGTGTCACCCTCCCTCGCGGCCCCAACCCCACTACACCACCTTGCATAGATAGATAGATAGATAGATAGATAGATAAAATAATAGATTTGTTATTTTTAGGCCCACACTATTATTATTATAATTATTATTATTATTAATTATTATTATTATAATTATTATTATTATTATAATCATCAGGTAGGCCTATCATCATTACTAGGCTATTGTTATAACTGGCAGTAGCACCAGACTTCTAATGTGAGCTTGCAGGCATTATTATTATTATTATTATTATTATTATTATTATTATTATGAGTAGTGATATCCCTATTATCATTACTAGGCTAGCTATATAATTATAGTTACATGCTTTGCTGTTATTATTATCATTATTATTATTATTAGTAGTAGTAGTAGTAATATTACTATTATTATTATTATTATTATTATTATCATAGGCCTATTATCATTACTAGGCTATTGTTATAACCGGGAGGTAGGCGATGTTAATGTGAGACCTGAGCCTGCTTTGCCTTGCAAAGATCCTCAATTCTTGGTGCAATGTCTGATAAACATAGCCTCAAATCATCCTCAATTTGTGCACGATTCCGGTATTTCGTTTTGAGTGCAGTCATTTTCGAGAAGCCTGCCTCACACAAATATGTCGACGCGAAAGGGAGGAGAATCTTCAATGCGACGTCACAGAGTTGAGGGTATTCCTGCATCAATGCTGCCCAGAATGACGAAAGAGGGCAGGAGGTGAAACGTTCCTTCAGCCTACTGTCACTCTTCAGCTCAATAAGCTGTTCCTGCATGTCAATTGACAGCTCGTTTGCTGTGCACACAAATGGATCTCGAACCCACGCGAAAGAGCGATAATCCTCTTTGAAATACGTCGCAAATTGTTGTCTCATTGCAGACAGGTGCTCAGACGCTGACTGAAATAAAGAGGTGAAATCGTGTGACGTGCCTGCATCAGTGATAAAGTCTGCAAGGCTGGGGAACATGTCGCAGTTCCCTCGACTGATGCGGCCATGCCAGAGGTCATTTTTTTGTGTGAAGGTGTTCACTCTGTCCGCGAGGAGCAAAATATGAGTTTCGCGGCCTTGCAAAGACAAGTTGAGGCCGTTCAAACGGTCAAATATATCGACCAGATAGGCCAGGGACGCAAGCCACATGGTGTCATCCATGGCCGTGATTTTCGCGATTTGTTTTTAATGATTTTTTTTTTTTAATTTTTATGATTTTTCCCTCCATCCTGTTGCCTACTCGCGCCCCCCCCCGGAGAGTGTTCGCGCCCCCCCGGGGGGGCGTGCCCCACCGGTTGAGAAACACTGCTTTAAAGCTATATGCCTCATTTGCTCAGCTGTTAACCCAAATCAACTTCATATGCTGTTTTTAACTAAAAGTTACTTCATTTTAAAATCCTATTTATTTCATGTACTGTTTTAACATATATTTATTCTATTTTAAATTATATATACTTACTTTTCTAAGTTTTAAAGCCCTGTCATAATCTGTTTTTAGCTTGTAACTACTCCATTTTTAAACCAGTACTTAATTTAGTCCAGAGGTGGGGAACCATGTACCATGAAGAGCCATGTGTATGCAGGTTTTCCTCCAACCAAACACTTCAACAGGTGATTTCACTGATTAACACGGATTCAGTCACAGAGGTGTGTTAATCAGTGAAATCACCTGTTGAAGTGTTTGCCCACCTCTGATTTAGTCCATCTCAAGCAGTATTCAATCAACTTTAAAATCGTATTTACTTAAGTTACTCAGTTTTAACCAAATTTTGTCTTGAAAGCCTGTGAGTCTCACAGTCAATGCAGAGTTTGCCTGATATTATAAGTACAATCAGACTGGAGTAGTCAGTAATTCTCAATCATGTACCTGCAGAGCGTGGCTACTATACAACATGGCTGTACAACGATCGTTTATTGTTTTACAAACATATCATTCATTAATAATTAATTAATTTAAAACTAATGATTCTGAGTTGGCTGGCATATCATTTAGCCCATTTACCCCGCTGTTGCTAGTTCATAAAACGTGATGAACTGGTCGGGATGTTAGCTAAATGTTAGCAAATTAATACAAATTAAAAATTTAGATTAAAAAATATTAAAAACGAAAAAAAGTTCCGCCAAGCCGAAATACCCCCCATCACCACTGTATCATATCAAGCTAACGTTAGCTACGTTAGCTATATTTGCTAGCTTACAAGTACTTACTGTGCAGAATGGCTCTTCAGGTGACGGACAAAGTTTGACGTTGTCGTCTGGCTGTCTGATATCTTTGTGCCGCATGTCTTGCACTCCGCTGTCCGTCGTTTCGCTTCGTGGTGGTAATTAAGAAAACCATATTGGATGACCTTTGGTATCCCTCCCACAGACATGTTGATACTGATCTGATATCAGAGGGCGGTAGCGCGGGAAGTGGGGGACTGCCGGGGCTGCAGCCCCCCTCGTCAGAGGGTCTGAGTGGAAGAAATCTTACATCTTGTTATAAAAATAAAAACAAAAAATAAAAACATATAACATATTTATTCTGTGTCGAATGGGTTTGATTTGAGTTATTGTGATATGTGAAAGAATACATTTATATTTTCTTTTTTTTGTCAAGCCGCTATGTTAGCAGGCACTTCCGGTGCCGCTGTCAAGCGAAAATGGCTAGCCAAAAAAACCAGACTAAAAAAAAAAACAGAGACCAATTTCCGATTTTTTTCAGAATAATGTTTCTTCCAAAAAACACAAAACTAACGATGACAGTGTAGTGGATCCGATTACACAAACGGAGGATGACAGGGATACGATCAGCAGCAGCAGCAGTGAGTCAACAAGTGAGTCTAGTGTTACACTACAGACAGCTAACACTAGCTGCGGAGAGAGCCGCATCAATAGAGAGGCGGGACAGTCACAGCACATCACCTCTGCTCAGGCTGTCACAACCAGGACACCTGCTGCAGGTGTCAATGATGAGAAGCCAAATCAGCCAAATATAAAATTCCCGGGAAGGAGATTTGGAAACGAGACGTTTGAACGATCATTACAATATAGCTGGTTTGGGAGATGGAGATGGTTACATTATGTTACCGACAAAGACTGTGTCCTTTGTTTTACCTGTAACCAAGCGGTGGCAAAGGGGTTGGTGCACCTTAACACAGACAACCACACTACATTTTCAAAGGAGGGATTTTCCAATTGGAAAAAAGCCAGGGAGAAGTTCACACAACATGAACTGTCAGACATGCACTCAAATTCAGTGCGCGCCTTGGCAACACTAAAGTCCACTCCGATTAACGCTATGCTCTCCGATTTGGCTGCTCGAGAGCAGAATACTGCAAGGACTGTCTTGGAACTTCTATTCAGGACCATCAAATTCCTGGGCCGCGAGGGAATACCTTTGAGGGGGCATACGCACCGAGATGGTATCCTTTGGCAGTTGATGCTGGAGAGGACTTACTCACTCCCGCAGGCAAGGGAGTGGATGATGCGCAGGGACAACTAGATGTCGGATACAATCCAAAATGAAAATGGAAATGTTCGCTCATGCCATCCAGAGAGAAATTGTGTCCGATGGTCAACATTGTTCCTTCTTTGGGCTGACAGCAGATGGCACAACTGACATCAGCGCATGTGAACAGTTTTCCTGCTGTTTGCAGTTTGTTGACACAGATTTAAAGGCCCAGAACGTGTTTCTTGGATTTTACAATGCGCACGACTCCAAGCCTAACAATTTTCCATTTCAGTTTTATTTTTCTGGCAACGTTCATTGCTGTTATTATTGTTGTTTACATAAATGTTATTATTGTTATTGTTATTGACTATTGTAGGCCATACATTCAAGGTGTGGATGACGGTGGAATTTAGCGTGTTTACTTTTAAGTCTCTGAATAGGCCTACTGTTGATTTACAGGACTTATGTTTATGTTATTTTTAGTGTACCTATATAGTTTCGTGAGTTCATACAATTTTCAGGGTATCCGTACGCTAAAAGTCCACTGTCCATGGTGCTGGCATTTTCAGCACCATGGACAGTCCTAGAGGGACGGCGCTAACTAAAGTTATTTAACGCGGTAGGTCTGTTGCATCAAATAGATAATTCATCAAATCAATCACGTTATAAAGTTCATATTCACTTAAACTACTTGTTAATTGTGTACATTGTGTTTCAAATGTGAGAAACTTTTATATTAAAACTGAAAACACAAATTCAACAACAGTCAAGTCATTCAAGTCATGTGTCTCAAGTCAAGTCAAGTCCCGAGTCTTTAACTTCCAAGTCCAAGTCGAGTCTCAAGTCTTTCATTTTTTGTCAAGTCAAGTCACAAGTCATCAAAACAGCGACTCGAGTCAACTCGAGTCCAAGTCACAATGACTCGAGTCCCTATCTCTGGTTTATTGTTCCTCTATGAGAAAGACAAAGACGAATAATCGGACTGTGTGTAACTCCTGTAGTGCTGTATATACTGTAGACTCAAACTGGTCCCTGTTTTGTTTTGCTGTTAACACAAACGAGCTAAGCTAAGCGAGCTACCGTCATACGTCTGAGCTGGTAGCTATGTGGTTAACGTTAGCAATAAGCATCGTAAAATAGTAACAGAGGAAGGAATAGGAATGCCTACGACTAGTGCTGTGTGTTATCACATTTTATGTCTGTCCGCATATTTTATAGCACAAAGGGAGAGAAGTGAGTATGAACATATGTATGGCCTGCTTGTGTAATGTTAGTTGTAATACTGTCAGGGCAGTACATATATGATGATGATGATGATGATGATTCACTGGACCAGTCCTTGCTATTTCAGAAACTTTTGACTAAATGTAAAGTAAGATATTTTTGTCCTAAAAATAATAAACAGGCTATTGGACTGGTGATGAAATACTGTGACTGTTACTCTGATAAAGATGAAAGACATTTTGGTCTGACAACTACTTGTGTTTGCTATAACTGAAGAAGTTTATTGTAATTGGCAGTTTAGCAATTCTGACATTTTTAAATGTGAGAATTGTCTATCATGTTGGGTTTGTTTAGATTAAAGCTCTGAAATATTTTATACACAGGTTACATTTTTTGTCCAGGATAACTAACATATCCCGGCTTAATCCCCCATCTTGGTTTCGTGCAATACCCCTCAGGCCTCAGGAATCTTTGTGGGATCATTGATGGTGCTTTTAAATTAGACAAACAGGTCAGCTCAATGGTCAAGTCTAGCTTTTTTTCCAGCTGAGGCTTCTAGCCAAAGTTAAATCCTATCTGAGCCAGAAAGATCTTGGAAAAGTTATCCATGCTTTTTATTACATCTCAGATATTACATCTCTTAGATTATTGCAACTCCCTGTATGTTGGCATTGACCAGTCAGTGTAACAGATAGCAGTGGCAGGACTCAAATGCACAACACAGAGATAGGCAAGTGCACAGAAGCTCGATTTACTGAGAATTGCAGGCAGGGTCAAAGAACCAGAAAACAGTCCTTGAGGCATACAAATCCAAATAGGGGCAGGCAGAATCCAAAGTCTAAAGAAACAGGCAGGCAATGGTCTAAACTAGAATCAAAAATGCTGGAAAGCTAGGAATACACACTAGATGATCTGGAAAAGAGTAAGTGAACCACAGGAGTATATATAATGGATTGATTGGGGATGGGCTGCAGCTAAGAGTCCAGGGGCCCGTTTCAGAAAGCAGGTTCAACAAACTCTGAGTTAAAACCTTAACCCTAGGTTGACCAACTCTGAGCTGTCAAACTCTTTTCGGTTTCAGAACAGAGGCCTGTACTACGAAGCTGGATTAACCTATCCAGGATCTCTCTCCGTTACCTGGGTTGACTTAACCAGATATTCGCAGTCCAGGATAAGCGGTACTACGAAGCTGGATATCAACTCGGTAAATCAACCCAGGGTTTTCCAATCTGGATCTCTGCGCGTTCACATAAAGGGGAGGAGTCTGCAGCGTCTGACCAATCACAAACATGGAGAAACCCTGCAGAGCAGACTACTTTACCATGGAGGAGCAGACAATTATTCTTCAACAATATGAAGAATTCAAACATCATCCAGGCCAAAAGCAACACTGTTGCTGCAGCAAAAACCAGGAAGGAATGCTGGCAGAAAATTGCCGACTCTGTTAATGTGTAAATTCATGAGATCATACAATATTAATTTATCAGACAATATAAACGGACAGCACTCTGATCACACAATGCCACTTTATTACAGCACAGACGTTTGGGACAGAGCGCTTCCTCAGTGCCCTTCCTCTCATAGAGACATTAAGTTAGTTTAATATTCAACATTCAAAATACAAACCTATTATGCGCTTCAACCATTTGAGTGAATGATTTCAAACCAACTGTATAACATACAGACTAATATCCCTCATGTGCCTCAAGGATTATTTTACAAATATATATTTTCGTCAATTTTTTACAATTACAATAAATAAATACAGTTATTATGCTCCCTGACACTTTGATCTCAGGATGTCAAACCTACAGAATAATATCCCCCACGTGCCTCAATGATTATTTTTTAAATATATATTTTGGCCAATTAAAAAATTGCATCTATCCCTAAAAACTCTTTCTCTCCTAAGCGCTCCTCTCGCGATCCGCGCACCAATGTTGACAGGATCTTATAAGAATGGGCAGGTCATTTTCTAAGAGAGCTGATTGGTCAGGAGGTGGTGCTTTTGTACTCATTGATCTCTTATCCAGAATATAACCTGCTCCGGAGCAGGTTAGCCGTTCAGCATAAGTTACCATGGTGATTTACCCCGGTAAGAAGTGAACCAGCTTCGTAGTACGGAAAATCCAGAGTTAACCCTGAAGTTACCTCGATAAGAGAAAATCCAGCTTCGTAGTACAGGCCTCCGGTGATACCACTTAGTTCAATCAACTCTGAGTCAAGGTAACCCCGAGTGAAGCCCGTGCATGAGGATATAAAAAGCCCTCATCAATGGCACACAGATAACATGATTCACCATGGCAACAAGTGAGAAAAAGCCTCGATCCTCCTACTTCTCCCCGGTGGAGCTGGAAATATTAATGACCGCATATGCAGAAAGTAAGCATGTATTTCTAAAAAAAAGCAATACTGTGGCAGCAGCAAAAGCGTGAGAGCTCGCATGGCAGAAAATTGCTGACCAAGTCAATGCGTGAGTATTAATTGGAGAAAAAAAGATGTTTTGTCTTGAATGTTCCACTTATTCAACAATTATATTCCATATGTGTGTTTGTGCGCACAGGTGCAACCCAACAGGCACCAAACGGACTTGGCAGCAACTAAAGATGAAATATAAAAATGTAGTTCAAACAGGTAAGGTATAATAAGTACAACCTATTGTGATGTTGTTTAGACTGCCCTCATTAAACAGCATTCAGTGGCTACATTCCACGTGTGATAGATATATTTTCATTCATTAGGGAAACACTGCCAGTATTTAATATCTATATGAAAGCAACTGTTGCACCCTTAAAAAGACAGGACTCCATCTTCCGTTTAGGCAACTTTATTTTCCCGGTTCTGCATTATATTTTTATAAGCGTTTTTCAAAAGACTGCAGCCGGAGCTCATACAGTAATATCGTATCTGTACCAAAAACCAAACTCAAACTGCATGACTGTCTCACAACTACGTGCCGACTCATAACATATACTGTCGTATTACACTCAATGAAATAAAGCATAATAAGCACCAAAATATCTGGATAATGGATAAACCAAACAAAATAAAAATACATTTTCTTGTAACTGCTTCACCTGTTATACCTCCTGAAGTTTATAATTTCCCAGATATTTCTAGATCGCAACACCACACCTAAATGCCTTTTTTATACAGTAGCCTACAAGTCTCCAAAATTGTGTTTTCTGGATATATTTAAATTTGACCTCCATTATAGCCAACAGAAAAAAGGCTGAGGCCTGCAAAACAGGTGGTGGTCCACCACCACCACCTCTCTCAGAGGCTGAAGAGATGGCCCTCAGTCTGAACACTGGGCGACCCATTGCTGAGGGCATCTCTGGGGGGAGCTCATCGGACCCAGCCACGCCCCAGGACACAGGGGCCTACATAAGAGGCAAGTTATTCAAATGAAAGGCATGTACATTAATCCTTTTTCTAGTGTTCTCTCATTAATGGCCACTCATTCATCTTAGACACAACTTGGCACCCTTTTACTTGTAGCAGTAGGCTACAGTTCTTTGTAATTGGCTGCTGTTGCTTTCAGATATCAACCTATTTTAAGGTGACTCAGAGTTTGAAAAATTGTGATAGGACCTGCACACTATTGTGAGAAAAAAATAAAATAAAATTAGGTGGGGCACTTGTCTGGGTAATCAACCATCTAATCTTCATCTTCTACCAGTTACTGATGGTGTAATCTGCCTCGTGGAGCCTTCTGCCATAACAGACCTCCATGCTGTTGTAAGTATTCAATATTCCACAGATTTGGCATAATGGGTAGAATATAATATACACATTCTGTTTCATTACAGGAGGATGATGAAGACTCCTTATCAGCTGCCACAGAGAGGGAAGATGCAGAGAGGCCTGTTGAGGTTCACACTTTTTTCTTTTTAAAAATAAAACAACTTTGGTTTCAGTTTGTGTTCCACAATACAACTTGCAACTTCTTTCTCTAACAGAGCAATGCTGGAAATTACAATGAGGAAGAAGGTCCATCAACCTCTACAGCACAGCTTACCTCAGTAAGATGTTGTTCAGCATTGACCCACAACTTACAATGACATGGCACTGTGAAATTCTACATTTATGTTCCTATAGCTCCCTGTGAAACAAATGTACAAAGTATATTTACAATCACAAATCGACAAATCACAACTAGAGATAGAACATATAAGGTTGCAGATCACCAAGGCAAAAATGGAAATACAACTGCTGGACCATCAGTTAAAGGTGGGTGATGTGCCCACATGATTTTTAATTTTCAACAAAAAAGGATTAATGACATTGAACATTTGTCCTTCCAGGAAATAAAGAAGACCTCATAAAATGAGAGGCATATTGTCATTCTTTGGGTCTAATTGAAATGATTAATGCATAACATGTCTCGGACTGCTCTTCCATCCCGTGCATCAGCAGGGGGGGGGGGGGGGGGGGGGGGTCTGGATTATCTATATCAGTAGGAGGGAGAGTAGGACATTGTTCTCTCCTAATCGTTGCAATGTTGTGGAGTACCACGCATGCCACTATAATGTCACATGCTCTTTCTGGGGTGACCCTGAGCCTACGAAGGCATTGGAACCGGGCCTTGAGCATCCCAATGCTCATCTCTACTCTGGCTCGTGTCCTGCAGTGAGCCAAGTTGTAATGTTGCTGTGGGCCAGGCTCAGGGTCAGGGTAAGGGGTCAGCAGGTAGCGCTGGCAGGGGTACCCTCTGTCTCCAAGTAGGTAACCATCGAACTCTCCTATGATAGTACAAGATACAGTTTAATGTTTCAGTTGCAATAGGAGGAAACAAAATATTGATAATAGAATATAGCTATATAAAGACTCACGAAACACTCGTGAGTCATGCGCAGACCCAGGCCACTTCGCTTCCACATTACTTATCATGTGGGCTGCATCACATATGATCTTCACAGTGGAGAACAGTATATTATAATTAGCTGTAAAGTATATTTAATTTGGAATATTAAAGGCTATTTAGGCCTACCTGTACATTAATGCTGTGGACAGATCTCCGATTCACATAATCTCCTTCATTCATTGAAGGAGCTATGATCGGAATTTGAGTGCCATCAATGCAGCCAATCACACCTGGAAACCCTAAAATATATCAAATTGACTGATTAGTGCTTCAAGCTTCATGACATAAATTAATTACTGCTTAGACTGATACCTGCAATTCTGTGGAACTCTTCCTTGAGAAGTCTGGTAGGTCTGTGACCTGGAAAAACTACCAACATGTACAGTAGCCGTTTCAATGCCAGTGTCACATTTCGGACCGCCCGACAGACAGTTGCCTTAGAGACATGCTCCCCAGATAGCATGCGAATGTGGGCCACTTGAGGCAATGATCCGGCACTCTAGGCATTCTTCTGGCCCGGACAAAACAGACGTGAACCTAAACTGGCCCATGTAGTAAATGCTACATTTGGGCCAAATATCACAAAACGAATATGGCCCATCTTTGGCCGAAATATGGCAAGTATGGCAATGACTAATCAGGATGTGAGCCTAAAGAGGCCCACATATAAGGAAACATACTTGGCCCACCTTTGTTGAAACATATTTGGGCCAGTCTTGGCCGAACTGGTTTATTTGGTGTGTTTTTGGTTGACATCTGGCATTGTGATGGCTTGGTTATGGCCCACTTTTGGCAAACATGAGCGGACCGCCCAAGTGCCATCATTCCATGCTGTATGTGGGCCGGATGAACATGTCAGGTGTGGGCCAGATATGGGCCAAAAGAATTTTGCTATCTGGGTCTGCATCACCGATGTTGTATAAAAAACTGCCGTTGGCAAAAAAACAAAGTGCAATGCAAAGAATTTGTTCAGAACTGAGAGCGTGTCCACGAGCTGAGAATGTTGTTTGAATAAATAATTGATGTTGAAGAGAAACGGAAACGCTCAAAAAGGTACTCATCAGGAAATGATAACACGTCTAATCGTGGTCTAATGATCCTCTCCCGACGGAGATTTCGACGGAGTATCTGCGCCTCGACGTCAACTGGCTCATCTAGAAAGGGACACGCCATGTCTGCCACTACCTTCAGCCTGCAGGCTTCAACTTAAGAGCAGGAAAAACTCAGGGTTAGTTGAAGAAAACCTGCTAGCGAGCAGGTTAGGTTCACGGAGTATGTTGCCCGGGTAACTGACTCAGAGTTAAGCTGAACTGGCTTTGTGAAACCGAAAAACCAGAGTTTCCCTCATCTCAGGCTTAACTAACTCAGAGTTTTCACTAAACCTGCTTTCTGAAACGGGCCCCACGTCTTTATCTTACTGTCCTCTGAGGAAAACCTGGACGTGTTTGACCTGAAGAAATACTCTGCTTCAGAAGAAGCTATTCTAAGACTCCTGCCAGTGGTCAAAGCCTCCAAAAAATCTGTGTATGTAGACCCATACCTTCTTAAATCACTGCAGACATACTGTGAAACTATATTTGTTTAAAGAAATTAAAAGGATAGGTTTAGGTTTCATCATTATGTCTTAATACAGTATTGACATGCTCAGTAAGTATAATTTTGTATTGACAAGGCTGTAACTGTAAGATGCTGACTCAATTCAGCTAACGGAGACAACTGAGGCCTCATTTTTGCAAACTTTGGAGTGTATTTTTAAACTGAACTAGGGCTGTAGTTTTTGTCACCCATTTCTTACAGTGTGATCAAAGGAGGGCATTACAAGAGAATAGCTTCAAGGCTGGTATGGAGAGTAGGAATTCATACAGTGATACAAGACCCATTTCCACATATACATCATAGCAAATCTGTGTTGTATTAAGACAGATTTGTCAAAAAAACAAACCTATCTTTTAATGTATTTTTGCACTTTATTGTGTTCTCAGATTGAGTGGCTGTAATCCATCAAAGACAAGCTGTGAAGCTCTGGCAACTGTTCTCAACTCAAAGTCCTCCAGTCTGACAGAGCTGGACCTGAGTAACAATGACCTGCGGAATTCAGGGGTGAAGCTGCTCTCTGCCGGACTAGAGAGTCCAAACTGTAGACTGGAGACTCTCAGGTCAGGATTCATCAACCTGTTCAACAAATAGCCCTTTAAATCTCTATTTACATTTAGAGCAACATTAGTGAACAAAGGACCAACCTTTATAGTATATTCTTAGTTCTGTTGATAATCTTTGGCAAAACCTTCTGGCAACTATGTATTATTGTCTCATGAGGATATTTAGTTATTTTGTCATCTGCTATTAAAACCTAACGTTTTTGAAAGGTATTTTAATGATTCTGTTATTGGGTAAACAAATAGCTCAAATAAAAACACAAAATATATTTCAGCTTAAGACATATTTTCCCATCAACTTACTTTATTTTTATAGAAGCATACTCTGACTAGTGTCTCGTTTTGTGATTGCAGGCTCTCAGGCTGCCTGATCACAGATGAAGGCTGTAAGCTCTGAGCTTCAACCCCTCGCATCTGAGAGAACTGGACCTGAGGTACAATCACCTAGGAGACATGGGAGTAAAACTGCTCTCTGCTGGACTTGAAGATCCACATTGTAAACTTGAAACGGTATGGAAAAACCCTCTGCAGTCACTGATTGACAGTGGTCTTGCATTTGGAAACAATTTTCAATTTTCTTCATCAACTGTCAACCTGTGTCATATGTATGTAACTTAACAGTATGTGAGATGGAAGGTAGTGATATGAAACGTTCCCTTAGTTACAGATTCAAGTACAGATCACAATGGAAAAGGAGCTGCATAACTTTTTTTAAACTTTTTTAAATTCTTGGGCATTCTTATGCCTTGTATTGTATCGCAGTAATAGCCAGAGTCAAACCAGACACGTTGAGGTACATGGTTTTATGCTGTTGTCTGCCACAGTGCGACTTATGTTCACATTTCTGTTTTGTGGACATTTCTGTTTCCATGAGCCATTTGGCCCTAACCACAGAACCCTGGGGAGGCACGGGGCTCTGCGGAGGCATGAGGCTCGGGGATTAGCACTGTTGCCTCGCAGCAAAATGGTCTTGGTTTAGATACCTGGCTAGGACAAGGCCTTTCTGTATGGAGTTTGCATGTTTTCAATGCTTGCATGGATTTCCTCTGGGTGATCCAGGTTCCTCCCTTTGTCAAAAAACATGTATGTTAGGTTAATTCTCCTGTTAGTGACCTTGACCAAGGCACTGGTGTAGCGGATTATGGATCATGGATTATGGAAAATAGCTCTCGTAATCAGGGGCACCACCTTCGTAAGAAGGAAAAGATTTTTTTCTTAATTGGTTGTTTGATTAGCCAATCAATAAATCAATAAATCAATAAATCATAATAATTAATAAATCAATACATTTCTGAATCAGTCAAATATCTAAAGTTCATGGCTCTACGGTTCAATAGATCCCCTGTATCACTTCAAAGAATAGACATACACAATTGATTGAGTTTTATAGATTTTATTAACTACACACTACTAATAAATGATGGATAAATCAATGTAATGATACAATGTAATATGAATTCAAGAGATTACTTGATATAGCAACATGAATGAAAGATGATGGTGAATGATGAATTTAAATGAAGGATATATAATTATGTGGAAACTAAGAAAACTTAGTAAGTTTTACTGAGTCTTACTTTTAAAGGAAATCTGAATTACTCGATCAGACATCAACCCTTGATTAATGCAATGTTTGGATCCTACTTTCATCCATGGAGGGTCTCAGCTGTCCGTCCTTCAGAACCACGCGTACGCACACCAAGTGGAAGATCTCAGAGAGTGTCGCAGGTCTGGGCGGGGTGAGGATGGTCCGGGTCGGCTGGCCTTCCGTCAGACTGCCTGGCTCCGGTAGTGGTCTGCTGGCAGACTTTGTCCCTCTCGGTTATGATGAGTCGTAGGGTTGACAGACGTTTGTCTGCCCAAAAGTTCTCTCAGGTTGATGAAAGATGGAGGAAAAGTCCAATTTAACTAGGTCACTGCTTTCTGGAGAGATCTCAACGTTGGCCACACGTCAAAATCATCAAAAATGTCAAAAACAGGCTGAATGCAAAACTTAATGACGTGTTTACTTAAAGGGCCTTTTCTCTAGACGTTGCTGGTGAAAGTTACAAGATTACAACACTTAAGATAAGAAAACTTAGATAAAGAATATCTAAAGATTAAGTTAAGAATGTGTGAGGTGAAGAAAAGAAAAGATGGACAAAGCAAAACCCTGTTCAGGTCCGCAAAGCCGGTTTCAGATGGGTGCAGCTGGTTTTTGTCCCTGGGGAGGGCTGGTGTGTCAGCCAATCAGATTCATCACAGCTACTCTGAGGATCTAATTTCTTTTTTTTTAAAGTATATTTTTTCGGGCTTTTTTGCCTTTAATGTACAGGACAGTGGAGAGAGACAGGAAACAGGCAGAGAGAGGGGGAATGACACGCAGGATAAGACCGCTCGGCTCGGGATTCGAACCGGGGTCGCCTGCAACGAGGACTGTAGCCTCAAGACATGGGGCGGGTGCGCTACCCGCTGAGCTATGCTCAACCCGAGGATCTAATTTCTAGCTTTTTTACAATTAAACTTTTCATCATCATCATTCATTCAGTATTTAATCCTGATTATAAAATGCATACTATAATCTATTGACACAGAACACAGGATGTATTATTCTGGCATTAATATGACATCAGCTTGATTCATCAAAACCTGAAGAGGATTAATATGATCAAGCATAACACATTGTTATTCTACTTATTCCATGATAGATAATTGATTATCACCAAAATGTAAGCATAACATCAGTGTAACACTTTCTCACATTAAACAAACATTTTCATACCAAAATAGTTTTGTGTTTATGAAAGGAGAAAGTATAATCACAGTTCTTCAAATACACACTTATCTATGATTGCTGTAATAGCTGTTACAGTGGAGGTTTCTTTAGGTAATTGATAATGATATAAGTAACTGGTATTGTTTAAACCATACTTTTTACTAAGATGTTCTTGTTTAAGTTTTTAACACGTGGATCACAAGCTTCTCATGAGACTAGGCAGAAGCCCGAGTCTGTCCTCCACTCCGGGTGAAAAGTTCATTTGGGGGGTCAAACGTAATTTTTCACGCTGCCTCTTCCCCAAGGGGTGACCCTCATGACAGGAAGAATGGGGGGAGAGAAGACAAGCCACCTCATTCACGTTTAAGTGAATTATCATTTACGACCTCCTTGCAATCAGATCAAAGCATTCCATTCAGACCAGGGTATCCGCGGGGTCTTAAAAAGTCTAAAAAAGTCTTAAATCCAACAATTTTTAATTTAAGGCCTTAAAATGTCTAAAATTCCCCTACAATCTCATAAAAGGTCTAAAATATGATTTTGAAAGGTCTTAAAAATCTATTAACATTATTTTTATTTTAAACGTGCATAAAATTCAGTCTCGATTTGAAATGTTTCGCTTTTTGAGGACGCTATAACCATAGACTGTAAAAAATGACTGGAACGTAACTACAAAGCGGAACTAAATGTAGCCTGCCTGTGTGGCCCGGTCACAGTTTATCGACCGTCATCCAGCGGTGTATTGATAGTTGATAGCTGATAGCTGATAGCAGCGGTGAAAACTGAAAACTGAAAAACGAATTTCGGGTTAAACTATTGATGGGTAAGTGCAAGTTTAGCGATTTGTGGCTGCGGGACGAAAGGTTCCGTGCATGATTAAAGCCGGTGACGGGAAATGCTTTTGAAGCATATTGCACTTTATGCAAAAAAGGTCTCAAACTCGGAACCTTGGGGGTCAAGGCATTAGAATCCCACAGCAAATCAGAAAAACACAAGGCGGCAATAAAATGCCAGGAGCAAACGCCGTCCATCAGCCAATATTGCTCCACATCAGGAGCTGGAGCATCGAGGTCCAGCGCGGCCCAGTCTGCTCCAACTGCAGTCGACCTCCGGACAGCGTTTGGCTCCACACCAACCCTAAAAGCGGAGGTGCTTTGGACCTTTCACACAATTACTAAGCACCAGTCATATACCAGTAATGAGGGCATCGACGAGCTTTTCCAGAATATGTTCCCGGATTCAGAGATCGCCAAAACTTTCAAGTGTGGAAAAGATAAGATGGCATAGGGCGATTAGCAGATTACATAAAAAGAGAACTCATCGCTAAAGTTAAGGGCCCGTTTGTCCTCATGTTCGACGAAAGCCTCAACCAAACGAACAAGACCAAGCAGTTGGACCTGCGCGTGCGCTTTTGGGAAGGTGACCGGGTCCAGTCAAGGTACCTGGGGTCCCAGTTTATGGGTCAGGACTTACTGAAACATGTCAAGGTAAGCAACATAGCATTGCATAATTTTTATTTAAATTTTTTATGTTTTTTTTTCACTTATCATCAGCACATACTAGATAATACTAATAGTAAGAGGAAAAAAACTGACAATAACTTGAACTATAAAATTGCAATGGTTGTATTTAATGTTTTTATTTATTTTCATCTCAGGAGTGTGTGCACCAACTTAACCTAAGGAGCTTAGTGTCCATCTCCATGGATGGGCCCAATGTAAATTTCAAATTTTTGGAACTCTTCCAACAAGAGTATGCAGAACTGAATGGAGGTGCTCAGCTTGTTTCTGTGGGCAGCTGTGGACTGCATACATTGCATAATGCCTTTAAATGTGGATTCACCATGTGGCAGCTGGAAAAACTTTTGAGAGCCATGCACACCCTATTCTACAACGTACCAGCAAGGCGAGAAGATTACAGCGTTGTCACAAAATCCACCATCTTCCCCTTATCGTTTTGTGGTCATCGGTGGATAGAAAACTTTCCTGTGGTAGAGAGAGCTATTGAAGTCTGGCCATCAATTCAGCAGTATGTGGATGCAGTGAGAAGAAAGAAACTCCCAAACCCAGGGACAGCATCTTTTGACACAATCGAAACAGCGCTGAAAGATCCACTCATCTTGGCTAAGTTAGAGTTCTACATGACTGTTGCCAGGACATTCAACCCCTTTTTGAAGAGGTATCAAACAGATGAGCCAGTGATGCCTTTCTTCAGCAAAGACTTGGCTGAACTGATCAAGGTAATGATATATGGAAAGCATACCATATGATCATCACAGCATTCTCGTCACTACAGATAAGACCCAGCTAATTGATGTGTTCACTGTTATTGAAGAATAGGTACAGATACATTTGTCAATTTTTGTTCATGCATTAGAATTTTGATAATGATGTATTGTGTGTCTGGGGGACTACATTTGAGATTCTCTTTTGACAGGGTCTACTCAGGCACTTTGTCAAGCGAGAGGTCCTGCAAGACATCAGCACACTGCAGCTAACCAAGCTAGATGTAGCTGATAAAAAAAACTGGCACCAGCCAAAGCACATTGACATCGGCTTGGGTGCTGAGTCAGCCCTCAAGGTAGTATGATTATTAAGAAAGATTATGGATTGTAGTCAGGATGCAAGTAGGACATATCATTTTAGTATAAATAATATTTACAGTTTATTCCCTTTTTCAGAGCAGCAACAGTTCAGACCTCAGAGTCCTTCAATTTAGAATGGACTGTATACAGGGACTGTCAAACATCGTCAGGAAAGTGCAGGAGAAGAGCCCCCTGAAATATCCAACAGTTAGGCACATGGCGTGTCTGGACCCCTCTGCCATTTTCAGAGACCCAGACAGGTGCAAGACATTTCTGCAAGACAAACAGCTGACAGGAGGTGTTTCTGCTGGTAGGAATAGTTCTGGAGTTTTAGTTCTGGTTTTGAACAAAAGTAAGAGGTCAGCACTAGCATAGTGAACAGTAAATAGTCTGTGTGTTACAGCCAGACTTTTTTTGCTACACTTTTAAATTGACAAGTAATTTGTTAGTAACAGGCCAATCATAGACATAAATTCACAAAATCAATTGTTGTACTATTTCTACAAGTTTCTCTATTTTCAGTTGACCTATATTTTTTTTCTCTACTGCACCTGTTCTGTGTGCGTTTACTCATGTGTTGTATTGGAATAGGCTTTGACATTGTACACCATTATAACCAAATTTAGAATAGTGACTTTCTTGTCCTTTTTTTGTATCTGGTTTGTTATATAGGTGATATCATTCTCCAACAATTTGAGGCCTTCCTGTCCCTTGAGAGCAGAAGTGAAGAGTTCCCCTCCTTCCAACCCATGCAAGAGAGGCTAGACACCTTCTTGTGTGGTTTCCTCAAAAGGCCATATCCAGAACTTTGGACTTTTTGCCAGAAGCTGCTCATTTTGTCCCATGGACAGGCCACTGTAGAGAGAGGTTTTTCTGTAAACAAGGAAGTTGAGACATGTAACATGGAGGAGGACACTGTTGTTGCACACAGGCTTGTGTGTGATTTTGTCACGCAACATGGTGGGGTGACCAAGATTCCCATCACAAAAGAGCTCTTGAGTTCTGTGGCATCGGCCAGGTCCAAGTACCGTGTCTACCTCGATGAAGAGAGAAGGAAGAAGGAGTCTGATGAACAGGGAAAGAAGAGAAAGGCTTTAGAGGATCACCTGGAAGAACTAAAAAAGAAAAAGAAAACTGTCCAAGAGGTTTCTGAAAGTCTGGCCAGAGATGCAGACAAGCTTGCAGAAGAGGCAGAGGGCAAGGCGGGCACTCAGATGGCCCAGCTCATCACAAAATCAAATGCTCTGAGGAGGAGCTACAACGATAAATAGCAGAGCTACAAAATACTGCAGAGGAGATTGCAGCCATAGGACAAGAGCTCAGATAGTTCTTTTGTGCATGCACACACAGGCACACACACACACACACACGCACACACAATGGCTGTTGCTGTAGAGTTTAAACATGTTTTTTGTTCTGACTTCCAAACAGGTGTTCTGACTTGCTTGATTTTGTATTTCAAAGAGCTGTTAAAACATGTATATACTTTGCAAGTAATTCCAGGCCTCCAATTTTCCTTCAAGTTTTTTGTACTTTTTTGCGAGTATCGATGTAAAATAGGTCTTAAATTGTAATCATAATGGTCTTAAAAAAGTCTTAAAAAGTCTTAAATTTGGCTTGTTGAAACCTGCAGAGACCCAGAGTGTTCGCTACACTGGTAACAAGGAGATGTGGCCAAAAAATGTTCTTTGTAGGGTGGCTAGGCTCACCCCAGATGTTTGAATAAGGAAGTCATTGTACTTGTGTATTGAAATGAATCAGTTGAAGAGGTTAGGGAATCTGACCAGGATTCTACCCGGACACCACCCTTTGAAAGTATTTCAGGGACCTCATTTTGGAGGAAATTCAAGGTGACACAGACAGGAAGATACTGAACCCCAAATTGCTACTGATAGCTGTGTCATGGCATTCATAGGCAGAGCAGGCGGCCCTAATACTAATATCATGATGTATCAATATATCAAATATAAATGCATTAAGGACATAAAGGCAGTTATTGTGCTTGGCCCTAAACACCTTAGAAATTCACTATCAAACGATATAATTACTCTGGATGGCATTACTCTGGCCTCCAGCTCCACTGTAAGGAACCTAGGAGTTATCTTTGATCAGGATCTGTCCTTTAATTCTCACATAAAACACATTTCAAGGACTGCCTTCTTTCATCTGCGTAATATTGCAAAAATTAGACATATCCTGTCTCAAAAATGATGCTGAAAAACTAGTCCATGCATTTGTTACTTCTAGGCTGGACTACTGCAATTCATTATTATCAGGCTGTCCTAATAAGTCTCTAAAGACTCTCCAGCTGGTCCAGAATGCAGCTGCTCATGTTCTGACAAAAACTAGAGAGAGAGATCATATTACTCCCATCTTAGCTTCACTGCATTGGCTTCCCGTAAAATTCAGAATAGAATTCAAAATCCTTCTCCTCACCTTCAAAGCTCTTAATGGTCAGGCTCCATCATATCTTAAAGAACTGGTAGTACCTTATGTACCTACTAGAACACTGCGCTCCCAGCATGCAGGTCTACCTGTGGTTCATAGTATCTCTAAAAGTAGAACAGGAGGTAGAGCCTTCAGCTATCAGGCTCCTCTCCTGTGGAACCATCTTCCAGATTTGGTCCGGGGGGCAGACACCCTCCCTACATTTAAGAGTAGGCTTAAAACTTTCCTTTTTGATAAAGCTTATAGTTAGGGCTCTTTGAGCTCTTAGCTTATGCTGCCATAGGCTTAGACTGCCGGGGGACCTCCATGATGCACTGGGCCTCTCTCTCCTCCTCCCTCTCTCTCTCTCTATCCATCCATCTATATCCATTAACACTCATGTTCTATTAATGCATCAATAAGCTAAACTTCTTCCCCAGAGTTGTCTGTGCTTTCTGGTCTTACAGGTAATCTGGGCCTGTAGACGTCCGGATGACGGATTCCAGTCCCGGACCATCCAGCTTCATTGTTGATTTTCATTGTGCTTCTCTCCTCTATCCTTCCTTTCTCTCCTCTCAACCCCAACCGGTCGAGGCAGATGTCCGCCCACTTCTGAGTCTGGTTCTGAGGTTTCTTCCTGTTAAAAGGGAGTTTTTTCTCGCCACTGTTGCTCATGTCGGAATGTTGGGTCTCTTTAAAGTTAAAACCTGAAGAGTTGGTTTAGAACCTGCTCTATGTGTAAAGTGCCTTGAGATGACTTTGTTGTGATTTGGCACTATACAAATAAAGATTGATTGATTGATTGATCAAATAATATGAAAAATGTTACATTGTAATGTTGCATATGATATTTAACGTAAAATGAATTCATTATCTTAATTGTTGTTCTACTTCAGAATGTCCTGCAGCATGCCAGCATAAACTCAAATCTAATCTGAAAGAGAGGTTTGAGTGTTTGTTCGAGGGGATTGCCAAAGCAGGGAACCCAACTCTCTTGAATGAGATCTTCACAGAGCTTTTCATCACAGAAGGAGGGTCTGGACAGCTCAGCAACGGACATGAGGTCATACAGATTGAAAGAGCATTCAGGAAGTCATCATGAGGATATTTAGTTATATTATCTAATCACTGCATCACTGCTGTTAAAGCCTAACAGAGTAAATAAATTTCAGTTTAAGACACATTTTCCCATTAATTTGTCAATTAATTAATTAGTCTCGATTTCTGCTTGCAGGCTGTCAGATCACAGACGAAGGATGTGTATCTTTGGCCTCAGCTCCGAGGTCCAATCCTTCCCATCTGAGAGAACTGGACCTGAGCTACAATCACCTCGGAAACATGGGAGTAAAACTGCTCTCTGCTGGACTTGAGAATCCACACTGGACACTTGACACTCTCAGGTATGGAGAGAACCTCCAGCATTTTTAGTCACTGTTTGATAGAGGTCTACCCTTTGGAAAGCTTTTTACCCATCATACTGTCAACCTGTGTCATATAACTTAATATCACGTGGAATGGAAGGTAGTCATGTGAAAGGCTTTTCACACAGGCCTTTTGTTACAAATTGCAAGTAAAGAGACAGCGGAAAAGACAGAGAGATACTAGCGTAGTTGTAGCCAGACAGTTGTTGAGGTACATGGTTGCAGTTTTAACAATCTTGGTCATGGGGATGCCCTAAGAGCTGTGCAACTTTGGTTCACACTTGTGCTTTGTGGACTTGTGATGGCTTATTGCCTTGTCCCTGGTGTATCTTGTAGGGCATATTGCAGGAGTATGTAGTATGGAGCTGTTATTATGAGCTATGTCCTCCTTTCTGAAAACAGCAGAAAGGCAACAGTGGTGAAAGAGTTGCAGCCATATCCTCCTCACCCAGACAGATATGACTTCTTGTTTGCGGTGATGTGTGTTAATGGTCTGGTGGTAGATATTACTGGGAGGTTGAGAGGGAGGGATGGCTCTCTCTAGGAGTAGCTTACAGTGGAATTGGACAGAAAGGGACTGATAATCACTGGAGTATATCTTGACTGTCATGTTGGCATCCTTTCTTTCTATAGAGTCTCCTCTGACATATTGATCCACCTCCACACCTTCCACGCCACGTTCACTGAACTGCTCTACCCTGAGTTTGGGTTCAGGGATGGATCTGCAGTGTCTTTGTGTAAGCTGTCAGAGGGAGAACAGTCTGGAAACATGACAGGGTAAAAACCACAATAAGCTTGGGTGGTGGTTGATGAGTGTCATAATTCTAATATTGTGTGTTAATGGGATTTCTTTCTGATGAAGTGTTGTAATTACAGTTAAGTGTCAATGTTCTGTCAATGCTCCCTCATCTTAGTAGGTCTTGAAGGCAACCCCAGGTTTGGCCCTGCCTCTAATCAGGGCAAGGTTATTTAAGACACCTGTGTACCTTTGTTCTTCCTTTTCTGCTGCCATGTGTTCTGGATGGAGGTCGGTAGGCTGAGATTTAACTGCCAGAAGTTCTTGTTTGAGTGCCAGAGGTGTTCACAAGTCATTTTTTGCAAGTCCAAGTCAAGTCTCAAGTCTGAGTCAAGTCTCAAGTCTTTGAGGGTCAAGTCCAAGTCAAGTCTCTGGCAAACACTAAATCAAATTCTAATTCTAATTCTATAAGCTCTGTAAAATCCTCTATATAAGACAGTATTGATGATTGTTTCACTAGAGTCTACAGCAATGTGATGTGGAACAAATACAAAGGATTGTTTCAATTTCATAACTGTATTTTTCTTTAACAAGAGTTTTTTTTTTAACAATGCTGTAAAATACAATAAAAAATATATTGCACCAACAATGTATTTTGATAACAGGCACACAATATTTTGCATTTTAACAATAAATGAAAAAACACACCCACAATGGTGCAAGTAAATTATGAGTTGTACTCATTTGACTTACAGAGTTTCTAATACAGTATACGGTAGTAGACGGGCTCTGCTCGAAATGCGTACACACACGGCGCATGCGTGATGTTGGTGTTTACTGTCAGCCTCCATCACAGCCAGAGATCACTTCCCAAATGCAAACAGAAGACGAATGACAGATAATAAATAATGAGAATATAAATGATAACATGAAAATAATGGTAATTTGCGAGTCTCTAGCCTCGAGTCCGAGTCAAGTCTGAAGTCTTTCGAGGTCGAGTCCGAGTCGAGTCTGAAGTCAATGTGTAGTGCGACTTAAGTGCGACTCGAGTATGAGTCGCAAGTCCGAGTCACCAGCTCTGTTGAGTGCTAACTTTGTTTTTTTTATGCTTAGTTTCTCTGTTGGTGTCTCTAGCTCGTAGACCCTTTTCCCTACTATGGTGGAAAGTGGTGCCTGGACAACTTTATTCTATTGTGTATGCAGGTGGCTAACTAACTCTGTCTCTTTTTGTAGGATGCCATCTGCTGCTACTTTTTGCCTGCCCATTTTAGTACAGCCTTATGAATATTGGAGATTAGGACCAACTATTTTTGTTTAACCTTCGTAGTTTGTAGTTTTATTTGATTTAGCGTTGTGGGCCATTGTGCTGGGATAGGTTTGTCCCTCTGGTTGAGGTCCCTTCACTGTTTGCTGTGGCTGCACAAGTGAGTTTTTGTTAGAACACCTAGAGATAGGCTAGCCCCAGTCCACTTGTGTTGTTTAACTATTTGTAGTATATTTAGATTTTAATTTTTAAATTGAATTTTTTGAATTTTTTTGTTGCATTTTTTGCATTTTAACTCATTTACTTTTGTCAGCTTATTCTTGAAAAATGTATCAGAACTCTTTTGGTATCACTGACTTTTCATGTACCATAATTCATTCCCCAAGTGGTGTCACATCTAGTTACTTTCAAACCATTAGCACTGTGTGTAGCAGTTAATTTCGGATTCAGTTCTGCTAGAAATAGTCCATTTCCTAACACCATTTAGAGTAACATCGTCAACCTGTGTGCCAGTTATATTTGGTAAAACTGTCATTAGCTGACAGCAGAATAATCAGAGCCTCAGACTGTACATTTCTTCCTCTTCTCATACCTACAATGTATTGAAAAGAGACCTGTATAAACTTCCCTACCCTGTGGCTGAGAAATTGCACAGTCTGTTGAATATACTGATAATGTAGTCAAATCTGGAAAAACCATCCTCAAACTCAGGCTGAGCAGAAGTGCCTGGTCACATCCCAGCAGGTGGACTCCAGTTCTCCACACCAGTCAAGCAACACTAAAAAAAAAGCACAAGTTTTTAAACAAATTGCAATTCACATGTTAGCTTAATTTCTCTCCCAATACTAAGATTCCACAGCAGATAGGGAAGTCTCTGCCATGGCAGTACAGGATTGGGGTTACACTTTCTATACTACAGGATACATACTGTTACATACCTGACATCAGTCTTGGTTCCTGGCTGTGTAGTGCCCCCTGCAGGCCAGCTGCTCCACACACTGCTGTAGAGAAAATAGTCAGTTAAAGCAGGAACACTGCTATGCTCAGGGTCTGATGTCACCACTGTATTTTGTCAGCATGATGTGTTATATTTTATCACAGCATTAAGTGCTTCAATATAAATATTACTGGTTTTGCAGCACTCACCTTCAGTCAGTCTGCAGCATGACCTTCATCTCCACACTGAGCAGCTCATCAGTAGCTCTGCCTGCAACAGTCAAGAACAAGGAAAATTTACTTCACTTGTGTTCATTCACATCAAAAATGTCATATGGCTGCTATTTTCTACCACCACCTATGAACATTTAACATCAAAGCTTTCTTATAGAAGTCTGAAGTGTACAGCCTTGTACTAGGCCCATCCTGCTGTTGGATCAGGACATGCTGTGCTCTGCAGCAGCTCAGCGACAGCAGACTCTAAAACAGAACCTGCAGCCGAAGCCAAATACAGAGATACTCTACCAGCACTGTAACACTGAGCCTGACACACACTACCTGGACAGCTGAGTGAGCACAAGAGTGAAAGAAACAGCCACCATGATGTGTCTGTTTTGCTGTCTTTTTAAAATCACTAAAAATGATTTGATGTGAAAAATAATCAAATGTAAAGTTCTGGGACATGACTTGAATGCGATGTGAATCTTAAAGTGAACCATCACAACTCTGTTTACCTTTACTCCAAAGAAAAAGGCAGGAGGTTGGTAGTTTCATGTCTGTTCACCAGGGGACCCAGCATCTCTGAAACAGAACATAAAGGTCACAACGTGCTGGAGCCACCAAGTCTCACAGAAATTGGTGGGCAGTACAGTCAGCAAAAAAATAGAATTACCGGTTTATATATTCATTTAAAGTCAGGTAATCCTTGTGACGTAATATATGTGCACATAAGTGCTCAACTTAAGCGGTGTGGTTTAACACTTTCAGTAACGTTAGCCGGCAGCACAGTAATGTGTCCAGGTAACGCAGCCTCACGCCAGTGTTATGTGCTTAACTTTAACACAAGTTTACCTTAACCCCATCCAGCTAAAGTAACCATAACTTAAGTTTACTAGGAGGGGAACGCTATTCGAAGGTGAACCCACTTCGACATAACACCGGCCCCAACCGCCAAAAAACGACTCATATAAGCGCCATTTTATAAAACTAACATTAGAGGTTGATTCTTTTTAATAGATAACAACACACTTTAACTTTCTCACAAATTTAGTACAGTAATACATTTTTTAAAAAAAGGTGAAATTCTTACCACGTTTAAGCAGATACCAGAGTCACGTCCCTCACACATTTTTCTTCTGGACTGACAGGCAGTCAGAGCGGAATGAAGGCACGCTCATATTTATAACATACGGATGTTGCAGTGCATTATGGGAAGAACCCTCCCAAAGATCGTCTCTTAAACAGAAGGACCATTAGTTTATTTCCCCCTGGACGATAAAACATACAGTATTATAGATTGACTGCTCACCAGCCACACCCACACTCAACACAAAATATTATAGCCTATTTGTTAAACTTATTCATGATGTAAATATATTATTACTGTGATAAATTAATGTAAACATTGTCACTACAGTTCAATAAGCTAATTAACTGTAATTCACAGTTGCACCAACAGAATATACAGTGGCTTTATATGAGAAAGTTGCAAACTAATTATATAATTAATTACATCATTTTAAGTCTTCCACTGGCAGATGTTTTCAGGACATCCCGCACACCCTTGCAGTGTTAGTGTAAGAGAGCCTTCTTGTAGAATTTTAAATCAGTATAGACTGGATAGGCTATCATGAATATTATTTCATATATTTTTAATCAGGTGATCTCACCAGGATCAAAATATATTTCGCAGATATACACACTTGGGGCCTGTTTCAGAAAGCAGGTTTAGTGAGAACTCTGAGTTAGTTAACCCTGAGATGAGGGAAACTCTGGTTTTTCGGTTTCACAAAGCCAGTTCAGCTTAACTCTGAGTCAGTTACCCTGGCAACATACTCCGTGAACCTAACCTGCTCGCTAGCAGGTTTTCTTCAACTAACCCTGAGTTTCTCCTCCTTTTTAGTTGAAGCCCGCAGACTAGAAGGAGCTGTCAGACATGGTGTGTCATTTTCTTAAAGAGTCAGTTAATATTGAAGCACAAATTCGAAGCACAAATATCCGTCAGAGGGTGATCAGACCCCGCTGGGATGTTTTATCATTCTCTGATGTTCTGTTTGAGTGTTTCCATTTTTTTGTACAATCAATAATTTATCTGAACAATATTCTCAGCCCTCGTATCGTCTGTACGACACCACATGGACATGCTGTCAGTTCAGAACAAGTTCTGTGTTCAAGTTCATGTTTCCAAGGCAACCGCCTGTCGGGCTGTCACAAAGGCAATACTTGAAGGTGATTGATAGCCAAGTGGTTACTGCTTGTGCTTCACAGTGGCAATGTCGCTGGTTTGCTACCAGTGAGGAACTTTCTCTCTCTCTCTCTCTCTCCATACCAGCTACTGTTAAATTATGGTGCAAGTGCCCAAACATAAAACTAAATTTGACTATCACACTTAAACGTTTACTTTTGTAGTGTTGTATGTATAAAGGCATGTAGGTGTTGCTTTCAAATAGACAATATTAAATACTGGCAGTGTTGGGATGGCTGAAAATTTGACTTTCTTCTTTGCTTAGAAGATTTCATCAACTACTGAAATACATATAACATGTTGAGTGTAGCATTTAAATGCTGTTTAATGAGGTAGGGCAGGCTAAACAACACCACAATTGTTTGTAATCAATACCTTACTTGTTTGAGCTATATTTTTATATTTCATATTCAGTTGCTGCTAAGTAGGCCTATGTTTTGTACCTGTTGGGGTCTGCATGAATGTTAAATGTGCCACGCACACACATACACACATACACAGAATATAAATGTTGAATAAATCGACCACTCGAGACAAAATGTTTCTCTTTTTTTTCATTAATACTTTTCTTAAATATACTCATCGTCTGAGTGTATTCATTAATATTTCTAAATCCTGTGGGGAGAAGTAGGAGGACTGAGCCCTTTGTTTCTCCTGTTGTCATGGTGAATCATGTTATCTGTGCTCCATTGATGAGGGCTTGGTATCTCCTCATGCAGAAGCTTCACTCAGAGTTACTTTGACTCAGAGTTGATTGAACTAACTGTTAACACTTGTTCTGAAACCGAAAACTCTGAGTTTGACAGCTCAGAGTTGGTCAACCTAGAGTTAAGGTTTTAACTCAGAGTTAGTTAAACCTGCTTCCTGAAACAGGCCCCTGGTCTACAGCGGTGGTCTCCAACCCTGCTCCTGGAGAGCTACTGCCCTGCATGTTTTATACACACCTGATTGTAATTATTAGCTGAAGCTCGTTAAGGGGTTTGATAACGTGCTAATAATTAGAATCAGGTGTGTTAGAGTGGGGAGAAGGGCAGTAGCTCTCCAGGAGCAGGGTTGGAGACCACTGGTCTACAGCATCTGAAACAAATCACAAACCATTGAATAGACTCAAGGTTAAAAGCTGGCCAGTGGGATGAGAAAGATGGACTAACTAACTAATTTGTGATGTGTTCTTTCATCTTAGGTTTCATATTTGATATTTTCACTTACACAAATATATTAATAGTACAGTTACATGATAGCAGATAAGTTTATTTAAAAAAATGTACAGTTATGTTCAGATCTACCATACTGGTAATCTGGGTAAGTAAGTGCCCAGGGGTCCTTGAGCAGAAAGGGGCCCTTTCTGGTCAGGCTTTACAGAAATGTTGATAATTATGGTCACAATAGTATGTCCAAAACAACATATGGAGTTACAAGGTTTCCACATGACAGCAACAAAGGTCCCTTCCTGGATTTGAACCAGGGACTCTGCCGTTATGTGGCGTGCTTTAACCACTCAACTACCAAAGCACCCCCACTCATGTGTTTTTAATAGTATTTGGCAACAATGGAGGTCTACGGCAAAGAGGAATAAGATATGCCTGATCCTCTAAGGACTTATTACCCTGTTATAGCTACTTGTTCCTGATTGATAGAACTCACTAGAAGCTAATGATCCAATTACAAGCCAGAGGTAATTAGCAGAGGCCTGCTTTCCACAGAGTGACTCAGTTATAGAACGTGGCGTCCAAGCTCCAGTTACCCTACCAGTGGAATATTTAATGTGTTCAGCATTTAATGTCTTTCCTGAGAGGATTAATCCTGCACAATATGAGTGTTTGACCAAAAAGTAAGTGACCTATTTCTGCTGCATTTAGTGTCAGCTACAGTCTCTATGTGAGAATAGTTAGGTCATTCATTTGTACTTCTCTGTGTTGCTTTACTGTGTGTGTACTCCCAATATGAAACATTAGAGCACACCCCTAAATATGTTGAGCTGCTTCATTTGTCCTAATAAGGCCCAGTTCAGTTGCTGTTAAAAACCTTGCCAGCAGAGGGCACTGTCAACATTACTCTGCACTGTCAATTGCAAAGCCAGTCTTTAGCATTTGCAATGGACATGATGGCACCTGTATCACTGTCTTCTGGTGTAAACATCTTGTTACAGAGCTGAGGACAAAAGGAACTCAACTTTATTTGAGCTCTCATATGTTACTATACATGTGACATCCTGAATATTATACAAGGATATGCTATAAAGAGAAAAGGATTCAGAGAAGCAAAAAGGGAAAAAGTTCATAAATGAATCCTCTGTTGAAAACGGAATCATCTACATGTTGGCATAACATTTTTTACAGCTCTCATGACACCAGGTGGTAAAACAGACACAGTAACATAAGTTATACAGTAGAAAAAAAGAAACATGTTGGTGTGGTATGGGTAATGTAGTCAGAAGGTCATCACAGCTGGGATGGTTGAGGTGTACTTTACATAATTTAAACTCCTGAAACAACAAGACAGAACAAGTTAGAAGATTGATTGAAAAAACAAAACCTCTTGTTCTTGCAAACAAGGTAACTTTAATTCATTCTAGGATAATGCCTGATCTCAACTTAGACTATCTGTTACTTGTTAAAGCTGCTCTAATCAATATTTAACAATAACAATAGATCTAATTACTATGTATAATAGGTCCACAGAGAATTATCACCAACTCTGCATCTCTATGAAGCATGTTTAATTACTGAACAGGCAATTGCTGACAAGTTACCATCAACTTGAAAGGTAATGTCAGTGAGCAGAACTAAACTTATATAAAAATATAAGTTTAGTTCTGCTCACCCCAAGTGGTCAAAAAAGGTAATGCCGGTTAATAAAAGAAACTTTTAATGTTTTTCACTACTTATGCTGCCCTCACTAAAAGCGGTTGGAGGCAACGTGGTCTTTAGCTATACAGCTAGCTTAACACAAATATTTATCTCAATTTTTATCCACCAAGGAACAGGCAGGTTGTTGTGTTTGGCAGGATTTGCTTGAAGAAATATCTTTAGATATTGTGTAAAACTATGAAAAAACACAAACACAAAACAATGAGCCCTTATAAGTAAATGTCAGCACTACTGCATTAGTAAAATATAGATAATAGAAAAACAATGTAAACTATTGCTTAAAAGTACAACCTCTAACACCAAGTCCCCAATAAACTAATTATCCAAAAATATACAATTGTTAACATAACTGTAAACAGAACATAACTTACAGATGAAGCAGTTTTGTAGGCTTTAAAGCACAGGATTGAACAGACAGCTGCACTATGCTGCTCACTTTCTGAGTGTGAGGAGAAAAAGACCTTTCTAGTGCTTACTTCCTGTTACCCCATGTTTACTGTGAGGTCACTTCCTCCTAAATCCTGTTATTCACAGCTACCACCAGAGGCCTGTACTACGAAGCTGGATTAACCTATCCAGGATCTCTCTCCGTTACCTGGGTTGACTTAACCAGATATTCGCAGTCTAGGATAAGCGGTACTACGAAGCTGGATATCAACTCGGTAAATCAACCCAGAGTTTTCCAATCTGGATCTCTGCGCGCTCACATAAAGGGGAGGTGTTTGCAGCGTCTGACCAATCACAAACATGGAGAAACCCTGCAGAGCAGACTACTTTACCATGGAGGAGCAGACAATTATTCTTCATAAATATGAAGAATTCAATCACATCATCCAGGCCAAAAGCAACACTGATGCAGCAAAAGCCAGGAAGGAGTGCTGGCAGAAAATTGCCGACTCTGTTAATGTGTAAATTCATGAGATCATACAATATTAATTTATCAGACAATATAAACGGACAGCACTCTGATCACACAACGTCACTTTATTACGGCACAGACATTTGGGGCAGAGCGCTTCCTCAGTGCCCTTCCTCTCATAAGAGACATTAAGTTAGTTTAATATTCAACATTCAAAATACAAACCTATTATGCGCTTCAACCATTTGAGTGAATGATGTCAAACCAACTGTATAACATACAGAATAATATCCCTCAATGATTATTTTTTAAATATATATTTTGGCCAATTAAAAAATTGCATCTATCACTAAAAACTCATTCTCTCCTAAGCTCTCCTCTCACGATCCGCTCACCAATGTTGACAGGATCTTTTAAGAATGGGCAGGTCATTTTATAAGAGAGCTGATTGGTCAGGAGGTGGTGCTTTTGTACTCACTGATCTCTTATCCAGAACATAACCTGCTCCGGAGCAGGTTAGCCGTTCAGCATAAGTTACCATGGTGATTTACCCCGGTAAGAAGTGAACCAGCTTCGTAGTACGGAAAACCCAGGGTTAACCCTGAAGTTACCTCGATAAGAGAAAATCCAGCTTCGTAGTACAGGCCTCAGATAGAGCCAAATAGGACACAAAACTCATTACAATGATTTCAATACAATTTCAATACACTACTGTACTTCAAATTTTCAACCTAAACACACCATATAGATGGCTTCCTAGAATGAACCCTTTAAAAAATGTTTTATTAAATTCTGCAGATGGTGGTTTGTCTCACCTGAAAGCTATACAGTATGTGAGAGCACAGAGAGCAAAGAGGGTAGGTGAGTAAAGAGAATCAGGGATCAAACCTGTTAACATTGACAGTGATGATACTCTTGACAGGTGTGCTCTTAGGACCAGGAGTGGGACAGAATATTGGCTCTTGATTGGTCGGTTTGGAACGGCGAAGGACGTATGGATCAGCAGAATGTGAGGGATACTTGTCAAATGTCCCCGCTTTCATTCCTCCAATCTAACACAAGAGAGAGCCACATGAACAGTCATATTACAGGTGGGCGACACTGATTTGTAATAAAAAGTAGTCTGATATTTCACTCTAATTCTGTTTCTGTAGAGCAGATCGAGATACTGACTTGTTTCCCGGGGGACGCTGGTTTAAAGGGAGCAGGAGAGACTTTCTGTCTTGGTGAGAGGGGCTTATGTGCTGGTGGGGTTGGTTTGTCACTGTGATATGGATTGCCCTGGAAATAGTCTCTGGGATGGAGGTTGAGCTTGAAGGGGCCATCTAAACTTGGAGCGATGGATTGATTCCTCCTTCTGTATCACACACAGTACACATTTTAATAAAGTTAGTTTAAAGGAGCAGTGTGTAGTGTGGCATCTAGTGGGGAGGTTGCAGACTGCAACCAACTGAATAACTAAATAAATATGAGGGTCTATTCTTTTTTCAACCTAGTTTAGATAAAACCTGGCACACTTCTGCATGATGAAAGCCTTGGTGGAATGATGGAAGCCTCAACGGCTGCATTCGCCAATGAGACAAGAACTAGCTAGCTAGATGATATTTCCTAACGGGAATGGAGTCAATTCAGAGGCCTTTAGCTTTTCTCCTTTGTTATATCCTGATGTGATGGCAATAAGTTATTAGGGTTGTGAACGATGAACCGATGCAACCGGATATTCGGTTCAACAAGTAAGAGATACGGCTGCATCGGTAGCAGCCTCCTCAATCGATACGAATTAGCCATGAATTCCTAGATGAATCGGTTGTAGAGTCATGGATAAGGTATCACGAGACTTGGAGTCGGTTGGCGGCCTCACACACGCCAGCGTCTCTAAAACAAAGCGAGAGCTGAAGCTGCTCGCAAAACTCCGTAGCTGCCTAGCTGGTATTAGCATGAGTGATAAACAAGTGACAACACGGAAAATGGAGGAAGTGAAAAACGACAACGTCAGCCTGAGTGATGGAGGTGATCATATTGCACCTTTGTTATCTATTCTAGTGTTCAAAACACTATGCTCAGGCTGAAATGTTCTCTGCTACTTTTACCTCTGGAGTTCCCATCCAACGATTCAGCCAGACTTTTTTTTGGTCCATGTCTAAAAATAAATACATTTTGTGATTTTATTGTTCAGTTTTTGTTTTGCCAGTGCCATAAAGCCACAATGCTTGGGGATATGTGGTTTTTTATGTATTTTAAAAGAAAATATTGTACTGTCACTTTTATAGAATTGGCTTCTTTATTTTATAAAATATCTACAACAAATATTAACCGTAGAATCAAATCGTATCATTCTTACACTGATTTGAATCGATTCGTATCGAATCGGTCTGTAATAAAAGATATCCTTTTTGAATTGAATCGTAACCTGTGTATCTAGATGCATATCGAATCGTTTATCACAGAGAGATGTGCAACCCTATAAGTTATTAGTTTGTTTTTGTACATTGTTTCCTGTAAAAAACATGAATGTAGTACTAGTAGTACTACACAGATTTGAAGGACAATAGGTTTCTCTTTCCATTAGGTTTCAATATTTGACATGACACACACCTTGAGGCCTGATTTAGTATAAAGCTCACTCACCACGACAAGGTACAGGCCACGAGTGGTGATGAGATCAATGTGTTTCACATCAAGTCACCACTTCTTACACTGTTTTCCTGCTAGCGTGGGTGGAACAGAGCCAGGCAGAGGCCGCTGTGTCCCAGGACCTATCGCCAGCCATCACCCAGCTTTGCTCGTGGATCACTTGAGTGTCAGAAACTATTTCTTTCTATAGAGCTCTATAGTATTTTATTTTTGGGTGCCCAAATTTTCTTTCCTTTTCCTTTGAGTATTTTTTTCTCCTGGACTAAGAAATACCAAATTGTGGATCACCACAATTTGTGGAGAGGATTGACTGTTCATCCAAGAACAAAAGGACTGATTTACTTCTGATAAACACTGAAAAGAGACTGATTGAACTGAGTTGTGATATTTAATTTATATTGTTGGCATCTATTTGTGTGATCACACAGCTGAAGATAATTTATTTTTCTATTTTATTTTATTATTTTAGGTCGCTATTTTTTTTTTTGAGTGCTTGTGTCACTACAATGAAAGAACATATATGGAGTTAAACAAAGAGACACTGATTTAAAGGGAAGATACGATCCAGTCCATAAAATCTGTTATTTTATTTTATTGGACTTAGGTAGCATACTAGTGCCAGACCCAGAATATATTCCTGCTGAGTACATTTGAATCTCATCTTTGTTTGTTGTTACTGAAAAAAAAGACAAATTGATACTTGGTTACATTACCAGTTTTGGTTAACCTTGTTATTTCATGTTTATATTCGTTAGGTAGGTAAATTGTTACGTCATTTTTTATTTGTGACTTTGGTTACTCTTACCAGTAGAGTTTTTTTGTAATGTTGGCCTTAGTCCATCCTGAAGCTATCTTTCTGTGTATTATCATTGTAAATCAATCCACTGTCATTATATTCAGTTATTTGTGTCTCTGGCTGCTTGGGAGTTGGAAGGGTGGTGCTCTGTCATGTTGTGTCTTGTTCACCCTTAGACGAGGCGTAACACCATCCTGACTCCCCATCCTGGCTTTCTTTTGCTCCTCTAGAAAAGTTCACAGGAACTTTGCATGGGAATTTTGTATTCATAGTTTCTTAAAGGAAGGCTGTGTAGGATTTGTTAAGGTGTGTGAGGGCTGATTGGAGGACTTGTCTTTAATGCAGTCAAGAGTAAACACATTGGATGAGCCACTGTATTTAATTTGCAGGCTAGCTAGACATCTGCACATGTTTAACTGTGTGAGGCTGTGGGTCGCTGCATATTTAGTGTGTGTACATAGCAGAGAAATAGTGGCAAATGATAGATGTTGCAAAAATAGAATGTCACAATTCACACTGAGCAGTTTAAGTCTACCACAACAAGTTAAAGCCAGTTGTAGCCAATGGCTCCACAAATACTAGAAGGTGCTAGATGGTGTTTGTAGCAGCAGTGGAAATTCAAATTAGTCAACTTCATTTATGTAACACAAGTTATCTCAGGGCACTTTTTACACAGATCAGGTTTAGACCATATTCTTTTATTTACAGAGACTTAACATGCTCCCATGAGCAGAAGGAAAAACGTTTTAATGGCGAGTAAACTGGAGCAGAAGTGGGCTCTAGTTGGGCGGCCATCTGTCTTGACTGGTTGGGTTGAGAAGAGAGAGGAAGAAATTTATCAGTGTATTATTTCATCAACCTCGTATCTAATGTCCCTCATTCAAAATCTCCCTGTAGAGTGTAAGCACTCATTTGTTTGTGATGAGAATAGCTATGATTAAACAAATGACAAAGAACTGGTTAAAAGATGATGCTATAATTAACTCACTCTAATTAAATAGAAAGATCTTGTAAAAAAATATATGGAATGGAAAAAATAACTGAGAATCAGAAATCAATCAATCAATCATATCTTTGAAGAAAGATGGGAAAAATGGGTTAGATACAAAACAGATAATACTTCTAATGACCTTAAATGATGATTATACACTAGATATATAATTCATATTTCTACATTCACTTGCCTCTCCTGATTTGTAATTTTTTGTAAGTAAATTGATTCATATGTTTTAGACAAAGTTACCTGTGTGTGTGTGTGTGTACTCTCTCTCTCACACACACACACACACACACAGACACACAGAGAGAGAGAGAGCGAGAGAGAGAGAGAGAGAAGAACAGCATGTACCACAATAGGTGTAATTTATATTTTATATTATGTGAAATCTCAAGATTAAAATCTGGAAGAAAAAACAAACACTTGACTAGAGTTCACATGAAGTGATCAAACTGTCTTTATTCCTTTGCATTGTTATCTAAAGCACTTTTAATGATTTGTTATATTTCCTCATGTTCCCTCAGTTGAGCTGCAGGTCCACAAGCACTGTAATATCATCACATCCAACCCAGTGTCAGCACACTTTGTGAAATATTCAGGAAATGTAATCTATAGATTTGTGTACATGGACATGATTTTTTCTTTTTTTTGGAACACTCAGCACAACTTTCAAACTAATGTATTTCTGTGGGAAGATCTATGTGTCTGCACCACTGTTTGTTTGTTTTTGTCAGACTTGGAGCACATAAATTGTACTGTTTTTTTTTTATTATTATTTTTTGTGTTTGACTATAACTGCTGCATTACTCAACATTTAATCATGAGATTTTATACTTGTCTTTTATGTCTTTTTATTTCTATTTTAATGTTAGCAGTTTGCATCAGCCTGTGAGAAGGACAGATAACACTTCCTCAACATAAAAACACTAGGTGTCCGTAATAACTCAACAATAATAATAATATAATTCATATTTTTTGTATATTGTTGTTGGGTTTTTTTGGTCAGTTATTGTTAGCAGTAGGCTAAGGAAGTGCAAAATACCCCCATTATTTCTGTTCAGAGAAGGTGTTTTATAGCCTGTGGTTGTAAAATGTCAAGTTCCTCATTTAATTGTAGATTTCAAAGAATATGTGGCTGAGGATATTAATTATGAAATCATTTAATCCCTGCAATTTTCACTTTCATATATTTCATCAAACTGGACTGAGTGACTTTCTGGCACAGTGGCAGACTGGTTTGACTCCGACTTAAAGGACAGGGTCTACTTTTTGTCTACAGGTAATCTATTACACATCTAGCAGCTGATTCAGGACACTGCTGCTTGAGTCTAAAACCAAAAGTAGAAAAACACATGTGTATGCTTGTGTTAGCTGATAAAACAGATTCTGATTGAATGGGCTATATCATGCTGACATAAAATCTCAAAACCAAGAATCATAAAGATAGAACAAATATCCTTTATGTAAATAGCAACCTATGTATGCGTCAGTATTTGACGACATGGAATGAAAACCCTCACCCAATTACTACAGGCCTTCCTCCAAGCCTGTTTATGTCTATAAAATGAGAAAATTAAATCTTTGTTGTAGAATGAAACCAAATACTTTGCTGGAGAGTAACATGTGAGTCAGTATGAAGATTGTACATGGCTCCTTCTGCTTTAAAATACTGACCTCTGAACCTTGACCTCAGAATATTTTGAAGTCTTATAAAGGAGGGGGTTTCAGATATGGGAACAACTGTTATAAAGGGCTTTTGTACTCATCCATAAAAAAGTATAGTCAGGTTATAAACAGGTTAATAAAAGGATAAATCTACTGAATATCAAATATTTAGTCCAGTAATTACACAGCATTGAGATCATCGGTGTTCGTAGGTAATGTAGTCGCTTCGGTTAAAAAAATGTAAAACATTATTTCTCAAAGAAGTAATTAAAAATGATGGCCTTGTATTGTTGAGTTATCAAGGACACGTTCATGTTTTTGTGTTGAGAAATGTTAAAGATACCATTAAAAGACCTGAACACAATGACAGTGAGGAAATAGTTTGGGGTGCGTTCTGATAATGTTACAATAAAGAAATAAAAACAAGGATGAAACTTTGTGATTAAATGTTGAGTAACGTAGTGGTCTTTTTTTTTTTTAAAGGATAATAAATAACAAAAAACAATACAACTTATGTAACTCTGAGTCCCAACTGACAGAAAAAAACACAGTTATATAACAGTTTGAGAGTTGTGCTGAGTGTCATAAATAAAAGGAAAACTTGTGTCCATGTACACATATCTATAGATGCAATTCCCTGAATATTTCACAAACTGCTGTAAACTGGGTTGCTGCATCAGATACACTGTATAGTCATCAGTAGCCAGGGAGAAACACTGAAGAATGCATGTTACTGAGTGGCACTTCACAATGGAGCTATAAAACATCAGAGACTGCACTTAAACACATGCAAATAAACCAAGTGAGTAGTAGCAAACATACCACTCAATCAACATATATGAGTGCTTTATATTCTAAGATCTTACACAGGAGTTAAAAAGACACCTTAACCATGAATAAGTAAGAAAATAAAAGTCTCACACATCTACATACACTCAATATACGATATTGCACTTAGAACACAGTATATACAAGACATTTATACAATGCAGCACATCAGTATGATAACCAACACAAAGGTAACATGAATAGACCCATCAGTCAAAATCAGTAATCTGCTGGTGCCTCTCTGCTCACTCCAAAGTCAGTTTAACCTCAGTGAGCAAACTCGTCTTCAACTGTAATATTGGATTCTTTTATAAAATGTTCTGGATATTGTGGTTGAGAATCTTAAAGTGGTGATGATGAATAATATGTGGATGTGAATTCATGCTTTCACAACTGAAGCTCCACCAGCAGCAGCAGCAGCAGCAGCAGCAGCAGCGGCTCTTTTCTCATCAGTGACACGTGACTACAATCACAACCCGGTACCTTCACAGAAGTGAATGGTCTTAGAGGATCTCAATCCAAAATTCTCTTTGCTGTACATACACAACCTGACAATGTATTATAAATTAAACACAGGACTTCCACTGCTTGATTCTGTGTATGTTAGGGTTTTACCGGCTCAGTATCCCTAGGAATTATGATCATGGCGGATTCCACTAAACAGTTTGTTCTAAGGTTAAGTCCATTAATGTAGCATGGTGGAGGGTAAGTTTGGTGGATAGGCATGTAGCTCACCTGGCTTTCACCCTGGTAAACCTAACCCTACCATGTTAGAGTCAGTTGGCTAATCCCACTCTGGAACACCTGTCACTCTATCCACTTGACCAGCATTCATTCTAATCATCATCTTGAAACATCTTTGGATCTTGGACGCCCCAGTTTTTAATCTCTCAATAACCAATCTGTTCTAATCCTCAGTGAGGATATCCAGGTGGGTTTTGGATGCCCCACTTTCTTCTGGATTCTCCTATCATTTATTTGTGGTTTGGGGGCTCCTCCTGACTAAATAGGGGTGTATGATGTGTGGAATCTTGAGTGACATCCACCAGACTTTGCCTTAGGATCCCTATTTAAAACTGCTTCGTCAATGGACTTGGGTGGGGTGAGCTATTGAGAACCTCTAACCTAACCGCAACTTAGATGTTACCTTAATGAAGTAATCTAGTTCCCAACAATAACCTTTGAGATATAAAAGATCATTCCAAAAACGTTGGATTGCATTGAAGCATTGAACATAATAAGGGGTTTCATCTGACATCAACATTCCATCTGGTGAAAAGGCTGGTTTTACAGATATAGGGTTTTGAAGGCCAACACAATATTTTACATTTTAACCAATAGATGTTTTAATGACAATATATTTCAATTAGATGATTTTCATGCCAAAAAAAAAAAAAAAAAACGGGAATTCAGTGTGTCTACCAAACTTTTAAACTTATCAGGAGCCTTCAAAGCAGTATCATGGGACACTAAAACACATCAGACTCTGGAATCCACACTAAAGAAAATTCTGTTAGGGATAGCAGCTCTTTTAGCAACGTGACATACCGTACCTATTTGATGGTAGGGAAAGTCAGGGAGAGATTAAAGGATAGTTTTGGTTGATTACAAATTGGGTCTTATTTTTGTAGTTTGGGTGGTCATTTCTAGTATTACTCATTAATATTGAGTCCAAAATAGTTTGGACAAGATGTCTGAACTGTCATCATCTAACCACACACTTTTTGACTCAGACAAGATTACTGTTTCCTCACATCTCTACATTTACTTCAGTTAGTATTAAATATAGGCAAATCAATGAAAAGCAGACCCAAGTTATAATAAACCGGAATTGTCCTTTAATGCTTCTAGATAACTCATTTTGTAAAAAATGATAATTTTGAAAAATGATACAAATAAATAAATAAAAGTTTAAAGAAAGAAAAGTATGACGGCAGGTTTTCTAGACTTGAGCTGCTGATTTGATGAACCTCACATCAGTGACATGACTGGCTGATAACTCATAGCTAATAAAGGTCAAACAAATACAACAGAAGAGCAGTGGTATACTTTCTACTATAAACATCATCATTATATTCCTTTTTGGCCGGGTTGCCTTTATTGAATGTCTCTGGAAAGAAAATGTTCTCTTTTTGCAGGAAAGTCCGAAACTCCAATTGATCCACATAGTGAACACTTGCCTTCATATTAGGAGGTTGGGTCCAAATCAGAAAATATAACCTCCTCATCATTTCAGCCTTTTGACCTCCGTTCAGTTTCCTTTTTAGGAAATAAGGGAATTGGACTGAAGCCTGTCCAGTTTACATATGTGCAGTTCTTGAAGCATCCACTTGCAGATGATGTCCTTTCAATCTTTGCCCAGTCATTCATCTCATGTAGTCAACCTGTTTGACACAATTTAATGTAGTTACACGCTCTCTGCCACTAGGTGGAGTTGGCATCCTGTGAACATGACCCGCAGCATCTGTGTTTGTACATATCCACATAGCACAGCTTCAGTCTCTTCACCACGCTGCAGTACTGGGTTGCATCCTTGCATTCACCTGCATGAGAACAAAACACTCCATGTAAACACTAAAGGAAAAAAACACACAAAAGCTTAGCAACACTTTCATTTCCAGATACCACAGTTTTTCAATGAAACTGATATACAGCTGTATATTCTTATTCTTAGGAAGTTTCCTGGAGTGGCCTGTGTAATTTGGTACTACAGTAATTAAAAGCTGATTTTGTGGTTTGCCCTTTCCCTGATTAAGAGAGTTATTGGTATTAAAGAGGTTGCTGATTGCCTTGGATACAATCATTTATCTTGGTTAACGCTCTGCCTCCCTGACATGAAACACTCACTGGACCAGCCAGTGTTAAAGGCTAATTAAGTATGTTTACTTGTACACCTTATAGGGTAATTGTTCTTTATCTCAGTCTTATTAATGACACTTTATACTTGTCCTCCAGAACATTTCAGGGCAGATATGGTTCTTTTAATTCCACTACATGTATTTGATTGTTATATTTACTAGTTATTCAACAGATTAAAATTGTAGATACGACATATAATCAGTTAATACAATCCGACAGAATATGAAGCTATTAAAGTGAACTACACATCGACCAGCTTCAACATTAAAATGCTGCTCACACGTTAATGCAACAGTAAGAATAACCATTCAGAGTAATAGTAAAATATATACAGAAATGCAAAACTTAGGAAGGGGTCACTTTGCATAATGAACACTTTTGATCCTTCTTTCTTTAAAACTCTGAAGGTATTTTACTTCTAATGGAATATTTTAATATCATAATATTGCTATTTTTACTTAAATACATTTCTGAATACTCTGTTAACCACTTTTTGTTACTGAGGATGCAAAACTTATTTTGTGTAGCCACAAGCATACAGTTAAAGAAAAAAATGGAACGCAAAGTATCCAATAAGAATGAATTATTTAAATTAGTTTCAGCCAGAAAGATGCAACTACTTATCATTTCAAGTTAGATTTCAGAAAGTCTGAGTAAAGGGGGATTAGAACGGATGACGGACACACACAGACTTACTCCCACAGTTGGCAGTGTTGCAGTGCTGCCAGGTGGAGGGGCGTTGGATCCAGGCGCAGTGCTGGTCAGCCAGAGTCTTGCCACTCCTGCGGTGAATGCAGTCCACCTTGCGGGACTGGAAGCCGCTCCCGCAGACGACGGTGCATGCTCGCCACGCACCAGGATGCCACTGGACATCACACAGGTCAGAGGAACAGTTGCGTACTGACATAGGCCTGAAACACAGTGGGTTAGGGTTCAATTAGTTTTGGTTAGTGCTGTGCTTTCATTGTTACTGCACCTATTGACTTCACATAAAACAGGATTCAAAATGGAGTAAAATAAAATAGAAGATAAATGAAGGTATATTAGATTAAAACAGATTAAACAGGAGGAATAATAAACACTTTGCAGCTACAGTGCAGTGTGAAATATAAATACATAGTTCACATTTTTATTTAACAGCAGTGAGTGGTAATCAGAAAATACTTTAGACAGAGTTGCAGATTTCTTAAAGTTTGTGTAAAAACTGAACACTGGTTAATTTGGACTCTGGGGACAAAAAGCAGACCTGTCCCAGACCATCTGAGACGGTTCATAACCTAGCAGCAGTTCACAAACGTATTATGACCCTGAATCTTGCAGTAGTTATCTATAATGAATGACATTTACTGTTGCAGGATTAGTTTCATATTTTGGGAAATATATCTGTGCATTAAGTACAGAATTAGAGTCAGGACATGGTTAGCTTAGCTTTGCAGAAAGACTGGTGAGGGGGGGGGGGGCAGCTACCAAAGTCACTGCCACACTATAGTTCATTGATTAAAGTCCATGTAAAGTAAGAATAAATATGTGTTCTGAGTTTGACATACCACAGAAAAGTGTGTTGTTAACCACCCTGCCAAATTTGAATGATTAAAAAAATCACCAAATATATGAAATTAGGCTTCAAAGTTGTGTAAAACTCAGCCTCTCTCTCTGCTTCCTAATGCTGTGGGAGCGCCCACCGAGTCTGCTGAAACCCCGCCCCCTACCAAGTGTCATCTGTCAATCAAAGTCACCACCTCAACCAGAAACATGGACGCTACATCTGAGAGCTTTCTGCTGCTAACTCTGCTGCTAGTCCAGCGGCTAGCACAGAGATTAGCTCAGCTGCTAGCTCGGTGGCTAGCTGGTCTGGTAGCTCGGCGGCTAACTCAGCCAACTGGCTAACTGTAGACTGTAGTATTTGTAGTGTGTGCTGAATATATTTATACCTCTACAGCAGCAGGGTGGCCCATTAAATCTTGAAACACAGTTTGTGAAGCCTAGCTCCACAATTCAAATCTAAATGGTTGAAATGCTTTTTACACCTTTTTTAGAAATACATTTATGACCTATTTAATGTGTTTAGAAGAAAATGTCTGAATTCACTTTACATGGTCTCTAATATATATATGTTATTTGTTAAATCCCTACATAAACAGAAATGCCACAGAAAATGAGTAGTTTCAGGAGTAGTTTTGGTCTGTTTTGACATGGTGTTACCAAACCTGCCAACCTCACTGTGACAAGACTTTACGATGCTGAGCACAGACTTTGCACCCAGCTGTTGCTTGACAAGAACCAGTTCCAGCTCCCCTTAATAACCCCAGCTTGATGTTTTCACATGTCTGTTGGTGTGCAGGTTAAACAAACAAGATGCAAAATGTTAATTAGTGAGCTTTGGGGGTGTTGGTAAGCATATGTTTTCAAATGGGACTGGGCCAGGCTAGTTGATTTCCCCTGCTACTGGCTAGCTACGTACTTAATGCACAGAAAGGTGCTGTGATCCTCTCATCTCACTCTCACCTAGCAAATAATTATATTTTCCAAAATGTTGTAATATTCCTTTAACAGAAATTTCTAACCAGTTTTGTGAAAACATAGGACTGTTTTCTTATTTTCAGTGTGTGATTACGTGTGTGTGTGTGTATGTGTGTGTGTGTGTGTGTGTGTGTGTGTGTGTACTGTACCTGTTCCTGAGATCACAGTCTGTGTATGAGGAGCCGTTGGAATGTTGACAGATAACAGATCTCTTCTGCACAGTGGTGGTGGGGCCTAAGCACCTCCCTGAACACTGAAATTGAGTTACATACATAGTTATTTTAACACATATTTTTGGAGCATTAATGGTTTTGCTGTAGGGACGGTACAGAGAGAGCTGGGGGTGGGGGTCATATCTATGTGAGAGGTGACATGCAACAGCTGGATTCATTGCAGTTATATGGTACGTGTCTTAACCAGTAGGCTACTGAAAAACATTGTCCATATAGATTCAAAATGTAATACTACAGCCCATGCATTCTACAGTGTGTTTGGTTTAGTTTATGAATGTACCTTTCCCCAGGGACTGGTCACCCAGTTGGGACAGTTGTTAGCGGTGCACTGCTCTGTGTCAGCAGGCCGCCTCGACTTCTCACAGGCTGCTGCCGCCACATTCTTCACTGCTCCTCTGACATCCAGCTGCTGACAGACCACCTGCCTCTGCTTCCAGCCGCTGCCACATGAGACAGAGCACTTTGACCACTCTGATACCGCCCATCTGAAACAATGACAGGAAACAATACATTCATTTTTATTGAGTTTGAGAGCTTGGGAATTGTGATTTATTCCTGTTTAACTTTTCAAAACAAAGCACTTCTTCATGCAATCACAACCTGACGTTAGTTTGGTGGAACTTCTATGTGTTGATAGGGACACTAAGTATAAAATATGTTGATTTCTACAACTTGATCCAAGGTGGAGCCCGGTCAGACAGAGATGTGCTGTAGGCTATATTAGAACATACTGGGCTTTGTATTAGCAGTGGCTTGTAGCCCAGTGACTGATTCCTCATGGAACTCTTTCTGAGAGCTCAGTGAAATAAATGCACTGCTTGTAGCTATAAAGGCAGTTATTATGTATTAAGATAAATGGCAGAAGTCTCTTGTATACTGTGTCTCTCAGTCTATCTGATGAAATATTTTGAACACAGAAGGCAAATGCTGTCATACAGAGGTTTGGTAACATACTGTATAAGGGTCAGTGTTTTTATGGTTACACCACTTAGACATTTTTGCCATACTCCTCTAATATATTCTCTCAAAATGGATTAAAAGCAGAAATTTTATGCTGGGTCCACAAAAAAAGAATGTGTGTAAATTATTCATACGTTTATTTTCACATTTTAACCTTTTAAATTTGACTAAACTACATGGACACAAAAGAACCTCATTGGCCCATATCATATTTACGTGTGTTTGTGTGTGTTTGTGTGCTTCAAACATGATACTGGGTGTGTGCCAATACCCACAATTCCCACAATCCGTGACCATGCACCAGCAGGTATGTGTCCCACATCTGTAATATGCCAACACACACTACACTTAACCCACACTGGTTGCACACTTCTCTTAATACTGCTTTAAAGAGATTATGCATCCCATAATTTACCACAGTAGGCTACATTGCACCAGTCTAGTTGTTGTTGGTGGTAGTGTGCCAACAGTTTGGTTTTAGAACCAACAATAATCAATAGCTAGGAAAAAGTTGAAGTTCATGACATGCTGGTATTTAGCATGAAATATTAATGCTTGGTCATGCGGTCTTCTGACTGTAATTGTGACTTCAACAAGTCATCAACTGTGCCATGTACAGTAGCCTGTTTGTGTTTGTGTGAGTGACAGGACGTCCTTATTAATCACCAGTCTCCCAGTGAGCTAATAAACTCTCACTCTTGCAGTGGTTAGCGGCTACTTGGGGCGCTGTGAGAGTTACAGGGAAATATGTCACACAAGCAGCCACTTCACAGAGCCCAACATTCAGCGCTGGTGTTCCTGGCTGTGTGTGTGTGTGTGTGTGTGTGTGTGTGTGTGTGTGTGTGTGTGTATGGCTGTTTTCATGACAGTAAAAGGTCAGCCACTAAGTATTTGCTGTGTGCTTGGTGATAGCTTGGAAACGCTGACTAAGCAGTTTGCCAGAAAAAGCTACCAACTGCTGCGAGAATTTAAAAAAAAACAGGAACCGTGAGAATTTAGTGTCTGCAGCACAGTCGTGGTTTGATTCGAGCTAATAGTGGGTCATTTGTGTTGCATCTATGTGAGTGAAGCCGGCTCGGTTTGTGGGGGTGGGGCTGACTGATGGGCTGTAGGATGGGTAAAGGCAGGCTGGCAGCGTTTGGAAACAGCAGGGGGGCTCAGGCTGAGGAGATTTTGCTGAGAGTTACACTTCTGTTGAGATCTGGCTGCTCTTCATGAATTCATTTGCAGGCCGGCCTCTCTAAGATCCCTCCTCATCAGAGTCACTCTCTGAAACAGTGTAGACTGAGACCAGTTACGCCAAAATCAATCAGTCTATAGTACAACTCCATCTGACTGCATGTTTATTGTATAATATGTCAATACATGGGTTGTCCATGAGGGAACTCTATCCTAGAGGTCAGCTGAAAATATTAAATTGATGAAACATCTGACATCATTCACACATTCATGTTGGCTCTAACCTTGGTGGCACCTTTGGCCAGATTACAGCATTCAAGTACATATTGTGGGGGAAAAATGTTGCTGATAACATGTTGAGTCCTGTAAATGGAGAATTCCCTATGACAATGTGCTGACATGACAGATAATATTTTGATTATTCAGAGGAAATGAGGTGTGCATATTTGCTTAAGTAGAAATGAACTCACTCTGTAAATGTGGAATTTGGAATAGCTCACCAGGGTTAATTACACATAGATCATGGTGCTGTAGAGGGATTTAAATAATGAAACCCACCCAGCATGACCATTTATGCTTATTACTAGAGCCCAATCGGTATAATAGTCAGCTGATAATATTGGCCTATCACAGATATATTGGTATCTGCCAATATTTTAAAAAGGGTTTTAAAGTCTTAAAGGCAACATTTTATGTACATTTGACCCTTTTTCTTACTTCTAGTTTAATGTATGTTGTTATTTTGCTCTGTTATTCACAGCTAAGTATTATTATTAAATTCCCAGCGGTGTTCACTGTTTCAGTGCATTGATGTCAGTTTATTGTTAAACTGTAATATGTCAATATCCATTACATATCTTTGTAACAGGTGCTTGATAACCACTCATTGTAAAAAAAAAAGTTTATGTATATGTTCTGTATATAACATTATAGGCCAATATATTGATATCGGAATTGTTTTTCTCCCTAGTGTCAGTATTGGCATTGGTCCCTAAAATCCAATATCAGTCGGGCCCTACTTACATTAATATATTAGAGACAGCAGATTCAGCCATAGCTGCATCTACCATATAGGCAATTTGGGCAAGTGCCTAGGGGCCCTTAAGTGGAGAGGGGCCCTCAATCAATGAAGAAAAAAACTCTGGATTCTACAGTAAGTAATACGACACAAGGCTTTACTCATTGTCTTGATGTTGATAATTATGGTCACTGTTGGAAGCTTAGTATCCCAGCCAGCATGTCAATGTGGGGGTAAGGGTTACATTTGGGCTGCAATATGGGTTCCACGTAGATTCTGACTGGGTTTAAGGTTGGGTTACACATGTGGGGCCCATGTTTGTAAAACAATACAATTTGCCCTGTTTATGCCCATGCCTGCTCAGCCCACTTACATCCGTTATGGGGTTCATACAGTCAGCCCACATGGGCTTCATATGTGGGGCCCATGTTACTGAAACCATGTGGGACCAGCAAAATTTGCCCAGTTCAAGCCCATGCCCACTCAGTACCCATGTAGTCTGTATTTAACCCATGTAGGGCCCACATGGACATGCTGGCTGGGTATGTCCAAAACAAAACATGGAGTTACAAGGTTTCCACCTGACAGCACCGTCCAATCAGAATAAAATGAAAGTTGTTTAGGGGACATGAGCTTCAGTGCTGAGGGGTCCCTGGTGGTACTAAAGCAGTCTTGGATGCAGCACATACAGTATGTTCTTGCCTTTATACAGGCTATAAACAGTTGTAACTTTAACGGCAACAACTGGTCATTAATGTAACCCATTGCAGACCCTGCCCTACAGGACTCATTTGATATTATAGGAAATAAACAGCTTAGTTTTTCCTGTTTGTGTATGGATTAACCAAACACAACAGATATGTTAGTGAGACTCAGAGGAGTTGATGGGTGTCTTTTTGAAGGTCAGGTAGCTGTTTCCCCCTGTTCCTCTTGTTATGCTAAACTAGGTGAAGCACCTCCAGGCTCTAGCTCCATTCTGAACACACAAACATGTCATTAGTGACTATCTTCTCATTTCATTTTAAGCATGAAAGGAAACGAATGATCATATTTTCCAAAATGTTGAAGTGTTCCTTTAAAGGGATTTAATGGGTGTTAATATGCATTTGAAGATATAAAAGTGAAAGAGGGGAATAGAATGAAGATGCCTGAATAATTTTTTGTGATTCTGGGGAACGCCACCAAGATTCAATAATTATCCATGTGCTTGTGTTTGTGGTTAGAGCGGATTTGAAGAAGCAGGAAAAGAAGTGATGATAATCCACTGATGATAAAAGCCTATTCTGTCTCCTCAATCTGAATTCTGTCTTTTTAGCCACCATGCACCATTACAGTACACAGATCATGAACATTTGCCAATGTGCCAGGAGTCGGCTACATATCTGAACCAATCTGACAAATATGTCAAAAATCAGTGTTGCCAATTGTGTAGAGGTAAGAGTACCTGGGAGGACAGTCCTGTCTGTTGCAGGAAAGCAGGGTGCTGGTGGGTTTTGGTATGTGCTGACACATGACGGGCTGAACTTCTCCTTCATACCGGCTGACACAGCGAATCTTCCGCAGCCAAGTCCCTCTGTTCCCACAGGTCGCACTGCATGTGGGCCAGTCTTCAAACCGCCAGCTATACTCTGGAAATGTAAAAATACTCACATCCTTAGGTTCAAGGACACAAAATCACATTTTGGGACATCTTGAAAAATCTAAAGGCTTATAGCATTGTTTAAGAAATTGTGTAGATGAGTGTTATTCAGTTTTTCTAAATTGAATTCCAGATTTTGAAATACCCACTGTAGAGGTAGGAAACTGCCTGAGGCAAAGCAGAGACAGCTGGTGGAGGCTTTGTATGATGCATAAAAGATAACCTGAATACAATGATGTGCTGAGTTATTCTGCAGAAGGACATTTTATTTATCCATCCATCCTTCTGCTAGTTGTCCATCTAGTGAACACAGGGTCTGAACTGGGTTGCAACTAATAATTATTTATCATAAATTGGATTATGTTGTGATCATTTAATATTTTAGTCTTTAATCCTTACATACTCTTCATATTACCATATAATACTATACACCATTGCCATAGGTTCTGGGTCAAATTTGACCCAGTCTAAGAATCCCCTCATAAAGTGTCTATACCAAATATTGAACAACAAATCTATTTAGAAAGCATCAATAGCCGATCTGACTGATCAATAAATGTGATTAAATCTTGATTCATGTTTCAGAGAGCAGAGAGAGTGTATTTTTTAGCTTTTACACCACTCAGCTACTATCACACAATATCATGTCCTATTTGACCTAAGACATGAAAATATAACATAGCAATAATGATGGAAATGTATTTAATGTAAAGGTAAAATGAGCAGAACTTTATGGAAGTGTGGGGTTTATTGTAGAACCATTAGAGCCATCAGTCTTCACTGCTACATCATAAACACTACTATCTTATTAAAACTATGAACTATTCATTTCACTAAAACACATGGCAATAGATACGGAGATAATTTAACCCAAACAGTATGTAATGTTAAAACAAAAAAGATAAAAAATCTAATGAACCACAAGATATTCCATTAAAAATAAATAAAATAGAGAAAAACTGTGAATCTTCCAATTTGGGAAGCTGAAACCAGTGATTGTTTGGCATCTTTATTGATAAATTACATGTACAAATAACATAACCGTATAAATAAATGACATGATAATGGTACTAGAGTAAAAGTAAGGGGATACCCACATTTATTCCGATTCATCCTGAGGGAAACTTGAGTATCTGTAACAAATTTCATGGGAATCTATCCATCAGTGGTCGGAATATTTCAGTCTGGTCCAAAGTGGAGGACTGACTCACCAAATGACATTGTCAACCCTAAAACGGATCAATCTCTTTTTAGGCTTGACATGCAGTATGGACTTGGGTTGTACTCGTAGCCATTTTCCAAATGCTGAACTTTCCCAGGTACTTTCCTAGAAACTCAAGAACTTTATCTGTTTTTCAGCCTGAATTCAATTTTAGCTACTGGCCCATAGTTCATCCTAGTTCCTGGTACAACAGTTTCTACTTTCACTGTCAGGGCTGAGTTTGTTGTGTCAAAAACAAGTATCCAAGCTGTTTAGTTCAGAGCTGAATACTTGGGACATACTGGTCCAAAAGGGCCTTGGAACTGAGTTAGAATGTGTTAACAAACCTATTGATAATATCAGAATAAGTTAGTAAAACATGGCACTGTAAATGATACAGATGTTGAGTACACCATTTGTTAATATCACCAACATGTGAAGTAATGAAGTACATTTTCATTCAGTATTTGAGCATCCATAGTACCATCAGGCCCATATCAGCACACACAACCACCTCCATCGCTGTGGTAGTCCTGGCCAGCTCCACGCCAAACATGCTGGACCACATCTGATCCAAACTCATTTATGTTGGTTTCATCTAACCAAAAAATGTGCTGCCAATATTCATCATCAGGCCTCTCTTCATGTTCTTTGGCAAAGTTTAATCTTTCAGTTTTGTGAGCAATGTTTTTCTTTTTGGACATCATCTGTAGAAGCTGACTTCATGCATGCATGTCCTGAGAAACCAATTTCCACAGAGGATCCTTGTGCCAAGTCAGAAGCACCATCTATTTTTCAATGCAGGGTTGTGTAAATAGTGATTTAGTAGTGTGGGTCTTCTTCTACCTTCTTAACTGTACTGCAGGTGTGTTTTTGGCTTCTGATCAATAGTCTACTGATGATATCATACCCTCTTCTATCTTTATGAAGTCTCACTATCTGGTTTCTATTGTATCATACACAACCCAGACCAAAAGTGATCACAGGTTCTTTTATAACCTTATTTGTGCATTTTAGTCTTTATATAAAGTCACAGGTGTAAGCATTTTTCATCATAGAAATACTACAAATAGTGCAAGATGATATCATTTTGAATCTTTTACATGTTAGTGATATTGCACAGGGGTGAACTCAGTTTTATTGTATATCTGTACATAATGCGCACAACAGTGACATGATACATCTTTCTGCCAACTGCAGAGACTCCTTCCTCTCAAGTCTCATATTGTACACATAACACTCAGGCCTTAGTGTCTTAGAGACTGTCACATTGTCAAAGAAAATAAAAAGTGCAGTCCTTGTCTAGTGATAAAATGCCAATCCACCGTGGCTGGCCTGTCACAGTCTCAGTAGCTATGTTCTTGACAGTTCTGTACAGCAGAGGTTTGTTTACTGTGCACTGACCTTGTTCTGCATCAGAACAGTGAGAGTAGCAAGCTAAGGGAAACTGAATTACAACATAGACATTTTAATGTTGGATTGTTTTTACTGGACATGTTTGTTGTATGTATATAATTTCTTGAACTCCAGTGGCCTTTTTGACAAATTTCAATCAGGCTTCCGACCTAACCACAGTACAGAAACAGCTCTTATTAGAGTGTTAAATGACATAAGGTTGAACACTGACTCAGGCAAGGTGTCAGTTCTGGTCCTGTTGGATCTCAGTGCTGCGTTTGACACTGTGGATCACAGTATACTGTTGAACAGGTTGGAAACTTGGGCAGGACTCAGCGGAACAGTCCTAGACTGGTTCAGGTCCTACTTGGAAGAGCGGAGTTATTTTGTGACCATTGGAAGTTATGAATCTGATCGAGTGGCTATGACGTGTGGAGTTCCTCAGGGGTCAGTTCTTGGACCCCTTCTGTTCAGTCTATATATGCTGCCCTTGGGTCAAATTCTGCAGAACTCTAATGTAGACTATCACAGTTATGCAGATGACACACAGATATACCTAGCACTGTCCCCAGATGACTACAGTCCAATACAGTCACTGTGTCACTGTTTAGAGCAAGTAACTAATTGGATGAATCAAAATTTCCTTCAATTAAATCAGGACAAAACTGAGGTCATTGTTTTTGGCAATAAAGAGAAGAGGATTGCTGTCAGTAAACATCTGGAGTCACTCTCTCTTAAAACTAGGGACCAAGTCCGAAACCTTGGCGTGCTGATAGACTCAGATTTGACTTTCAGCAGTCATATCAAATCAATCACCAAAACAGCCTTCTATCAGCTTAAGAACATATCCAGAGTGAGGGTTTTATGTCTCAAACAGACCAGGAGAAGTTGATTCATGCTTTCATCTCAAGTAGACTCGACTACTGTAACGGTCTTCTGACTGGACTCCCACAAAAAAGCATTAAACAGCTGCAGCTCATTCAGAACGCTGCAGCTCGAGTTTTAACCAGAACAAAGAGATCAGAGCACATTACTCCAGTTCTACAGTCTTTACACTGGCTCCCAGTCAGCTATAGAATAGATTTTAAAGTTCTGCTACTGGTCTACAAATCACTGAATGGTTTAGGTCCAGAATACATGAATGACATGTTAGTAGAATATAAACCCAGTAGAGCTCTGAGATCTACTGACTCAGGTCAGATAGTTGAGCCCAGAGTTCAAACTAAACATGGTGAAGCAGCTTTTAGCTGTTATGCTGCACACAACTGGAACAAACTACCAGCAGAACTGAAATCAGCCCCAACAGTGAACACTTTTAAATCCAGGTTAAAAACATTTCTCTTCTCCTGTGCTTATGATTGAGCTCTTTTAAAGCACTTTACATTTTAATCTTTCATTTGCACTCTTTGTCCTTGTAATGATTTTAAAGCTAATTTATTATTTTATGCTGCAATCATTTTATTTATGTCTTGCTATTTTTCTGTACTTTGTTTTTATTATTATGGGGGGGTGGGGGTGGGGGTTAATTGTATGTTTTAAGTTTCTCAAATTACATGTTTTTCTGTTTTATGTAAAGCACATTGAGTTGCCATTGTGTATGAAATGCGCTATACAAATAAAACTGCCTTGCCTTGCCTTGCCTATGTATGACACACAGACAATGGATACATATGAAGTTATCATCTTAAAAAGTTCAGTTACATTGTTATTTATACTTTAGCATGAAATTGCTTAATGAGGGGGAAATGTTGTAACCTTCAGACTTGATGAATTGGAGACTGGACATGTTCACAAATCTGAATTCAAAGATAGATGTCGTTCCAGTCTGCTACAGTGAACAAATAAACGTAGCAGTAAAATATACGGATGTATTAAGCATGTGTATATTAGGCTCCAGATAGTTGAGATATTTAGCCTTTTTCTATTTTTAATGCCGGGAACACACCAAAGAACGGCCTGCGGTGAGTTACCATGCAATCTCTATGTGAACTTCGGCGGCACTTCTTTTTGGTTTCTAGGACAAGGTCATTGACAGTTAGCATGAATGACAGAAATGTGTCTCAGTGTTCACAGATGACACTTTTTTTTAGGGAATCTATGCAGGAAGATGCAGAACAAAACAGGATGGAACTGTTAGGAATATCAATGAGCCATAAATCCCATCAAAGCACAATCTGCTGCAGCGCTTACAGAGGAATGCAGAGTATTTCCACAGGTTCAGCTGCCATGTCAAAAGGCATCTCGCCATGTTCGTGCTGATCGTGTTCTCAGCCACAAGGTTAAATCAGATGAGTCCAGATTTCTGTGAATGTTTTCCCAACAATCTGAATTCAATACTGAAACAGGTCGCAAACAAACCCCCAGCTTAGTCATATTATCTTAACCACCAGCAGAAGTAAACTACCTTCTTCACACATTAAAGTCCCTCCACTCAAAAATGACAGTTTCTTATTGTTACTGCAGTTGGATGTTGCTGTCTTCATGGTGCAGAATGATGTATGTGCAGAGTTTGTTTGAACAAAGTTCAACACGCAAACACCTAAAAGCATGATATGTAACATCAAACTGAAAGCCTCCAGTGCACATATACTGAGAATGGACTTAACTGTGGATTAGGAGTCATCTCGTACCCAGCAGAAAACTTGTTCAATAAACAGTATTTGCATATTCATAGATTCTGGATTTTCAATGAAGTAAATGAACCTCCAGGCAGTTCCAAGCAACTGGAAGTGACAACAAGCTTGCTTTATCCACTGAAGATACTGCCTTTATAACTAGTATGGAATCAGAGGTGTACAGGGATGAGAAAAACATCAAGACAACACACAACACTTACCTTACCTCACTGTGTTGAACCCTCAACAGCAGCTCATAGCCTTTATGGGAGAGATTCTTGAGACAATATCTCTCTCTCTCTCTCTCTCTCTCTCTCTCTCTCTCTCTCTCTCTCTCTCTACATATATATATTTATTTATTTTGTATGTGCCTATATTTGTATCTTCTTATTTATTTATTTTTCCTTCTCTTGTTAATTGTTAATGCTGAAATCGCTGTATTATTTATTAATGTATTTACTTTTTTTGTGTCCAAACACAAGCCTCAGCTTTCTCTCCATTACAATGAAAAGCTGAGAAGGATTTAATGACAAAACACTAACAAACAAATAGACTTTCTTTAAGTCTTTAAGTTATAAAAAAAAAGAAGGAAAAAAAAAGATAATTGATAGCCAACTTCATTTAAAAAAATGATGTCCCAATGATGTAAAAATATAAGCAGTGGTTCTGAAGCTGAAGAACATATGCTTGGGGCTGGGTTTGCACTGCCAACATTATGTTGCGTAGACCTGCACATTATCACCACACTGTTATGGCCAAGTGCTGATTTACAGCAACATTTCTGTCTTATAAAAAACAGAGGCGCCTGAAGCAATAAAAATGATGTTGAAAATTGTAATTAAGCTACATCAATGAGGAAAACAGATAAAACATCATACCAGGCTATTAATGTGGTCCATATTTAGATAAACAACTGCTTTTGTGTGTATGGGTAGTTGCAGGATGTGCACACATGAGCGTCTGCATAGCTGAGATGTACTAACCACACGCACACTCACACACACACACGTACGCATATGTGGGACTTTTAGTAAATAATCACTTGAATGTATGTGTGTTTCCACGCCCCACACACACACAATCACACACACACACACACATCTAAATGCTCACCGTCACTGCGAATGTCTATCCAGGCAGACAGTATTTGTCTGGTACTGTTGAGGAGGGTCTGGCAGCGGTACCGGCCTGAGTACCCCCCTTGGACTGTGCTGACCTCCATGACTCGACCTCCCACTAGCATCCTATACTGCAGACCTCGACCCAGACCAGGAAACTGGGTTTGGGCTTGACCTGAAATCTCCCTCATGGTCTGGTTGTTGAAGTCCCAGCGCACTGGAAGCTTGTGGTTAGGAATCACAGGGCAACCTGTTTAAAGACATAAGCTGACCTTATTATGTCCTGCTGATGGCTTGATGTGAGAGAAGCTTAATGATGGATGGAATATTAATGGTTGAAGAAAAAAGTCTAAATATTCCCACACTCTCCTCTTCACTGCATGTGTGTATTAACTTCAAAGAGTTTTAGGAGGAGGTTAATAATATTTCTTTTTTAAACATTTTCTTACAACCTAATGATTATTTCACTTTTACGTCTCTGAGATTTCTGCTTCTGTGTGAATGTAAGGACACACAGGCTGTGTATGTGTGTGTGTGTGTGAGTGTGTACCTATGCGTAGAGTGTCTCCACGTTTGATGATGACACTTGCTCCACGACGTGATGCCATGAGGACCCTTCTCCTGCTCAGCTCTTGTGAGATGGGAAGAGCCTTGCCTCCTCCAGCTGGGTATGGAGCTGTATACATACACACAAACACACATCCACAACGTAGCTCCACTAGACATGATCAAGGTGTAATTACATGAGGGTGCGTTGTGAACCCACCGTAGACCTGGATCACAGTAGAGGCGGTGGACTTTCCAATGAGGTTAGTGGCGGTGCAGAAGAAGGTTCCCCTGTCCTGCAGAGTAACGTTCCTTATCCACAGTGAGCCAGAGGGCAGGGTGTAAGCTCCCAAATCCAACGGCCGATCCTTCCTGTGCCACATCACTGTGGGCTGAGGAAAACCTAACAGGCAGAGAGACAGAGAATTTTTGTGAGAAGATGGCATGAAGCCATCAGGAAACAGGGAGAGAGAGAGAGGGGAATGAGTTGCAGCAAAGGTGCCTTGCTGAAATCAAACCAGGGACACGCTGCCATCATAGGGCTGTTTCCACTGCAGGAACTTAGGGGTCATTTTACGGGGCCTGGAATTGTCTCCATAGCAGGAACCGGCCATGAAGGACAATCTCCGGGAACTTTTACTGGGGCAAAATGAGTCCTTGGGGTAGGTACTCTGTGCAGCCCTGAAAAATTCCTGGGTAGTGCTTGAGGTTGACAAAGTGCTGATTGGGTATACTCAAAGCAGGATGTGCTTTTGGTGCGTCGCCTCGGTGACGTCACGATCAAATCTGTCGCATAATGATTATATGATGATTGCAGAATAATTACGTCACCTTCAGAGTCTATCAAGGTCCTACTCTGCAATGGAGACACAACGACTGACAGGACAGAGTGAGAGGATGTTCCTGCCTTCTACTGTTGGCTGATGAACAATCTGCTAACAGTAACCACTGTGCTACCAAGGCACTCCAATATATATGTATATATTTTTTAATACTAGTGCTATTTTCTTATGAACTGGAGCTTTAATGCAGCCTTGACTGCTATGACAACTCATTTGCAAATGCTAATAAACTCAAAGATATGCTGACTCTCTTGGTCCAGGGCTGCTTTAAATAGTCTGGGCTAAATTAAAGAAGATAGATAGTTAAATAATAAATAGTTTTAATTTTTGAAAACAATCACACATACAGGAGGCCTACATAATGACAGCAGATAGTATGCCCCATCATTTATAATCTTTTTTAGGAAAAGGTAAAGAAAAACTAAGACAGCAGACTCAAATCCAATTAAATTATACATTAAATTACTTCAACTTGGAAAACAAGGTGTATAAAAAGAAAATACATGATTAATCATTTTGAAAGATCTAATAAAATGATGGTGACACAAGAGAAACAGAGGACAGAGAACAGGACTTGCATGGTAAATATCAAAAGAGTGAAAAAAGATTGATGTGAGGAAAGCATATCATAGAAAGAGAGACAAGAGACTGCAACCAAATCAGCATGAGAACAATAGAAGAAGTAAGTTAAATGGAAGTGGAGGCACAGTAAGCCAGACCTGAAGCTGGCATTGATTTCTGGGATGAGTCTGAGCTGTGTGGAAGCAAAGTTGGCTGAACTTCATACAACTACTGTGCAGTTCCAAAGAGAGACATGAAAATGTGAAACTATACAAGACGGACTGATGTGTGTGCATACTTTATAGTGGTAATATTTTACAGAAGTTGACAGTGGTGTAGAGAGTAAAGCACACTTTGTTGGACTCAGACCATATGCAGCTTTCACTGCCGCTGTGCTGACTTTTGAAATATTAATACATGCACAGGCACAGATTTACATATGTCAAACATCACAGCTCCCAAGGGGTGAATCAAAGTTCTTTTCAGTATTTAAGGCAAAGACATGTAGCTATCCATCACTCCAACCTTCTCTATTCTGACTGTTAACGGATACCATTAAACTAGAAGGAACAATGCCAAATGTTCCACTAAAAACTAAACAAAAACAGCTGATTTTCTTACTTATGGTGGAAATTAGAATCATAAATGAACTTAAATCACTTTTCCATGTCTTAACTCTCACATACTGTTCATATTTGGGCTTTTCACAGTCTCCCTTCATAATTAGTCTGTATACATAATGTCAAAACCGCAAGTCATTAATGAACATCTATCCAGTCATTAATAAATTGGTGATTAATCCTTAAGTCTTCAAGGAGCAGACATAGTGTAAGTGTAAATGATATATACAATCACACTATAAAATGGTCCATCCTTTTTACAATATTGTCAAAATATCGATATCTAGTTATTTGGTCAAAAATATTGTGATATTTGATTCTGCCCATATCGCCCAGTCCTACTGGTGGTTGCTGTATTTTTTAATAAACATGAGCGAGACACTCAACAAAAAGTGTATCAGATGCACAGAAGATTTTTTATAAAGTTGAAACATTTCTTTTTTGTTTTGTTTTGTATCTTCTGAGTCAAATTAGACCCTGAACAATAAGTGTTAAAATGTTCGTTCTGTGCATGGGGGATATATGAATGTTAAGGTTAAGGAGCTTGTAGGGGTTGGAATGACAGAAGTGTAACCTCTGAAAGCAGTTCAAGTATCAGCTGTGTAAATATGAGCAGGAGTTGAACTGCTAGTTTATGTGTAAGTATTCATAGTATTTAAAGTGTCAGCTAACGTGTAAGCATCCAACCAGTCTAACACCAGCTGTACAGATGTAAACAGTTTACATGTCAACAAATGTACAGTATATGTGTACCAGACACAGACTGCAGACAGATAAAGCACAGTGGAGATGCTGGATGAAAGAAGAGACACTTCCATCCATAGTTCAACTAAAACTGAAACTGTGGTCGAAATCTAAAAACTGACAGATTTGACTACTCGTTGCTTTTGCCTGCCCACCTACCTGACCTCAGTAACATAATATTAATAATACAGGAAGATGAGATACAGTCAAAAATAGTAATATGGATCTCAGGATTATTAGGAACTAAAATGTAAACAGTCAAGCTGCTTAAGGAGAACGATTCACTGTTTCTTACCTTACCTTACATAGGTTCACACAATCTAGTAGCATTCAATGCATTCTGCACATACACACTTGGAGTTTAAATGTATATAATAGCCATTAAATGAATTATTCCTTGGTGCTTTGAAAATCACTTTTAAACTATAGGCTTGAACCCATTTTTTTCCATTACAGACCAGAATTTTAAGTCAGATGGACATACAGTAGAAACCTGTTCTTCCTATAGAAGGATGCTTTTACTGGTTCTGTCTCATGGTGAGTGCCTCTGGCAGAATGGAAAACTTCAAACCAGGCAATGTAATTCTTGCTGATAAAGCATTTCTCATGAGAGATATTCCACCCCAGGGGATTTCAGTGAAAATCCCATCGTTTGATCACCATGAAAGGCTAACAGCAAGTGAAATTAAAGCTTCTAGAAATATTGCAACGACTAGGGTTCACATAGAATGGGCCAAGGCTCTTACATACGACAAAGACAAGCAGCAATTCATCACATTTGAGCCGCAACCAGAGTATCTTTGGTATTTTTGTCTGATAATTGACAAGTGTTTAATAAATAATCAAACATTTTCCTGATTACCTTTCTGTCAATTGATGAATCGGATACCTGCTTCAGCTGTTAATTCCTTTAATATATCATTTAGCATTTACACTCTAAATTGTAATAGTTGTCCTGACTTAACATAAAATAGTTAACTTTATTCGTTATCAAAAATCTGTACTTTTTACTAGAAGCAATGGCGTTACTGTGCCAGTCGGGAGGCAGCAACACATGAAACTGTGTCCAGTCTGCCAATTACTTAAACTCCTGCGCAAGTGTACTACACTAAATAAGCATTTGTTAATACAACATAGGATACCTATTCCACTTAAGATTCTTTTAAGGCCGTCGGTTTGCATCCTTTTTAATATTAAGGTTAACTAATCAGAATTTACAGTGTACCTGTAAATAATTACAGGTTGATATTCTAATTGAATATAGTTAGATAAACCTGGTGGTTTTCAATAATACTCTCTATTGTAACATAGCAGGCATTACCATGAACACACATAATACCAATTCTGACAGATTTTTTAAAGAGATGAGTAAAATCAATGTGTCTTACAGTTCACATATTAAATTGTACCAGAGTACCAGAACTTTAGAACTTACAACAATACTGTAAATTAGAGGTTGACACAACAATGGATGAATGGTATGTGTTCCATTCAGTGCCCAAATACGTCCACCTGAACACTGAGTAACTATGACATTTATTTAGGCTGTAAATACCTCGATCCTCATGAAGACCCAGTGTTGCAAATTGCTTTCTGGAAGGACCATTTCCTTTTGCCGCACTTTACCTTAATGATGTCAGTGGGTCTGACTAATCCATCAGGAGAGGCACCCGGGATACCTGATCTCGTTAGCAAAAGACCTCACTTTGTTACATTCATTCCTCTGACCTCTTCAAAAACTGTTATTGCCTCAGCTTCATTAGTGATGGCCCACTCCATCCAATCTATGCTTCTCAATAACCCCTTATAACAAGGGCAGGGGTGACTTCTTTGGCCTTTGAAATGATGCCAAAATTGCTGGCTGTCAGTTGCTCCTGTTCCTGCCTGGATTGTGAGGATGTTATTTATGTTTAGACTAGCAACACGATATTAATAGGTACGTTTCTGTAGGTGGTCTCGCTGAATCTATGGTTCAGGTTAATGTAGGAAAGGCCATTGAACTCACACCTGAATTTTACTTGAAAAACTGAAAAAATGTTCTAGCTTAGGTGTAACTGAAATTTGACTGATGGCTGAGGTGTATGTCTGGGTTTTTTCCAGTGGCACTCTAGCCCTTTTTGACTCAAGGAAGTTTGGCGTGTGTGAATGTGTGAGTGAATGTTAGTTTCCTCCTGATGAGCAGGGTAACACCCTGTGTGGTAGCTCCTGTCATCAGTGTATGAATGTGTGTGAATGGGTGAATGTGATATGTAGTGTAAAAGTGCTTAGAGTGGTCATAAAGACTAGAAATGTGCTATATAAGTACAGTCCATTTACCATTGAAAAGTGTCTGACATGCGTTCTCCATTAGGGGTTAAGAAAACAGAGAGGTTTCTTCTCCTCTCTTAAAGCTCCTGAGTATCTAGGATTGGGCCTGTGACCCAGGACAGCATGGGAGGAAACAAGAAACTACACAATAAATGAAAGTATCATCTTGTACCGCTCTTGGTGCCTGCATTTCTCCTTCTATCTTCTATCAACCCCTGTTGTCACCTTCCGTTCAAATGAGATGTTTATTTTTAGTCTGGTCTTTCTCAGCCTTACAGACTGCTAACACAAACGCACGCACGCACGCACGCACGCACGCACGCACACGCATGCTCACACACACACACACACACACACACACACATACAGAGATAAAAATATTACTGGTAAACTCTAGTAAAACAAATTATTTTGAGTTTGATACTAAAGGCAACTGCAATGAGAGCCTAATATGATGTCAGGCCAGTGTATGTGTGTGTGTGTGTGGTCTGGGCTACTACTAGAACCAGCTCATTGGGGACAAAAGCCATGTTCCCAATTTGGAAAAAGTTGATTTAGTAGTGTTGGTGGTTAGAGGAAGTGTCCAGTAAATGAATGTGACTCCAAAAGTGATCATGATCTGATGTGTGTATGTGTGTGACAAAGTCGGACAGAGAGACAGAACAGAGGAACAAAGGGAAGAAGAATTATTATTAATTAGTTATTTATTCAAATGCTCAAACTAGTAAAACCAAATCATTAAAACATCACTGACAGCTGCTTTTGTAAATATAAGGATTAAAGGAATAGTTCAACATTTGGAAAAATACTTCTTTTTTTTTAACTTTCTGCCTGAGAGTGAGATGAGTATGATGGCAAAACTAAGCTGGTGGAGGTGGGGTAATATTTCGAGAACATTTTCAATCTCATGTCTGTGTCTTAATTAAAGAGTTGGTTAGCTGTGCATAGCATAAAACTAGAAGCAGGGGGAAACACAACATAAGAAAAAAAAAAGGTTGTCAACGCCTGTAAAGCGCTCTAATTAACACACTAACATAAGTGAATATAAAAAACAACAATATGTGGATTTAGAGAGACCTACATGCTGCAACAATTACTTGGTGAGCAACAGTTTCCTGGAAGCCCGTGGTCACAGTGAGATTGCCAGGTAGCATCCAGCATGAACAGAGAAAATGTGCTCACTGAACGTCTCTGGCTTCAAAAGTTGTTGTTTTTCTTTTCATTTGGGGCGAACCGGCTCTTAAAGGAAAAAGTATTTATTGTTCTACACATTGCGGCACACTTCCACAGGGTTGTGTAAAGGTGTGTTTGTTTGTATCCACTGTGAAACATTGTATTCCTTTCATTTATCGGCTTTCTTGTTTCCACAGCTCGCTCTCTTCATTCCATCTCTCGTTTTTTTCTTTTGTCTTTTTTAAAATGAGTGGTGAAGTCATCAGGAAAGGCTAACTTTTTACTTTTTACATTTAACATGATCAAACAAAGAGAAATATCCCCCCTACTTCCCCCATAGCATGGTTTAACCCTTACACACTGTACATATTCTGACTCTACACCAATGTACATTCATACATTCCCCATCAGTTATTAATACATGTTTGATTTATCCTTTTGTTTCTTCTGTTAAATTTACAATCACTATTTTATGGTCCAGGTGAACATTTTATAGAATTAGAATGCTAATTTTTGTTTTTTTATACATAGCTCAAACGTATACATTTACATATATAAAATGTGTATCAACTGCATAAATAAAATTTAAAAAAGCATTTTATTTCCAATTTTGTATACTGTGGGTCACATGAGGAAAGTCCGGCTAAAAGAAATATGTATATGGTGTTTTTACAGCTCTCAAATGTAAGAAAAGGCTCCAATTTGACCCTGAACAGAATGTAAGGGTTAACAGCTCTGAGCAGTACACTGTGATTGTCCACTATAGAGTGATGTTCTGGTTCAACTTACTGTGCATGGAGCTGAAGTAATGCAGTGTGACTTACCAGTGACGGGGCAGTCCAGAGTAAGGTTGGCACCTGGGTGAACGCTGACATGCCCCCCCACCACGGCTCTCACACTGTGGCCCAACACAATCTTGTCATTCTCCCGTGACACTGCGATGACCGGCGGCGCTGAGGATCAGCAAAAACATCAACAGGTACACACACACACACACACATTGTGTATTAGCTACTCATGCAATGATACATGTGAAAATGTAATCTCCTCTGTTGTCCTATGCACTCTGTAGCACATATCATTACTGATGAGTGTACAATCTTGCTGATACATGTATAGTATATGTACATGTGTATAATACGTGTATAGTGCTGAAAATCCTTTACAGCTCCTGTATACTGTATATAATAATATATAATATACAGTACTATGCAAAAGTCTTGGGCCACCACTAGCTTTGTGTTTTCAGTCATTCTATAATTACCATACATTGATTTTCTTCTCTTCGACCTCCCTGGCACTAAACACATGTTGAACTCTTTTGGGGCGACTGTCCTAAAGCTGATTGTAGGTGATTGAGAGTGGCTTTACTGATGCTAAATTATGATTTTATGTCTATCAAATTATGATCTTTGGCATTTTGAATGGAATGATGTGATTGAAAGTTGGTCTTATACACATATTAGCAAGCTTCCAATGAGTTCAACAACATGTGTATGTAATGCTCAAACCTTTTTCATAGCAGTCATTTTGACATGAAATAGTTGGACAAACACAGATGTTAAAGGTTGAATATGGAGAATGAGCAGAACACCGCCATCTAGTGTCTCAAGATTGTAGTCGCAACAACCAAAAATAATTCCAGCAGTCGGGTTGCCAGGTTCGTTCCCGAGTGTGTCAATCGATCAGCCTGTGCCATGTCAAGTGATGAATCATACAGGGTAACGACTAATTTCGACCAATTAATTTTACAACAGTATTTAACGTTAGCCAGTCTTCAACTGGAAGTCTTTCTTTGAGTGGTGTGTAATCGATTAGCTAGCTGGCTCCCAACTCAAAATGATTGTTTGTTTCTGTAGCCTGATCCGCGTGAGCAGACCAGTCAGTAAACTACACGATAACCCATAATGCATTTCGTTCCTACCCAAGCTGAAATCAGCAGGCTGAAGCGGATTTTATTTTAGCTGTAACTCTGTAAATATACCACTTTATCCACATGTCTAACCTTTTTAGTTGAGAAAGTAGCTCTTTAGATCCACAATGTGACGCTAATTTGTCCAAATAACACCTGCTTAAAGTTTTGTTCCTGCGAATTCGGAGCCACTCAAGTTAGCCGTAGCGAGTAACGCACTTCCGGTCATTTTCACAAAATAAAACACCCGTTGCCTTTTATTATTAAGAAAACCATAACGATAGAGTTGGTGCTTTTATTTTGAAAACAGGAAGCGAACATACCCTCGCTGTAACTAACTTGAAACCACCGAGGTACATTACATTGTAACGGCAGTGGGAGTAGCAGTTAAACCTGTTGGTCCCCCAATTAGGAGACCTTGAGACTCTCCGCAGCAAAAGGCATAAAACGCTGCCCTAATTATGTAGCAATACAGTCATACTGCACATCAAATTAAATAATAGAAACTCCGCTATAAGCACGTCATTTTTACACACACCAAACACAACTCAAACACCAAGCATATTAATGATCAAATATCAAAATCAGAATAGCCTCAGAAAGTCAACCTACTCTCCACATTTCCATTGCTACCGTTTTGATACTTCATGGTACACAAACAAATAGCATCTCATATGAAAGCTAAGACCCTGGTGATTTCAACAGTACCACTATTACTGCGCTAAAAACTCAGTGAACCAGCAGCCAAAGAATACAAAGGTAAACAACCACTTATTTACAGCGACTAACAGATATTCTGTCTTACCTTTGAAGTTTTGTGATGAAAAGTTGTACTTGAGAGCAAAAAACGCTGGTTTTAGTGAGTCCAACACGGCTCTGCTTGTTTACAACTCCATTTCACCCAGTGCCAGCCTACAGTAGCTGCGCAGAAACAACAGACAACCCTGGCAACCCGCAATTCCGGCCGCTAATTGGCTGGTACAATGTACACAGAACGTGTCAGAAGGTCATTGTCGAACCCGTCAAAAATTTTTAAAAATATTAATTCAGACTGCATTTTTTTTTTTTAAATGGAAAAGCAATATTTTCATTTTGTACCCCTCATAACGCCCCATGGGTGTATTATTTAAAAAATATATAGCTTTTAATAAATATTCTACATATTCAACCTTTAACAATGACATTTATTAGGGTTCCATTCCATTTAGGTTTAAGAGAGCCACGTTCCTGCTATTACTCAAGTGTAAGGGAACGTCTGAATACTTACACACTTTAGTCTATAGAAGCTGTTTTTTTAACACTGCATACACATTTCCTGTATTTTCTGGTATGATTTTTATAAAGAGACTGACAAATAATTATATATGGTTATAATATATATATGATAGCATTGCTAAAACAACAAATCTAATGGTGGCTTACGACTTCTGTACAGTACTGTATATTTAAAATAATATATAATGAATAACACAGCTGAAAACAGCAATAGCAATCAGTGTCTATCAAACCTCATTATATACCTGATGAATGCTGGCTACATTGAAATATTGCAATTTAATACTCAAACATTACAGTGAGCAAGACAAAAAAATCTTTCAAAAAAGTTGTGTTTCATAATGATGTATGTCTCTCAGTGTGGATTCATAGTTTTGATCAAATGGAAGTGTATCATTTCTGAGAAGCAGATGAGTGACAGATGTGTGGATCACCAATAAAAGCATTTATTGCATGACATGATGTAATATAATACACATGAACTTAAAGCTGGGGTAAATGTATGTTATTCTAAATGTAGAACATTAAAGAATACAGTCTAGACCTGCTGTATATGTAAAGTGCCTTGAGATGAGTTTTGTTGTGATTTGGCTCTATATAAATAAAAATTGATCGATAGATTAATTGATTGAACATTGACACCATTATTAGAGTTGATATTATAGGAATAAAAAGGCTCACCTGCCACCTGGAGCTGAGACGTCTCAGAGTCTAAACCATGTATGTTAACAGCTGTGCACTTGTACTGGCCTGTGTCAGACTCTGTGGGCTGCACGATGTGGAGTTCTCCTGAGGTATCCCATGATACCCTGCACACACACACACACATACACACACAGAGGAAACATGTATTATCAGAACCTAAAACCTAAAATGCTGCTTAGATCACACTTTTGAATAAGAGAAAGAATAAAGTGTTTGGGATGTTTAGACGTACTGTAATGAAATGATCAGTATTACAAGGTTTAGTTATTGATTGCAAAATGTTCAACCACACACTTTTCTTTTCTTAGTACACTAGATTGTAGACTCATCAATCAATGTAATTACTCGCTATATGAATAGGGGTGAAAAGTTAGGAGGATTCTAAGGGCCTGTGACTGACAGGGGCCCTAAAAATGTTTCAACATTAGTTCATTTTTTAAAATCAACATATCACCATTAATAGACATTAATAGAATATTTAATATACAATTAAACTGACACTTTATTTTAATGCAAACTGTTGCCTGCATGTCCCCACAGTGTTCTATTATCACAGCTCAGTGTCAGTAGATAGTGTACAGTTAGTATTGGACTATAAGAGTTGAAGTCATCACAGGTAGAGGTGTGCTTCCAGAAATTGTGCATGGTTAGTGTGACCAATGTGATATCTTTTCATGAGGCCCAATGCACATACACTCAGATTGATCTGGACTGTTAAAGCTATGCTCTGCTTTATAGATTGCTTTACTTTAACCTTCACAGGGCAAAGCCAACACACTAACAGCGTGCTCTTAATAATGCTCAACACAAATGCTGAATGGATATTTTAGTTTATTTACTCAACTTCACTCGCTTGTGATCAATTTCTTTTCATCCAGAATTTTTTTTACTCTATTTAGATAAGATAAGAAAAGATAAAATAAGAAAAAAAGACCTGTTCCAAACCTTTCCTTTGCTGCTTTCCTATAATCTTTTGTATAGAGAGACACAGAGAGGATATGTGTGGATGTGTCTGGACAGGACTTAAACTGACTTCAACTTCAGCTTGAACAAAATACTGTAATTTGCAGCCAGCAGCATTACTTTAGAGGTGTGGTCCAATTACCAAATGTCACTAAAATAGACAGAAAATTGCTGCTTTTGAAGCAGAAGCAGCTCATTTTGTGTCACTCACTCACTGATGATTGCTGTCACTTTGCTTTAAATTGCTGGCTGCAGCTTATGTATTTTGCAGCTCGGCAGGTCACTCATTCTCACTCAGTCGGTGCTTTATAAAAGAGCACAATAGAGAGTTTTTAAATTCTCAAATCAAACGTCTGGCTGTGTAGCCGATATCAAAATTGGTCCTTGGTGACCGCTTGGGATGTCTTTGTCAAAAAATGGCCTTGGCTTCTCTTCCAAAGAAGTTTGGCTTGTTTATAATATGTCTGCTCGTCTGTCTGATTGTGTTTCTTGATTGAAGTCAAAGCTCTCAGCAACTTAATGAGTACATTAATATAATTAGAAATGGCCAAAACTACAAAAATAAGACCAAATAATAATCATTGGCTGATAATAATAATTTTCAATACATTTAAACAACCCTGTAAGCTTGACATTGTGTGTGATGCTACCTGTCTGAATACAGAAGATGTGTTCCTGTGCTGCCACATCTAAAAGGCTAGGAAGTGCTGCCAAAGCTGTGGAGTTGAATATATAGGACATTTGGTCCAAGGTGGGAACATGTACATATACAGTAAACCATTAGTGCATTGAAAACATGCTATCACATTCCCTGGAAAAGCAGCAGCACGTCTCTGTAGAGGAGCTTAGGTGTAGTATGGAAATCATACTGTACCTGTAACATAAAACCAACTGAGGATAGAGATTCAGTGTATAGGTTAACCCATACATACTGTTTACAGTCCAATTTGACCAATTTTTTTACATTTGAGAGCTGCAAAAACACCATAAACACATGTATTTTAGACAGGAAATAAAATGCATCATTTAAGAAAAAAATAAAAAGTGCAGCTGATACACATTTTTGTATACGGGTCAATGAGGTTTTTTTTGTGTCCATGTGGGTTAAAATGTGAAAATAAACGTATGAATAATTTACACACATTCTTTTTTTGTGGACTCAGCATCAAATTTCTGTTTTTAATCCATTTTGAGAGAATATATTAGAGGATTATGGCAAAAATGTCTAAGTGGTGTAACCATAAAAACATTCAACTTGCTTAAAAACAGTAAATAGTCAATAAAACACCATATCAAGTAGTTTGGCATGATCTTACATTATAACTTTTATATTAAATAAAGCTAATGGAATACAATTGTTCTAAATATTACATTTAATCTTGAGAATCATGGAGATCAGATTTGTTTTAAATGAAGTCATTATTAGTATAAGTCCACTTAAATACACTGTAGGTGATAAAATATTGAATATTTATCATTGTTTTGTGGTTACACCATTTGACATTTTCAGGAGCATTCAGTCTTACTTTTGGTAAAAAATGGTGCAAATGTCATTTCAAATGATCTTTACTGTTATTGCAAGTATACAACGAAACTCCATTTGAGCAGTCCAGAGCAGCATAATAAAATAAAGTAAGATATAAGATATATACACATAACACACATGAGCCAAGCACATCTCACCCATACCCATGACCGCATACACATTCATATCAATACCCATAAAACTTCAAATATGGTCTAAAATATAAATAAATAAATAAATGAGGGGTAAAGTGACATGACAGTAATCACAGTTCATTATTGAACTTTTAAAACTGTTGTTAAGAGATTTTTGAATTGCTCATCTTGCCAACCTTTATTTGTCACTGACCCGTAACATTCAAACATATTGCATTCATCATATTCTATAATGATGAATACAACATGTTTGAATGATGGGGAATTTATGAATGTGAATTGGTGAAGAGATGAATTATGAGTCAGATTGTGAACAGTATGTAAGGTTTAAACAGAAATACTATAGACTTAAAGATGAGTGTACAACATTGTATGTATTATATATGTAGAGGAGATAGTCAATACCTTTATTCTTATGTTTACACAAATATTTATGTAATGGGAAGCAATATAAGGACAAATAATAATAGTTGCTGTACTTTCTTTCCACAGTAATAGTGATGTGAACTGTTTACCCTTCAATGAAAGCAGCAGACGTCAGTAAATCTGATAACAGTTCTTTTAAAAGGTCAGCTCCAGCACAGTGTGTAGTAGAGAGCCAACTTCAGCTGTTATCAGACCACTCAGCAGCTACACGGCTTTGATAAAACGGGAGTGGAGGGCTAAACTGTTAGAACATTGTGTTGTACTCCACATCCACACGGGTCTTGTAAATGTCAATCAAATCTCCGTCTCTACCTTTGCTTTGAATTGGAAGTCTGTCTCCCTACCTTAACGATTCTCTCTTGTGGTCAGATTAAAAGAAGACTCTGACATTTTAGGAGGGAAATGTGTCATCATCAAATGAGCAGATCAATATTAATTTCATCTCTGTGCATCCATACAGATATTTCCAGGATGTGATTAGACCTGCTGGGCACCACAGAAGGGGAAACTGATCTCCATCAGAATCTAACGACTCCAAAGTTATCTTATTTACATGGTGTATCTTGTGCCTTTAATACATGTTAAAAAAAGAAAATGAGACATGGTGGTATCAGCTGGGAGCAGTGGCTGCAGGCAGGACCTCAGAAGACCTGTCCTCATGTTTGGGGAAGCCAGTACCTTACCCCTGTCTCCATTCTTTGTGTTTAGCTAGTCTAGACATTTCTGTCCTGAGTGCACAGATGAAACTGATATTGATCATTTTTATCTAACCTTGTCTCTCTCAAAATGCCAGACTGTACCTAAGGAAAACACAAGCCAGAGAAGATACAAGTTAAAAATCATTAAGGCCTCAATGTGCTTTAACCCTCTAGTTGTCCTCGAGTTAAGGAAGGAAGGGAGGAAGAAGGAAGGAAAGGAGGAAGAAAGAAGGAAAGGAGGGAGGGAGGAAAGAAGGACGGGAGGAAGGAAGGACGAAGGAGGGAAGAAAGAAGGAAAGGAAGGAGGGAAGGGAGGAAAGGAAAGATGGAAGGGAGGAAGAAGGAAGAAGAGGAGGGAGGGAGGAAGGAAGGGAGAAGGAAGGAAGAAGGAAGGAAGAGGGGAAGGAAGAAAGGGTGGGAAGGGAGGGAAGGAAAGAAGGAAGGGAGGAAGGAAAGGAAAGGAAGGAAAGACGGAGGAAATAAGGAAGGAAAGTAGGAGTGAGGTAGGTAAGAAGGAAGGAGGGAGGGAGGGAGAAAGGAAAAGAGGTAGGGAGGCAGGAAGGACAGAGGCAAGAAGGACGTAATAAAGGAAGGAAGGAAAGAAAGAAGGAGCGAAGGAAGAAGGGAAGGAAGGAGGGAAGGGAGGAAATGAAAGAAGGAAGGGAGGAAGGAAAGGAGGAAGAAAAGGAGGGAGGGAGGGAGGGAGGGAGAGAGGAAGGACGAAGGAGGGAAGGAAGAAGGGAAGGGAGGAAAGAAGGAAGGGAGGAAGGAAAGGAAGGAAGGACGGAGGAAATAAGGAAGGAAGGTAGGGGGGAGGTAGGTAAGAAGGAAGGAGGGAGGGAGGGAGAAAAGGGAGGAAAGGAGGAAGAGTCAAAACAGATGGGGGTCAGTTTGACCTGGGAGGAGGACACGAAGGCTAAAAACACATTAAATTGACTCTGACCACCTCTAAAGGCAAAGCTGTTTTACTACTTTTCTTTGCGGTTGTGGATAAAGGACGGCAGAGTGAGACCTCTCCTCCAGGGATGCTTCCCAGCCGGGTGTCACCTCCAGGAACTCTGACTTTGGCATGTCTTTGTAATGGTACAAATGGTGCACGCTTTCACACAGTCTCTCTTTCAACACATTTCTGCTGTTGCACTTGGTTGCACACAAGAAAAGTAGTGTAAACCCTGGTTGCTTTTGCAGTGACACAGACTGAGTTATATGCTGTTTCAGAGAACAAGGTGGGTCTTGCATTGTTACCCAGTGTTTACATTTATAAACTGGGCTGTGTTTAATTTAATTACAGCATGTCTTCTGTCTTACTGACACATAGAAGGACTGGTTGGTGTCTGGTTGTGATAAAGTTGCCATGTGTTCTTAATGGGAACAAGCAGATTACAGGGTACATACACATACACACTGGGCTAAGAGGTGGAGGGGTCATCTGGGGTCAAATAACTTTTTTATGAGCAATCTACTAACATGTAACTCCAGCTATGTTTCTGATAAATGCAGAATGTAATGTTAGACTGATGTAAGAGGGCAATATTTGTGTGGTTTCATATTGCTTTTTCTTCTTACATGCTCTCTTTTTTTCTTTCATCTTTTCCTGTTGTATTGTATGTTGTATAGTATTGTGGGTTTAAATAACTGTATTGTTGCCCAGCGCAATGGCTAATGGAGATCCTAATAAACTAAACTAAACTAAACTAAACTAAACTAAACTAAACAGTGAGGTCATCACATTTGAACCTGACACCATGGTGCAAAAATCAGTTAATTGATTTTTTATTTGATTTTGTCAGAGATCAATAAGACTGAATTAGTTATGTTAGGTTATACTCATTAATGAGTGGCATTTCCTCCTCCTTTTTTAATTTTTTTTAATAAACTATTGAAATGGTGCATGTCTTGGGATGTGGTTGTTTTGTGAATTTTCATGATATAATCTAGTGTTATACTGTGCAATATCAGTACTTCATGTATACTACTAATTTGAGTTCAACAGTGCAATATTCACTTTAAATCTGTGCAATAACAAAATCAACTCAGGTATATTATCACACAATGGCAATAATTACTTTTGAACATAATGTCACAATTGTTTTATTACATTTTTTACTACTATTGTATTTTATTGCTTTTGTTCTTTATTCTTTTCTTAATGATGCTCTTCTATTTTACTCTCCACTGTGTTGCTGTAATAATCCACATTTCTCCATCGACAAATAATGGAATATCTTCTCTTATCCTATATTTGACCAGATCTTGCTTAGCGCAGTGAAGATAGGAATCAAACACGTATTTTAGCTTGATTTTATTTCCATTTTAACACTATTAATCATATATAAATGATTTTGTCAAGTGTTGCTTTTCTATTCTGTCTTGATGCATTTTATGTTTTATGTAAACCACTCTGAATTGAATGTGCTATATAAATAAATGCCTGCCTTTAGACTGGATAGTGCACTGGCCGAGCCTCCCGTAGCAGTACTCATGCACGGTTCAGCAGATTTGAACTTGTAACATAATAACAGCACATAGTCCAGAGGTTGTCAGTGCCTGTTAACAGGGATTGGCTTGGATAAATCTCGAATAGGCTATGTTGTTCAAGATATTTGAGCAACAAAAAAAAAAAGCCCTCTCTCTCACCAGTCAGTCATGCTGTGATTGACAGCGCCTCGAGCAAAGTGGTGATGGCTTCCATATGCAACTGCCTGCACCTACGCAAAAGAAAGCCCCAGAGCAGCAGCTCCCAAACCTCAACCTGCACTTCAAACCTGTGAGTCGAGCAAATAAGAGTTTCTTCTTTTTAAGGTAGGGCTCTGAATTTGAGCTGACAATGACATTACAGTGCAAGTTCCCAAAAGGGCAGAGTGTGTGGTCCGTTTCCTGTTCCCATTTAAATGCCTTTTCAAAAGGTCATCAATATTCATAGGACCACAGCTAGTCAATGAGACAGAAACTCAATAGCACAGTTCACTTGTGTGCCACTGGAAATGCCACACACTGCAGCGTATTCACAGGCTGTTAAAAATAAGCATCAAAGTTTAGAAATATGTTGCATCAGCTCATCTGAACAATTCTGGACACATTACAGGAAGTGAAATTGATGACCCCAGAAACCCTGTTCAAATCTGCTGGCTCACCTCACGAGCACATGAGGTTTCATATATTTAACTGCAGTGTCTGCAATTCATGTTGTCTGTTTTATCCTGTTTTAAACACTCAACCTGCCTGCAGGAAGAGGAACCAGTCAGGCTAACAACATGCTGATCTGTCAAATTGTTTTCTATAGTTATAACATATTGCTTTGCTGATACATCCTGTACCACAATATTGGCCTTTAATAGATGTTCTCCATGAACACAACTACTGTATATGAGTCAGTGACAAATAAGTGTTGGCAGGATGAGCAATACAAAAATATGTTAAAACTAGTTTTAAAAGCAGCATCAGGTTTGTTGAAATGTACATTTAGTATTTTTGTTGGTTTTATATCATTTAAATGACATTTGCACCATTTTTTTAACCAAAAGTAAGACTGAATACTCTGACCAATGTCAAATTGTGTAACCACAAAAGAATGATAAATATTACATATTTTATCACCTACAGTGTATTTAAGTGGACTTATACTAATAATGACACACATTCATACACCGTTGGCACAGCGACATGTCTTGCCCAAGGACACATCAACAAGTGGACTGGAGGAGCCGGGAATCGAACCACCAATCTTCCAATTGGTGGAGGACTGCTCCACCTCCTGATATGTATGTATATGTATATATATATATATATATACTGTACATATCTATCTATCTATCTATCTATCTATCTACCAAACCAGATGGCTCAATCAGGTAGAGTTAGGTTCAACACATTTTTCCATGGGATGGATATATATGTATATATATATATATATATATATATATATACATATATATCCATCCCATGGAAAAATGGAAAAATGTGTTGAACCTAACTCTACCTGATTGAGCCATCTGGTTTGGTTGTGTTATGCTAAAAACATCCACTAGATGTCACTTTGTCTTTCAGTAGCCTTTCCAGTTCACCTCCAAACAGAAAGCGGGAAGGAGAAACTTTAGCTGTTAATTAATTTCAGAGATTAACAAATTCAATTCATTTCTTGAAAAAGTTCGTTTTTTATTTGACTTTTCCTACATGTGTTTGGTATTTGCAAATGTATTCAATACCTCACCATGAAGGGACTTATATCTTAATAACTATGGGGTTTGTTTAAAAACAACAACAATTGATTGTTTTTATTATTGGCTCAAGTAAGTAAAAAATGTAAAGAAAACACATTTCCATTGCTTTTTTCTTGGTGATGACATTAAAGGGGTATTCACATCCTGAAAAAGGTAAAAAATACCACTCAAACAAAGATGATGAGAATGAAAGATATGGCATCTTTTAACCTCTTAAAACTGACTTTATCTCACATGTGAGTGCTGCAGTGGTCTTTTCATTTTGAAGCTTCATACAAATCCACCCATTGGATGATGGACTAGGTTTATTAAACGTGTTGTATTGATTCACTTGTGTAGCTTTGGCAAGAGTCATTTATTTGAGTTTTTATTTGGACTTCTCCGATGACACATACTGTGGTTTTCATTGTCTGGAGGTGCATTTATCCCAAACACTGCTGTTATAATCAGTCAACACTCTGTCCTTATTGTAGCAAGTATCTGCCAAAAATGTTATTTGATGTATGATATCATGATGAGAATATGAGACAAAGTTGTGCGTGGTAGCAGAACTTTGACAAACACTTGTAGGATTAAAGCTACAGTGCTCTGCATTACCTGTCAGTGTGCTGCAGGAAAGCTCCATCTTTGGCCCACGCTATGCTGGGAGGGGGGGGGCCCAGCACAGGGCAGAGTATGGTCAGTGATCTGGTAGCGTTAGTGAGGAAGGCATTCTGTCCAATGCTGATGTTGATGTGCTTCTTTAAAGTGGTAGGAGAGGTCAGCGGCTGTCTGATGATCACTGGTCTACTGCCAGATGTCTTCAATGGGGAGAGCTCTGACCAGTTGGGCAGTCTGTCTGTGGGACAAATGTGATGCAAATTTAGAATAAGTAAGAAAACATTTACAGGTAATAGAGGAAAGAGTCGATATTCTGGTCTGCCAATATGATGTGAGAATATTTAAGACAATTGTTTTGGTTGATTAAGATAAAACAGATAATGGCCTGTATCTGTCATCCACTTGCTATTTGATGGAGAGGAGAGAGTTTGATTGATGATGTAGTTGTTGTATGTTCCATGATTGTAATGGATGGCATGGAGTGACATTTGGTTCTTAGCCCCTGTGGTTTATGCCGGGAACACACCGAAGAGTGGTGGAAAGCAGCCTGCGACGAGTTGCCATGAAATCTCTATGTAAACTCAGGGTGTACAGCGGCGGTGATGACGAAGTTCACTGAATCCAGTCCTCCTGAATATGTTCATGACCTCATCGTTTGAATGACCTGCCTGACAGACTCAAATGAGCAAAATTTGATTCATTTTCCTCAATCACTTCTGAAGATGCATTCCTATCAAAAGCCTAACAAATGAGATGACAGACACAGAGAAGGTGGTGGGAAGAGAGTTCATAAGAAGCTGAGGTCATAATTACCTTTAACATGTGCAGGCCTGGTCCAGAGCTTTTGAGCAAACACGTGGGTTAGCAGTGAGGAGATGAGCTCTGAGGCCTGCTCCTGCCTGATCTCTCTCCTGTCAGCCTGCAAGGTAATATTTATGAGCCTTTCCTCCAACTTCGGATGCAAGGAGACCTCTTGGTCACCAGGAGGCAGCAGATACACCCCTGATATGACCCCGAGTGGATGACCGTCCCGTACGTGATTGTTATGGCTGTAGCAAACAGCCCCCCTGAACTCTATGTCGTTATAGGTATTTGCCACAGTTGGTCTGCTGTGACTACCTATCAGCTGGAGGGTGAAGATGTCTGAGGCGGGTCCAGCGATGCATTCGTACACCCCGATGTCCTCTGGCCCCAGAGAGTGGATCTTCAGAGAGCGAAATTTGGTGACGTCCAGGCGTTTGGAGCTAGGCAAAGGACGTCCGTCTTTACGCCACATGATGTAAGCTTTGGGGAACACTTTGACAGGGCATTTGATGACCAGTGATGTGTTGGGTAGGAGGTAGGCGTGGCCACCAATGGTCAGGTGGAGGCGCTTCACCTTACGTGTCTGAATGTAGATTTTATGATCATTGGCGCTCATGAGTGCTGGGCACATTTTAACCCCAGGGATAAAGCCTCTGGGCTTTGTTGGGCGCCTCAGTGTCTTCACTGGAGTCTTCTGTGTGTCTTTGGTCCTCATCTCCTTCTTATGCTCTGTTGTTGGAAATACACAAATAGAGTTTTTTGTTATCTTTTTTTTTTTACAGAAAACCCCAGAAGCATATTGCATTCACGTTTTCTGAGTAATTTTTTCAGTTTTCCGTAGTAATCTTTTCTGAATTAACGAGATGCCTCAAAATCCTGCCAGAAGCTCCCATCAGCAAATAATGTTAACCCACCGCTGCTCCTAATCTACAGAAAAAAAGCATCAGAGCTGAACATCTAGTCATGTTGTAACATGAAACTAATCACATTATAACATGAAACGTGTCATATTATGAAGTGAAAGTCATAGTTGTTTACTCTGAAAAACAGAAAAATTATCTCAATTTTGAAAAACAGAGCTTTTTATTTTTTTCTTCAAGTGAATGCAATACGCTTCCATAGGAAACAGTTTTTTGAAGTTCGTTTTCTTTAAAGTGACAGAACAAAAATATAAAAATATAAGTAAATTTGAGAAACTTAAAAGTGTTTCATTTCATTTCAAGCCCATGCCAACCCAGTACCCACATAGTCTGTATTTAACCCATGTGGGACCCATTTGGACATGCTGGCCTGTCATAAACAATGCTGAACTATTCCTTAAAGAAATGAAGCCTAACAACTATTCAGTGGGTTGTTGTGTACTGATTAATGCTGTACTGCTAGTCACCACATTTAAACTGGGATCAGTACAGACACACAAATAAAGAAAAGAAAACACTTCAGTCTGTAACTTCACTGAGCTTTGATTGTGGAAAACATCAACTTACTTTGTACAGTATCTCATATGTATATGTGTATGTTTTGTTGTATAATGGGTGTGATATTTGACTCACCTCACATTTAAAAAGCAATACACAAATGTCACTCGGTCATGTTTTTATCAACTGAGGAGCATACCACTCACTTCACTGCTTACCAGTTAGCTTTAGAATGGATTTTCAGATTTGACTGATTATCTTTAAAGCATTTCATGGCTTAGTGCCCAGCTACACTGGCGAGTTATTATTCCCTGATAACCCAGAGCGCAGCCTCAGATCAGCAGGCAGGGCCCCTCTGGCTGTACCTGAGTCACAGCTCTAAATGAAACCTGTGACAGGCTTTTGCAGTCAGGGATCCTCAGCTCTGGATCTCTCTGCCTGAACATCTGAGACCTGCACAATCACTGACATCTTTCTCTAAACTTGATACCACACCTTTTTATTCTAACATGTCTGATTTATTTCATAACTACTGTTGATTTTTTGTTTTATTATTTATTATATTACATACTGTTCATATTCTGACCTGGTTTAAGTAATGTCATTCATTATTGTGCATTCGTGTTTTCTTTTGGTTTGACACTATTTGTTTATGGTGTAAAAATGTTATCTAAAGCGAGAACATTTATAATTATTTCTGTTAATTTATTAAAAAATGAAAGATGCAACATTAGAAAGGTAGGTTTTATGCTAACCTTTAACATGTAAACCCGCTGCAATAAAATGAATCATTTTGAAATATTTCTTATTTTTGTGTATTCTGTGATTAAAACATTTTAGGCTTAACGGTGTTAGTTAAAGTGTTTGAATTTTTTTTTTCAGTGTTATTATGACTGTAACAACATTAAATATTAAACAATTAAAAAACATTTACTCAGAGTACATCAGCTTAAAAATGATGTCCTGTGTATGATAATCAGATCACTGGAAAAGAGTGATAAAAACCCTGAGTTTACAATAAAGTAACAAAAAAAAAAGAGTAATAAATATGTTTTTAGTTCAGTAGAAACATTTTGTTGTTCCACTGTGGTTTTAAAACAGAGCTTCAAACAGACAGAGAGATTTTTCATTTGATGATTTGAGCTGTATTTTAATCATGCAACGTTTATTCTGTCCCCAGAGTGACAGCTGACAGTGTGGATGAATTTACACCCTGATTACATCACTGCAGTCAGAATAACATGAGACAACTGTGTGATGATAAATGGAAATAAAAACCAAAGCAACAGCCTTTATTCTCTCATTAGAAAAAGAATCCACACGCTGTTAATTAGCTCCCAAGATTATAAAATGTAACATTTCAGTCAGATGGACCTCATCAATCATTGACTTCCTTTGCTTTGGTAGCAGAAACTGTCTAGCATTACTTTAAAGTTTTGTTTTTTATGTATACTGAGAATAATTTGTTTCATCTAAATATAAAGCAAAAAATACCCACTCCAGACTGAAGTCATAATAATTCCCACATGTATCTTAAACATAGCCTACTTTTTATATTTGGAAATAGTTTCTAGTAGATGTACACTTTCTTATTCTCTTGTAAGATTATATTGTTTACATTTGACTTGACTGAATATAAATTTTTGAGGGTAAAACAGAACATTCCTGCAGGTAATTAGTATCACAGCTTAATGTTACGTACTTTATTCATGGTTCCAAAGATGTCGCTCATAACAATCCCTCCTCATAGCCTGAAAAAGGCAGCGTTACTGTCTGTGGAGGACAGCTGATGCTAGGCTCAGTGAGAGAGCTAGACTTAGTTTAACTTGATTTATGATATAGGCCTCTGAGAGACTAGTGGCTAAAGAGGAACTCAGTAAACAAAAAAAAAAGCCAGTATAAAGCCTGTGTCTCAGTATCAGTGAGTCAGCATCAGTTCGGGCTGAAAACTACAAGTGTGAAAACTAAAAAAAAACTGTACAGTCAAGTGAACTGAGTTGCAATATTTGTAATGTAGGTGACCAGATTGTGACAAGGAAGAAAATGCATTGAAAAAAAGATGACATTTCTGGTTCTGGTGCATTTGCATTGATCATTTTTTAAAACTATCCATGAGTCTGACAATGTTAATATACAGCAATGCTAAATGGGTCAGACCATACCATACCCATACCATGCAACTATGGGTCCCTGGTTGGATTCTGGCCAGGAGCTTTGTTGCATGTTACGTGTTTGTCCACTCTGTATCTATAATAGTGTTGGCAAGATGAGCAACTCAAAAATATGTTAAAACTAGTTTTAAAAGCAGCATCAGGTTTGTTAAAATGTACATTTAGTATTTGTGTTGGTTTTATATCATTTGAAATGACATTTGCACCATTTTCTACCAAAAGTAAGACTGAATGCTCCTGAAAATGTCAGATGGTGTAACCACAAAAGAATGACAAATATTACATATTTTATCACCTACAGTGTATTTAAGTGGACTTATACAAATAATGACTTCATTTGAAAAATGTAAATGTTTCCTGATCTCCATGATTCTCCAGATTAAATGTAATATTTAGAACAATTGTATTCCATTAGCTTTATTTAATATAAAAGTTATAATGTAAGATCATGCCAAACTACTTGATATGCTGTTTTATTGACTATTTACTGTTTTTAAGCAAGTTGAATGATTTTATGGTTATACCACTTAGGCATTTTTGCCATAATCCTCTAATATATTCTCTCAAAATGGATTAAAAGCAGAAATTTGATGCTGAGTCCACAAAAAAAAAGAATGTGTGTAAATTATTCATACGTTCATGTTCACATTTTAAGCCCTTTAAATTTGACTAACCCACATGGACACAAAAAAAAATGTAATTGATCCAAACACAGGAAAATTCTCCCATGAATAAAAATAATAAAAATATGCTTGAAATATGCGACATCAAACTTGCACTTGAACTAATCATAAGGTCTGAAAAGCTTTGGATAATTTAAGTTGACCTGACTTAAAACTGACAGCTTTACTACATTGTGTTGAGGATAAAATGAATTGATTTAAGTGAGACTGTGTAACTTTTGAATGAAGAAATACCCCATTCTCTGTCTTACAAACAGAAAGACCACCCTTGCTCAGTGCATTATACACTTAGAGGTTTGACTGCTACAGCCTTAATTGGACCAGTATGACCAGTAACTTAACTTTGCAGACTTCATGACTTTGCACTACTGCACTACTTCCAGATAGCATATGGAAGTGGGCCACTTTAGGTAATGATGCTGTACAGCTGGTCTTCTTCTGGCATGGACAAAGTGGATGTGAGCCTAAATGGCCCACATGTAAAATTGGAAATATGTCCCAAATGTCCCAAATGAAATGTGGGTCATTTCTGGTAAAGATGCGGTGCTCTCAGGTGTGTGTATTCTGGATGTGGGCCAGTTCTGGTTTATCTGTTTTTTCTTGGTTGACATATGGCATTGCTATTACTTTCTTGTGGCCCAGAACTGTAAAAAAAATTCCTAGTGTCGCAAGAATCGGGTGTCAGCCATAGCAATTTTGCTATCTGGGCTGTTCCACTATGTTTTAACATGATCTTATAATTGTTGCCTTTGGTCACAGTTGCCGCTGTTCAAAAGTTCATAGTTTCAATTTAATTTCAATTATTATCACATTTACAGTGAGGAGAGCATGGCAGGACTAAATTCCTCTAGAGGTCTTACCCAGAACCTTTGGGTACAAACAGGCAATCATTTATCTGACCTATGCCCAGGTGGTATATATTTTATGTCATGTATTTATTACAACATAGGCCGTACTATATTTAACAGTGAGAAGGAAAGCTAAGTGAATTCCACAGGGCATGAGCAGGGAAGCGAGCCAAGCAGCATGACACCTTTATTTGTGCACTGTTCCATATGTCAGCTAAAAGCATAACACAGAATAACTCCTGACAAATAGAAGCAGTTTGGGTCGGTGTGAGTAATGATGATTGTAAACCACATTGATTGATGGTCATACTTAGACTATGAGAAAATGCAAACAAGACCTTCCTCCCTTCCTCTATTGGCACTCAGGGGCTAAATAGGGGGGAATTGCCAAATAGATTTGACATAATTAACTCAAATAACATGTTGGGAGATAAAGTCTGAGGCGGAAAAGCTGCTCAGTTTACGGTTTCATGGTTACACAATGGGACACAAGTTCAAGGCGATTATCACTGGATGGAAGGCCCATATCTAAGTCTAACCAAGAGTATTCCCAGCCCTACTGACCACTAGCTTTGGGATCCATCAGTATGTCAGTGATGTGGACACACTGCAAACTTTTAGCTACTTTTTACTTGAAAAGGTTTATAGATATAAAGTCAGGTTAAGCAGGGAAAAACTGTGGAGAAGTATTGGACCAAGCAGAATTTACAACAGTAAAGCCAAGTGGATTTGGCAAGTGTAAACAGTATGCAACGGTAGAAGAGTGAGAGGGGTTCGCTGTGTCACATCTCATCTCACATTTATAGCCAGGAAGTAAACAGCATTTGTCAGTATTTGCTTTTTCTGTCCTGGATTTGAGGACGCAAAGGCAAAGGCAAGGCAAGACGAGAGGGAGAGAGGAATCCATCCAGCCCATGTTTACTGACTGGAATACCAGTGACACAACTATTCAAAGTTGCTGAGATGTCAAACTTGCTGTTACAGTCTATCTTATACTCACACACCATCTGTATAATGACAGACACTGTAATCTTTCTTTCTAACCATACCTGCCATGAAGTGGTGCCTCTGCAGCACAATTATACTGTAGGAGATTGGGGGACAAAATCCACAGTCATTGCAAAAATCCATTCTAATATGGATTATAGCTAATATGATGATTGAACAAATAAAACAGGCACCGTCTGCTGGCAGTCAGATAGATTTGTTGTTGGTGTTTTATCACAGTGAGAAACATACATGCCAGGATGTATGCCTCTGTAAGAGACTGATGGAAACCTCATATTAGTTTCAGAACAACTTTAGACCTATGGGATGAAGACTGTGGACTTTTTTTCCAAATCAGTCAATACTCACAGGTACAGTCAAACAGTATTTGGTCACTGTAATCATTCCTCCTGTCCATGCTGGCTGTGAGAGATGAGGAACACAATTGGAAGTTGACTTTTCTAAGCATAAAAGTGTGTTTAATGGGAACCTTCCAAAGTTTCAGTGTTTTCAGCACAAAATCTACTCTTTGTATCTCTTGACAGTTTTCTGTGCAATGAACAGGTACAATGAAAGGACACACACAGAGGGGATTTTGATACTGATTTGTGTAACTCAGGTTTTGTTCCCTGTTGCTTACATTGAAATCTCTTTAAAAATAAATATTTTCATGAACAGTATGGAGAGGAGAAACAATCTCAGTGACCAAAATGTACTTCAATGTACATATGGGTGGCTCAGGTTTGTACTCTAAGTGGAGTCATGCTATGATTGTTTTGCTTCTTGCCTAATATACAGCCATTAACTCTCAAGTATAACATGTAAGTAGACAGATTTGACAAATTACAAGCAATTCCTTCAAGGAATAAAAAGCCTAACCCACCGCAGCTTCTTGACAAACAGAGAAAAACAGTCCTAAGCTCCACTCAGAAGGGATTTACCTCTCGAGAGAAGGCTGGGTGATTTGAATTCTTTGTAACAATGGAGAAGGCACAACGTTTTTGCTAACATATCGTCCTATTTTGGAACTCAGACAGTGATACTAAGCCATTATGAGAGCAAGAGGTTTCAAGCTCAAGTGGCCTGATCTAATTTAGCTATAGGTAATTCTTCTGTCTTGGTTTGTCTGCCACAATACAGTATAACTGACTGAGGTGCTATTAATAAATATATATCCATAAACATGATATTAGTAATAATACACTACATTAAAATGACTATTTTCTGACTGCCAGTTGATGCAGCTGATGAACATACAGACATGTGATGAAATGATCAGATCCAGATGTTTGGACATGAAGACTCACTGAATGGCTTAATGATTATGAAAATGATGTGAGTCACTTGTTCTTCTCAGTCAATGACCCCACTGAACACATGTGGGAGATTTTGGAGCCAGAGATCTCTCTCCACCATCATCATCATCAACTACAACCTGGAGCTGAAAATCCTCGCTAACTGTGGAGATGACAGTGGACTTCAGGAAGAGCGCCCTAACTTCATCATAGTCAACAGCACTGTGCAGACTGTGGACACCTTCAGGTTACTACAGTCTACAATCTACAGTCTCCCAGGATGTGACATGAGAATCCTACATCAACACAATCATCAAAACAGGCCAGCAGAGGATGTAGTTCCTATGCCAGCTCAGGATGTAGGAGCTGTCTCAGGAGCAGCTGATCTCATTTTACACCTGAAGTCTGTTCCCTCAACATTCATCCCTGACTGGTTTGGATGGGCCACCAAAACAGACAGGAACAGACCAGGAAACGGACCAGTCTGGTTTGCAGAAAAGATTATTGGTGCTGATCTGACCTGACAACACATCCAGAGTTAAGAAGCGTGCAGGGAAAATGAGTCACACACCTTCTCACCTCTGGTAGGCGCTACAGAACACACTACACTTTCTTTCCTCTTGCTGTCACACTTGGGAACAGTCAACTCAGTCACTGTGCAAAAAACCTGTACCAACAAATTATATACATGTATACATATCATCCATTACTGTCAAATATATATTTGAGTAGGTTATAGTGTACATAACCTTTATATAAAGTAGCGCATCACTTATTTAGCCATACAATATTTATTTCAGCACTCCTTACACAACTTTGCCTTACTTGTATCCTGTTTAAAAGTATATGTATATTGTATGTTGTCCCTTTGTTGTGTCTAGGACCAGAGTGATACTCGACTTTTGGTGCAGATGCCGATATTTGGGAATAAAAGAGTTGAGGGATCTGCAGAGTGTGTGATGATTCTGTGTTTAGTCATCACTGCATTAAACACAGTCAGGGAGAAGCTATGAGACACTGCAGCTTTAATGCTGGATTTGAATGTTAAAAGCTTGCAGTGTAATAAAATAAAATAAAATAAATATGTCATGTATGGCCCGACTGATACTGGGTTTTTGGGGCCGATACCGATACCAAAATTAGGGAGTAAAAAAACTCAGACATTCCAATAAATTGATATATTGCCCGATAATCTTATACACAGAATATGCATATGTGGTTATCAAATCCCTGTGATAAAGATATGTAATGGAGGCACACTGCACTGAAACTGTAAACTTCACTGGGAATTCATTCATTATAAATTCCTACAACTAAAGAAAGATAATAACAACAAAAAACACATATACATATTAACTTGAATTAAGAAAAAGGATTCTATATACATAAAGCCCTGCCTGTATAACTTAAAAAAAATATTGGTGCATATGGGACAACATCTAATAATTGTTTCTATATGTACGTCAATCATTTGATGTTATTATATTTGAACATATGTAGTTTATGAGAATGTGTATATTGAGTTTGTTGTATAGGATTCTTTCAATTTTTTTACATGTTTAAATTAACTGTAGAACAAACTAAACTATGTGTCTATTGTACATAATAGTGATATCTTTAGGTTGAATAGTTTCATCTGTTGTGCATATTTATGATGATTACATTCAAATTGAAATACCTTGTATGGGTAAAAATACTTGGAAAATAAATCTGACAAAACACCAAATGAGTGAATATCTTTTGGAGGAATGTTGTCTCTGAATCTCTGACAAGAAGCAGCAAATCTGTTTTGGAGGCTTGTGGTGGGAAAACACCTTGCTATGACACTTAATATTAGTTTTTAATTTGATTTATCACCCATCTGTGTGACCTTTTGACTATATGCTTTATAACCACCAGCCCTCCCTGAATTAGAAACCATAAAACTAAAGTCCAGTCTTCATATCACATAAAAGTTTCAATTCAATCCAAAGGTTGGGCCAACACACTAATATGTACCCTCTGTAATGATTCACAATATGCTGACCAATGCCAAGTACAACACTGTGTGGCCTATCTAAAAAAAGACTCCACTTAACACATCTGTACATTCACAGCCCAAAATACAGTGGTGGAATCTGTACCTCTCCCAGTGACTCAGCCTTGACCTTAATTAACCAATGGTTTTGGTGGAGAGAGAGCAGCAGCTGGAGAGAACATTTGACCAAACACACTTAGACTCTCAGGAGTTGCTGTGACATTTGCAAGGCATTCAATCAAATGTGTTTTACAGTCTGCGTCCCAGCTGAGGTGAGTTACAGGGAATCAGATTAAACGGTGGCTCTCTGAATGTGGGAACAATGCTGTGTACTGAGTCAACAATCAATAAACAGCTGCTGAGCTCCATGCATGATATTCACATGTCTCTGCCACATGTTGGGACTATATACAACTCTTGGCTGCCTGCCTGTACTATATAGCACAGTATGTTGGCATGAAGACTGAAGATAAGCTTGACTGGAGTTTCAAAGTAAACTTTTTTCTTTCATATGTTCTTGTTCAAAGACAGAAGGGGCTGTGTTGATGGTTTGATAGAGTGAGACCCCGCTGAGGCCTGGGGAGTGTATACATTGCTCACAGCTCCATGGGTAATTACTTTCCAGGCATACACATGCTAACGTTGTGTTCATGAGAATGTTTTAATTAGGCTGTAATCTGGCCAGTCACGAATACAGTAAGACTGGTAAGACAGAGTAAAAATGAGACTGACATTGACGCATAAAAGCCAACCTCATTGATTTAGTATTGTACTCTAGTAACATTGTCAGACACCCTCTCGCTCTTTTGATGGACAGTTTAAAAAGAATAGATGCAGCAGAACCAGAGATAATGTCTTCTTCTTTGTCAAAACCTTCAGCCTACACATAACCCACAGTCAGTGTTGGGCAGTTGACACATTATGTGTTACAGTAATATGTGATTACTACAAACTAATCTCAGTAACACTCACTTTTCACTCAAAATTGTCGTTACCTTTCAAACTACTGTTCTTTTTTGTTTGCTTATTGGCACATCAGAGGAGCTGCTAGTGTATTTGCACTGCTGCAAGTGTAGTTGTATGTCAACACAAAGCAGCAGTCCTGACACAATGTTGTTTTTAGTTCTGTATTAATGTTCTACTGTATAAGGGTCAATGAGGTTTTAGTGTCCATGTGGTTTAGTCATATCTAAAGGGGTTAAAATGTGAAAATAAACGCATGAACAACTTGCACACATTCTTTTTTGTGGACCCAGCATCAAATTTCTGTTTTTAATCCATTTTGAGAGAATATATTAGAGGATTATGGCAAAAATGTCTAAGTGGTGTAACCATAAAATCATTCAACTTACTTAAAAACAGTAAATAGTCAATAAAACACCATATCAAGTAGTTTGGCATGATCTTACATTATAACTTTTATATTAAATAAAGCTAATGGAATACAATTGTTCTAAATATTACATTTAATCTGGAGAATCATGGAGATCAGGAAACATTTACATTTTTTTTAAATAAAGTATTTATTTGTGTAAATACACTTAAATACACTGTAGGTGTAAATATATATCCATTTTAACATATTTTTAAATAGCTCATCTTGCCAAACCTTATTTGTCACTGACCCACAAATGTGAACATACAGTACATAAATGTCTTAAAATGTGTGTGTGTGTGTGTGTGTGTGTATGTGTGTGTGTGTTCTTACTGGGACAGGCAATCATGCGGCAGGTTCGAACGAGTGGTGGTGGGGGTAACCCTGAACACAGCTCCCTGGCCAAGGTCACCTGTTGGCCCATGGCTGTGAGCTGGCGACACAATATGTCCCTGCGCTGGATGCCCAAACCACAGGACACCGAGCACTGTGGAGTAAACACAAAAGAACAGGAATGTTTCTTCATTCAACATCATTATCGTCAACATCAAATTTGAACAATTCTGCAAAACCCTGGATTTGGTTGTTTAGTGTCACTGATTTTAACATATAATTGGTATGGTTAAGTATGGTTAAGGGTTTTTTGTACAGTCAAAAAGACAAGATGTGCATGGAACAATGGCATTTGTAAATTGTGCAAGATTCATGTAAAGTCCTGGACATATGGTTGTAATGGCTGTTCAGTAAATAAAACATAAGGACACTGCACAATGAAAGCTAAATTCACAGTTCAGATGTATTTAAAAGTTTATCTGAAGTGAACATGAGGCTTTAATCAAATGGATATCTTCCAAAGTCCCTCTTTTTGTTGCTTACCTCAGCTCAACAACACAAAGAGGGGATTTTGTATTGAAAGTGTGTACCAAATAAAACAAACGTATAAAACAAAGAAAGTGTGTAACTCTGGAAGATATCCACTTGATTTGTCTCAACTGGCACAAAACAAGGACTGTGAACTATGTCCCCCATCACTTACATTGTAAACACATTAGGAAGGATCTTTTAAAAGTCATTATAAGCAGGAAGAATGATTACAGCCAGGAAAACCTCTTTCAGTACAGTATGTGCACCTGGATATTGTTTTCAGACAGACTTGAAAAATTGTGAACCCATTCTAGTTCATTTTTGAATGTTTTAAAATAACTTTGTACATGTAGCCGTTTTAAAGATTAACTACACACCCAAATTCTGCCAGTTCCCTCCCAGCATATTTAAAAAATGCAGCAGAGGCAAACAACTGTCGGGGTGGTGGCCTCCTGACTGCAGAGTGTGTAATGTGGGAGGTAAGGGGACACTGGCTGACCACCGTTCAGTGTAGCATTAACAGTGATGTAGAGTTAACCGGCCATGATGCTGCTGTCAGAAACACAAAGAGCTCTGACAGTCACTAGGGGGACATTAATGGCCCTTTGTTAAAGTTTTTGTGTGACACCTGTGTTGTAGCTGAGCTAGCTGAGGCTCTCCAATGAGTGTGTGTGTGTGGGGAGTGTCAGTGCTTAGCCATTATGTGTTAGCATCATTTTTTTTTATATACGAGTCAATGACTTTTTTTTTTTCATCCATGTGATTTAGTCAAATTTAAAAGGGTCAAATTTGAAATTTGAAAATAAATGCATGAATGTTTTTAATCCATTTCCTGAGAATATATTAGAGCATTATGGCAAAAAATGTCTAAGTGATGTAACCATAAATACTTTGTACCAAATCATTCAACTTGCTTGACAATGGAATACAATTGTTCTAAACAATACATTTAATGTGGGGAATCATGTCAATCAGGAAGCATTTACATTTTTTTTTTTTAAATTAAGTAATTTAATATGTATCATTCTTTTGTGGTTACACCATTTGACATGTTCAGGAGCATTCGGTCTTACTTTTGGTAAGAAATGGTGCAAATGTCATTTCAAATTATATAAAACCAACAAAAATACTAAATGTACATTTTAACAAACCTGATGATCCATTAATTTCATGACATCGATAAGTCTCTACCAGTCTAATGTCCTGTTGCTACATACACTATCAGTATGTTAGATAGTAAAGGAACGGTTAAGTATACTATTACCACACCAGCAGGTTGCTCACACTGAAGCAGACCTGTTGAAAGAAGTCAACTCAAGCAAGCTCCCTCCTCACATCTCTGAAAACATTACAGCACATTTCCAAACAGGAACTTTGGATAAACAGAGTACATATTTAGTCTGTTGTCTAAAAAACATTTAGACTGTACAGCCGGCTGTTATTAAAGCCATGTGTGAACATGAACTGGCCTCTTCTGTCATGCTGGTGATGTTTAACCTGAGATGGCCTGCTTCAGGAGAAAATATGTTTCATTCAAGACTGCTTACATGAAAAATATGAAATAAAGAATAATAGATTGTTTTCATTTAGACATATGGAGTGGACCATATTATATTTGATTGGATTTACTTCACTTCTGAGAGCAGATCTGCTAATTACTGCAATTCCAACTGACACTGATTACGTCATTTTTCTTCAAAAAGTCAATGTTACGAATGCCATTCAATATTATGGAATATTGTAATGTTAAAAACAACTGGTCCATTATCTCTGGGGCTTACCTTGCTCCACTCTCCTCCTGCCAGGTAGGGCAGACAGTCAGTGGTACTGCAGCCTCTGTTGGTGGCAGGCTTGCCCCCCCAGCAGGACCTGTCTCCTAGTCTCCTATAGGCCCCTGTGGACAGGAGCTGCTTACAGTACACCTTACGCACCTGAAGGCCCCCACCACATGACTGGGAGCACTGGAAAATAAGAGAGAGGCAGGAAGGATTCAGTCAGTTTTTATTACACAGGGCGGGCACACACGCACACACACACACACGCGCGCGCGCACACACACACACACACACACACACACACACACACACACACACACACACACACACACACACACACACACACACACACACACACACACACACACACACACACACAGAATCCCCACCTGCTGCCAAGGTTCAGTCTCCCAGGATGGAGGACAGTCCACCTGGTTGCAGGGTTGCAGAATGGGGGGTTTGAATTCTCTGCACTCGTCCTCTGAAACGGTCAGAATATCCTGCTGGTCGACGGACAGCAAACGCATGCAGAACACACTCCTGGTCTGTATGCCTACGCCGCAGGATGCAGAACAGCTGGTCCACGCTGTCACTTCCCATCTGCAAACACAGATAATGGAGCAGGTCAAACACAGAACACAGCTAAACATGGGGAAACAGTATGATTTCCATGTGGTACTGTTAAATATAAAGTAGAATTCATTGTGATACCATATTATTGTAAACAGAAAGACAATGGGGGAAGTATTTCCTCAAATTTTCTGATGAGTCCCGAAGCTTCATGATTTGTATTCTTCTGTCCAATTAGCTGTCTGTAACTGATTACTGTGGACTGTTTTCATGTTCCACAACATGGTTTGGTTAAACCTGGCCTGGTGTTGCTTTGACTGTATCTGTATTGTTTTTTTTAGTTTTTCACCTCAAACAAACACAATTGAGGTGAGAACAAGTGGTGGAAAATGAATGAGGTAACTTGAATTTGAACTCAAAGTGCCATTGGGTGTCTAGACATGGAAAGAATCAACCTGTCCTCCCAAGAAAAATGGACATTCAGTTGCCAAAAAATGACCTATAGTTACAATTGAGTGATGGACGCCTTCTAGCAGCTGTAGTAATTATGAGCTGGAGAAGTGATGCAGTTCAGATGATGTTATGTAAGGTGACAGATGTCCTCATTGGGAGGAGGCGGGTTGGGTGGATAGATACAGTAGATAGTTAGATGACAAAAAGTAGACTGAGCAGCAGGAGAAACCTGTTTACAGTTTGTTAAAAACCATAACCGCCATTGTCGTGCTATTTACTGTTGCCATGACAACAAAGGCTGAATAACTTCAACCCACACCATTTTTCTCATTTTAACCCTTTCACTAACTCTAACCAAGTAGTTATTGTTCCTGAATGTAACCAGACCTTCACCACAGTGCTGCCACACCATGAAATCCCCTATCATTATTTCTCACAGTGATTTGTAACAGTTTAGCAATTAGAAAACACTCCTATAGGTCGTTCCAGAGTGCACGAACAATCAACATATAATATGGTCTTTTAATTATGAGACTGTGTTGGACCAAATGTCTGTCATACATCATGTCTACATTACTTCATACAATGTGTAGCCATACATCAATAGAATCCAAAGGGTGTGTTGCTTTATTAGACTATTAGTCACATTAACATGCCAAACTGTGTCTGTCACAGTTTGTTGCATTAAAACACAAAAAGTACATTTCTTTTCAATTCTATGTGAAAATCATGAACTCTGTCTGTTACATACAGTACTCACTCACTGTAACTATTTAAAGACCGTGTAAAGTGAATTCAGACTTTTTCTTCTAAACACATTAAATAGGTCAGGATTTAATGGGAGGGTCTGAAAATCATTAGCATAAACCCGCCCCTGCTGCTGTAGAGGTATAAATACATTCAGCACACACTACTACTACTACAGTCTACAGTTAGCCAGTTAGCCGAGCTAGCCGCCGAGCTAGCCGCTGAGTTAGCAGCAGAAAGCTCTCAAACGTAGCGTCCATGTTTCTGGTAGAGGTGGTGACTTTGATTGACAGGTGACACTTGGTAGGGGGCGGGGTTTAAGTGGACTCGGCGGGCACTCCCACAGCGTTTGGTAGCAGAAAAAGACTGATTTTTACACAACTTTGAAGCCTAATTTCATATATTTTTTTAATCATTCAAATTTGGCAGGGTGGTTAACAACACCCTCAGAACTCAGAACACATATTTATTCTTACTTTACACAGACTTTAACAGATTGAAAATGCTAACTTATTTACATATTATGAATTTTGTTTGTACAGCTTAGTTGTGTAATTATGTTGTATACATTTTTTGTTTTTATAAAAAACTGCATGTGTACATATTTAAATGTGATACAAGGAGTAGGTCTCTGTCAGGCAGTAGTAGTAACAGTAGTACTATTAACCTGAGAAGGAGCTGTAATTGGTCTATATATTGCAGTGTGCAGGTACTGCTTTGTATTGTCATGTCATTGTTTTCATCAGTCAGCATTTACTGATGTTGTGTAGACGTGCACATGACTGCTCTCACCTATATTAAGTTACTCCACTCATGGTTCTAATGGTTTTGTATGTAAATTGCTTTTAATGAAACACTCCAAGTCTTTCATGTGACTCCATGATGGTCAGTTGTGTGCAATGAGCTTGAACAAATCAGGTTCAGCTGAGCTCTCTTTGGGTTACCTGCTTCACTGAGTCTAACATTGGTGATCGCTGATAAACACAATCACAAAGCTGGAAATCAGCTAGCTCTATTAGCTCTAGGTCCTTAATGACAAGCATTAAGAACTTCATGACATCATGAACTACTTAATGTGACATGAGATGAAACAGTGACTGACAGAGTAAAATAGAACGTGATTTACATCGATGTGTTGTCAGCATTTATAGTAGATTATGGAGAATCAACTTATTGGTAATGTGTTATAACTAAAAACCGTTAAACATCTGTGCTGCAGTAGGAAATGGTGTCCTCATAATCTGACTGAAATGTTTCATTACAATTAAATGAGCTATACTTGACAGAAAAAGGTATAACCCTGAGCTGCTGAGTGTCAAAACACTGTCAAACACTGTCAGGACTATTATAAGAAATCACAGATACTGAACTTTATTATGCAGCCATATCATATCACCCTGCCTGCATCTAGAATCAGCTGCAAAGTCTCTATATGATACATTGATTTTAAAGTGGATACATATAGAAAACAGTTGTGACAAATATATCATTTGCAGGAATGATGAGTCAGTTTTTCAAGTGACAGCTGACTGGATGTTGACAGATTTTGATCAGATCCACTGTAATGCAGCACAGGTTACTATGGTGATTCATAAGAGTTAAATGGGCCAGCTTCATGATACTAGAGAACCCAATGATAGCTAACACACTAATGTTGCTTTGTGATTTAGCTGAGCCCAGATTTTGCGGTCACTGTATGTCTGTTGCACAGCTCATTCCACAGTCTGAGTCACATGAGAAGATGGTTAGTCAAATAAAAAAAAAAATATTATGAACAATGTAATGCTTGAATGCAGCCATCAAATCACATAAGTCTGATGCCACCAGGCCTATCACTGATGATCACACATCAAAGGGATATAAAGCAGGGTGGTAAATGAACTCGTCCTTAACAGCTGAGATATCTCAGGCAGTACAGAAATGACAGATTGACTGAGAGGCTGAGAAATCACAGAAACACCTTGATAATTACAGATGCAGGTATATGAATGAGCAGGTTTCTGTGCACATTTCTTTTGGAAAGCAAATTGGTTTCAGAAATCTGTCCAGAGAATGGTCCTCACTTAATACATGGGCCTCATATGGAATCCTGCTTTCTTTATTGTTTTCATAAAGTTCATAAAGTCAGAGAAAATACAAGGCAAGAGACGAATCCCCACTGAGAAGCATGATGTATAGCAGTCATTTGGGGGGAGAGAGAGAGAAAGAGAGAAGGAGGGAGAGAGAGAGAGAAGGAGAGAGAGAGGGAGGGAAAGAGAGAGAGAGAGAAAGAGAGGGAGGGAGGGAGAGAGAGAGTGGGAGAGAAAGAGAGGGAGAGAGAGAAAGAGAGAGAGAGAGAGAGAGAGAGAGAGAGAGAGGGAGGGAGAGACAGAGGAAGAGAGAAAGAGAGGGTGAGAGAGAGAGAGAGAGAGAGAGAGGGAGAGAGAGAAAGAGAGGGAGAGAGGGAGGGAGAGAAAGAGGGAGGGAGGGATAGAGAGAGAGAGGGAGAGAGAAAGAGAGGGTGAGAGAGAGAGAGAGAGAGAGACTTATAGATGGACAGAGTGGTAGAGGCATTCTCAATGTGTTCTTGCTGTTGGTTTCCTCAGGTACATGGCAGCAGACTACATACTGTGTGTTGTGTGTGGTGTGTGTGTGTGTGTCTGGGAGAAAGAAAGTTCACGTGTGTGTAAAGCCCTGCACTCTGCAGCTGCTTCCTGTAAATGTCCATTAGAGGAGGAGAGAGTGGTAAATCACTGTGTGTGAATCAGACGTGCCTCCAGTCTGCAGGACTACTAGATGGGCAAATATCCATCTGCTGCCTGGAAATGCAGTGACTTCTAGCACGCACACACACGCACACACACACACACACACACACACACACACACACACACACACACACACACACACACACACACACACACACAATATGTATTATGAGCATCTTGTGACCGTTGAGTTGCAGGAACTTGTGGATATAAAAACTAATGTTCTTCAAAGATCATGTGTACCAACACCTCTGTCATTTTATATCCTGACAAGACTTGCTCTACTCAATCAAGTCTACACTACATGCCATCGTGCTGTGTGTCCAAGTGATGTGAGTTATAGAAAAACAGGATATTTTAAAGGAATAGTTTGGGGAAATATCCCTTTTTGAGTCAGGTTTAGCCTAGCTTAGCATAAAGACTGGAAGTAGGAAGGAACAGTTAGCCTGGCTCTGACCGTCACCTCTGAAGCAGTGCAGGTAATGAGTTAGCGGGGTGTGTTTCCCCCACACTGCTTTTTGGAATGTGAGCAGATGAACCAGATGTAAGGTATCAGGGCACTAAACCTGTGAATGATGCTGGTTCTATGTAGTCATCTTTGACTTCTGAGCTCATTCAAAATCTCCATTGTTACTAAGGATCTTAAGTAGTACATACAATATCATGTCTATATGCATGTCTATGAATTGAACTGCACTTTTCTGAACACTCTATCCAACATGCATTGGCAGTGAGGGCATGGCTTTGGATTGGAAGTTCAACCCATTCATTCTCCACAGAGCTAGTTTAACATAGGGCCTGAAGAACTAATCAAACAAATAATGATAAATCCCTCTGCTTCTGTCATAACATATGTGGTCTGTATACTGTCTAGCAGCACAGATATGGGGCCTGCTCCAAAGCTATAGCAAAAACAATGTAAACAGCATACAAACAATTGCTAAAAATGTATTCAAATAACATTTCAATATTGATTCTTGTACTAAAACTAGTACTTGTTCTTAAACCAAAATGTCAGCTGCCAGCCTTTTATTTTAGAAGGTAAATGTAGGCTGATGAGTCATTCAGAATCAATCAATATTTGTCTGTTAAACATAAACCAGGAAACCGAGGAACAGAAGTGTATGTACTGCTTAGCATCAAAGTAGCATACTCTGCTGCTGACTTATGAACTAAAACTGTCCTGGAGGGATCTTTTGCTTTTATAACCACTGCTCTAATGATTAACAACTCAGCTGTGCTCAAACAACCACAGGTTTTCCAACAAATTGCCCCCATCAACCACTGAAGATCAAATCAGACTACTGATGGAGCTGTTGTGTTTAAAGGGACACTCTGATTTAGTGTCTCTCCCCCCCCTCCCCCCCCACCACACACACACACACACACACACACACACACACACACACACACACACACACACACACACACACACACACACACACACACACACACACACACACACACAGACTAACCTCAGCATAGTAATATGTGTATAATCACAAGGGAGTTTGAGCACTTCCACTAATTTTCATAACAATCCACTCATTCAAAACCACAATGTCAAAAAAATTATCACTCCATTTCATTTTCCAAGAACGACGAATGTCTGTGCTTAATTTCAAGGCTTTTTAAAAAAATGCAATATTTGTTGTAATATTTGGTGGAGCGATTGGCATCCTTATAGTCACGCTGCTAACATTTAAACAGGAGGGGATGCAATATCCTGACTTTCATCCCCTAGTATGAGTCAAGCTCAAAAAACGCTGGATTCTACATTATCCATAAAACTGTCCACACAAAGCAACATTTGTACCAGTACCAGTCAAAGGTTTGGACACACTTTCTGACAAGGACATTTACCTGTCAAGACCAAAAAATTAAGTAGTATTAAGTTCTTATTCATGCTACAAAACCTTGTAAGATTCTACATAGATTCATCAATGTTAAGCTAACCTTCACTAAGTAGTTTTTTACATCTAAATTCTAACTAAAGCACAACTGCACAGTGCCTTTCAAACATAATGCAGGATTACTCTGGTAATGCCCCATGCTTTTTCATTGTTAATATTCCTTCTTTTCAAACTGTTGTCAGCAGAGATGACTATGACAGCTTACTTTGCTCTACTTTTACATGCAGGCAAATACAGACAGGCATCTGCAGCTGGCTGATGGAGGGAGAAGCGCCAGCCAAAAGTGTTTAACCTGAACAAGAAAGGTCTGATTTTTCATCTGTTTCCAGATGTCTTTTCTATGCCTTTCAATGTTATTTCATTTTTATGCCTCAGATCAAAGTGAGCAATCAGCGTGTTGAAAAAGAGGCTTTGGCTGCTTTGGAGATTGATTTCTGGAAGATCTATTGGCTTCTTGGAACTGTTTTGCAGCACCCAGGCAAGACAGAAGCAAGTAGCCACAGTGAAGCAAATGATGGGATTCTTGTCAGTGTCAATCAGGGGAAAATATGAGAAGACATGATCCAAGTTTGAAATGAAAAATGACTGCAGCTCTGCTTTCTGCCAGAGTTGTACTAAGCCTTATATCAAAGCCATATACAGTATTCAGCCATTTACTTGTGTGTGCTGTTTCATGTAGGAGCTGTGTATTATTAGCCACATGGTAATCCTTTTCCCAGAGCAGGAGGAGAATCCAGAAGTGTCTCCAGTACAGCCAGAGGGACAGCAGACCAAAATAAGTAGTATGTGTGCTTGCTGCCACCAGCGTCTGACTGGCCTTATTTCATTAAAGGGACAGACGTGGCTAAATCAAACTCAACTCAATCCGGATACGGCCGGAGCCTTCAGTCAGTGCTCTGCGTTCATTTCGTCCGTATTTCTGCACGTTTCCATAAAGCTTACAGATACAGACCAAACAGAGCAGTACCACCGGAAACCATGGGGGGGGGGGGCAGTGTTGTTGTCACTACTTGATACATAGCTCTAGTGAGACAAGAACTTTTTGAGGAAAGGTTGTGTGAGTTGGTTAGAAACTTTAAACATATTGTTTTTGTCTTTTATGCAAGAGGAACATTATCAATATCTTCTCCACTGTCGCCATGTTTGTTTTTGAGTTTGTTGTTGTCATAAACTTTTGACTCTGTGCTGCCCCCTGGTGGATGTATTGGTTAACATCCATGCCAACGTAAAGGACGCATGGAAGTATGTGAGCAGTGACGGTAACATTGTTTGAAAAGGACGGATACATTTTCGTACGTACGTTAATAAAAAACGGGCCTTTACAGTATCATATATATTGTGTATCCAATTGCTTGGACTCTTCATTGAAGGCTTAAGGTAATATAATACTCAAAAATATCTCCTCACCACTGTGTGATGTAGATTTTTTTTAGTGCCCAATCTGTTTATGTTAAGGCACAAAATCTAATTGATTGGAGTTTGGAAATGTTTAAGATTAGCCGATGATGGTTAAAGAAGTCAACATGAAATGAGCTGCAGCCTTCCTGAACAATATCACATGTTGAGTTAACTCATGCTTCCGTCTTTCTAGCTCTCTGATGTCACACTACTTCCACCTCTGCTTCTGACAGAGTAGAGTCATAATTCAATCAGCCACAAGAGATTGCATACTGTATCTGTTAGATGTAAACATACTCTAGGCTGTATTTAGTATTAATGAACAAACAGTGATCAGTCTTTAAACCATTAAATGCATCCATACAATTAAACTTTCTAGTCATATTTAATGAAGATAAACCAATGTTGAGGATGTTTTGTGGAATGTAGTTTCATGTGCTTTTTATCTAAATATATCTACACACTAATGAACCTAATGCACATACAAACCCCTTACAGTCTATATTATGTATCATGTTCCTGCTTTTCTCTATGCTACATTTCAATCAGTAAAGTTTGATTTCATCTTATTCAGTCTGGTAAACCTTCATTATCTTATTAAATAAACTGTTTTGCTAACTAAATAATTCAGGATTATATTTGCTGTAATTGTAATGACAAAGGGCAACTGACTGTGATCTCTGTTAGACTGTGATTGGTGGTAACGGGTTGTCGCAAAGTCCAAGCAACTGCCTTTGGTAATGAGATTAGTTTGACATGTTATAAGATGTGTGTGTAATTCATAACAGAAACTAATATAGTCCTTGAGTCAAGATAATATACGCATCAGTGAAATGTGAAACTTGATTGTCTGTCAGTACAAAAGCACTTTATTTTAGTCCAAAGAGATTGTGCCACTTCATCTCAACTCAATGTTCATTGTCGCTAACATTTCTTTGAACTTTCAACCACATCTCATTGTCTTCATGTGAGCAAAGTTCCACACTAGGGTGATGATATCGGTACTAGTTCTACTTGCTGATGAAGACTATGAGATGTGGTTGGAAGTTCTGAAAAGCTAGTAAGTGGATATTGGTTTAAGATTATTCTGTCGTCACATACAAGAAAGTTCTTTACTCTAGATCTTCCACTATTTACCAGTATTCCAATACATTCCATCCAATAGATATAACATACAGGCATTTTCTATTTGAAATAAGCTGTCAGGACTCTTAAGCACACCGCACAACTACACACACATGTTAGAATATCACATCAGACTCATCCTGTAAAACTTGATGGCTTAGTTTGACCTGTAGGCTCCGCTACATGACCATGTTACAGTCATGAGTAGACCTCTCAAGTCTCACACATTGAGCATGAGACACACACGCATTTCAAGCAGTTCACACAAGAAGTGATATATCCCACCACATAGACATTAATATATTATATACAGAATGTAATCCAGACATCCCAACTCTCCTGTATATTGATAGCGGCTCCTTCACGCCCGCAAATGAGATCCAATCTACCGGAATCTGGAGTGAGTGACAGTGAGCGCTAGAGAGTGACTGCGCACGTGTGTGTGTGTGTGTGTGTGTGTGTGTGTGTTTGTGTGACTATAAATGCAGCGCGTGTGATAGCACAGTGTCCTTATAGCTCTGTGATGCTGCTTATTAGGCCAATTGCCCAGTGCACCCCCACCCCCACCCCTGATGTCTGTGTAATCTCACGTCAAACTTTTCATGAAACTTGAGAGCCCTGGTCATGAGTCGGGCTCATTTGGGCATTTTCACCCAATATTCATACATGTGATAACTTGAAACAAACACACCTCAGGTCTCCGGCTGCAGTGGTCCCTCTAATAATAATAATCTAATATGCTCGTTCAGGCTCTGAAGCTTACCTTGGGGGGCATGGCTCGGGGTTACAGATGCGGATCATAACTGGAGGCTTGCTGGATAAATCACACAGAGAGTCCTCCACCTCCTCACCTCGCTTCCTGTTAACACACCTCACTACTGCTGTCTGCTTCCCTGGGCACAGAACAAACACAACGGCCGGTTGGACATAAAAGAGACAACAAGTGTGGACAAAAGAAAGAGTCCAGAACTTTTAAACAGCAAAGATCCCTTTCAGAAAAGCTCACCAGCAGCACATGTGGCTGAGCAGGCAGTGAAGCCCCTGTAGTCCCAGCTGTGCACTTCCCCCGTCTGGATGTAAGTGTCCACATGCTCCTGGAGGTCTGGAGAGATACCTGGAGCCCTGGTGCATATCCCTTGGTTGCAAGGCCTCTCCAGCTGGGGTCTGTCATCACCGCACTCCTCCTCTGGAAGGTCCACCTCTGTCTTAGTGAACGAGAGCAGCACCCGGCACTTCACCTCCCGACTTTGCCTGCCAGGCCCACAGGTGACGCTGCAGGGGGACCAGGGTCCGGGTACGAATCTGAACACGGCGGTAGACACAAACAGAGATGAGGCATTTAAACTACTAGCAACAGATTTTAGTGCGCATTTGCATCTAGTTGTCAAACAATACTTGTAGTCAGTTGGTTACAAGTCTTGCAGCAATCACAGAATAATGAGATTCACAAAATGTAAGACATGAACAAAAAACATAACTCTGTGAAATACATGCATCCTGCATCAATATTCTAACAAGACCCTGGAGCTGTGCCTTCACAACAGCTCCTGTCCTATTTCTGGGGGTAATTTCAGAGGCAGTATTGTATGGTGTTTATCTTCTTATGTATCCTTTTGGAGAGCTTCAACTGTCCAATACTGTGTTCTAATACTGATGCAGTTTGTTTGATGTATGTTTACTAAGCTTCTCCGCACATGGGACAAAATCCGTCCAATGTATTTGGAATTCAGCCCGTATGGTTGCTTCCTGTTGTGCTGAAAACAAAGTTAGAAGATAAGGATGCAAATCTGGATATTGACACCAGCTTGTCCCTTTTTTTTTTTTTTTAGCACTACTATGAGTCAAAGTGGGGACGGGGTCAGGAGGTAGAGGTGGAATGCTATTGGGAGCCAGTGTACAAAGCTTTTTCCTTTCTTTTAGATTTCATATTAAAATACTGTGCCCATCATTGCATAATGTGTGTCTGGCTGAATTCACATTATCACTGCAACTTGTATCTTGTCACTTTCCAGGGAAGCCTGTGAAGCCTGCTCATTTTGTTTGTCACAGTGCCATGAATAACCAGAAAAGAAAACTGGACAAAGCCTTCGTTTGAAGTGGAGCCTTAGATAAAGCCTCCACATGTAAAACAAAGTTCCTGGCTTTATGTTGCTTTTATTGACTTTAGCTTCCGTACAGTTTACTTTCCAACTCATCTAATTCTATCCTGCTTCTTCCTCTTTTCTAATCTGATCTAAAATGGTAGTACTAAAGTTATGTAGTAGTACCTCAGAGTACAGTGCTTTCCATTTGTATACAAAAGATAATGTGGATATAATGAAAAACTAAATCCTAGTAAGAAAACAATACTCTAGAAGATTTATGTAATGAAATCCTGAATGTGCTGACTGGCAGAGTCAGCAGAGTTAAAGTGTGACAGTGAGCTTGTTAAGGTAACTGAACAGAGGTGAGTGGAGAGCTAGGTTCCCTTAAGGTCAGGGTTTCTGCAGGGCTTTCTTGAGGGGAGGTGGCATATATTTAGAGAGAGAGTCCTGTTTCTGGATGGTTAGAGCTCATTCACTGCAGAAAGCTCCAGCTGGGTCTATTATATATATGAGGACAGGTGACAGAATGAAGGACGGACTCCAGTAAATGAGTAGAAAAATCTGAAAATTGATGTGAATCATCATGCTGTTACCAGAATCTGTGTGGGATAGAGCTTTTCTTTATCGCTCTCTTGATTCTGATCAGATCTTAACATGCAAATAAGGCAGGTGGGGTTTACACACTTGAAAATGTACCTGCTGGAAATCAGGTAAAGTGAAGCCAAGCATGTGTTTTGTTCTCCCCTAAAACTGATAAGATATCTAGATACAGACTACAATGGTAAATTCAACCTGACCACAGCTACAGTTCTCTGGGAGGGGTCCACTGAACACACAGATCAATGGTGGAGATTATACTCCCAGTACCTCCCACTCCCACTAAAATGACTGAAGCTGTCCTTCAAATTTAATCCCACTGAAAAACACTCAACTTTACTTTTTAAATCCCAGAAACATTGCACATTTATACATAGTATCAGAAATGGATGTATTTTGCAGATGTATATACTTGCAGATTGTTTATTGTATATAGTCATTTTATTTATGTGGCTACTGTTATGTTAGTTTTTGAATTTCTCCCTAAGGGGATCAATAAATATACCTTACCTTACCTTACTTCACCTTTCTGTGGACGTGAGTATTAAAGTCACAATTGGAAAACTTGTATTTTTGACCAAACAATCAGTGTGTTTATATGCATTGAGTAACCTGGTTAATGTAAATCTATACATATAGCAGATTAGTAACCAGATTTCTCCTCTAATACAGTTTTTATTGTACAAGTGTGGTTTACTGACTTTAGGTGTGTTAATGATAGAAGATGCTGTCTGACTGCTTTCTCTCTCTCTGTGTGTGTGTGTGTGTGTGTGTGTGTGTGTGTGTGTGTGTGTGTGTGTGTGTGTGTGTGTGTATGTGTGTGTGTGTGTGATGTTGGTGCGTCTCTCCATGCATCTACAGTAGGAGAAACTAAGACACAAGGAGAAGATGCAAGTGAGGGAAAGGTGGATGTTTTTAAGAGACTTGGGGTGAATCCTATATTAGGTTCATTAACTAAACAAGTGCAACTAAAGGGGCGTTCTTGCCATATTTTAAGAACACTTGGATTTAAGAAAAAAGGAAAAAAGTGTAGAAGTCCTATACATAAAGCCCTGATCAGACAGAGTGCTTTTTGCATGTTGCACTACACTGCCTATTTTAATGAAGCCTACAATTTGAAAAAAGAGCAGTTTTCTGCATCTATTTTTTTAGCTTTATTGTTGCTAGGTAACCACCACATAATCTGTTCTTGGCTAAACTATAATTTTGCTGTTTTCTGGTCAGCTCACAGTAACTACAGTTACCAGAAACCATGACTGTTATCTCCATGTGTTGTCATCACCACCATAGAAGTCTCACAAACACTGATGACATTAAGTGCTTCTCTGCTCTGAGCTGAAGTTTTTTCAACTTGAGGTGAACCTGCAAGAACACGAGGTGCATACAGCAGAAAAACATGAAGCACTCAGCAACATAACAACTACTGTAGGAGCAAAAAGCTTCACTCTCATTAAAAACATTTAGAAAAAGCTTAAAAGCAGCCTGCATACTTGCCTGCATGTAATGAAGATTTGCTGGGGCCTGCTGTAGGTGTGTGTGTGCTCAAAGAATCTGCAAAGTGTTTGAAGAGCATGTTTGCAAAGAGCTGGATGAGTATAATGTGTGTGTGCCAAGTGTTTGAGGTGTGTGTGAGCTCTGAGAGCTGATGGATCCCAGGGAGCCTATCAGAGCTGACCAGGCCCAGAGCAGCAGGCAGTAATCACATGCTTATCATCAGCAGCGGAAAGAGAGGAAACAGAGTAGGACAGATTCACACAGCCCTGGATAAACTGGCTGTGAGAGTGTGTGAGAGTGTGTGAGAGTGTGTGAGAGTGTGTGAGAGTGTGTGGTCGGATAGGTAAGCCTATGCGCCTGAAAAATGTTCATCCAACATGATTAAGAAGTGTGCAACTATTTTCTACCATGGCTGCTATTATTAGACAGCAGCTTTTTTTAGATGGACGTGGATACAGAGTATAACAAGTCTTACATTAGAGCTGTCTCACGATTATTAATGCACTGTAATAGCTAATACTGTGGCAGTGAATGAGGAGTGACACTCTGAGGACAGCAGACTGCTTCTATTGCTGAGACTCACATTCTATTACACAGGGGCATGTGTGTGTAGGAAAGAGTTTTATACTGTGTGTGTGTGTGTGTGTGTGTGTGTGTGTGTGTGTGTGTGTGTGTGTGTGTGTGTGTGTGTGTGTAGAATAATGTGTCATTATTACTTTTGAGAGGCTGCAGGTGATTGTGCCTGTGGGTGAGTAGAACTACTTGCATGTTACAGTTGAAGTGATCTTTAAATTTAAATGTATTGCTGAAATTTTGCGTTATGCATGAAAAACATTCCAATAACATGGTAGGTATATATAGATATTGCTTTTGATACATAAATAAGTAAATGCACTTTGAGGACAATACTGTAGTCAGAGACAATGAAGTATTTTGACAGAAGGGTGAAATATTCATTATTTCTTCCATCAATGTCAGCTGATAACTGGGTCAATCATGTTTTATTGAGTCCATGTGGTTTAGTCAAATTTAAAGGGGTTAAAATGTGAAAATAAACATACAAATAACTTACACACATTCTTTTTTGTGGACTCAGCATAAAATTTCTGCTTTTAATCCATTTTGAGAGAATATATTAGAGGATTATGGCAAAAATGTCAAAGTGGTCAATAAAACAGCATATCAAGTAGTTTGGCATGATCTTACATTATAACTTTTATATTAAATAAAGCTAATGGAATACAATTGTTCTAAATATTACATTTAATCTGGAGAATCATGGAGATCAGGAAACATTTAATTTTTTAAATGAAGTCATTATTAGTATAAGTCCACTTAAATACACTGTAGGTGATAAAATATGTAATATTTGTCATTCTTTTGTGGTTACACCATTTGACATTTTCAGGAGCATTCAAAAATGGTGCAAATGTCATTTCAAATGATATAAAACCAACAAAAATACTAAATGTACATTTTAACAAACCTGATGCTGCTTTTAAAACTAGTTTTAACATATTTTTGAATTGCTCATCTTGCCAACACTTATTTGACTCAACTGTAGCCTACAAGCCAAAAACAGACAGCATTTACAGATCACACCATTTAAACATCTAAACTGATGTTGACATTTACAGTGACATTTCCTCTGACACGTGTCCATGCTTGTGAATACATAAAGCACTTCAGCAGTTTTGGTTATTCTGATAGAAAATCAACCCCTTCAACAGATAAAATTAGCTTATCTAAATGTGGAAGTTATTCAGTAGTAAAATGAGACAGTTTGAATTTAACAGTGGTGAAGTTTTGTCTGACCTCTGGATTTGAACGTTTCTGTAGTGATCAATCTCTAACTGTTATTACAAAAAAAAACCCATGAAAATGTAAAAGTGCGTTTTTGGCCAGATTACATGTATGTAGTTGTCATGGCAACATTTTATAGCTCATAAGAACTGTGTAAGCACATCATTAACAGTGCTTTCAGCCTTTTTCTTTCCAAAGTTGTACATCACAGTGTTATTTTGTGGATATACTTTACAAGGATGCCACCACAGTATCAGCAGTTTAAAACACAGTATTGCCAACTGAGGAAACAACAACCTTGAGTCATTCTGTTCTTTGTATTTACAGCTGATGACTCCAGTGTTGGATGTACTGAATGAATGAAAAGCAGAAATGCAGAGGATGAAAAGGACATGGGAAGTACCATAGTACCTGCCTTTAAAACCAACAATCTGTTGATGTGATGGTTATTTATTTCTGCTTTAGAACATAACCACCATAAAACCATCAAAAGAGAAAGTTTGATTTATTTTATGAACTCAATTCATTCTCTCTACTGTTGCTCCTGCTCACTCATTCACTCACTCACCATAGTGCTCTCAGCTCATTTATTCTTCTTTGATCCAAGTCCTAAATGTACTCCCTGAGTTCCTCATAAGGTCAGCTAATATTGATGCAGGCGTGTCCAGCAGGGTTAGGGTTAGTAACTATAACCCTTGTAAAGCCCATGAGGAATCTCATGAGTGATTGTCAAAGCTAATCATTTTCTATGTAGACAGAGAAACAATGGCATTGTGACTGGGATATGCACAGTTAGGGGAGGGTGTAGGATAAACAATAACACTTTTGGGTTATGATTTTGTTCTCTAAAGAGAGCACATGTGATGTACAGAGCAGACATTTATCTTGTAAATGATATTCATATTTTACAAAAAAACATGCAATTTAAAAGAGATTTGCATGTGTCTGTGTGTGTCTAAATGTGTGTATGTATGTACTCACGTAGGGTCCTCTGTAGCAGTGTGGTGTTCCTCCAGCTCGTGGGCTTGTTTTAACCAGGGCACCTTGGCCTCTACTGGCACAGATTCTGTCAGAGATACAAACACCAAATTATACTCCACTTAATCAAATCCCAGGGTACACAATTAGCCTTAACTGGCCAAAAGTGATGCATGTTGAACATTAGTGGGAGCTCTAAGCCTTGGTATGCCGGTCTGTATCATTCAACTGTTTAAAATCATAAACTGGTAACAAGGTGTTAAATCCATTAACTTTTCCTCACTTTTATTTTTGAGCGTCTAATGTTGCACTGTGAGTGAAAACTGGATGAGAAAGAACATCCAAGCTAAGACAAAGCTAGCAAGCTAGCCTCTGTGTTAGCTACTTTAAGTGCAGGTGCCACCAAAGATACCAAGTATAACACACTATGGCTGGAATCACTGGACATATGGATCCCTGTGATGATTCAGAGGAGCAATGTGAAACATATATCGAATCATTTGAGCATTATGGCCTGGCTGATGAGATCAGGGATGTTGAGACAGTTCTGGTCCTGCTTAGTGTAATGAGCCCCAAAACATACGGATTCATGGGCAGTCTGATGGGCCCTGCAAAGCCTGGGGATATAGACCGTAAACATATTGTGGATGAATTACAACAGGCCCATGTTGCCCTCAAATCTATGCTGATAGCGGAGAGGTTAACCAAGGTTAACCAAGCACAGTGGGGGAGAGAAAAAGAGGCGAGTACATCGGATGAGAGGCAAGTGATAATGAAAGGGATGAAACACATTCTGACAGAGATAATGAACTGAGACTAAACTTGTTTCTCAAAAAGGACAATTTGCATGAATATCTGTGTTGCCTATGGTAGATGGCACTGGATACCAGGGCTGCTGTTTCTTTGATTTCATGGGACCAGCATGAAAGCTCTGTGAGACATGTGCCCTTGCAGCCTCCTCATATCAAGCTGAGAACATCCACGGGAGAGCCTCTCACACCAGAACAGCTTGTTAAAGTGCAAGTAAGTCTAAACAAACAGGCTGCTGAGTTACCCTTGTATGTAGTAAAAGTGGATGCACCACCACTGTTTGGAAGAGAATGGCTGAGAGCCATTACTGAACTGGAAGGGTTTAAAGACTGTGTATGCAGTACAGCTGGGAGAGAGAGACAGCTCAAGAAGTGTGTTAAAGAAGTATTCTGCTGTTTTCTCTAATGAGCTTGGCACACTGAAAGAAATTAAAGCCAAAATGAGTGTTAAAACTGACTCCATGGCCAAATTCTGCCCACCAAGTAATGTGCTCTATACCCTTTGACCTAAAGCGGAGGGCGACCTTACACACCTTATTGAGTTTGGAGTGATCTGACTGGTGGTGCACAGTGACTGTGCCACAACTGTGGTTCCAGTCAGTAAGAAAGATGCCACAGTGAGACTGTGAGGTTTCAACCAAGCTCTCCGTGTAGACAGATACCTTACTATAAGGATTGACGACATTTGCTTCTCTAGCTGGAGGTCATGGCTTCAGTAATTCTACTAATATTTACCTTTTGGAATAGCACCTGCACTGCTATTGTTCCAGAAGGCTATGGATCATCTTCTCCTCAGGCTTCTTTAAACAACAGAACAGAGTTTACACTTTACTTTTTTTTTGGACCGGTAATATTCCAGAATTCCGGCCACAGAGAACAACTACTGGACATGTTTAAAACAGTACAAAGTCCCCTGGGGTCACATGGTTTAAAAAACAAAAACAAAAAAAAAAACAAAGCAAATATTTGCCACACCACTATTTGGTTTGGTTTGGTTTATAAAAGACTCTGGTAATGAGCTTTTCTAGTCCATCAGCCTGACCTCACTGTACAGCAAGGAGGCCTAACATGGGGGAATATGATTGATAGTGCCACCCAAACTATGCCCCCAGGTTTTGAGGAAGCTTCACACAGCACTCCCAGGAGTGGTGAGTGGAAGTGTTCCCAGATGAGCTACAGGCCAAATTCTGCTACTCCTGCCAGCAGGTCCAAAAAAGAGCTAAGTCTTGCACCTTTTACACTCCTGGATGTGGCCTCAGTCCGTGGGAGAGGATTCATGAGGACTCTGCAGACCTATTTGAGGGACACATATACCTGCTGGCTGTGGATGAACATTCAAAGTGGCCAAAGGTGCGTATGATGGACAACACATCAGCCAACAAGACCATCTGACTGAGGGGCGTCTTCAGTCATCATGGCATCCCTCACGTTCTGTTCTCAAATATTTGCTGCATTCCTGAAGTCAAGCGGTGTTAAGCACATCAGCTCAGCATCGTACCACACTACTACCAACAGCTTGGACAAATGCTTCTTGCAGACTTTCAAACATGCATTGAAATCTTCCAGTGGCATCGCAACAGTGGCTTGACACATCCCTGTTAACTTACCATAACACCTCTGACACAACCAAGGAACCATGTTGTTCCTATGTTGTTCCTCTTGGCTGGACCTCCTTAAGCCCAATGTAGCTGGAGCAGTGCACTGATCCCATGATTCCCAACAACAGCACTGCCGAAAACACTCCAAGGCCAGAGCTTGTCTTTGTTTATGGGTACCAAAAGGGTGGAAAGTAAACACAAGGTGTTGTAATGTCACAAACCGGAAACGCCATCTGGAACAGATGTTGGCCCATTCAGAGCAACCACATCAGGAGGGTGCAGGCTCTGGAGTGCATCCTGCCACTAGCTTCCTTCTGTTAACTCAATGTCATGCTGGTAGTACTACAACTCACCCCACACATTACTCCACTGAACCACCTCACGCTGGAGATACTCAAGTATCAGACTGGCACACACTTTCCCTTGAGGATGACTAAACCACCTGAATGTTACCAAGCTAAGTGAAAGAGTTGAACAGTGATATAAGAGACGGGATTTAGTTCTAAGAAAGGACATACAAATAATATACTGGAAAGACACTAAACTCCCATTCATTATTTTGTGAAAACATTTTGGTTTTATTCTAACAATATCTTTTAATTGGGAGATGTTATATGTACATAATAATTAACGGTTAGGTGTTATTTGGCATGGTGAACACTAGTGGGCAGTCTGGCCTCGGTATGATGGTCTGTACCATCGAACTAGGCTAAATATGTCCTTGTGCCCCTCAGTGTGTGTGTGTGTGTGTGTGTGTGTGTGTGTGTGTGTCAAAATTGTTTGCACATACACATATGAGGGAGCAACATAACACACACTGATCCTGCTTTTATAGGAGGTGAATGAAGTAGACATGGACATACTGTAAATAATATAGACCAAACGTATTATTATTACGTATTATTACCAAAATCATTTCTTGAATGAATAAGATAATGTTGTAGATTGATGATGTATGAGACAGATGTCTGACTGTTCAGATTAACCGTGGCCAAAAAAGAACCAAGGATGCATGTACATTTTAGATGGGTGACAAATGAAAGTAAAAAAGTATGAGTATGAAAAAGATGTGATATAAATGACCATAGCGTCTTACCTCTGGGCTTGTGGCAGGCAATAGGGACCAGACAGTCCTCTTTAACATGAGGTTTGAGGGATGAGTCACAGCCTCCAATGTGCTGCCCACGATGGTCGATGCACAGAACCACTCGGTAACGCAGGCCACGACCGCACGTCACCGTGCACTACAATGACAGGACAACAAAAACACGTGAAGTTCACCCCTGGAACAAAAGCTTGGCTGAACTATGGGATGGGTTTCCTCTTATTACTGACTGACCTGAGACCACTCCATGGCCACCCACTGGGGGCAGGCGAAAGTGTTGCAAATCTGTCTGGTGACAGGTCGAGGGGAATGGGTGCACTTCCACTCATCTACCTGGGAGAACTGTCCGTGGGTGTCCTCCTCCACACACACCACGCTGCGGTCCTGCCAGCCTCCGCCTTCACCACAAGACACGGAGCACTGGGTCCAGGGGCCCTGCTCCCAGCTGCACACATACACACGCAACACAACAGACTCATGTCATTTAATGATGCAGATACACCATACATACTTATGTTCTGTCAACAAACTGGAGCAATAACTAGTGATGACTGAAGACTGATGACTACATGTAGTGAATGTATTCCTCTACTTGTAAAATGGTATTGTTGTTCTCATGGTGTATTTTATCTGGTCTTTCTCTAGTGTTTAACAAAGAGTTCTATAGTTTCTAAATGACTGACATGTTTATGGCTTTTAATGCTACAATACACTTTGAATTGTATTAGATACAAGGTTTGTTCTTTTACTGGCATTCCACCTGCTTTACATGGACAACTCATCTGTTAATATATGTAGTTATTTATTTTACACATTGTCTCTGCTTTATATGAGCTCCTTTCTTTTGCATTTTACTTGTTTATATATGAACTTATTTTTTCAATTGGCACTTTCACTCTCATCTGTTTAATGTCTGGGCTCAGGTCTGCTCTATTGTTCCTTATACTTGTATGTCATACAGAGGGGCTTACATGGGTTTTTCATCTTTTAATTTAGTTTTTATTCTGTAAAGTATTTTTACCTGGAAAATATTTGCACTGTCCTTATGCTTGAAAAGTGCAGTATGAAAACAATAATTACTATGGTTAGGTGTAAGTGTAAAGCACAACTGTTGTAAGGTTTCACATTAATTCATATTTTATTTTAGTCTTCTGCCTAAAGTTTGTTGCGCTCATTATATATTTCTTTAAAGATTTTCTAAGGCGGTTGTTAATCTTTTCAAATGATGATTCAACCAATAGGAGTTTCATGTCCGTCCAAGCCATGGAGGTTTTTCAGCTGTGAGTTCAATAACACTGTCTATGCAAACATAAGTTGTGTAACCAGAGGTACTCAGAATAAACAGAAACTTTTAAATACATGCACAGAAAGAGGACTGTGGATTTTGTTCTGCTTCACTTATATTTAAAGTGAATTATGAAGAAATCTTAGTATGAAGGGCAGGAATGAGAAGAACAAGGGTTGACAGACATGTAAAATTATGAAAATATCCTTTCATTTACAGTATGTGAAGAAGTTTTTGGGTTCCACCCATTACTGTGATTCATATTTGTGGTGCTGTATAATTTTATTTCAGGTATTATTTATTTGAGCCTTACAACTGTGTGCCTCCTGGAATGAATAGTGTGATTACTAATGTCAGGGATTGGCGCATCACTTTGACCACTTCCATGTGCACTTCTACTCTGAGGTCATGCTTGTATTAGTGCTCTCATGCAGATTGTGGAAAATGTTCACTTTCATGAATATCCGCATTATATTACCTATAATATAGTGATGAGGTCATCCGATTAAGACGATTTGATTTGATTACCCACACCTAATGCCATGTCACAGTTGAACCATGTCATAGTATGATGTAATGGGATAACAGTGGTGAGCAACAGCTGTTCCACTGCCAGTGGAACATCAGCCTCAGCAGACATCATCCTGTCTATCACCTGTTGCTGTTGTGTGGTACAAGAGCCAGATGATATTGATGAATCTAGCTACACCTACTTACAGTATAACAGCCTATGGACATACAATGCACTAAAGATTTTTAAGAGAATACTAAAAACGTATCTCTTCACTTTAGCTTTTAACTTGCTTTTCTATCCGTCACTACTGCACTATTCTATTTCTTAACTACTTTTACTGTGTACTATGTTCATTTGTATTATCCATCTCGTATTACATTAATGTCCTATTTCTTTCCTCTTTCTTCTATTTGTAACATTGCTATAAAATTATTTTATGCTTTAATGTTCCTTTTATGTGAAGCACTTGGCAATATGTAATTTATTTTGTTATAAAGCACTTTGAGCTGCTTTTCTTGTATAGAAGGCGCTATACAAACAATGTTATTATTTGTATTATTATTATTATTTAAATATTTTTATTTTTATTATCATTATACCAATCTTTCCTATAACCATGACATGGTGTGTTGGTTAACAGGAGCAGAAAAAAGAAAGAAATACAGAGTGAACAGTTGAAGATGCTTTCAGTATGAATATTATGTGCTGGCAGTTGACAGTTTGTAGATATGTTCTGTTTAAACATTCCCTGGTTAAGATGCAAGGTGTGTTTCCTATAAAAACATGTGCTGATGCAAATGTATTATATATGAACAGAACTGTTTGGAGACATGCTTACTTCAAGACCAAACAGTCCAGTTGGGCAAGTATGACTGACTTTTGTTTAGCTTGGTTCATAGGTTAAACAGCTTCAGCTTCATTAGCATTCTAGTTACAGATTCAGTCGCCCAGTCCTGTTTATAAATAGGTTCATGTTGCATCTTTGATTGATATATTGCAATAGGGTTAGCTAACCCTAACCCTGGCTGCTGATTGATTAAAAACAGGTATCACCATCACAACACTCCAATTCAATTCTTTTAACCCTTACATAGCGGTCAGGTACAAATTTAACCCATTTTACAGTTTAGAGCTGTAAAAACACCATATACACATTTCTTTTAGCCTGACTTTTCCTAATGTGACCCACAGTATATAAAAATGGAAATAAAATGCATAATTAAAAAAAATAATAAAATGTGCAGGTGATACACATTTTTATATATGCAAATGTACAAATTTGACCTGTTCTCCTGGGTCATAACATAGAGAACATAGTGAAAATGAATCAAACATTTATTAATGACTGATGATGGGGAATGTATGAATGTGAACTGGTGTAGAGACTTCTAATGAGTCAGACTATGAACAGTATGTGAGGGTTAAACTGTATGGAGCTTTCAGACAGGCAGCCTTCTTCAGCAACAGTAAATCCATCAAAACAATTGCTGATTTCCTCAATTGTTACTACTAATACTATATGATGTGAATGTCACATGACAAGCCCTACCAAACAAACAAACAAACAAAAAAATCCAATATGATAAGCACACATACACGTATTGTTTAGTTATGTGACATGTCAGTGGAGATTAAAGTCAAGCCAGCCGTCTGGAAACAAAGCCTTGCACACACATCAGAAAACTCTTTCAGCATTGATTCCACACACATGCTATTGAACAGGTATTAGTGTGAGGCAGTGTGCTATGGCTCTACACAGCCAACAAGGTCTAAAGGACATGATGGCTTATTAGAGTGTTGGCCAGTCACCGCTGATCACACCTGATGTGCCAGCAGCTGAGCTCAGAGCTGAAAATGTCCACACACACACACACACACACACACACACACACACACACACACACACACACACACACACACACACACACACACACAAACACACACACAAACACACACACACACACACACACACACACACAGACCACTTTTGGAAGGAATTAGAAGAAGAAAAAAGAAATCAAATGTAAAACTGGAGCGCTCTCCCTCCCCAATGGATAGATGAAGTCAGACTGGAAGAGACAGGCCTGTGTTGATTGATGATAATTCTATACTGTGGGAGACAGCTGCTGTGAAACCATGCACACTAACTGTATTTAAGACACAATAAAACTCAACTACAATTATCATTTCTCTCCTGATTTAAGGGAGAGTAGTTTTATTTTTTACTCAAGTTATTGAATCGTAAATCATGATAAATAAATCAAAATTAAATAGGTGATCATTAAAGCTCTGGACAAGCTGAAACCTATAAAGAGTGGACAAACCACACGTAAAGCCCTTCTAAATGAGCCATCACACAGACAACACAGTGAACCACTGCTCAAACAACTGGAGCTCTGGCAGTTAACAGCTCTTCAAATCCCTCAGGAATACAAATTGCTGCATGATCTTGTACAAAAGAAAAGATGGACGCCAACTGACCGCTTGCACTGTTTATATATGGTGCAGTTTACGTTGAAAAGGCAAAGAAAGGAAGAAAAAAGTGCAGAGTTTAGGTGAGAATCTGAATTTAGAGACCAAGGAGAGAATTGGAGGTGAGTGAACTTCGATGTTGTAGAGATTCATTTACTTTCCAGCTCTATCAGCATTACAGTTGTCCAGTGTTCTCTCACACTACAACATTCTCCTTTTCTTTCCTTACATCTCCCTCAAGTGTCTCCAATGTCAGTCACCAATATCTAACATGTTTTAGGAAATATTTATGAGATTAAAATCTCTACATATCACTTTATGATTTTATCTTCTGACTGGAAGAGACCTGCTCCAACTCTCTCCCATCAGTCATCACACCAGAGTCATACTCATTATCTATGTGTATATGTATATATATATATATATATATATATATATATAGGTATCCCACCATTCTGTCTGTAGATTCTTTCATCACAATACATTAAAAGCTTTGACTGATAGAAATAAACTAAATGAGTGTGTGTAGTGTCACAACAGCAAGCACTGTCTTCACCACAGTTTATGGCTATTTATTATTAAAGCTGAGTTTAAAAATATTGATTACAGCAGCTTTAAAGTTGAAGTATGTAACTCTGACACCAAGCGTTTAGAAATGGTACTGTGACCCACGTTCAAAACACTGGAGAGAGCTGTTACTCCTCGCCCCCTCCCTGCCAGAGTCTACTTCACGTGGGTTGCCAGTCGTTGGACGTGATCCTGCATGTCCTCCTCCGTATCAGCGGGTGCAGCTGAGTGCTGTATAACGCTGTAACCGTCTCCATGTTTCAAAGGCATCTCCTATACATACCCTGGTTTTGTTTCTCAAATTGTCGCGATGTATTTGAGAGTCATTAAAAGGTTTTTTTGGTTCTGTAACATCAGATATTATCTGCAGTGTTCCTAGCTGCAGCTCAGTGGCACCTGGCAACCTGGATGCTGAAACGCTATTGACTTGGTGATTGGTAGCTAGGTGGTGGGTGGTGCATCAGGCCAAAACACAGAATGACAACATAAACATTACTTGAGGGCTGTAACTGAGCTTTTCAAATGTGAATATTCTGGCTGGACTACTACTGTCAGTGATATCAGTGTTTGAAATTAACATGATTCCTTAATGTCTGGTGATATTTAGGGCTATTTTATGATTACTTGGAATATATTTGTTATATACAGCTACTTTAAAGGACCAGTGTGTACAATTTAGTGAATACCCCTCCACTCACCCTCCCCCTTCTAAGCAGGTAGATATGGTGGCTACAAAACTCACAAAAAACATGAAAGGCCCTCCCTAAAGTCAGTGTTTGATTGTCCATTATAGGTTACTGTAGAAACATGGCGGCCTCCATGTAAAAGGACCCGTCTTCAGTGTAAATATAAAGGGCTCATTCTTTGGTAATGAAAAAACAATGATTCTTATTTTGAGGTGATTATAAATTAATTTGTGAATATTATTACATTTCTGCCAAGTCCACTCTGTTAAATGCTGCTAAATTCTACACACTGCACCTTTAATGTTTCATATAAAGTCATTCTGTAATATATATATGTTCAACATCACAAATGGCACTTGAACCATTTCCCTAACAATAATGAACTGTGAGTTGGTGTTTGCAGTTGCATCTTTGGCTCATCTATCCAATTAAGATACTGAAGTTTAAAATCCAGTTGAAATAATATTCAGTCATCTCTTTTATATAGCAGAAATGATGTTAGTGTATTTTTAAATGTGTTATTAATAGTAAATGTTAATAGTGTAGTTTAAGAAAAAGCTATTAAACGGCCAGCCTGTATTTCCTACTGAGAATATGGCTAATAGCTGTGGAATGCTGTCATGTCACTTTTCCATGTAGATGTGATAAATTCCACCAAGTGTTTTATGTAGATAATTTACAGCTTTTCTCCCTAGAAGGGAAGTTTCATATGTTCACAGAACTCTCCATAACTCTTATTTACTTCCTCCTCACTGTTACTGTTTTCTCCGTGTGATTTAGATTGTGATAGGTGTGTTCCAAGCAGCCCACTCCCCTCCTGTGTTAAATCTTAACCCACCGCTGCATCCAAACTGGAAATATGCTACATTAAAGCTGTAAATTAATGTTCCTTTGTAAATTCAAAATGAGTGACTTTAAGGAATACTCACCGAGGCAGAGGTTGAAAGTGATCATATGGCATCACCTCTTTGAATCCATCACTGGAGGAGACACAATATCAGAGAACACTGTAAATTTAAAGCCTATAACATCCTGTTAACTCCCACACTGTAGAAAGATTGTCAGTAAAGCATAGAAAAACACAAGACTACAGCCCCACAAATATGGGATTTTTAATACTAATACTTATTTTAGGGATTTTTCACTGATTATTCACTGATATGACTATAGCTACAAAGGTACTAAGAAGGATACTTTAGATAAGATAAGATAAGATACATTTATTGACCCCACAGTGGGGAAAATTCATTGCTACAGCAGCTCAAGAACAGTGATATTGAAAAAGACAAATGTATACATCAATAAAATTAAAAATTAAATAAAACAACCCTAAAATGCAATATAACATATACATACACACACACACACACACACACACATATATATACATATACACACATATACATATACATATACACACACAACAATAAAATAATCTATTGTTATATTAGTTATAATTAAAAGGTGAAATGATGGGGTCATTGTTTATGGATAAACAATGACCCCATCATTTCACCTTTTGAATAAAATGAATTTAAAACTGACAACATGTCACTCATGCTTTTATATGTTAGCAGCTGTAGTTTGTCAGTATTAACAGTGTTTGGCCTTCAAGGTTAAAATAATAAGAGAGTTAAAAAGGAAATGCCTTGTGCTTCCAACTTTGCATTTCTGCTCTTCATCTATTGAATAGATCTCCATCGATCCAGCCTTTCATAAAAGAACTGAGACGTTCTATGATGTTAATCAGCTATTTTATGTTTTTCTCCTGGCAGGTGTGAACATTTCAGTGGTTTGACTTGGAGGAGAGTCCCTCCAGCAAGGCCAAAAAAAGACTGAAGCCTGGTTTCAGCTTGATTCAAACCAATCAGGCCACATTAGGCTGCCATCTGTACTCTGAGAATATCACCAAGCTTTATTAAAAGTGAGCTCCATCGTTCTACATGCATATCCATCAGTTTAGGTGGATGTAGTTCTAGATGGAATAGATTGTATAGATTGTATGTATTGTATTACAATTGTATTGTATTGTTATGTCAATATGTCAACATGTTATTACAGGGGATGCTACACTGTTAGCTGTTGTAATGGGGGATGATCATCCTGAAGTATGTGCCACTGAACTTGTATGAGGCTCATTGTCCCTTTCTGCCCTCTTCAAAGCTGCAGTCAGTAATACTTTGTAGGCTTTATCATTTTTTTTCTATCATATTTTGCAGCAGCTCTTATGTGCATGCTTGTTGTTGTTGCTGCTCACTGAAGACAGATGCGATTGCTTAAAAAACAAATTCACAATTTGTCAAGCCTGTCTTAAATCTACAGTGAGGAGCCCAGATGAACACTGATACCTGTTTTTCTGTCTGTAATGATTCCTCCTGTTCATACTGACCATTAGAAGATCTCTTCATAATGCTCTTACAATGGAAGTGATGGAGGACTAAATCCACAGTCCTCCTTCTGAGTAAAAATGTGTTTAAAAGTTGATGTGAAGCTAATATGAAGCTTCAGCGTCCAAATGAGTCAAATCTTCATCTCCTATGTTTCAGTGTTAGTGTTTTTAGTAGTAAAGTTCCTCTTTTTGTTCCTATACTTCCACCACAGCTCAACAGGAAACACTAAGAGGGAATCTGATGGTAAAAAGACTGTAAATGTGTCAGATATCACTTGATATGATAACTCATACTGCTGAAGCTCAATAGAAGCTGATCATCTACTTTTAAATGATTTAGTCCTCCATCACTTCCATTGAAAGCACATTTGAAGGAGATCTTTTAATAGTCAGTATGAACAGGAGGAATGATTACAGAGAGGAAAACCTTTTTAATGTTCATATGAACACCTGACTGCTACTTTTAAACTATGAACCCATCTTTTAAATGTAAAACTGCTTAAATGATTTCATGTCAGTATCTAGTAACTAATCTAACTTGTCCATACAACATAGCTTATAGTAAATGTTAGTAAGATATTCCATGTGTTGTGATGAATTAATGGAATTTCTGTATTAAGAACATATTTGCTCATCAAATTTCAAGTTACTAGAGGTCCAGAATGAATCAAAACCTCAGTGTTTCAGCCCTGTGATGCCTGAGCAGAATAAGTGGATTAGAGAGCAGATGCTAATTAATTCCTTGCAGGTTTTTTGTGACATCATATATGTCAAATAGCACATTGCAATGACTGCTATACCTCTCTGGGCAGGGGTCCATGTTGCACTCCTTGAGTTTTGGTGTGGGTTTGGTGTTTTCAGGATAGCTGTTACAGTGGTGTTCAGGCAGGGTCTGGTTGGATCGGATGTCTGTGCACTCTGCAGAGTTAAGCTGATAGCCTGGAGGAAGATACGGGCTGTTTAACCCAACTTCACAGGAAATGGTTGGAGAAAAAAAATCAGCATGTCAAGCCGGATGTGTAATATACCTCCTCCACAGGTGACAGAGCAGGGGAAGAAGTCTGTCTCTCTCCACTGGTACCTAATTGGCTGGTAGAAGAGAAACTGGACTACTGTGTCCTTGGGTCCTCCATACTTCATCTGGATAACATGTAGGATGACAGAAGAGTAGAACACAACATCATTAAAGACCATGTAAAGTGAATTCAGACATTTAACACATTAAATAGGTCATAAATGTATTTCTAAAAAAGGTGGAAAAAGCATTTCAACCATTTAGATTTGAATTGTGGAGCTAGACTTCACAAACTGTGTTTCAACATTTCTGTGTTCAGGATTTAGTGGGCGGGTCTGAAAATCATAAACCCGCCCCTGCTGCTGTAGAGGTATAAATACATTCAGCACACACTACTACTACAACAGTCTACAGTTAGCCAGTTAGCTGCGAGCTAGCCGCCGAGTTAGCCACCGAGTTGCAGCAGAAAGCTCTCAGACGTAGCGTCCATGTTTCTGGTAGAGGTGGTAACTTTGATTGACAGGTGACACTTGGTAGGGTGCGGGGTTTCAGCGAATGTGGGTATAATTTCATATATTTGGTGATTTTTTTAATCATTCAAATTTGGCAGGGTGGTTAACAACACACTTTTCTGTGGTATGTCAAACTCAGAACACATATTTATTCTTACTTTACATGGACTTAAAGTCAAATAGTGTAGAGAGATCAAGGAAAGATAAAGAAGTAGAACAGAGTTGAATCAAGTAGAGGATCCTATGGAGGGGAATGGAGGAGAGTCATGCAGACTACACTCAGCCTATAAAAACAGTCGTATGATGTGACTCTAAAAGGATTTCTTTCCCCAAGTCTGCCAGAATCAGACCTACAGTAAGTAATCATAGCATGAGATATATTATTCATAACATATTCATACCAAGAAAATAAATAAAGTGGGTGAGTGGAGTTCGAGGAACACAGGTTTTCATTCAGACGGGATTTCTCTGACGTTCTTTCTTCTGTGCCACCCTTTGAATCTTGTGTTATTTCATTTCTTCTTTCTTCTAATCAAAGCACACACTGCTCCACAGACAGCATGTTTGTTTACTGCTGTGGTCATGGAAATGCTCTGATTAGCTACCATTAGCATGTCCCCCCCACTGTTGTGTGTTTGTGTTAGCTGGTCCAGGCGGTGTGTGTGTGTGTGTGTGTGTGTAGCAGATTTTGGGCCTTACAGGAGGTAACGATTGCTTTTGTTTCACACAATTTTAGGTTCAATTTCAAGGTTTAGTTAGAATATCATGATTGGACAATAGAATTAATCCTAAAATATCACATCTACATTTCTGGCTGACAATTTGACACAAATTGAAAGACCTCACCAGAAGTGAAAGTGTTAGACCTTCCTTCAAAGGACAAGGAGGTGCCTTATTAAAATACTACTTTATAACAAGCACTCCTTTTCTTTTGATGACTGACATGTAAGTCATTCACTACAACCTTGCAGCTCCAGATTGTTTTTTGTCTTTTTGGCTCAAACTATTAACCGAATGTGGAAATGATAAAAAAAAATCCCCAGTGACTGGCTTATTTGCTCTAAGATACTGTAACTAATAGTATACTCAAATACACATGTGTGATGACTTTGGTGAATTTCTTAGACACACTTCAGAGAGGAAACAGAAGAGTAATAGTGCTGACTGAATTTAGCTTCTGACTAATTGGGCTTGATGTCTACTATAATGAATTCCAGTAAACATCAAACCCAAACAGAACAGCACCAAGACTTTCATCTGCTAAATTCTCCTCTCCCGCAGGCATGGCATAACCAAAAAAAACACTTCTACCCACATCAGTGAGTCCCAAACCACAGCAGCTGTTGCATAATCAACTTTTTAAGCATGTGTTTGTATTACATCCAGGAGGAAAGTCTTATTGAAATGTTTCTCTTGTACCCTCTTGAGATTTGTAATTACCACCAGAGAAGTGTGAAGCAGTGGAAGACACACTGATTGGATACTGGGAGTCAATGCTTTGTTTCCAACATAAACTGGACAAATCCTTTTCATCCACCCATCACATAAAGCTGTGGGCAATCAAGGACTTGGATCACAACTCTTCACATAGTATCTATTACACTAAATCACCATTATTAACTCCAATGCTAGCATTTTTACAGAAAACGCCACTTTTGCACATTGGGCTGCCATTCAAATCCAGTATGTTATGATACAATAACATTGGTTCCATGGTAAAGGATAAAGCTGGTGTTTGGAGTGATCCAGTCTTCTAAAAGTGAGATTGGGTTGAATCAGATATTTTCATTCATCTAAATGTTGATTAAATATGTATCTGGTGAATGTAACCCTTTATCTGGTGAAGAACTATATTTGGTAACTTGTTTAAACATCCAAAACAGCCTCTCCATGCCTCTCTATGAGGTTGTAGAACCATGTGGATTTTTTATATATAGACTTTTTGGAAAATGTTTTACCCTAGACCAGCTAGGAAATATATATGGTAACTTTATTGACCTTGATTTGCAACATAAAAATTAAACATTTTGAAAAAGTTGCAAAAGCAAAAAAGTTATATGCCCCCATTAACTCTCTAGGGTTGAAATGTTGAAATGTTGAATTTCGAAGTATTTAAATGAGTGTCTTAAATCTTAATTTGACACATCATTTTAAAAGCTTATTGATCCAAATACTAAAGGCCTTGATTCAAAACTTATTAGTTTACAAGTCTAACTTATTGATCTGATATGATGGAAATTTGAATTGAAAGAGTTTAACTCCTGAAAGTGACATGATGTGATCTCTCTGTTGATGTTGTGGGAACAATAAAAACAGTTCAAACAAGCTTCTACCTTCACAAATAGTGGTCAAGTTTAATTTTAGCATGAAGTCACTCATAGTGTTAATTAGTGATAGCTGATATGACCTGCAGCTGGCAACATTTATCATTTTAACTGACAGCCAGTACTGGCTAGCATCTACATCAATGTTTTATATATTGCTATTTGCTAATAATGGGGGAAGAGAGAGACATGATTCCTTAGAATGAGAGCTTAGTGTATCCATGGATTGCAAAAGTTTCAAATTTGTTTTGTGTCAATGTGTTTTAAAACTTTGTACCAAATCATTCAACTTGCTTAAAAACAGTAAATAGTCAATAAAACACCATATCAAGTAGTTTGGCATGATCTTACATTATAACTTTTATATTAAATAAAGCTAATGGAATACAATTGTTCTAAATATTACATTTAATCTGGAGAATCATGGAGATCAGATTTGTTTTAAATGAAGTCATTATTAGTATAAGTCCACTTAAATACACTGTAGGTGGATAAAATATGTAATATTTATCATTCTTTTGTGGTTACACCATTTGACATTTTCAGGAGCATTCAGTCTTACTTTTGGTAAAAAATGTCATTTCAAATGATATAAAACCAACAAAAAATACATTTTAACAAACCTGATGCTGCTTTTAAAACATAGTTTTTAATTTCTTTTTCATTTTATATTTTAAAATCTTGCCAACCCTTATTTGTCACTGAGCCATATATAATCAACAGGATAATCCACAGGATTATTGTTATTATCATCAACAAATCCTTTGAAAAGTACATTTTTCAATGACCCTTCAATGACCCTCTGATTCCTACAGAACCAGAAAGACTTCAGAGGATCACAAATACATAGTTTTATTTTGAAGGAATAATTCATCATTTTTGCTTTCTTATTCGCTTCCTTTTCAAGAGAGCAAAAACAAAATAGTTGGTTATCACAAATTCTGGTTTTGGTTGTCATGGCAACCGCAAGACACCATGAAACTGCACATAGTCACTGCACTGACTGTTTACTGTTTAAAAATGGATTATGCATATATTGTAAAATATTTAAGGCTGTCTTAAGAAGAGGCTGCATTATTTCTTTAAACAACTGGACACTGTAGTTTTTAGCTTGGTATGTGTGTGTTTGTTGGGGATGTGGTGCTCTATTGAGTATTCCTGGCAGCATGGCAGTGTGCATGGGATTTACTTTCATAAACTAGTGTGTTTGTAGTCATGGTAATGAAGGAAGGAAAATGTCATCCAGTGTGGCTAACTGATGTTTTTTTAATAGTGTTTGGTGAACACAGAGATTTGAACACAGAGAAACACACAGTTTTTTGTTAGTGGATCAATTCATTGTTATTTGGGTATGTTCTGGGATTAGACAACAATGAGACTAATCCATTAAAAAGACATATAGAATGGTATTTAAATGTGGTGATGACGGTGAAGTCATTGCACAATGCTGACATCTGTGCAGCACACCTGGATTAAACTTGAACACAATAGGACTAGTGCCTTCAAACAGAAAGATGTATTTCTATTTAGATTTTGCAGGTCTCTTCATTTGTGCTGCTGGCAATAACTTCACTATCTCATTAATACATTCACTACATTGCTAAATGTGATTTATTTATATTGTATGGGTATGTAGAATAAAATATGTGCCTCACATGCCAAAAGACCTAAGGCTGTTTTGCTATGAGCCTATACATATCATCCCTCCTTTGTCTCACCTTGATGATGTAATCAGCGTTGAGCGGTCCATGTGTCCTGAGTGTCTGCCTGTCCATTCCTCTCTGAAAGTCCAGGGAAGTGTTTCCTATCACGTAGGAGCCTGTAGACACTAGACCGGTCTCCTCCCTCCTCCCCTGAAGAGAGACAGCCTCAATGACTGAGGGAGAGGAAGAGGGACATTCATTAATGTCAACGTGAAAATGAACTTCATTATTCAACTGTATGGGAAAGTTCACTTCAAGGAAATGGATGAGCAAATCTAAAGATGTAAAACAAAACTCTGCTATCTCATTCTGAAATTAAGAATGGCTTGTAGATATCCAGTGTGGAGCAGGATTTAAACTTCTATAACAGTAAATGAACAAAACACTATCTCTTGGGGGGAGATAGCATCAGATAAGGAAGGGTAAATCAGCAAAAGCACAACTGAAGTCAAAAATCAATAAATCAAGACAAGAATGTAGACAGGACAGGAAAAAAACCAAGAGTAGGATAAAGAAGAAAGTAATATATTATGCAGGACAGAAGTGTGTGTGTGTGTGTGTGTGTGTGTGTGTGTGTGTGTGTGTGTGTGTGTGTGTGTGTGTGTGATCTGGGCACATTCTTGGCTTGCTCTTCAGCATTTTAGTAGAGCAGTGGCAGCTGCTTATGTCACTAAGGTCTATACCTTAGGTGGGCATAAAGACAAGCATGTGTTGTCACATTCCAGGCATACAGAGGGGAATCATTTGAAGATGAGAAGCCAATCCCTACATTCTCCACTAGCTATTGAGGTCCAGATCATGGTGGCAGTAGATTAAACATGATAGCACAGATGTCTCCCCAGCCATGTCAACATCTGGATATGTGCTCCCCATAGTGTGTTCTGGGTTTGTCTCAGGGTCTCCTCCCAGTTAAACCCTGTCTCTTACAAATTACATTCATATGACTATTTGCAACAACAAATATGTTTTTAACCCTTACATTCTGTTCAGGTCAAATTTAACCTGTTCTGACATGTGACAGCTGTAAAAACACCCTTATTCTATGTTACTCTTTAACTAAAGTGACCCAACATGCACAAACATGAAAATAATTTAAAATGTTAAACTTTTGTATAGATGCTACAAATGTTTGTCCATTGAGGCTGTTCTGGGTTAAATTATCTCTGTATCTATTGCCATGTGTTTTAGTGAAATGAATAGTTCATAGTTTTAATAAGATAGTAGTTTTTATGATGTAGCAGTGAAGACTGATGGCTCTAATGGTTCTACAATAAACCCCACACTTCCATAAAGTTCTGCTCATTTTACCTTTACATTAAATACATTTCCATCATTATTGCTATGTTATATTTTCATGTCTTAGGTCAAATAGGACATGATATTGTGTGATAGTAGCTGAGTGTTGTAAAAGCTAAAGAATACACTCTCTCTGCTCTCTGAAACATGAATCAAGGTTTAATCACATTTATTGATCAGTCAGATTGACTATTGATGCTTTCTAAACACATCTGTGGTTCAACATTTGGTACAGACACTTTTTATGAGGAGATTCTTAGACCAGGTCAAGATTAAACAGCATGGGTGTAGAATATGAACAGTATGTGAAGGATGGATGGTTTTCTGTTAATATATTGAGAAATTGTTGCCAGTTACCATATCTAGCAAGTTGTAAAAATGTTGATACTGGATGTAAAATGTCAAATGATGTATTTCATCCAGTCTTATAACATCTGTCAATATCTGCTGGTAGTGTCTATAGAATTATTAAACTTGTTTATGGTTGTGTTGAGACACTACACTAAGAGACACATCCTGTAATATCATGTCAACTGACTGCTTTTGATGAAAGCAGCAATGATCCTATTGTGAGTTCCTGCCATATGTCTGAGTTAAGTCATTTCAGCTGCTTCTATCCACCATCTCATTCTCTTTGTCATTACTCAAAGCTCATGACCATAGTTGATGGTTGAAAAGTTGATTGGCTAGTATTTCATGAGCTTGGTTCCAGGCTTGGCTCCCTCTTCACGAAAACGATCCAACACTGCCTTCGTTACTGTGGGCACTGTACCAACTTCTGCTTTATTTATGTAATGCTTTAAACACAACACAGTTTATCCAAAGTGCTTTACACAGAGGAAAACACAATGATGATATAACACATACTACAATAAGACATATAGTCACATAGACACATGTCGACAACAGCACAAACCTATGGAGACATCAGGTGAAATATCCACACTACAGAATAAAAGTATGTTTTAGATGACACAGTTCTCTGCTGCTGTGATATGGGGGCAGGAGTTTTGGAATATACAGGGGAGTGAGACCAATCAATGCCTTATAAACAATGATCAGTATTTTAAAATCAGCCAGTGTAGAGAGGCAAGAATGGGAGTAATGTGCTCCCTCTTTTTGGACTAGTTGGAGATGAGATAAACAAGACTGGATGATAACAAAGTGTAATGAGCTCGTTTATTTTCTTTTTTAATCTTTTTTTATTCAGGGGAAATTCGCTGCTCTCTTTTCCAGGAATCTCTGATCACATTGACACAGTTCCACACATTCACATGTGGAAGCTGCCCAGTACTACAGTACCACAGTCTGATCTGCTGGCCACTGAGCATTCAACCTTAACCCTAAATGCTCACTTGTCTAACCTTTAGGACACCACTAGCACCGACCAGGGACCCATGCTGCTGGTCATTCTCTCTCTCTCTCTCTCTGTTTCCTATCACCCTCTCTGCCAGTCACTGTATAAATAAAGGCAAAAAAGCCCAAAATAAATCTTAAAAAAGAAATCAAGGCAGGATGATATGTAGATATTAGATATTTAGATTGAATAAATGATTGATTTCCCAATCTCATTCACTCATGAACCCAAGATAGATGATGGTCCTCCTATTGAGTAGCTATTCACTCCTAACAAAGTGAGCAGAGGAGGATCATGGAGAGACTGACTGCACTCACTGATGCATTAGTCTCACTACAGAGTCAAAGTGAATGGAAAAGGTCAGCAGGTTACTAATACATCCATCCTGTGTCCTTAAAGTCATCAAGACTCAAAGCTCTGAAAGCAAACAGTGGCGTTTTAGTGAGGTAATCTGTAATCTATGATGACAATGAGATCACAGGACAGTGAATTAGGCTGAGGAAACACAAGACGATGACTTTGTAAAGCATCTATGACAAGATAAAAAGGCCGGCGTGTGGGAAAACAAACGCTAGCTGGCCAGTGATCTTGGAATAATCATTTTCAGATGGTGCGAGGCTTAGCATCAGCTACTGCTCAGGCTGCATTTCTACTTAAATATGACCTGTTTCTATACCTGGCTTTCTCTCACTTCATAATTAGGAATCTAAAAAAAGTCTTTCTGATACATTTTTTCCGATTAAAAAAAAAAAAGAGCAGCATTTTTAACAAATCCACTTATTTTTGACATTAATTACAATCTTTTCCCTACAAAGCTTTCACAACTTGAAACAATTAACAGTCCTATAGCCTTTGCCATGTCATCAATAGAAGCCATTCAAAATCAAAACAGTCTGTGTAAAGAGGGCCCCGTGTTGCCAATAGTGAAAATATGATTAGACTTCTGATGATATTTGGTTTCAGAGGAGTTCATGAACTTGGGAGCTGAGTTTGCTGAGCTGTAAATGTGTGTTTGATTTCCTCTCTTTTACTGTGGTCTCCTCCGCCTCTCCCTCTCGTGTTCCCCATCCGCCACACTGATCTCCTGGTAGTTGATGAATGCTCTGCTAAAGTAATTCTTAGGTCACTCCTCAATTCTGTAACATCTGACAAAGCACACATCCAGTAAATCCCGCAGCTCTTCTGGGTATTATGCCGTCGGAACTTGAGTATATTAGCAGGGTAAGTCTTGTGGACATGTGCTGGGTTTATCTGCATTCATTGTGGGCTCTAGCGCGCCTTTCAACTGCCAATAAAATAGGTCAGGAAAACCCAAATGACACAAACAAATACTCAAAATGCTCGGAGGATGTAAATCACAGGGTTCAAGCTGTGTAGGACATTTTTATTTATTTCATATCCGGCGTATGGAGGGCGTTAGATTTTCTTTGCTCCGTTTTCTCAACCTTAATCTAAAGGAATATCTCAAGCAAGAACTATTCTTCCATACACTTGTACACCACTCTTATACCTGTAGTTTGGTACAGATCAAAGATCAAACCACTGTTGTCTTTTAGTTTGGGTTCATATCATGTTCACTGTAACTTACTACACACAAACCAAGAGCTGTAAACATGCACTGGCAGACAGCACTGGACATTGTAGAGGAACTTATACTCAACTTCATTACACCTTATACATTTATTTCTCTTTGCTAGTCACAGGACAGGATATAAAGTTCTCTCTGAGTGTTGAGACAGAATACAAACTGAATTTCAGATTTAAATTGTCCTGGGAGGGCATGAATTGACATGAATACATGAAAAGGTTTCAACTTGAACAGAAAATGAATGCGTATCCAGGGATACAGGGACGACCTGAGGAAAAGGAGAGAAATGACTCGAGTCTCTGAGTCCTGATAGAAGTCAGAGGCTCAGAAACCCTCACATAAAGTTGGTGCTTAATGACTATATCAGGGATGTCAAACATGTGGCCCGTGGGCCAGAACCGACCCGCCAAGGTGTCCAATCTGGCCCACTTTCCTTCCGTCCTGAATACATATATTGCTGTTTTTAATTCTTTGAAATCAATATTTTCATATTCAGTAAATAATAATTATTTGGAGAACACAACTTTTGACTTTTTTCATCAAATCTCAAATTTCATCAAATTTTTTTTATATTATATTTATAAATACACACACACACATATATATATATATATATATATTTTTTTTTTAAATATATTTTTTATATTCATAAATCTACATGAACTAATGAATACATTTTACAATGAGAGATAAATGTTGATTTATAAGAAATGATCTCTCTTATAAACCATGTCAGTATCCATGAAGAACAGTAAATGAGAACATTTACCTTAACAGCTGGAAACATTGGTTAGAACATTAGAAGAATAATCAAATGTAGTTAAATTACTTTGATTAAGTCATTGAAATAGTTACATTACTTATTATATTTTAAACAGAGTAACTAGTAATCTGTATACTATTACATTTCTAAGTAAGGCTGGTGCAACAGTGTATTGTGTGGCAGGAAGCTATTCCAGTATGAGCATCATCACTACTGCTAACTGCTGTAGCTAAGACCACATAAGTGTCAATTAACTGAGATGAACATTCATTATTTTATCATTGGTCACATTCATTTATGAATGATCTCACTGGGAGTCATTCTTATTACAGCTGATGAATATGTGGCATAAATGTCAGTCACTTGATGCTCTTAATAAGTCCTTTCTATAATGATTTGACAGTATATTACAGTATAATACATTCTATGCTGTGTTAAACATGTCTTAACAAGTCTTATAATTAAATTGGTGAACGATGCAGTAACCTGACAAGACTCAGAAAAGAAGAAGGTAATTATGAACATCATTATTTAAGACTGCAGTCTAGCCTTGTGTGTCATAAATAGTGAAACCTCCTAATATTGTTAGTGCTTCAAATGAACAGCATGGCTCAAGTGGATCCAGATGATCCAGATTAACAGTAATAAAGCTTATGAATTCATTTTAAATCACATGCAGTATCTACTTCCACACAGTCCTGGTTGGCCCAATTACATTCATACCCCAAATAAACAATACCAGAGTTCACTTTGAAACATTTAACATTGTTATGTTATTATGTTATAACCAAAACCATTTATCACAAATGCATAAAAACATCCTTATTCATTAGACGACATTGTTTTTTTTCTCTACATTCAGTCCAAAGAACAAATCAAAGACCATAAATAATAAAATTGAAAACTAAACTGAAGCTGCAGGCAGTGATGAACCGGCCCACGCCCAGCAGTTATAACGGAATAGAAAGATTTTTTTATAACTTTTCATATTGAAGGTCTTAAGATGACACCATGGTAGGTTCAATGTCTAGGAGGAGTTTGTTAAAGTATGAGGCATGAAAATGGCGCCAAAATTGAAAATTCAAATGAAAATGGTTGATTTCCTGTTGGAGTTGAGTTATGGGTCCAAGAGACTTTTTTGTGCGTCTGGTCATGATACATATTCATACCAAATTTAATTCATCTACGTCAATCTGGAGCAAGGGGCTCAAATGTCTTAATTTGTCTGTGAACCATAAACCATAAAATATGACATTTTCACCAGGTCTTTTTAAGGAGTTTTAAGGCATGTTTAGGCTGCCAAAAATGTGTTTGTTTTGGAAGAAGAAGAAGCCTTTGCACTGTTAATGCTTGGGCTCTAATGAATTAGTAAGTAACATAAATAGCTTTTATATTCCTTGACATTCTATATATAAGTGTGCTGACAGTAATGAAACACAATGACTTTTATAATCACTGTACTGTACACCTTCATTCAGAGTGATTAGCAGGTTCAAAAGAAGTGTGTGAAATCACTGCCTGTGTGTGTGTGTGTGTGTGTGTGTGTGTGTGTGTGTGTGTGTGTGTGTGTGTAGAAAGGTAAGAAGGCCTGGGGCATTACATAAAACACAAAAGCATAAAACAGTAAGCGTGTACAGAGTGAAGTGCAGTCACTCACCTATCATATCTGGTCCTTTGGCATTGACTCTGACAAAGCGGCTTCCCACTGGCACCTCCAGCACTGTTTTGACAGCTGCAGCCAGACACACAAGGTTGGAAAGATTTCATTACAACAAACAATACTGAACAATACACAAATGAATAGGAGTAGAGAACTTAACACCTATATTCACCACCACCATCACCCAAACACCAACAGAGACAACTCTTCATGAATGGTGCTTTATCCCTTCAGCTGGATTCACTTTTTTTCCCCATTACACACGTTATGAAGTTTCCTTACTCATAGTTCAACAGGGTGGACAGCAAAACAGTCAACACATTAAAAAAAACCAGAATGTAAAAATGAATATACTCAAAGACACAACATATGATGAATAGCAGACACATCCTTCCTCAACAGTTCATCACAGTCCTTCACAGCCACATTGCTATTTTGTCATTTTGGGCTTTACAGATCAAATTTGACTGAAACAATGACTTGTTTCTCCAAGTCATTGCATGACAAGGTGCATAGAGGACACTTTCTATTAAAACTGCTTCATTATTATATGAATAGAAAGAATGAATCAAATGTGCAAGGGGTGAATTGTGGTGATAAAACCAAAGAGAACCTCACTTCTACAGAGCTTTTAAAGCATCATGTGGCTCTTTCTTTTGCTTTTATGGTCTGCAAACTGACTTAGCTGGTGGAGCATTTACTGTAGCTGCTACAGAGACAGACATTGTCATAAGAGTTGCTGGAGACCAAAACAGAGCTAAAAAAAAATGAGTATATTGAAATTACATTTGTTCAGAAACAGGATTTCATATTAATGCTGATCTTTCTACAAGTCTGTTAGGAAACTATTAGTTGACACATCTCCATTACAACTTTATTAAGTGATAACATGCTGAATGTTTTGTTTTTAGCTTGTTCCACTGCCTGCCAAGTGGCTTGAAGACAACTTTTTATGTTTAAAGACACATTCCCTGATTTTGTTGCAAAAGCATCCTGGAACCTCAAATGTACCCCTATCTCACCAAATGTACCAGCATCCTGTATACAAAGACATGAGTAAAAAGACAGTGACTATACAAACACTTCACTTCAATCAGTGACTTCCTTCTGACTGATGGATAACTAATAGATGAAAGTTTTATTGATTAAATGACTACTAGGAACACTTCTTTCAGCACAATAAAGCCTGATAAACCTACAAAAATCATCATATCTGCAAATCTGCAAAACACACTTTCTCAAAAAGTCCATTTGAAGTGTGTTCCTATTCATGGCTTGTGGCTGACAGATTGATGTCCCTTGCCTTGCAATGGTATCATTTGCTCTTATCATAACGGACAATGTCACAAACAACAAGTGAGTAATGCAATGCTGCCAGCTGATTTTGATCTTGTCAGTGAATTCATTAAAATGAGGTGGTGAGAAAAGGAAATTATGCTCAAGAGGTGTCACATTGAGCCAATATCCGGGGAGCAATAGTTTAATGATTTAAAGCATTATGTATACTGCAGGCCTTTGACAGTTAACTGTTAAACAGCACTGAAGAAGATAGAGATACAATGTTGAAGACAGAGGCATCAAGACATTAGAGAATATTACGTGAGTCTTTTCAACACTGTATCTGTGTACTTGTGTGTGCCTGTCATTGTGAGGACCATATGATTGTTGTACACTCTTTAAACTTGTGCAAATTTCAAGCATCACAATCTATTTTATTACCATGAGGTCTACTGAGGGCCATGTCAAAACTTGTTATGAGGCATTTAATGTCTGAAGAAGGGACAGTTTGGAAGTTTGTGATAATTGTGGGCAGCTCACCTTGATAAAAATGAGGCACTTATGAAGACCCCCTCCTCTAATTCAGTTAGTCCAGTCCATCCAGTTCCAGCCTGTCCTCACAACAAAAACAACAGCATGGGTCTAAAATGTATTCATGCTGGGATTGTTGGTTTGGAGACCATTGTTTGAACTCTTTCCTATGTTTCCTGTTGTCTCTCTGCTAAATGAGAGAAAATACCCAAATACAAAGAAAGATAAAGTATTTGCGGAAATCTACTTGCATAAAGGTTCAGCGACGTCCCGGTCTTCTAATTGGGGTCAAACAATGAGTCTGATCTCATGAATTTGTTTAGTAGTATGGATGTGAGGGAATAGTATAGTAGCCTAGAGTGTTACTTGTCCTGTAAAATGTCTCCCATCAACATTTTCCCTTTAGGAGAGCCTTATCTGTCCCATCATCTGGTCAGTTCTAATGACCTAACCCTACTAGTCGGGGGGGGGGGGGGGGGTCTATGGGTTGACCCAGGGCTAAGCCCAGAGCCCCCAGACCCAGTAACAGTTTTTTTGATGGTTCACATGCACGGAATGAAATAACAATTGGGCAATTGAAATCAAAAGAAAAACAAAGAATATTACGCTACATTTATATTTAATTACATTTCACTCAGTAACACTGCCTCAACTGAAATGTCTACATTCGGTCAGCAGCTGCTTCAAGTCACTGTTCAGGAAAAGTTACTTCAACCAGATTTTAAAAATAGATTTGGGGCTTATGAGAAAACATTTACGGCTGCAGCCCCAGAAGCCACCCCCCCTCCACCCCCACCCCCACCCCAGGTCCACCCCTGCTACTAGTTGGTTATGTAGTATGTAGTATGTATGTTAGTATACACAGTCCTAATTGAAAAGCCAGTTTCAGGCACATGGAATAATTTACATGCAAGGTTATAGACCAAGTGACTATATAATTGTTACTTTACCCAATACATTTTTTTTTCAAAATTGATTAAATGCCAATATATTGCATGGAAGAAGTTGCTCATACTGTAGTGACAAACCCACAGAAAATTGTTACCCAACTCTGCAGATCCCCTCAGTTCTATTCTAGTTCATTTCACTCTGATCAACCTGGCTTCCAGTCATCTGTTGGCTTGTCACTCAAGGGAGGCAAGAGGAGCAGCAAATGAATAACATGGTCAACAGGAGTCTCCATGTAGGCATCTGCACCATAGGTTTGAATGTATTGTTCAGTGTTGGGTTTCCCAAGTTGTCCTGACTACTGCAACACATTCTTTCATTCATTGTGATCATAGACTGTATAAAAGAAATGGACGTAACATCCGTGACGTCACCCATTGGTTTGTGGACTGCTGCTCAGAGGCCAATAGTTTCGGATCTGGGCAGCGCTATCTTAAAAATTCCAGGTGCATGCTGGGAAAAATAAAAACACGGATTCTACTTATATGAGCATTAGGCGGGGCCACGGGCGGGGTCATGGGCGGAACAATGGGTTGCTATGGTTGCAAGGGCTGGATCTCAAGGACATTGGTCAATCAACCTAACCCTAACCCTAACCCTAACCCTCACGACATAGCCACGCCCTAATGCATATCCTGCTTTATTGTCAAATATAAAATCAAGGAGACCAAAATGTCCCAAATGAACATCATGTTGCATTGAAGAAGGCTTTAAACTAGCGATTGAGACCATAAACACATTTTGAAAACGTTTACTGAGGTTAGAAATCAAGTGAGAAGTTGGTGAATTCTCCATTGACTTGTATAGAGACGGAAGTCCTTTTGACACCAAACGGTCGCCTCCTGGTGGCCTTTTGATAGAATGCAGTTCTAAGTTACTTCCGCATTGGCTTCATTTCAGAGGACCGGAACTCCCCACCTGATTGTGATAGACAGCAGTGAGTAGAAGGGTTGGGGTACAGATGGTTTTACTTGATATATGAAATGAAAGATATGATGATAGATATGTAGTATTGAAAAGGGGAAGATAAATATGCCTTTCTTCAACTTCTTTAATCTTGTTTTCACACTCAACAATTTCAACCACCAGCAGAAACTTGGAGGAGAAAACACAAATGACCACACTATAGCTCCACACAACTGTTCAATTTTTTTTAAATCTCAGGGTAGACCAGGTCTCCACTGTACTCTTTCATTTAGACCCAACATCAAAGGTCTATGGTGAATCTTTAGACTACATGCTATTACTCCTTAAAACACAACTATAAATTTAGGTTTAAGCTAGGTGGGTCGAGTTCAAGTTATTTCAGACAATTTAGTGGTAGTTCTAATTTGTTCAAACTTGAATAAATGTCTACCAAAAAAAAATCTCGGATGAGGTAGCACGCGAGGAGTATTGTGACCGACAGCTCTCATCCTCTGTCTGGATAATTTGAGCTTTTGAGCTGTGGGAGGCGGTACAGAGTTCCTTTATTTATAAAAAGTATTTTATCCCAAGTGCAATCTATATTTTAAACACTTCCAAATGATCAATACACACACAGGAAGTGATATGCACTTATATTTTATACTTCACATATTTTGTGATTTTATTTTAGGAATGATTTCATGGAGTTTATGGCTCTTATGTACATCTGTTATTGGTGAGACAAAGACAATTTTCCACCATGGTAGACAATAAAGTTCTGTTCTATTCTTTATTGCATTATATATCTATACAGTGCAATACATTAAAACAATAACACTACACACACACAACACTACACACACATACAAGATTCACAACGAACGTGTAATAAATCGGTGCACTTTAAACTTGTCTTACAATTGTGTCATATATTCTTGTCTTGTTTTGTGTGTGTGTGTATGCGTGTGTATGTGTGTGATCTGCCAGGGAACAACAGATGCAAATTAGCAGTTGTGCTAACTCTGGTGCGTTAACATGTGTATTTATTGATACCCGTTTCCATTATTGTGCAATGTCCCTTTTAAATAAATAAAAATAAAATAATATTCTAAGTGTGTAAAAAGATCAGTTAATGCATTAATATCATGCTGCCTTTTCTGCAGGTTGCATTTGAAAAAAGTGGTAAATTGTAGCTTTTGTGCAGTTTTGTGTCAAATGAAAGAGAACAGTGCTGTGTGTGATTTGTACCCCCTGCTTGTTGTAGAGGCCTCTCACTGAATGAAGGAGACCACCAAACTCCAGCCTGTGCCATCCCTAAATCTGCCTGCTTTACTACTGACCAGCTCAGAGTCAGCATACCTAAATAACATCCACATGTGTGCTGTTAAACGTCAGTGAGCCTCACTAACTAGTCAATCATGACACTCTCTTAACAAACAGCAGCGGTATTTACTGCTCACTTCTCACAGTGGAAGTGTTTCTCCCTCTGTGGTTAAGTGAGGAGGTGTGGTAACGAGGCGAGACCTTTACAGGTACAGACAAATGGAGTGTTAATTCTATTTTCCACATTTTATGAAAGCAACTTTTCCTTTTGGCAACAAATGAACACTGAGCTCAAACGATTAAACTCCTCTGGCTGCCAGCCATGGGGGGTTTTGCCCCCAAACATAATTATGCTTGGAAACTGCATCTGCAATGTCCTAAATTTATGGGAGCAATGAAATAAATTCAGCTGCAGCCATTTGCATTTTTTTCTGCCTTCTAAAATGGAGAATTAATGTAAAGCCAAGAATTTTCAAAAAAAGTGACCTTCAAAATAAATTAGGGGAATGAAACACAGATAAACAGTTATGAGCTCATTTTACATGAGTCTGCTGGAACCCTAAACTATGTAGCCAATTCATATTCCAAATGCAATGAGTGATAAATGGTAGAGTCGTGAATAATGAATGAAGAGGAACAAAGGTGATAAAGTCACTAGCCAAGTTTAGCTTCAACGCTTGTGATCCATTTACTGTATCACTTTTTCTTCTTTTGAGATATTGGAGCAGAGGGCAGAGGACATGAGAGACAGAGACTTTAAAAGCCAATGGAAAAAAAGGAAGAAATGAGTGTGGCAGAAAGAAAGAGTCTCTGTGGTCAAAGGAAACGTTGATCAGCACAGCTCCTACACTGGCCTCTGATAAAAGGAGGTTCAAAGCCAGTCTCAGAGACATACTGAAAGTGAGCCTGCATATTGGGATTCCTCCTTGATGTTTTAAAAGGAAATGTGTCGCTCCCTCTAGTGAAGTCGGAGGTCACAGTCAGCCTTCCTGGAGCTGCTTGAGAGTCAACATCATGTCTGGTGACTCTCTCTGTTTTTCTCATTGTTAACAAATGTCATGTGCAGAGCCAAACCAACAGGAACTCATCCTACTTACAAGTATTGTACTCCTAACCAAATCATAATGTCTTATTCATCTATAAAACTATTTTGAACACACCAGGAAGCCACACCTCTGCTGCTTCCTTCATCACTGCTGAAGATGAAGATATTTAGAAACATCTCCAAACACTACTAGCAGTGAAAATCAATTAATTAATTCAACTTTATTTATATAGCAGCTTTCATACAGACTAGTGCAGTTCAAAGTGCCTTACAATTAGTTGATTGACAAGCTGATAATAAGACAGAACAAGTGACAAAATAAAGAAAAGGAATAAAAACAAAGAACAAATGAAAAGACAAAAATCGAGACCAATGCACACAAGAGAAATAAGAATAAAAGTTTAGATAAAATGAGTAAATATATAAAATAATTAAATAAATGAGTTGAGTAAGATAGAAAAGAGAAATGGGGTTTATTAATAGAATAAAAACTAGGTTAATCGAAGCTTATAAGCGCAGTTTCAGGAGCGGGAACACACACCAATTACACCCCTTCCGGCTCCTATATAAACAGACCTAACAGCTTCCCCCTTGTTCACTCTCGCTTTCGAGTTTCACGTGCAGGCAGTCTCAGTAAAGCTTTCATGGTCATCCCAGAAACAGATCGTACTTCCCGCATCGCATCAACAAAACTTGAACAAATGCTACGATTACTACTCCAAGAGTGAACTCACCACGGATCACGAACTGCAGATCAACCCGATCGACTTGACTGAAGATTCCTGGGAAACCGGTTCTCCTCTCGTCACGCAGCAGCAGACCGCAGCCTTGCAGGCTCTTCAACCCACACTGATGTGACACTCCCGGTAGATCTCCGGCTTCCTCTCCTCCACTAGCAAGGGCAAAAACCAGGGAAGCAACGCACAAAGCCGCTGGAGCAGCAGCTTCAACTCTCCCCTCCTCAACCGCTTCAACAGTCCAGATAACTCTCCACCACACCGGACTCGCACTCTCCGTCCGGCCGCCTTTACATCCACAAACGGACCCCGACATCAGCGACCGAACTGCCAACGATTCCTGCATAGGATGCATTCCCTATCAACCTCAGCCACATTAAACTAAAGCTTCATTGTTTACTCAGCATCAACAACAGTTTTCGGTTTTCGTCTAAGCCAATCACCGCCCGGTTCGGCACGCGTGACGTCACAGAGCCCAGTAGCCCCACGGCCACAGCGCCCCCCGCCAGGTAGTATTGCGCTACTCATTCTACTCAGACTTGTCAGTATTATCGTTTTGGTGTCATAAAAGAAAAAGAAGGAAAATAAATAAATAAATTAATTAATTTAAATAAATAAATAAATAAATAAAAGTGGCTCCCGAGCAGCAGTCCACAAACCAGTGGGTCTTCTATACAGTCTATGGCATTATACCAACGGCATCAGTCCTGCATCATACGTTATCCATCTCCACTACTTTGTAGTAAAGATTCATGATTAATTTAAAGTTACTTCCACATTGTCTTTTCCATATACCAGCTGGAAGCTTCTCACGCAGCTACTCTAACGTCACTTTGCCATTGCACACGGTTACACGTGCTTGAACATTACAAACACCAGGTTGCACGTTGCCAGCATTTCGAGTCAATCGTCATTTTAGGCATCATCTGCCATTAAACGCATCGTATTGCACGTTACTAACACAGTTATCACAATACTAACCGAAATCACTCTGTATTGTCCACGTTAAAAGCTGGATCGCAAGCTACTAACACAATTTATCACAAATACAACTAACCTGAAATTGCTTCTATATTGTCTGAGTCATAAACCCCGTGCCGTCTCCTCACTCCAACCGCAGCGCCGCTCCTAGACAGGGACATCAAGCACCGGGATGCCTGCGACCCATGCGGTTTCTTACTCCAGCCACAGCATTTCGTTTAGACAGGGACATCAGGCACCGGGATGCCTGCGACCCATGCGGTTTCTTACTCCAGCCACAGCATTTCGTTTAGACAGGGACATCAGGCACCGGGATGCCTGCGACCCATGCGGTTTCTTACTCCAGCCACAGCATTTTGTTTAGACAGGGACATCAGGCACCGGGATGCCTGTGACCTATGCGGTTTTCTTTACTCCAGCCACAGCTTTTCGTTTAGACAGGGACATCAGGCACCGGGATGCCTGCGACCCATGCGGTTTCTTACTCCAGCCACAGCATTTCGTTTAGACAGGGACATCAGGCACCGGGATGCCTGCGACCCATGCGGTTTTCTTTACTCCAGCCACAGTGTTCTGTTTAGATGGAACATCAGTCACAGTGATACCAGCAACCACGTCATTTCCTCAATACGACCGCAGCGCTTCGTTTAGACAGGGACATCAGGCACCGGGATGCCTGCGACCGTGCTGTTTTCTAAATCCAACAGCAGCACTTCACTTAGTCGTCTACATCAGGCACCGGGATGCCTGCGACCCATGCGGTTTTCTTTACTCCAGCCACAGTGTTCTGCTTAGACGGAACATCAGACACAGTGATACCAGCAACCACGCCATTTCCTCAAAACGACCGCAGCGCTTTATTTAGACAGGGACATCAGGCACCGGGATGCCTGCGACCCATGTGGTTTTCTAACTCCAACCAGTGTTCCGCTTAGACGGGAACATCAGGCACAGTGATACCAGCAACCATGGCGTTTCCTCACTACGACCCCAGCGCTTCGCTTAGACAGGGACATCAGGCACCGGGATGTCTGCGACCATGCTGTTTTCTAAATCCAACAGCAGCACTTCACTTAGTCGTGTACTTCAGGCATAGAGATGCCTGCGACCGATGCTGTTTCCTTAAATCCAACAGCAGCACAGCACTTGTTTAGACAGGGACATCAGACACCAGGATGCCTACGACCCATGCTATTTCCTTAAATCTAACAGCAGCACTTTGCTTAGTTATGGACATCAGGCACCGGGATGCCTGCAACCCATGCTGTTTATTTGTCCAACCACAGCACTTCGTTCCAAAGGGAACATCGGGCACCGGGATGCCTACAACCCTTGCCGTCCCTTCATTCCAATCACAGCACTCGGCTTAGGCCAGAACATCAGCACCAGGATGCCAATGACCACTTCAATTCGGCCAGGATGTTTGATGTCAGTGACCCTGCCGTTTACTCAACCCAACCTTGGCTCGCCTAGTTCGACAGCAGGCTTTTATCGTGGACATCCTGCTCTAGTTGCCACAGAAGCCTGCTCTCGTCAAGGCTCCTGGCACCGAGAGCTGCCAGCACTCTGCTTCAACCGGAACATCTGCCCCCGGGCTTCCAGCGCCCCGCTGTCTCATCATCAAGGTACCAGGATAACCCATAATTGACTACGCTGATCCCTGCAGCTCATTTCTCCCAGGCAGTGACACCGGGATGGCATTGCCCCCAAGTGCTACTCCCGCAACTTCATGCATCGTTCTCCGCCAAATGGCCAGCTGAGACCACCCCCTTTCACACGTTTAACGTAAACTACCTGTCGTTCTCTCTCGTCACTTCGACCATTTCATTATCAACGCCCCTTTCATATGTTTAACGTAACCTACACTTCGTTCTATCTCATCACTTCTACCATTTCATTATCAATGCTCCTGTCACACGTTCAAAGTAACATATATATATGTCGTCCTATTTCACAACCATAACTATTTCATTATCGACGCTCTTAGAGCCACCTGCGGTCTATCGTATCGTCCTGTCGCTTCTGTCTTCCTTGTCACGGAACCAATCCTGTCTCGCAGAGCTTCGCTTGTGGTTCCATCTCCTCTCTAGCCGGAATGGTATCTCCTTCTTTTATGACGATCAGCTGACTAACTCCCTTGACATCCAGCTACACTGATGCCGCTCCTTCTGCTGATTTTGGGGGTTTCTACAACGGTAGATGGTTAGCATCAGAATGGCCCCCAGAACTCATGGACAATTTGCCAGGTCGCTTCCTCCGCCTCTTCGAAATCTACCCCCGTAGTAGCCACCACTGTTCTATGGGGACACGAATAGTCTAGTTAATCCATTCTTATACACTATGATAATCTCAGTCGTTGAAATCATTAACCAAGGTCGCTCCAACTCCTTTTCAATCACGCCATTCATGCGTCGCTCACGTGGCACTCCATCACTAACCAATATCCTCCGCGCCGCCTACGTCCCAGGCCACCATAATACCATTGCTGACTCTCTCTCTCATTTTATGTTCCAGAAGTTCAGAAACTGGCTCTGCACGCCAAACCGCTGCCGACTTAAGTTCCTCCATATTCTGCATTGACTTCAATCTGTAAATCCATCTTTAATACTCCTGATCTTCGAATTCCAAACTACAATATTAACAGCTTATCTTCTACACTCTCCTCCAACTGGACAGCTTGGAATAAGTTCCAACACTTTCATGACCGACACAACATCATCTCCCCCTCGTTCTATCTCACCACTGTCATCTGCTACATCACCTATGCTCATTCTGCCATGAACATAAAACACCTACTATCAAATCCTACCTCAGCGGTACTAGTTTTTCTCCAAACTAATCACAGGTAATCCCAGCCCAGCCATAAACCATCCTCAAGTAAGTCACTTCTCGCTGGTCTCGTCAGCCAAGAACCAGCCAAACGGCTTTCTCTTACTGCCGATCTGCTGTCCACTTGCTTACACACCATTCGTTGAGGATACCAAACTCCTCACATCGCCCTGACCCTCAAAGCGATGTTCATATTCCATATTTCATATAGCATCTTCAGTTTCCTTGGATGCTCAGAATTCACTGTGTCACCATCACACTTCGACCCGTGCCGTCTTGCTTGTATCTCGGACTCTCACTATTAACGCTCATTAACGTATCACAGCTATATCTGCTCAGACTCAATGATCTAAGATCCGCACGAGCACGTCTCAAATAATTGGAGGTTTTTGGGGGTTCGTCACTGCCCGGGCGCAGCGGCGGATCCTTCGTCCGACCTCCCCACACCGCATCAAGAATCACCGTATCAAGAATCGTTCCGCATCAAGAATACACAATTCATTCAAATTCTGTCAATAAATCTGTTAAAACGTATCTCGTTGGTGATGTGTTCCTTGCTCGTGAATCGAAGCTTATAAGCGCAGTTTCAGGAGCGGGAACACACACCAATTACACCCCTTCCGGCTCCTATATAAACAGACCTAACAGCTTCCCCCTCGTTCACTCTCGCTTTCGAGTTTCCCTCCCCCCCGCCCTCTCTTCTGTTCTTCTCTCCTCTCTTATAGGTTCCTGGGGGTTCGTCACTGCCCGGGCGCAGCGGCGGATCCTTCGTCCGACCTCCCCACACCGCATCAAGAATCACCGTATCAAGAATCGTTCCGCATCAAGAATACACAATTCATTCAAATTCTGTCAATAAATCTGTTAAAACGTATCTCGTTGGTGATGTGTTCCTTGCTCGTGAAAATAGATTTAAAAAGCAGCAAAAGAAAAGTCAAATAAAAGATGATGTTTAATAAAAGCTGGACTAAAACTAGATTAAAAACCAATAGAAAAGTCAAATAAAAGAGATTCAAAGACAACAGAAACATAAATAAAATCAATAAGAAGATCCAGCTTATTGTGCTACACATTATACATGTCTTCCTGAGGCTTACTATCTTATTACTTTATTACTCTTTGGAGACATTTCTAAACAAGCTATGGTAATCACAGTGTTCAGGGGTAAAAGACCACCCAGCACAGCAGTGTGATTCATTGACCTGTTTTTAATGGTTTTTGGACAACAATGGAGCTCTACAGCACAGAGGAATAAGACATTTCAGACTTTTGGATACACACACAATGCTTGTTAGTAGGATGAGTTCATTGTTGGTTTGGCTCTGCACATTAGATTTGTTGACAATAAGAAAAATATTGAAAATGGCAAGCCAAATCCTTTAATTGCAGTCTGGGACAAATTTTAAAGTGAAATTTGGGTCATGCTGTTCTCTAGTCACTAAACCTCAATTACCTGTCTCTGCACTATTTCACTGCACATTTAAAAAGAGGCTTCTTTTTATTGGTGATCATCTCGTTACTTCTATTATGACTATTATGACTGTGATCCATTAAAACTAAAACTGTGTGTGGTGTAAAAGATGGTGGTGGTGTTACCATCAGCTTCTAGAGAGGTCATCACTAATCTCTTTCTAGGTGGGTCTTTACCTCAATGTTAACATCTAAGACAGTTCTGTTCTGAACAGTTGTGAGATGTTTTGCCACAGATGCTAAAGTTTCAAATCATAGAATGCAGCTTGACATGTGATTGACAAGTTCATAAGTTAGAATAGAAAAAAAAGAGTCAACTGGTGAGCTGATTGTAGTGTTAAACAGTAGAAGAACAAGCTATCTGTAGATGTAGACAAAATAATACAAAAATAAAAATAACTCTGCACATATTCAACATTCAAGTGCAGGACTAAACACTTTGCAAGCAAAGGTTCATATCTCAAGTTATTTTACAAAAACAAAAACATTGTGATTAATGTTCAGAAAATGTCAGTGAGATGTTACTAAAGTCAACACCCCTTCTCTTCTTACTCAAGTCACTGTTGACTTTTCTAGTATTGAACCTAGACCACCACTTTTCCTGAACCGTAACTCAGAGATTTTAGTTGAGCAAAAATAACCGTAAAAACATTATTCACGCTTTAGTTGTCAAATATATTATGGAAGAATATGCTGTTTATGCTATAATATTAAATATGCTGTCAATGAACGTGCAGATACTTTCATTAAACATCCCAGCCAGCATGTCCATGTGGGCCCCATAAGGGTTATATTTGGGCTGGTAGCATGGGTCCCACATGGGTTTGTCTGCAATTTCCATGGTGGCCCCAGCTGTGTTTGCCCATATGGACTCTAAGTGGGATCAGGATGGACCTTAAATGGGGCCCATTTAGCCAGCCCACATGGGCTTCACATGTGGGGCCCATGTTTCTGAAACAATATGGGGCCCTACAATGTGCCCTGTTTATGCCTATGCCTGCTCAGCCCACTTACATCCCTGATTGGCCTCATATTACTGAAACCATGTGGGACCTGCACAATTTGCCCAGTTCAAGCCTGTGCCCACTCAGTACCCATGTAGCCCGCATTTAACCCATGTGGGGCCCACATGGACATGCTGACTGGGATGTTTCATTTATGCTGATGAAGAATGTAATTCAGGTGATGTATTGCTGTTGCTAAGTGCAGAAGCCATGGTGAAAATGATGGTAATTCATAGGGATAGTGGGTTGTCTGCTGATCTACACACACATTACACACAGAGTAGAGGTTATGGTCTGGTCCACTGTATTAAGTTGCAGAGCCTCACAGAAGATCCAGTGAACATCTCCTAAAAATCAACAAGGTCAAAAACCTCAAACAAGCTCAGAGTTTCAAGCTTCACCACAGCTCTCTATGGATTTTCACTTCTTGTGGATCTGTAGCTAAATGCATTTGATGCCTTGAGGTTACTTGCATTATTTACATGTCCCTCTTGATTAGACTGAGAGTTGATAGAAATGCCTCTACCATCCTGTTATCTTGACTTTCATGAGAAAGTAAGCATAAACGTGTTTGAGGGGAAAAAAACCCCAACAACTGTGGACGATGTCTCCTGTAGCTTCAATCCTTCGCCCCATGAGCCTCTGCCTGTACTCTTGCAAAACTGCTGCAGGTATAACGGCCAAACAGCCAAGCTATCTGATTATCGTCAAGTGGCCCTTCTTCTGCCAGCTCCTCTAAAGGACCTGGCAGGAAGCAACATGTCATCACAGCCTCAGTGACTTTTCAGAGCGCCCCTGTTTTTAAAAATATGTTTTACTATTTGTTTTATTATTTTATTAAAGCCAGAGTAGGTTGCATGGATTGAATTCCTCCTCCTAGATCTACAGGCTCTCTAACCATCCAGGCATGGTGCTGTGAAAACGCCTACAATCTGCCCACTGCAACAAAAGTTCCAGTATTTCTTCACTGTCTCACTCCTGAGGACTTTTGCTCTGGCTGGAGCAGGGGAGGAGGATTCTTGGATGAGGAAAGATGACTTAAGTGCAACTGGCAGTCGCAGACAAACCCGATGCTGAACCTGGAGCTCTCCAACAACAATACAGAGACTCTTTCCACTGCGTAAGGCCCCACTCCATCCACATTACTGAAGTGCTACAAAGGCTGCCTTGTATTGGCCATTAGAGGACGTTGGCTGTGGCATGAGGAAATGTGCTAATGCCATGGATAAGGCTTGGGTTGCTAAAAATAGTGATAGTAAAGCTGGGTAGGACCTATTAAATTTATTTTTGTTATAGACTGAAGTGTTGAGTCAGATTTGTAGTCTACCTTCTTTATTAGATAATCAGATACTTATTGAGTTAAATAATAATATAGCCAGTATTAGACTAGACTAGACTATTTATTTTTGTTATATTATTTCAGTATGTCTGCTTGTTTTCAGACAGTGTTCAACATTTCAGAACTTTTGCTTTGTTGGAATGGAAAAACTGGTTTGACAAAATAATCTTGAATCAGGATCTGCTTACAAGCTTTATCCAAAGCTTTAAGATGAGATAAGATAGAACTTTATTGATCCCTGAAGAAACTGTGTGCTACAGTTTCAAGATAACCAGGGTTGAGAAGGTTACTTTGAAAATGTAATAGCTTACAGATTACTAGTTACACTATTTAAAATGTAAGTAATGTAACTACTTCAATAACTCAATCAAAGTAATGTAATTTGAGGACTTTTCTTCAGCTGTTCTTCATGGATACTGACATGATTTATAGGAGAGATCATTTCTTATAAATCAACATTTATCTCTCATTGTAAAATGTATTCATTAGTTCATGTAGATTTATGAATATAAAATAAAGAGATTTGATGAATAAAGAGGGATTAATTGGTACTGTGACTCCATTTAAGCCCATGTGTGCCCACTTCATGATTTATTTACTAAATATAAAAACAATATTGATTTCAAAGAATTAAAAACAGCAATATATGTATTCAGTAACATGTTCAATAGATGAGATTTTAACTTTATTTTGAAGAAAACTTCAATGAGGAAATACATGACTGTTCTTTTATTTGAAATTCACAAAATGGAAATTGAATTGAAATGTTTTAACTAATCATCTTGTAATGAATCACTTTAGTTCTACTTTCTAAATATATAATTATCATATGCAGTATGCAGCACTGTGAAAGGTTTTTTATAGATGGATAATTTTGGTATTTATGGAAATAACAACCATAAATACAAAAGGTAGATACAATTACAAATACCAAAAAGTAAATTAAAGAGTAGAAACAATTCTAATATAAATATAAATTAAATAAAGAATCCAATTATCAAATTATATGATATTGCTAATAAAAAACACAGAAATAAAAGTAAATTGCACAAATCCTGTATCACATAAATACACAAGTAGAACATTATATGAATTGTGTTATAATTTGGTAGTGTGATTCATTTTACTTTTGGCATCATTAGGCTTCCATAGCTACGCTAGATTCCTCCGCTCCTCCTACTTCAGGCTCTCAGTGTAGAGACCTGCGGCCAACTTACTGCTGCTCCTCTCCTCATCTCATCTCATACATTTGACTGAGATCTTCTCAGCAGGTAGAAGCTGCAACAAGGTTAATGATCCACACGTGACATTATAAAAAGAAGACAGAATTATAGCTTCACGAGACAAAATTAACTTCGACGAGAAATATCGTTGCGTTTTCGTCTCGCGAGATCTCGTCACGCCCCTAATCAATAACAATAGCAGATGTGCAAGCTGTGCAGTAGTCAGGTTCTTAAGTCTTTTAATTGACTAAACTAAAAGTTAATGATTATAAAAACTATATCAGAAATATATAACATAACTGAATTCAATCCTGTTAATGGCCATGAAATGAGGTTGAAAGGTGTGGAAAACACTTGTAAGTTAAGTTTATTTAGTTTAACTACTGTTCCCAGGTCAACAGTGAACTTTTGTCTGAAACATACTCCTCAAAGTAAGCAGCCATGTTGGTATTGGTACTAAAACTCACTGAAATGCAATGAGTCAATGAATCAATGTTTAATTCATGTGACCCAAAAAGTGTAGTTTTAGGAATCATATTTAGCAACAATATCAAGTTTTCCATTTTGAAATGCAGCATTTTTGAAGGCATATTCTATTTGTTATCTACAAAGTACACCCACTGTTATTTTGGACTCAATCATGTGGGCATTATTTTCTTTATGAGTGTTATTATTCAGAGCTGCAAATGTTGCTACAAGAACAATGACATGAAAATGTGTAAATACTGTGAATATTTGATGGACAAAATAACAGAAACACCTTTCCTGAGTGATACTGATTAAACACTGAGGTTTACCTTCATGTCAATCAAGTGAATGGAAGCAAAGCAGGGATTTCTACGCTACTTCATCTACTTCCAAGGCGCATGGAGAAGTTGAATCCCCTTCATTAGGGTCAGGGTCAGCCACATATAAGCCACAAGCCTAAACACATTAGTCTCAAAATAGAAGAGTTCTTTAGGAGCTCAAGTGTTGGTGGACTTTTGAACTCTTCAGATCGAGGTAATGGAGCCAAACGTTCACCCTCAAATGTCAACCTCAAGTGCAATTCTCAACATTTTCCTAAATGTCCAGATATTACTGACATGTGAGGTTAAGGAGGTGCTTCTATGTTTTATATTTCTGATGTGTAATGCTTGTGTACAATTCCACCCACAAAGCACAGACACACCCCTGGTGCTCTCTGAAAATGTCAGACATATTAAAAGCTATGAAATATTTACATGGTCAATGGTCTTTTTCAGAGGATCCAGCTATATTCATTTCTACTCCCCAGAGCATGCCAAAGCAACTTCATTTGAAACATTTGATACAATACTCAAGCCCGAGAGCCAGTTTCTCGGGTATGCATATATATTTGCTGCCAGTATCTACTTCATTAACCTAGTAAAAGTTGGAAAAAACGCTGGGTAGCCCTGGGAACATTTAAACAAACTTTCACCTCAAATTTCAAATATTGTAAAATTGCTATTTGTTCTGGTGGTGCGTCTAGACATCTCAGGCAGGTAAAGTAGAAAAAGAGAGAGGAAACACATGGCTTCTCACATAAAGAGTTTCATTCAGGGTAGAAAGTTGAGAAGTGAACATTATGTATTTATGTATTTATTGGTTAGTGTTTTTTATTTTGCGGTATTCAAGCAAACTACAGCGAGTAATGAATACTGATATGTTTGTCAGCATTTTCTATTTAATCTCCTATGACGTATTGAATGATCAGTGTTAAGACAGTTTTGTAAAACTAAGATGGAAACTGACTGAAACTCATTTCCAAACATTTTCTTCTTGGCTCTTCCTGTTATACACATTGTTGGGTTTGGATTAGATCAACCAACTACAAGCAAAACCAAAAAAAAAGACTAGCACTGGCCAAAACACAGTTATGGATTTAATCTGTGGGTGGAAACCTGCCAGAAAAGAAGTCATTGATACATTAATGCTCCATCTGATAATGGGTGGCTTTCTGTAGCCAGATGGCATTCTAATGGTCCAGCCTTGATAAATAAGGCTTTGAGAGAAAGAAAGGCCCAAGCTGAGATGGCTCCTAAGGGTCTGTGGCCAATAGGGGTTGGAATCAAAGATGAACTCACCATACAATATATCATGATAACCATTGCAGGATAACGTTATATCAACAAATGAGTCTGTGGTACATGATATATATCACAAATCTATGATATATGGTAAATAGACTGTACTTATATAGTGCTTCTCTAGTCAATCAGATATTTGTATCTGAAGAAGAAAGAAAAATATCTTTCAAAGAGCAGGAAACAGATAATGTTCAGTGTTTATTAACAGCACATTAGCATTATAAAAAAAGAAATGCTACCAAGTATAAATATGAGTAAGTGTAGCCTCAGTTTGTGGCTCTCACAGAGCTGCTGGCAGTGTTAACAAGTCTGATAAGAAACAACAAAGAAGCCACATTGTGCTAATAAGCTAAAGATGTATTCCAGTTCTGTGGCAGTCAACAGAACACATGAGCCACTGATAACTAACTGTGATAGTCAGGGCTGAAGAGTGATGAAGAGCCTCTTATAGTAGAGCCACTAACTTCACTACAACACAGGAACCACACAGAGACTTTTCAAAGGGCTGTGAATGTGTTTGCGGTGACTGTCAGAGTTCCAGTGGACATAGAGAATCTGACAGCAGCTGCTCATGTCTGGCTATTTTAATACTTTTCTTCTTCATTGTAACTTACAATTGCCACACATCTGACCATCACCAGTGTGTTTAGCATCTCCATAAGGAGATGGAGGGTAGTGGTAGTGGTTGATGGTTCTACCTCGGCGGTTTGAATCCCAGTTCCTCCAGTCCACATATAGATGTGTCCTTGGGCAAGATACTTAACCCCAAATTGCTCCCGATGGCTGGACCAACGGTGTGTGAAAGGGTTAGATTCCATTAGATGAGCAGGTTGGTACCCTGCATGGTAGCTCTAGTCATCAGTGTATGAATGTGTGTGAATGGATGAATGTGACATAAAGTGTAAAAGCACTTGGTGAAAAAGACTAGAAAAGTGCTATATAAGTACAGTCCTTTTACCATTTACCTTCTACCCCTAGTGGCTAACAGAGAGGTTTGACATGGAGTCAAGACAGGTGAGAGCTCCAGGGCCCAGCACACAGATATGCAGCTTTGTTATGAAACTCCCATAGAGTCTGACTGGGAGGAAGATTGTGCAAGAATACAGTATGTGTTGAACTAGAAGATAGAGATTAGGCTTTAACTGAGGGCGTATTCTCTAAAATGACCTAGAAAGCTCATGCGATGAGCTATTTGCGGAGGGTTGGAAAGTTTTAGACTTGTAACATCTGGAGTGGAGAAAGAGGTATAATAGTGATTCAGATTTAAAGTGCACTGTGTTAAGTATTAAGGATTAGCTTGAAAAAAACATGAAAGTTTAAATTGAAACCTTCACTGCATACAAGTTGGACACAGATAGGGATTTCACCTACATTCGTCCGCTGTAAGGTGAGGCAGGGCCTGTCCTCGTACCAGCCGGCACGTAGAGCCGTCGCCTCCACAGACGCCACAGTTATCCTCTCTGGCACCGCTGGTCAGCTGGCGATCACAACCCACCTCCTGCACACACATCACAATTACACACTGTTAAAGTCAAGATATGGAGCCGATCACTAGATGAAGAGACACAAAGTATACACAAAGCAAGGCTGCATTCTGTGTTCTTCACAGCAAACATAGATCATTTCTGTCATGCCTGTGTCTGAAGTAAGGATTAGTTCATAGAAACAAATGAAATCATTTCAGCATGTATAGATGCCAGCCTCTCTAATGTGAGGATTTGAAGCTTTTTTTCTGTCATTATGAACCCAAAACCCTTTTAAGTTTATCCACACTGTGTCATAGCTCTAGAGGACACATTATTGTTCCAACAGTTGGTTTGTCCAGCAACTTTGATACAGTTTGAAATGTTTTAACAACCATTAGATGGATTGTTGTGAAATTTGCAACAGACAATTATTTCCCTCCGGATGAATTATAATAATTTTAACGTATAGACCTACATTTTTATCCATTTTACAATGAATATTTACAGAGCTGCTGCCATGGCTGTCTGAGGTCTAATTAGTGAAAATGTCCTCAAGTAAAGGTCTGGAACATCATCATGTCTGCTCTTTTTCAATAGCTTGAAGCAGCATTGTAGTTCCATCAGCATCTGTGGCTAGTAGCTAGATTGTAGACATAAATAAATACAGTACAATTCTATTTATTATTATAGTATACTAATTACATATAGTATTTACAACTCAAATAAATAATAAAATAAGAATAAAAAGATAAGATAAATCAATTTTCTTTCCTATATCAAATAAAGATGGTATTTTAAAATAAAGTACAGTGATTGTGCTTCTTAAATAAAGTGCTTTTAAACCATATACTTAATTTCACATCTAATAACATTATACCAAGATGTCTCTCCTCTTTTCTCTGTGTGTATCTCACTGACAGTTGAGTCTCTCTGCATGTCCCAATACACAGATTTGATTGGCTGATTAGCATCATGTGAGAAGACTGGCTATGCACACTGGACTTTCTGAGGGCCGCTCCACTTTTAGACTTTTCATCAGTTACAGGTCTGGGTCCGGATAGGACAGTGTCTGGGTCAGGGTTTACTCTAGACCATAGTATGCCTATTAGTGATCTCTGATGTAAACAGAGTGAGCAATTTGATAAAACCTTGCCTACCTGTTAGAGACCACAAAATCACCACATACGTAAAAACATAGTTCATACATGAATCAGTAATACAAACAGTAAGCCTGCAAATAATATTTTTCTACATACATATATATAATGTGGAGGACTGGTAACCTACTGTAGTTCCTCTCTGTGTAATCTTTCTTTCACAGCATGTTCTGTATTCAAATTCAGCTTCAATCACACAAATAACAAAACCTAAACAACAAAATAATGAGTTATATCTTAATATTTGATTTCACGTCACAGGATCTTTGTACACAGTCTCAAGCAGTGTGGTGCCTGACAAATGACTTGTAATGTCAGTTTCACTATGCACACTATGTTCCCAAAATCCCCATGAGATGCCATTATTACATATGTTGCAGCATATTTCAATTAGACTTCCTAGGTTTCAAAAACAACTGAATAGCTTTGTATATTGAGTGGTAGAATTGTGTATAAAAGCAATTATTGATTCTGATTCTGAGTTGATTTTTGGAGAGCTCGTCATTAGAAAATTGACAGCATCTGTCATTTGTTTAGGGGTCAATGATGTTTTTTGTGTCCATGTGGTTTAATCAAATTTAAAGGGGTTAGAAATTGAAAATAAACATATGAATAACTTGCACACATTCTTTTATTGTGGACCCAGTATCCATAAACCATTTTGAGAGAATATATTGAAGTGAATGGAATGAATTGACTTTATTGTCCACATGAGTGGAAATTTGTCTTCAGCTTCCTCCAATACATTAAGAATACAAACAATGCACACCATATCATGAAGACATTACAAACAAATATACAACACACACACACACACACACACACACACACACATGCACGCACACACAAAAACAAGAGGTTTATGGCAAAAATGTCTAAGTGTTGTGACTATAAAAATGACCAAATAGTACCAAATAATTAACCCTTTATTCCTCAATTTAATTTTAATTTTCTTTTTCAATTTCAACCAATCACTTATAATAGGTCTATAATACACTGTATAGCCAAAATTGTTACTCTAAGACAAAAATGTCCCATTAAAACTACATTTTTTGACCCCCCTTCCAAAAAATGACTCTTTCATGCGTTCCTGTGTTTTGAAGCCCTGTCTTCAAAATAGAGGATTTTTTTCACCAGATAAAGTCATTTAGCTGTATTTTGCCTGTGGAAGAATACAATGCATTGTTACCCAGGCCTGCTCGTCATGTATTATGAAGCACAGCAGACCAGTGAAAAATGAGCTGAATGTGTTTGTATGGGTGTCAGAGTGTGTAATGTATGTGTGACATACATAACCCCACCTCCACCCCAGTGTAGAAAGTACCATCCCTCCCCACTCCCTGCTGTGCTGAACCTTGTGTTTGTGTTTGAGGAGTGATGAGGTCAACACTGTGTATATACTCTACATCCAAATACTAATCTCATTTCATGCTTTGGCTGACTGACAAGTTTATATTCTTGTGTGTGGTTATGTGTATGACTGGTACAAGTCCAGTGTTATTGATGTAGCACTACTAATCACCCTCTACACTGAGCCATACTGAGCAACATAATACATTATGTGTCCATGAACGACTGAGGCCCCTATCAACAGGATGACATCATGTGTCTGTGCTTTCCAAAAGCCTGTTGAAAAATATCTATAAAGCATATTTATGATATAACAATGCTATGGTTCAATTTTGGTTGCTTAGATTTAGGGGGAAAAATAATAGTTTCTGTTAGAATAACTACTTTAAAGTTAGGATTAGCAAACTTTGTGGTTTGTGTTAATGTTCTAAGGTCAAAAGATCATTTTCGTCATTGTTACAATAATAACCACATGATGAAAGGGCACATATAAGTGAGTTTCTGTTATTCTTATGCTGTTATGATGTTGGACATGTATGTTAAACATGGTCAAAGGTCCAAACCTTGAGGTGATGGTATGGTTTGTTTTCAGAAGCTCTGAACATTCTCATATCGTCTTATGCCTCATATCACTTTACTGTAATACCACTAATTATGTGCTTTTGCTGTAAAGATTCATGTTAAACTGAAACTGAAATTCTGTTCTGCCAATAAAAAGGTGGATCAGCTCACTTTTTGATTTAACCCTTTACATACTGTTCATATACTCTCTACACTAATTCACATTCATAACTTCATCAGTTATTAATAAATGTTTAATTAATCCTTATGTTTGATTCACTGTATAGAACAAATACATTCAGGATCACATTTGATAGAATATGATGAATGTTTTTAATAAACACAAGCCAAACAAGAAAATGTCCAGCTAGAAGAAATGTTTATATGGTATTTTTACAGTTCTCAAATGTAAAAATGATCCTGGAAAATACACACACACACACACACACACACACACATACACACACACAGACACACACACACACACACACACACAGAGTCATGTTCATATGCCGAAGCTTGTCATTGTAACTTACCATGACAGGCTGGCAAAACAAAGTGACATAAACATACACTCATGGGCACATACACACACTTGCAGCTCTCCTCCCATTTCCTCCCAGGAATTGTATTTATTTTCTCTTCTGGTTGTATACAGCTGGATTTCATGCTGCTGTGTGCTGTATTATTAATCCACATAAAGTACATGCACTAGAGGAGGAATTGGCCTCATTCCGTCACAGACACAAACTTCCTGCTACAGTACCCCAGCAACCAAGAGCTCCTCTCTTTCTACTGGTGCCTCCATCACTGGGGATACCATCTCAATCCCCGCTGTGTCCTGGCACCAGCTGCTGTTTGAGTGCATCTATAATCCATCTCCCATTACTGATGTGAAGTACCTGTATCTGGCCTGATCACTAGGAAGCTTTTCACTTTAATTATGCACCACAAGCATCCTAAGTAAACACAGTCTCACCAGACATTGCTTTTAAGTCACAAAGATTCTGACACTCTGTTCAAACTAAGTTCAGCTTTCATATCTCAGTGCTTGCCAAACAACCCAAGCCAAAGTAGAGAGGGGGGGGGGGGGGGGGGGGGGGGGGGGTAACTTGTTTTAGCCTGGAGGAAATGGGCTTCATTTGTAAGGGTCTTTCTTTTTGCTACCTGGGTGCTTGCCAAAGAGCTAAGAGCTTCCCAATACTGAAGTCTCCCACTACTCAAGCCCTGTCTACACTAATGTTGATGCATTTGAAAATAAGTCTTTTTCAGTGCTTGCTGATAGCCTTCCACACACACACACACACACACACACACACACACACGCTACAGTGCGGATTGGACTGACCTTTTAAAATACAATACCAATGTAAAGATTGTTGTTAACATATTCTATATTGTGATATAGCTGTTGTCACTGTCCCACTGTGTCTCTATATTTGTGAACCCTTGTAGTCCAATATTAACTGTACACTATCTACTGACACTGAGCTGTGATAATAGAACACTGTGGAGACATGAAGGCAACATTGTGCATACAGTGGAATTCACTACTTGGTGTAAGACTGATAGACCTCTATACAGTATATGTAATGTGCTGAAGGCCAACTTTTACAGGCGGAAATTAATCTTATTGTTAAAATGAAATAAATGGAATGATATAATGAACAAAAAAGTAAAGTCAGCAGTAGATTTAAAAAAAAAAATACATAAATAAAGTTAGTTTAATGAGTGCATTGTAATTAAACTCTTCTACTAATGTCTTTGAATGATAAGTTCAAAGGGATAGTTTGGGTTTTTTGACATGAAGTTGTATGACATCCTCACCATCAGTGTTGTGCATCAGCAGTGGCTTTTCCCCCACTGCGTCCTGTGAGCAGAGTTCTGGCCAATGCTTTTGGTGTTGAAGAAAGTAGTTCTGGCTAGTTTCTGGGGTCACAAAGATAAAGCGTTTTGCTTCAAACAACAATATGTGTTCAAAAGAGTAATACACCGTGAAACAGCTGATGGAAAGGTGCCCAGCTGTCAACAGGTGGCAGTGTACAGTGATACGAAGGGAGGGAAAATAGTGCCAGGTGATTGTGAGGACTTTTTTACGGACAACGATTTTGTGATGCAAATGTATTACTCTTTTGAACACATATTGTTGTTTGAAGCAAAACGCTTTATCTTTGTGACCCCAGAAACTAGCCAGAACTACTTTCTTCAACACCAAAAGCATTGGCCAGAACTCTGCTCACAGGACGCAGTGGGGGAAAAGCCACTGCTGATGCACGACACTGATGGTGAGGATGTCATACAACTTCATGTCAAAAAACCCAAACTATCCCTTTAAAAAAAATGAGTAAAGTTGGAACTTTTCACCCCTTTGTGGCGCCCCTGTGAACATGACAACAAAACTGATTCTGACTTGAGCATGGAAGTTGTTTTTTGACACTGGATCAAAAAAACTCCCACTCTCTGTTCAAAGATAGTCGGTGGTGTTGGTGTCTACCTTCATATTTCCTCTGGTCCATGACCTCTGACCTGTTCCCAGTCGTCCATGGTTCACACACAGTTGATGCCTGTTTCAAGTGTTTCATTCACTCTCTTGTTCAGGGTTTTTGCTGATTCATTGATGCCATGTGCCCCCCCACAGCTGTCAGATAAAATGATTTCATGGTTGTAGAGGAGGGGGCCGGGGGGATCACTCAGGGCAAGTTCTAATGTATGGCACCTTTTAACAACAAGGCAATACAAAGTGCTGAAAAATGTATTAATCCCTGTGAGAGGACTGTTTTTTTTTTTTTGCACCATAAGAGAGTCGTATATTGTTAGAAAATGACTGCGAGGTTTTTGGTTAGGAAATGGAAATATTTAAAGATGACAAATATGAGCATGAATAACTGGCTATTTGCAGCCTCGACAGGAACATATGGTACAGACCTGCAGGAACCCATCCAAGTCAAATCCCTTTTAATGTTGTGCCTGTATTGGATGGAGGACAGTAGAGAGCTGACAGAAAATGAGGGGAGAGAGTGGCAAGCATGCAACTAAGACCCCCAGCCAGATTTGAACTAAGGATGTTGCTGTCTAAACCCCTAGGCCACCAGGATGCCCCTTAACTGTACTCTTAATGATAAGTCTTCAGGTATTAGTACTCTTATATGAAGACTGGTTTGAAGCCAGTATCAGCCTGAAACGTTCCACACTGGCATGAGCCAAGTTGGATCTGGGCGACTTGTCAGACACTAACAATGGCGGTTCACTGTAACGTAAACCGCAGTCCAGCGAGAAGCACTCCGATGAGGCCCGTTGCTCTCAGAAATTAAACCCAGGCACAAACAGATTTGACTCATTCAAACATGAAAGACGCGGGGCTGGCAGCGCAGGAACGCAGCTGAGTGGTGCTCACCTCTGTTCTGACATGTGAAAACAGCTCAGAGCTCTGGTGAAAAAGAGCTACGCAAATATAATCCATCAACTTCTCAACCATGAAAGTGTCTGCTCTACTCAGCAGCTCTCTTTTCAACATGTTGCATATAAGAAGATCCATTATGGCTGCAGACATTGGCAAAAGTGTTAAAGCAGCCAGCGGCAGATATAATATAAAGGAATGAGAAGAGATGGGAGAGACTGGATTTTGGTATGGGGAGAAAAATGCTTTATGTACTAAATGAGTTCAATCTTTCAGGGTGTGTCTTGACTTGTCATGGCTAGAGAAACCCAGGTGACTGATGACATTAACCATGGCTCTGTTCCATTTTAGTCCTAGGAAGCCATAGCAGTGAGCCATCATGCACAATGCCAGCGCTTTGGAGCTGGCACCATTAATGGGATGCTGTCATTATAAAATGTTATTAATTACTCCCATGCTTTTCCTTTGAGCTATTTTGGAGCACCCTGTCATTAAGACGGCAGTGTTGGAATGAAATGCTTGTTGTATCGCATGTCTTGGTGTCTGACGCCTCCCTCCTTCCACTTACAGCAGAAAGGTGACACCGCTTTCAACTTCTCTGTCAATCTCTGGGTTTTTTTTCGTACCCCCATTTGTGCATTATATTGTGTCTAACTGCTCTACGTAGTCCTCTTTAGACACGCTCCTCAATGTGTGATGGCGATGGCAAAACACGGCTGAATCGTACAGGGCCTGAACTCCATGCACTGCAACTTGGAAAACATGTGCAAGTAGAGAAAAAGCTGAAGCACATTTGACAGCAAATGCTCTCTCTTTCTTCTAAATGCTGCAAAGAAAGAGCTGCAAAGCAAGCAAATACAGAAATACAGAAAACAACTACATACAAAAAAAGTCATACACAGTGATGGAGAGGAAATGACAGGAAATGTGGGAGTTTTCTAGCTGGATTTAAAGCAGGGACGCTGTGACTGCAGGCTTTTCATAACAATATCAAATATGTATCAATACTTTAAACATGGCTGGAAGACAAAAAATCTAGTTCATTTTAAAAAGCAATTTTTATGTGTCGTTAAAATCAACCTGTGAAAGGTTAATGTATGATTTTATTAGTTTAATGACAGATAAAGAAATTAAATTAGAAATTAAAAAGGCACCCTTAAACCTTACATACTGTTTAGGACAGATTTGACCCATTTTGACATTTGACAGCTGTAAAAATTACCCTTAATGTATTTTATTCTGAAATTTGATTACTTTTCTTGAGGATTTCTTTTTATGATGTAGCAGTGAAGACTGATGGCTCTAATGGTTCTACAATAAACCCCACACTTCCATAAAGTTCTGCTCATTTTCACTTTACATTAAATACATTTCCATCATTATTGCTATGTTATATTTTCATGTCTTAGGTCAAATAGGACATGATATTGTGTGATAGTAGCTGAGTGGTGTAAAAGCTAAAGAATACACTCTCTCTGCTCTCTGAAACATGAATCAAGGTTTAATCACATTTATTGATCAGTCAGATTGACTATTGATGCTTTCTAAACAGATCTGTGGTTCAACATTTGGTACAGACACTTTTTATGAGGAGAACAAACTGTGAGGGTGAGGAAAATGAACAGTATGTGAAGGTTAAAACAATGCATGGTATTACATTACAGCCAGCTGCAGTACACTGTGCAGTCCTAAGTACTAATGAGTCTGAGTGGGCATTGTTTAGTGAATGTGGTTACTTTTGTTTTGCATTCTATCATTATACAGGCTGCACAAATGCCAGCCTGTTAGGACCTGAAAGTCTCCTAGCAGGAAGCACAGCAGCAGCTTGCTTCCGTGCAGGTGAAGAGATGGACTTCACGTGTGCCTCTGTGATGGAACAATAGGCTTGTGTGCAGGCTCATTTTAGAGAGGATTATATATTATTTGTGATACGGTGGAGTTCAGGATGGGATGTTGAAGCCAGGATTGTGTGAGTCATATAGCTTTATCAGCTCTGTGCTGAACAGAGAAATTCAGCTCATTGTTAGCATCGTATTTTGTAAGCATGGACACTATTTGACACGATATGAGATTAAATATTAACTTTGTTTATGTAATGCAGGATCCTCTCGTAATGGGTGGTGGTGTCTCTGAGGTCTTCTTACATTAGCTGGAGTTGTTAACTTCACTATTATAATATAGTATAATAATAGTTACATATTTGCAGTTCCAAGCTCTCTGTAAGTCTGAAAGCACCCTCAGGATCAGGTAGAGGTGTCAGGAAACAGCTAACAAATTACAGCTGATTGCTCAGCAGCATCTGTTGATGTCTCAACATCATATAAACACCTTCAGCTCCTTTGATATAGCCCACATCTTTTTCAAATAGTGTTATATCCAGAAGGAACAAACTATTTATTTCATACCTGGCATGTTGGTAAAAATTGCATCCAGATGTTTTTAGCTGAATGCTTTTTTCTTTTCCAGGGAGACTTTGGATGCAGGTATGAAGGTGAAGGAGTGGAGAACCTGAAGCTGTAGCGGCCAGTCATCATCAACCAGTTAGTCATTTCATCAAATGTAATATTTGGGTCAGTGTAGAGAAGGGACTATTTAAGAACCTAATAACTGCCCAGCTGACGTTTTCACTGGTGCTCTTATTGCACTGAAATATAATATGAAACATAACGGACTGATAAGACAAATAGCCCAAAGCCTTTTTTTAATTTTAAAAAGTGAACTGCATTAATGAGTGAATTCATTTGAAAGTATCTGACAGTCTCCTGCCTGTTTGAGAATAACAAACTGAGGGTGGACAGCTCTGCTGTGTTATCAACATCATGTCTGCAGCAGTAGAGTTTGCTGCTCTGCTGTGTTATTAACATCATGTCTGCATCAGTGGAGTTTGCTGCTCTGCTGTGTTATCAACATCATGTCTGCAGCAGTGGAGTTTGCTGCTCTGCTGTGTTATTAACATCATGTCTGCAGCAGTAGAGTTTGCTGCTCTGCTGTGTTATTAACATCATGTCTGCAGCAGTAGAGTTTGCTGCTCTGCTGTGTTATTAACATCATGTCTGCAGCAGTAGAGTTTGCTGCTCTGCTGTGTTATTAACATCATGTCTGCAGCAGTGGAGTTTGCTGCTCTGCTGTGTTATTAACATCATGTCTGCAGCAGTAGAGTTTGCTGCTCTGCTGTGTTATTAACATCATGTCTGCAGCAGTAGAGTTTGCTGCTCTGCTGTGTTATTAACATCATGTCTCCAGGAGTGGAGAACAGCCTCATCACTGTCCAACATGCTGAGTGGGTGCAGAGCTTCATAGGTGAGACACACTGAGCACTGACTTGATTTAAGTAGTTTAAAGCTTCACTGTGTGTTGGTCAGCTGCTCTTGTTTGTTACTGCTGGAGTTTGCTGCTCTGCTAACGTTAGTGTCTGAGTGACAGTGTGTAGTTCACGTTCATCCTAATAATATTTAATAATTATTTAGTCATTAAATCAAGACATGTTTGCAACCGCTGCCTTTTGTGGAGATGAACTGCAAGATAACTCTTGCATGTGTGTGCTGTAGACTGTAGAGTGCTGCACTGCCCTTATAGTTGAGTTCCACCATTTTTGTTCTGTCGTTATAAAATTTAGAAAAATGATTTTTGTGAATTTGTGAATTGGGGCTGGCCCAGGCACATATATAAAGAACCAGAAAATGAATATCAACCAAGTACATTCCAACAATGGTCACTAGGTGGCCCAGGTCAGATTGTGGCCACCACGTAGGCTCCACCCCTGGAAACTAGGCATGGATATTGTATATTGCTAGTCCAATTAATCCTACAATTCATACTCATATGTATTTATTATTATATCGTATTTATGCATTTTTTTGAATATTTTCACTATTTACTCATGGTTATTAAGTTTGTCATGATTGTATCTCTGTGTGTATTTTGATGTAAACTCAGACATAGGTTGACACATTCTGAAATAGTTTATTAGCCATTGCACAGCTTTGGCAGAATCCACTCTGTGCTTTCTAGTTGATTGCAGAAGTATTCTAATCTTTAAAAAATAAGACTGGGTAATGTGAAACTCTCACTTGGTATTTTGATTTATTTTTTTAGAAAAATCCAAGGAAGAAATGTTAGTGACTGAGCTCAGATTTAATTTCAGGGATTAGAAGCATGTAATACTGTGTTTCATCCTGTGTGTGAGCATGTTACAAAATGTCAGATTACTGCATCTCAGAAACGTTGGGAAACCTAAAACCACTTTTTATTCCTTCTTCAAGTGACTTACTACACTTACAGGGGAAGCAGTTTCCAATTTATCATACAAAACAGCATTAAAGAGGAATTTCACCGCTGTAAATATGAGGATTTCTTAAAAGTAGGTCACCTATGCAGTAGAAATGTGATATTATTTTTTTAAATTGGTGCCCCATGACTAGAGAAAACTGAGGAAAAAGACAATAGACTTTCTTATTGCTATTACAGCACTTAAATGAGAGACTGATTCTTTATTGTAGGTATTTACAGTCCTTTGGAATGTAGTTTGATAATCACTTCATTCATTCAGTCTGATATTGTGTTCATGTCAGCTGACATCTTGTTTTGTTCTGATTTACCTTGATCAATTACTGCTGCATGCTGCAGTCTGTCTTAAAACAACAGTCAGGAGCCTAAATGAACATTAAAGCTGTTTTTCTGTCTGTAATGATTCCTCCTGTTCATACTGACCATTAGAAGATCTCTTCATAATGCTCTTACAATGGAAGTGATGGAGGACTAAATCCACAGTCCTCCTTCTGAGTAAAAGTAAAAGTTGATGTGAAGCTAATATGAAGCTTAAGCATCCAAATGAGTCAAATCTTCATCTTCTATGTTTCAGTGTTACAGTGTTTTTAGTAGCAAAGTTCCTCTTTTTGTTCCTATACTTCCACCACAGCTCAACAGGAAACACTAAGAGGGAATCTGATGGTAAAAAGACTGTAAATGTGTCAGATATCACTTGATATGATAACTCATACTGCTGAAGCTCAATAGAAGTTGATCATCTACTTTTAAATGATTTAGTCCTCCATCACTTCCATTGAAAGCACATTTGAAGGAGATCTTTTAATAGTCAGTATGAACAGTTCATATGAACACCTGACTGCTGATGTGAACTTGTCCTTTAATATATAAGGTCAGCATTTGATTCAAGGAACACTGCCACAGTTTTGGACATAAAGGTGTTTGGCCTCAGATGTTAGATAAGAAGGTTGATATTGTTTTTGTGGTTTAGCAGAAAGACTGGATGCAGAGGAAACTGCTAGTTTATCTCTCAACTCCAAAGCTGTTTTATTCCAACCCAGTCTAACAGCACTTTGTGAAATTGAATCTATTGTCATGTCCATTTTTTCTTGACACTCAGCATAACTTTCAAACTGATGTACTTCATTTAGAGAAAGTTTTTATTGTTTTATGGTTTTATTGACATTTTTCATTGTATGTTCCTCATCTTTCTTTATACATTGTATATAAAGTCTCTACTTCAATGTATTTCCAAGTTAAAGTAAAGGTTGAATCAATGAGTTAGGACTGTGCTCACACTTAGCAGCCTTTTTATGAGTAAAGGCTTTTAGCAGCGCTACCTGCCATGAAACAGGTTTAAAAGCAACTGCTACTAAACCCACAATGTATCACTTTATAATCCTACATGGATTACACACTGAAGCTTGCAAAGCTTGTAAAGAAGACAGATTTGGGGCTGTTGGAAATCATGTTAGTGATTTTCCCTGTTTCCTGTCTTTGTGCTACGTAAGGCCAACTATACGTTTGGTGAACAGTGACAATCACGTTTCAAGTATAGTTTGAGAATACCTTATATGTTTGTTGAGTGTCTTCAACCTCTCATATGAAAGATAGTGTATGAAGAAGAAGAGATAGATAGCTTCAGATAGAAGCAGATATTTATCAGGAGCCTTCAACTAAAGAATGACTAGATAAGTGAAGGCACAGCTCAACCCCAGGCTACTGTAGTTGCAAAAACATTTTTTAATAACTGTTTCATACTGAAAAAAATCACAAACAAAACAACTGTATCATTTTATAATAATTGAAATACAACCATTTAACCATCATCCTTCCTTATATTAAACAAGGACTACTGACTGAGTACCCCAAGAATACACTACTGTAAGAAACAACCATCACAGCTAAATGTCAAGTTATTTCTTCTCAAAACATTATTCATTATGTAATTCATGTAAATAAATTAATTTTAAAAAAGTGATTATTTTGGGGAATAATTCACTTACTCTGCATATTGTATAAAATGAAGCTATATCATTTTCTTGAACACATATTGCAGTTTTTAACCAAAGTACAATCTTTCCATAAAGCCTTCAATATGGAATAACCCAACCTCCTGATAGTGTGTAATACTTTAAATAACCCTAACTCAATAATAGTTCCATCTATTAAAACTGGATAGGTGAAATTGGGTATTGGTGTTTTTAAAAATCAGTAACTGATGTGAAAGCAATGGTATGAAATCATTGGATTTCATCATGAAAAATTGGAATGATAGAATAAAATAGCTGTACATCTGGGGTCAGTCAGAGGGATTAAGATGACAAACAAAACCCACAGCCAGTGGTTATTTATGTTCTAAAAATCTAAACAACCTGGACTCTCTGTACTGCTGCCTTGCTGCCATTAAACACTGGTAGGCTTCCAACTTCCTGCAACTTAACACAGACAAGACTGAAATCCTGGTTATTGCTCCTGATCACATCTCCAATAGTATCACCACCTACAGCATCTTGCTCCATTGACATCTAACATAATACACATTGCCAAACATCTGGGAGTCATTTTTGACCAACACCTCAAATTCAACCAACACATTAAGAGCCTCATTCAATCCCTTTATCTACTAATCAGAAACATTTCCAAAATAAAAACCAATGCTCTCAAAAACATTATAAACAACTTATTCACCCATCTGGACTCTTATACATTATCATTCACATGTTTAACAGCAAGACTTCTTACAAACAACACAGAGAACATATCACTCCTGTCCTGGCTCCCCATCTGTTATACAATTCAATTTAAGATTATGCTAATAACTTTCTAATCCCTACATGGTCTGGCTCTGCTTTACATTACACAACTCCTAACACCTTAATTGTGCTTCTGTCCTCTATCCTTCCTTTCTCTCCTCTCAACCCCAACCGGTCGAGGCAGATGTTCTCCCACTCTGAGTCTGGTTCTGAGGTTTTTTCTCGCCACTGTTGCTCATGTGGGAATGTTGGGTCTCTTTAAAATTTAACCCTGAAGAGTTGGTTTAGAACCTGCTCTATGTGTAAAGTGCCTTGAGATAACTCTGTTGTGATTTGGCGCTATACAAATAAAGATTGATTGATTGATTGATCTGCACCCAGATCAGAACATAACATGTTAAACGTTCAGGTCCTTTACTGTTGTAGCTCCAACATTGTGGAACAAACTCCCCTTCAGTATCAAATCAGCTGAGTCAGCGCCTCATTTTAACAAGCTTTTAAAAATCCACCTGAGCAGACATTTCTGTAATATTGTACAATTGCTTCTTCTTGTTCTTTTATTTATTGTTTAATGTCTCATCAATGTGCAACAGTGCAACTGCTCAGGCTTGCTTTCCTTAAGCCTAGAAATGTGATTTTATAAATGTGTGACATCATGCCAACATGAAGTTCAGCAGGAGAAACACTACTGCACATATTCAGTGAGCCGCACAGTTTGGAAGCAAACCTAGAAAATAGGCGAGAAATTGTAATGTGATTGAATGGGTGCCATCTTTGAGTCTGGTATCCAGTTCTCATAATTCAGCCATGATTTTTTCCTCCATACACAATCATTGGAAAAGGAGTGGTTGTAAAACAATGAATAAAATTGTTGAATAAAATTAAATTGTTTGCTACAGTTTTTGTAACTAGTGGAAATTGCCAAGTCCAGCCAGGGAGTATGCATGCAGGATGTGAACTTTTCTAAATCTATTCATTTTAATACTTATTTATTCAAAACAGCTGTGAACACATTTCAGTCATCAGTGTTTTCATTAGTTTAGTTTGAATGTCTCTAAATCAGGGGTGTCAAACTCATGTTAGTTCAGGGGTCACATAGTCCAATTTAGAATAGAATAGAACAGAATAGGACAGGATAGGATAGGATAGAATAGAGTGTATTGTCATTGTACATGTACAACTAAATAGAAAGCAATCCTTATTGGTGCCATAAGTAAAAAAGAAAGAAGGAGCTTATAAAATAATAAAATAAATAAGTAATTAGTACTAAAACTAAAAGGGAGGTGAACACATATAATACACACACACACACACACACACACACACACACACACACACACACACACACACACACACACACACACACACACACATGCTGCCATCAATATTGCACCATTTCCCTTAATATTACACTTACACTTACACTTACACTACTTAATAATACACACCAAATTGTTGTTACAGTTATTACAGGATCAGGTTTTTGGAGCATTTAGTGCAGTTATTGCTTTAGCATAAAGACCATTTTTAACCTGCTTGTCTGTGTTTTAACTGTCCTGTAAGGTCTGTCTGAGGGCAGGACCAGTAAAACCAATAAATAAATCATTTATAAAATATATAATTCATATTATACCTTTACTGTAGTAAACCATCTAGGAGTACCCTGACACGAGATACTAATAAATTGTGTCCAAGCCCGCTGATGAAAGACATGTCCCTCTAATCTGTAATCACATTACAAGTCATTTATCTCAAGTTGGATGTCCACGGCAAAGTTACCCAGTGGGTTGGATTGGACCCCTTGGTGGGCCTGTTCTGGCCCATGAGCCATATGTTTGCTCTAAATGCTGCAAAAAAGGTTTGTCCAGCTTGAGACAGAAAGTACTTGACAGGAAACAGTAAGGGATAATGCTGCATTAAGGGTCATTTTGTTAATGGTGTATGACCGGGGACAGGATCTAAACACTACCATGTAATGTTGATACAAAGACACTACATGTAAACACTGGATATTTTTACTCAACTTCACTGCAGCTGAGTCCATCACTGCCACGTTATCTTTCAGCTACTTGACATTGTTTATGTATTGTATCATTAAGTGTTGAATGGAAGCAAAGCAGTTTTGAAATCTACTTTTCCTGAGAGTAGAAATGTCTGTTCTCCTGCAGTCTGATATCTAAGGATGACAGCTGGAGACGGGGGGGTGTTAGCCTCTCATTAACTGATCTGGTGTATTTTGGTGTCAGATTGTAAACACATCTGCCTCTCTGACCATCAGAGCTGCAGCTGCTGTAGGATATAGACAGCTGGATTTGCATAAGCAGGCTGTGTTGTTAATGGGTCTGATGAGGATGTTACTTCACCATCTTGGCTGCTATTGAGGAAAGTAAAGAAGTGATAATGCCTTTTTCTATCCCTGTATTCCTTCTGCTGTTTACTCCTCTTCTTCCGTCACTTTTTTTCCCTTTATTGCTCTATTATCACAACTCCTTCCTCATTCTGTTACACTGTTATCCTTCTTATGCATTTCATTCACTCATACTGATCTCTGTCAAAGCTCAAAATCTCATTGTGGTCATTTCTGGGGTATCAATTAAGATGTCAGCTGTTCACATCTAACCAATAGCACGGTGGCACACCTTCTTTGTCAGCCACTCTCAAGTTTCATCAGTACATCACTTTATCAACCTCATGGGCCCCATCAGTCTCAGCAGAGGTCAGATTGAAGTCGACTGTCACATCATATTAATCATCAATATTATCTGTACAACAAATAACTCTTAATGTTTGATATTCAGATTCAGGTTCATTATCAATAACATGTCATTAGTGGAGTCATGCAGGATGAAGTGATGATCCACAGCTGTTATTTTAACCTCATGATTCCATATTGAAGCCTGTGACAGTAGAGGAGAAAGCAAAGAGGCAAAGAAGATTTCCACATATTTTTAATAGTTTTCTATTCCTTCCGTTTCATCCTCCTGGAGCTAGTTTTGTATTTTCATCTGAACCTCCTCCCACTGCATGCACTACGTCCTTTATCAAACATGGCCAAATTAGTTTAAATGGCCCATTTCTTGTCAATAGCTTTCTTATTTGTTATCACACACAGACCAAATTTCATCTGACTTTCCTCCTACATACACAACTTTCTGTTTTCAAAATAATGCAATTCTGACTTGTACTTTTTCACTGTTCCGTTTCAATTATTGATTTCCACCCGCACTTTTAGCAGATACAGCTTTTATTTAGACAACTGAACTTATAAATACATGTATGATGTATATGAGTATAAATGGCAGAAAGACATTAGTGCAGTAACTGAAGCAGAATGGCTATATCCCAGCCAGCATGTCCATGTGGGCTCCACATGTGGGCTAAATGGGCCCCATTTAAGGTCCATTCTGATCCCAGTTAGACCCCCTATGGGCAAACACATGGGTCTCCCTATGGGCAAACACATGGGTTTCCTGTAACTCACCCAGTTGGGCCCCACGTGAAACCCAGTCAGCACCCACTTGACGCCCATGTGGGCAAACACAGGTGGGGCCACCGTGGAAACTGTGTACAAACCCACTTGGGACCCATATTTCAGCCCAAATGTAACCCTTATGGGGACCACATGGACATGCTGGCTGGGATCTTCCACTTCAAAAACAACACAATAATACAAGTAAACAACATCTAAAATGATATATTATATGTTATTGATCAGGGAACAAAGGAGTTGTTACTTCTATTGCACTTGAACCAGGTTACACTAAATCTACAGCCTGAGGGAAAAGTTTCACAGTAAAAGTGAAAGAGACGGTTCATGCAGTGGAATACAGATGTGGCCTTGTCTGTGGGACACCTATCACCTCACCAGACACCTTCACAATACCTCTCAAGTGCTTTCAGGTTACCCTACCAAGAAATCATACAACACATTCAATACATCATTTTCCAATCTACTTTAAAAACATTTAACTTTCTGAGGGAGAGCAAATGTTGCTGTCCTTTCTTACAGACCACATCAGAATGAATCAAATTAAAGGTTATTATCAGTGATCATCAGTTCTAAGATATTTATAATGTTCTATAAATCTATAGCCAATTCCTTTGATGATGGTCAATGGGATGATTTCCTTCATCAGTGACAGTATACTTGGTCTTTTGGCATTTAATTCACACTACCATCGGCCCATGCTGATATTCATCTATATGGAGCAGAATGATCGTCAGCTGATTTCAGGACGTGCCTGCCCTCATGCTGGTTTCTACAGTCATTGGTATAAAGACTGTTACTTTTTTAAAATGTTAATTATTTGTCTGTGTTTCTTTTGTCTTTACATCTCTTTTTAACCTAGTTTTAGTCCAGCTTTTATTAAACGTATTCTTTAATTTTACTTTTCTTTTGTCTTTTATAATCTATTTTAATCTAGTTTTTACTCTAACTTTTAATAAACCTTTTGTATTTTCTCTCTTACTTTACTTGTTTATTTAATTACCTTACTTTTTTTACTTATTTTCTTTAAATTTTAAAAACATTTTTATTGCATTGGTCTCAAACTTTGTCTTTTAATTGAATTTGTTTTTATTAATTTTCTTTATGTTGTCTCTTATTCTGTATCATTATCAGCTTGTCAATCAACTAATTATAAGGCACTTTGAACTACGCTAGTCTGTATGAAAGCTTCTGTATAAATAAAGGTTGACTGATTGAAGACTGTAGAGCAGAGGGGACACAGAGCCATTTTGTCTGTTAAAAAAATCAATTTACATCAAGATTAAAATAAATAAGCAAAAAGCTTAGCTTTTTTTATCCTTGCTGGATAATATTAAGCACAGATGGGAAATCCAAAAAACAAAAGTCTGGCATGTGTGCCAGGACCTTTTAAGTGTTTATACAGGAAGTTGAGTAATGCGATTGAGGCATCTGCTTCTATCCTAGCCCCAAAATCCAAACTGCATGGAGTTCAGAGCCTCTCCCACACCAACAGTTCCCTTTAGAGCAGCCTTTCAAATGCCACCGTGACCAGTGATGTCAATGACACTAGTCTAAGGTCATTTAGCTCCTTAGGGATTCTGCTTTAGCCACTGAGGCAAAAATAGACTCCTTCCACAACTCCTCCAGACATCCTAAATATATAACACAACACCTCCCAGAGCTGAGCTCAACAATACCTAAGCTGTCTTCTAGTGATACAATACTGCCCTGTGCTCTTATTTGTCTTACTTTTCTGAAATACTGCCTGGACATCATGAGCATCAAACATCTGGTTTGGCTTAATAACGGTTGGCTGACTCATATTTCCCTTTCATCTAAAAAATCTTGGAAATCAAATCTTAAATAAAAAAGTATGTAGTGTTTCAGCTAGATCTTTGTTACTATTACAACCTGCAATGTTAAATGGCTTGTTTTCAGCTTTTTTTGCTGACCTGTCATTTAACCTCATTCCATCCCACGCTGCCTCCTCCAGTTTATTCTTATACTGTAACTTGGCCCTCTTAATTTCCACTCCGACCTCTCCCTTTGTTTCTCTTTTTGCTGTCTCATCACCTTTAAGGAAGTCCACGTGTTTTCTATCTAACACATTTTTCAGGTTTTACTACCCATGGCTTGTTATTACCATGCTTCTAAGGAACTGCATATAGTGTCAGTGAGTTCATCAATATCTGAGGCACAGTCCTTAAACACATCAGTACAATCAAATAAACAGCATCTTAACTCCAAACCTTGACTTCTGTCATGGAATAGAGCATTTCCTCATTATAACCACTTGCCAGTATGATAAATGTAATCTCATGGTAATATAGTATATCACATATTTGATGACTATATTATATCAGCTTTGTTTTTTTCTTTTTGTTTTGTTGGTTTTTTGACATTGTTTAGAATATTTCAAATGAAAATACCATTCATTATCAGAAGAATCCATGGTCATGGTGATACTGCTGATAAAGTTGAACTAAATGTAAACAATAACAATAACTCTGATCTCTGGAGGTGGTGCAAATTAGTTTTAAAAGCAGCATCATGTTTGTTAAAATGTACATTTAGTATTTTTGTTGGTTTTATATAATTTGAAATGACATTTGCACCACTTTCTACCAAAAGTAAGACTGAATGCTCCTGAAAATGTCAAATGGTGTAACCACAAAACAATGATAAATATTCAATATTTTATCATCTACAGTGTATTTAAGTGGACTTATACTAATAATGACTTCATTTAAAACAAATCTGATCTCCATGATTCTCCAGATTAAATGTAATATTTAGAGCAATTGTATTCCATTAGCTTTATTTAATATAAAAAGTTATAATGTAAGATCATGCCAAACTACTTGATATGCTGTTTTATTGACTATTTACTGTTTTTAAGCAAGTTGAAGTTTTTATGGTTACACCACTTAGACATTTTTGCCATAATCCTCTAATATATTCTCTCAAAATGGATTAAAAGCAGAAATTTTATGCTGAGTCCACAAAAAAAGAACCCTAACAGTTGTTTTGGATGCTTAAATATCAATCTCTCATAAGTTTCTCCTGCACAGAGGTTGAGGTGATGTGGCTGTTAAGTGGAGTGTGTCAAAATTGCCAAGTGTTATTTGTTATCTGTCATATAGCATCAAATATAGTCACCCTGACATCGATGTCAAACTGAAAAAAAATAAACAAAACACAAGCTGTCTAAAAGTCATCAATTCCTGTTTTCCACTTGAACAGATCTGATGGAAGCACATGTGAATTCACTTGACAGTTGGACGAGAATGCTCAGTAGCTCATAACGGCTTTCTATACACTGCTATCCTGTGCTACATCACCTATGTGCCAAACACTATACAGTATGTGAATAATTGTTTTGGAAATGGGTCTGTCAAAATGTGATATGAGTGCTCCTCCTCCTGTCAAGCAGTCACAAACAGCCTCTAATCAAGCAGCCAGCCTGGGAATGGAACATATCTGCAGTAAATCCCCCCCCTGTGCATCCTAAAACAAAGCTCAACTAAATATAGAGTCTCTGACAAGATTATGACACTGCAGGGACCAAAGTTTCCATGTTTCAGCTCATCCTTTCAGTTCATGAACCGCACGCTGCACCGCATTATTGGCCGATGTGAATACTCTGAGCGCTCATATCCTGTGTGTTAGAGGATCATTTAGACACAACTACTGAGTGCACAGTAGAGCTGCCTACCAGGAGTAATGGGCCTGGTGCTGGATGTTTGGCCACCTTCTTTTTTGGAATATACTTTCCCCACAAAAACATGGACACGAAAAAGTAAAATGGAGTTCACTGGCTGTCTTCACTGTTACATCACTTTTCATTTTGTCCAGTTGTGAAGCAAATGTATAAAAGATATTTATCTCCTTGTTCAAAAAATGATTTATCATTATATTTGTAGTAAATGTATAATCCCTGGTAGCTCACATAATAATATTTTCATTTGTCTTTGAACATTTCCTTTCAAAACTAGTTGGATTTAGTTTGGTTTTTCTTTTTTTTGTCAGGGACAGTGCACATAAATAAATATGCCAGAATTCACACAAAGGCGAGTTTTTATCCATTATTCCTGGCCAGATGTGAATTGGCAGCTTGTAATACTGGACTGTTGCTCCTCTGGCTGACGGCCTTGCTGGCATTTTGGGTTCTATTGGGGTGTGTTGAGTTTGGGTCTGGGCATTGGTGTACATCTCTGGATAGTAGTCAGCAGATGGCAATGATCAGTGTGTATTTGTGATTTAAGTAGTGGAATAATCAGGGCATATTTACCTAAATTAAAGTCTTTATTATGAATTGTGGATCAGATTAGCAGGTTAGTTGCACCACTTTTGACAGGTTTCATTAAAAAAAGTGTTACATATTATCATACTATCTTAATCTTAATAAAGAAGTTGTTGAATGACTAATGCAATATGCTGATCAATAAAGTGAATACAATTATCCTTTTGTTCTCTTGTACCTACTTGGTATAAAACCACTCTCTGGATGAGCCTCTCAATTCTTTACTGATGTTAAAATCCAGGGTTAGTTGTGTGTGGTCATTCAGGTTGTTAGTGTTGTTTATTTTATTATCAGATAATTTCTCATTTTAAGAATCTCTACTATATTTGAATTGATGAAGTTTAAATGAAAGCAGTGTTTGTGTAGGGTATCATGGCTCAGATAGGCATCAGATGTACCATATGGGCAGGAAGGGACAGAAAGGAGCCCTTAATGGTGGGACAAAAACAAAATTGGAGTTACAAAGTTTCTACCCTAAAGCAGTGTTATCCAATCAGAATCAAATGAAAGTTGTTTGGGGACAGTGACGTCATTGCTCAGGGACCCTGGAGGTATTAATGCAACCTTGCATTCACTCTGATGCATTTTAGAACTTCAATTGTTTTTAATAGAATGTGATACTACTTGGCTAGAATTCAGCTATCACACTGCCACCAGAACTGAAAACACATTTACACTGTGCATATTGTTTTTATTATTATATAATAATAGAATTCTTTAATAATAATATCATTATTTTATTGTATGGTGTTTTTAGTGAACTGAAGAGCCCCTTTTCTCTTCAGAAAGATTTAGAAGCTCCTTTATACCTGGTGCAGTGAGCTTTAATGAACATTGTTGTTGACTGCTGAGTGTTGTGGATTGTTAGATTGATGTTGATGTGGTGCTTTGCACTTATCTTGTACTGCCTGAGTCTGTATGTCTTTGCTGTACATCTCTGCTACATGCGACATGAGCCTCTGTGCTAATTCTTGCTTTGGTACCATTTCTCACTCATGTAGGTAAAGAGAGTGGAGGAGGAAAGTGATTCTTTCCAGAAAACAACTGGTTAATAACAACATGTCTTACCTGACACACTCCACTGATACACATGTCGAAGGCGTCTGCACGGCAGCGTGTTCCATCCAGCACTTTGGGGGCCAGTTCAATAGTGAGGCTTCTTCCTTTCGCCTGACATCTCAGAGCACAGGGGGCTGAGGGATCGTAAGGTGCTGGGACCCACTCATGGGTGACACCTTGGTACTTGATGTCATTGTGGGCTGAACACTGCTGGGCCCGGAAGTCACCTGACTCCGCTGGGCAGTCCTGAGGAGAGATGAACAAGGACAGACGTTTGATTCACTTTTCTGATACATTTTGGACATGATTTGAATGTCAGTGTATGTGTTTTGTCAAGACTTTCATTTAAAAGACACACAACGATTGTACTAATGACAGCTCCTCCACAGATTTAGGGAGATATTTTAATGGAGGTGAAATTAGCAGCACAAGCAACACTCTGACTGTTTGTTATTTTCCTGACCTTGAAACTCTCTTTGTCTATGTCTGTGTTTGTGTTTTGGTGAGTGCACACATGGTGCACAGGTGGAAGGAGAGTCGCAAACATGTGGGAGCGCAACAAAGCAGCGCAATACCAGTTATTGCATTTTGGATTACATTTGGCCGTGGCATGCCTCAGAACCACATCTGTTTCTGGCTCAGTGTCACTGCTGAAAGTTTGATGATTTTACCTACAAAAGCAAACTAAATACTTGCTGCAAGTCTGCTGTAATAATGGATTAATGCTTGAAATATAAGTAAGTTATTTCAATTAAAGCTTAGCCAGAAGGTGAAAAGATGCAGACTCAGAGACTCATTCAATAACTAAATATGATGATTTATTCCAAACAGTGGAAGTCCAGCTCCACCAATCTGTACACCTGTCAATGAAACAATCAGGAGAGAAGGAGTGCAGTTTCACAGATTATGTAGCACCAGCCAAGTTCTCCAACAGCCAGGTTACACATGGCTACAAGGCTCTTTATATCATTCATCCATCACATGGACTGTAAACAACTGTCAGCACTGATATCTCAGAAATGTAATCAATGATTAGTTTGTATCTCTCATATCTAAACTGACTAAAGTGTGTCACAACTACTGATGAGACAAAATATTAACAGCAAAATAAAAGGTTGATTCTTGTGTAAATTAAAAGGTTGATAAAACAGATCACACAAAAATGATTTAAACAAGACTACTAGTGTTGCTTTCGTCAAAGAAAATTATGACGAAATATCTTCGTCAACGAACCTTTATCACGTGACGAAAACGAGACGAGACGCAACGAAAATGCTGGTCACGTGACGATAACAATAATAAAATGTGTAATCCCATTTTGTTGACGAATAAAAACGAGACGAAAATATTTTGTTTTTTTTGTTTAGTTTTTATTGTAGCTTATTAAAATGCAAGATATTTTTTCTGACTGATTTATTGCCCAATATCACTGTGTATCTCGCTTCTTTCCCCCCGCCCTCCCCTCGCGTCTTTGTTGTCACTTTGTAGCCGCTCCACAGAGGGCACATGGCTAATTAATATGCACATGCTGACCATATATGGTTGTGTCCAGGCGGGAGCGCAGTATGAGGTGTGTTTGGCACCTGGCTAAGTAAGCTCGTGAGAAGGGGTAAATTTACTAATAGATGAACCCTTTGGCTTTGTTAAGCTAATATATTGAAGCCACTGGGGTCTTCCATTATCAGATTTACCTCTCCCTCTAGGTTAACTAACCCAAGTTTGTCACTTAACCACTTTTATGTAATACCTCTCTGGACTATTGTTGTTGTTGTTATTTGTGACAACCAGTCTTAAAATAACACCTCCAGGAGGTTACAGTTTCATCTCTCTACCACTAGGTACTTATACTATATTGACGGGGTTAGATAGAATAACATTACTGAAGAGATTAATACAGTTTTCTTTGACTAAAACTAGATTAAAATAGTCAGGGACAATTCTGACTAAAACTAGACTAAAATGCTCAGACTTGCTCGACTAAAACTTGACTAGACTAAAAGGAGTATGAACATGACTAAAACTAATAAAAACTAAAACGACCGCTTGACACAAAGACTAGACTAAAACTAAAAGTAAAATAGGTCGCCAAAAACAACACTAAAGAATACATTTGTTAATGTGTCTTTGATTGGCATTTTACAAATCACTGTGTAAACACAAAAGACACACAATCACCTCAGCTGGTTATCAACCTAAACCAAACAGATTTACTAAAAGATTATGACTCTCAGCTTCTATTTCATCTCCACCTCATCACATCACAATCAGACAGCTTTAGAAAAACATACATATTGTACATTCTGATTTTATAAATACCAGTATATGTGCAGGAAATGCAAAGGCATGGGGGGGTTGGCTCAGGAGGCAGAGCAGGCTGTCCATCAATTGGAAGATTGACAGTTTGATTCCCAGTCCACATGTTGATGTGTTGTTGGGCAAGATACTTAACCCCAAATCTCCCGATGGCGGTGCCAGTGGTGTGTAAATGTTTGTGTGAATGTCCCCCTGATGAGCAGGTTGGCACCCTGCATGGCAGCTCCTGTCATCAGTGTATGAATGTGTGTGAATGGATGAATGTAACATGTAATGTAAAAACACTACGAGTGGTCAAAAAGACTAGAAAAGTGTTGTGTAAATACAGTCCATTTTTCCATGATCATAAAGCATATGATGATGGATATTAATATTTGTGAGTTTCTAGTTTAGCCAACTGTGTCTCTTTTTGTATTCGTTTTTTCTTTTTTGAATATGAACTTGATCCAAATTAAAGGATCATATTTTGAAAAAAAAAATACTATATTGGAAATTTTACAGCCAAAAATTTAACTTGTGAATGAACTGGATAGTCTTTCAACCATTCAAATCACTTTTACACCACAAGTCACATTTATGCACTGTTGGCGCAGCCATTGGGAGCAATTTGGGGTTAAGTATTTTGCCCAAAAACACACGGACATGTGGACTGGAGTAGCCCAGAATCGAACCACAAATCTTTTGAGTAGTGGACAACCAGTTCTACCTCCTGAGCCACATCTGCTTTTGTCAGTCCTGATCAACAAACTATGCAACAGCAATTGTTCCTTGAATAACCGAAACATATGTCTCAAACTTTTCAACTGTAATTTCTTGTTACCTATCCACACATGCTAATACAGATACTGTATCCACTATAAACTGATATCAGCTGATATATCTGTCTGGGTAATTTATCATTCAGCCTTGACTAGAAACCAAAGTAAAGAAAGTCCACATTGGATATGTGGGATCTCTGAATATGAGCCAATGTGTCAGAAATGTCACAATACTACATACTGTAAAGGTATTGAAACATTCCATACAGTTTGTGTTGTTTGTGATTCAGACTGGACATTAGAAACATCCAGCCCCTCTGACCATGGCAGAGGAGGTAACACTGCAGAGCGTGTGCTGTCAACAGATTAACACCTGGATGCTTCTTGGGACTGAAAGCTGTCTCGGATCAATAAACGACGCGTGTTCCTGCGGGTGACGACCGGGACACTTTTGGCAGCCAATAACTTGGCCGTCCTCTGCCTGACTGAGAAGTGGACACATGGCGTCTGACACATCAGCTTCACTCGCTCACATTGCCAGTGTACATATCCTTCTGATGCCTTTATGGAGCCAGCTGAACAGAGCCCTCAGTTTCAGACAGACTCCATGTGTGTGGGAGGGGGGGAGATGGGATAAATATTATCTTGGGAAGACAGCCCACTGAATGTGACTGAAGCTCTCCGATGAATCCAGACTGAACCGCATCAGTGGGCAAAGGAGAGAAGTAAGACTTTATCTCCCTCTGATTAAAAATGGTGTAAGAAGGTTGTTTCAACAGGCTGGATTTGTTTCTGCGGTTTGGAAAAGTCCAGACCTACTGTGGAGCTGCCATCATGGGGGTGGTTGTGGTTGTTGGTTTCCAATGGATCAAATGATGACCACTGATATTACAGGATGAACTCTCAAGGACTTGGAGAGGAATTATTCACGTATAACCTTAGACAGACTTATAGCAAAAAGAAGTGATGTGTGGGGTGATTTTCCGACCCTCCCGGAGTTTTGATCTCTTTTTCCTTCACCGTGCACCTTGGAAGTAGGTGAAACTGTGCCAGAAATCTCAACTCTGCTTCTACACATACAGAGCATCACATATTTGTGGTATTACTTGAATCATTACCCAGTAGTCACAGAGGGATGAGACTATATTTAATGTCCATAGTTTCCTATTATTTCATCTAACCAGAAATGAAAAAATAAATAAATAAATAAATTAAATATAGAGGTTGTTGGAGTTCTTACTTTCTTCCTTCTCTGGGTGTCGGGTTTGACAACATTTGATCAAATCTATTGTAATGGATCCTGTCAAGCCCATGTTTGTTTCATGTTTTGTACGTTCTTCCCGTTTTATTTCTTAACCCATGTAGCTTTGCATTGATTCCTATGTTACTTCCTGTTACCTGAATTCACACACCTGTCCTGCCCTCTTTATACCCTGGACCTCTATGTCCATGCCAAATTATCATTGTCTCCTTCCTGTGTTCAGCCTTTTGTTCCTCATGTTTCCCTGCCTGGTTTTTGACTCTATCTGGATATTAGGACTTTGGGTTTTGCTGCCTGTGCTGAGTGCCTTATTGTGTATGACCTGCCATTACTCAAATAAAGAGTTTCATCTCACCAACTGTACCTCTGAATCTGGTCCCATCTTTGTACTAGTGGTACATCTATTTTGCTTTGGTTTTTAACATTTCAACAAAGATTAAGGTGACACATTTAAGTAACCTTTCTTTTGGCTGAGAGGGAGAACACATGAAAGCTCTGAGTGGCAGTCTAATTAATGTTCACAACTAGCAATAAAATGCTGATTAAAAATGTATCTGGCTCATTGAAATAACAGGTGTAGCCAATCTGCTGCAAACTTTAATTTTGGCAAGTTGTTTACTCCTTATACTGAAGGTCAGAAGAATCATTAAGTTGATAAGCATAAATTGCTAACTGAAAGATACTAATTACGGAAACTGAATCGATGCGATCAGCTTAATTAGAGAAGAATCATTGTTCTGTGGATCTAAATAACGCACAGTTCATTTTATAACTGTATCTTTTACCTTGCACACAATCTTTGACAGCTGTAGCAGCCCCTAGAAGGTGCGCCGGGATTCGATGCCAATTTGACATTGTGGCTAAACTATGTAACTACAACTTCTGGTTCTTTTACGCATGCACACTGGTTATAAAAGCATTTTTCCTCACACACAATCATTAGAAAAGGAGTATCTATTCTTCTGAGCATCACAACCTACGCATAATGAGCTGTCTCACTATCAGAATTTGATCCGTTCAGTCCAGCGTTTGGAAAGCCAACTGGAAGTTAGCCAGCTCGGCCAGTAGAGGTCTCTAGTGAGCACGCTTGTGAGGAACATCTTGGTCATTTTTTGCTTCATAAACCATTGACCAACCTTTATAGAAATGAACAGGGTGCCATTTTTGAGTTATCTACCTATATATCTTTAAAATATACACACTACTTTAAGCTGACGACAGACACTGGCTTACAGAGGACACATTAATCAGACAGTCTATTTTCATTTTATAAATAACTTGCAGCATTAATTAATTAGCTACAGCTGATATGATCTGCCGCCAGCAGTGTTTGTCATTGTAACTGATGACTATAAGTGATAGTGGCTGAAAGTTTTATACGTTTCTCTCTGCTAATAAAAAAGAAAGTTTTGGAGGCATCAGAGCTTTGTGAGTGTGACTGTTTTATTTACCTGGAACCACATCCAAACTGGAAGATGACCCAATTCATTTATAAAGATGAAAAGTAGCAGGAGAGAATCTTATCACCTAAACCCATAAAATTGGTCTGCAACAGTCCTTCAGATCTGGAACATTGACTATGATAGTTGAAATGGAATTATGGTATCAGATATGGCAGTAAAATAAGATAAAGATCAATTTTAAATAACTTTGCTGGCCAACATGTGTGGTTAACACATGCTTAAGAGTGTAAATTGACATCAACTTGTGGGTGGAATACATACACAGTGTTAGTTACCTCTTGCAGAGTTGTTTTATTCTGCTTTAAAACTCATATCAGCATGAAAAAAGTGTTAGTGTGAAATATTTTTCTCTTTCTAAATAACATGTACGGATCTAAAAACTAATGAAGCAAGTGTTCTTAATGAGCTGTAAAGACTCACCATGTTGCTGCAGGTCCTATAGCGGATGTTTTTGCCATCACAGTTTCTGCAAAGGAAGGCAGGAAGAAAAACATTCTCAGCATTAACGGAAAACAACAGGTGACACAGTGTGGAGAATCAAACCTGCATCGTCTTTAATCAAAGACTCTTTAAACAAGACAAAACATAAAGGCACTTTTAAATCCTGACTTTTGTCATGTTGCTATGTACAAGCTCTTATACACCTGGAACTGAAGTAATATCCATTTGACACATGTACTATAGCAGGGATATTCTATTAAAATTCACTGAGGTCCAATTTGTGAAAACTTTGTCAAGTGAGGAATGTCTGTTATTTTTCAGTAGCTTGATAGCATTGTAGTTACATTAGCATCTGTGTCTAGTGGCTAGATTATAGACTGTCAAATAAATACAGTACAATTCATTTATTAGGATTTACACTCAACTTGTGGGATTTAAATCAATAAAATAAGAATAAAACAGAACATGATTAATACATTTTCTTTCCTACATCAAATAAAGATGGTATTTTAAAATAAAGTGCATTCTTCAAGTATGCCATGTGAGTTTCTAAGGGCCGCTCCACTTTTACCGTAATAGCTGGAGAAGTTGCGCCCGTTAAAATAGAAACACTCAAACTAAATTTAACAATCCTCAATATTTCATCAGTTACTTGTCCTGGTCCGGATAGGACAGCATCTGGGTGTGGATCCAGACTATATGATCATTCAATACTGAAAAGACATTTGATTTCTAACTGAGTTATTAAAGACCTACTGTAGATCAACAGAAACATTTTACAATGTTAATTTCTGTTGCATTGTTGAATTTTACTTTTGTATTTACTTATTAAGCTTTATTTTACCCATAGACTGTATAAAAGAAACAGACGTAACATCCGTGACATCACTCATTGGTTTGTGGACTGCTGATTGGAAGCCAATAGTTTCGAATCTAGGCAGCGCTATATTGAAAATTTCTGGTGCATGCCGGGAAAAAAGGAACACGGATTCTACTTATATGGGCATGAGGCGGAGTCATGGACGGAAGTATGGCCAGAGCCAACGGTGGAGCAGGGAGGTTGCGATTGGTTTGCGAGGGCTGGATCCCCAGGACATTGGTCAATCAACCTGTCAATCACGACATAGCCACGCCCTAATGCATACCCTGCTTTATCGTCAAATATAAAATCAGGGAGGCCAAAATTTCACAAATGAACATCATACTGCATTGAAGAAGGCTTTAAACTAGCGATTGAGACCATAAACACATTTTGAAAATGTTTACTGAGGTTAGAAATCAAGTGAGAAGTTGGTGAATTCTCCATTGACTTGTATAGAGACGGTCGCCCCCTGGTGGCCTTTTGATAGAATGCAGCTCTATTACCCATTTTATACTGAGCTGGAGCTGGAGCTGGTTCGGAGCCAGAGCCTGACTAAGCACCGGTTCTTTGCTTTTCCACCGCCAAAGCTCCAGCCCCGAGCCTCAGAACGGTAGCCAGAGCAAGCACCAACTCTTTGCTTGTCTAAAGCAAGAACCGATTACATCAGCAAGCTGGAGGTGGGGCTAACGTTTATTATCCGGCTAGCGGGGCTAACGTGTATTAGCTGGCCGGCGGGGCTAACGTTCAGTAGCTGACTAGCGTGGCTAACTGTCATTTACAGAGGGTTAAACATTTATTGATTAAAAGTACTATTTTTTTATCATTTTCTGCCAGAGCTTTCTTCTTCTTCTTCTTCTGCTTCTTCTTTGTTTCCGGCAGGCTAGATGCCTTGCGCCATGTTGCTGCCTTTCACTGGTGAATCATGGAAGTGCTTCAAAGGCACGCGTTGGCCTCATATCAGAGGACCGGAACTCGCTTGATTTTACCCTGAAAGACCATTGAGGAGGAACCTTAATTTACAATGGTGTTGAGAAACAACAATTTATAAAATAAATGAATTATGTTAAGTTAAAAACATTTGCAATCACTTAAAACAAAGTGTGAGATAAGGCCTTTAAACTGGAACAGCTGTAGTAGAGAACTTCCTCTGGCGAATGGTGAATTTCTACAACCTCTATAAATAAAAGCAACTATCTGCATGGCTTACAAAACATATATTCACTGTGATTCAGGTGAACTGATCCTTTAAGTCCCACCACAGCCACAACCCAAAAGAAAAAAAGAAAAAGCAAACAATTTCATATATATATTTAAGGGTCTCCAAAGTGCCTAAAATTGTGTTGTTGGTCATACTCTTTCATCATCTGAGCTCGTGTTATGTACAAAATGTTCTTAATCTGTTTATTTTACATTTTTTCCTCTATATTTTTCACCTTGACCTTTACCGAGCTTCTTATAATTTGCTCTGGATCGCAACAGCAGCTAAATCCCATAATATACAGTAATGATAATGGATGAATGCACACACACCCACTGAGTAAAATACCACTGCGCACACACACACACACACACACACACACACCTGTTACATTACAGCACACTCCACCTGCAGCACACGTCACCCAGCCAGCAGCCATCTCAGCACTTCACTGAGCTCAAGCTGGCAAAGCCTGAAATGTCAAGCAAAACTGAACTTGCAGACAGACGTGCGCACACCTACACACACACACACACACACCTACACACACATAGAGTCAGAATGAACCTGAGCCCTGTGTGAAATGTGCCATAGCAGAACGTTCCTTTCCCCGTGACAGCATGGACACGCTGTTAAATCCATTCCACCTTGTTAGCAAAAATAACAACACCCAATCTTTCGGTGTGCGTGTGTGTGTGTGTGTGTGTGTGTGTGTGTTAACTGCCATAAAGTGCACACAGCTTACAATAACATTAGACTCAACTGGTAGCAGCTCATTTGTCCCAGTGTAAAGCAGGCCATTTAGTGCAGATAGACTAAACCAGCCACAGCAAACAGCCAGCCATGGCTCCATATTAATGAAGCAACTAATAGATTCCTGCTATTGAAATGCATGAATTACTCAACCGTGGTGGAGCACACTGTTTGTATGTGGCCTGCACCAGTCCATGCATGCGTGCATTGTGTTTTTCAGGCTCTAGGAATGTCTACAGCGATGTCCATTAGTCTTCTACTAAACTCACAACACTGACATGACAACAGTGCAGGCCTTTTTAGAACATAATTGTTGTGCCACAGAGCATACTATAAGAAAAGAAAGAGTTACAGTGTCAGGGAGCTACAGAGGACTGCAACAGTACAGCGGTGACTCAGCCTGTGATTGCTACACTGTTGCTGGTTTGTGAAAGTCATTCTCAACCCTGGAAATAGAAATGAAAAATATAAGCAGTGATGTGAGGCAGAAGGTTCTATCTGCTTCTGTATTTTGATTTCCACTGAGAGAGAATGCAGGACCTACACCAGACTCACAACTGGTCAAATACATGTCACAACTGTACCAGGACATATTAAAGGATGGAATGCATATAGTGCGAAGTAGGCTTTACGCCGATCTGATCGGCTATATCGGATCGGCCAATATTTAACATTTTATGCAATTTGTGAGATCGGCTGTAATGTCTTACTTCACCGATCCGATCAATGTCGTCATGTTTAAACTTTTTGCAGATGCTCCCGTTGCATAGATTGCAGATGGCTTGTGTTATATCTGTCTCATTTACTCTGAAGAAGTTCCACACCGACATGTTTGTTTGAATCCGAGTTTTGAGCCCTGTCACGATGTGACGGACTATAACGTTTTTTTAATCTTGAATCATTAGCTGTCGGATTCAAACAAACATGTGGGTGCTGTGGGCAGACAGATAAAACACAAGCTATTTAGCTATTTAACAATCTGTGCAACACTAAAGAACCTTGTGGGGAAGCATCTGCAAAATGTTTCAACACCACAAATGTAAGAAACGGAGCGTGGACAAAGAAGACGTGATCGGTTTATTTAAACTCACTGATCACTGATCAGTTTATTTAAACTCACTGATCGCTGATCGGTTTATTTAAACTCACTGATCGGTTTATTTAAACTCACTGATCGCTGATCGGTTTATTTAAACTCACTGATCGGTTTATTTAAACTCACTGATCGCTGATCGGTTTATTTAAACTCACTGATCGGTTTATTTAAACTCACTGATCGCTGATCGGTTTATTTAAACTCACTGATCGGTTTATTTAAACTCACTGATCGGTTTATTTAAACTCACTGATCGCTGATCGGCCCCAAAAATCCTGATCGTGTAAAGTCTATTAGTTTTAGTTTATTAGTGCCATAATGTTAAAGGAAGGGTTTGCAGGGTAGATCTTACATTTATTTCACTTCAACTTCCAAATTCATAATTAAAATACAAGCTCAACCAATCATCTCCATCCTAACTTTTTCCACCAGTCTAAAATGATTCAAGAAAGTAACCATACTATTCTTTGTGGATCAGTTAAGCAATGCAGCATCATACTGTATGCATTGGTAAAGTGTCACCCTTTCTTGAAACTCTTGTATCACGTTAGTTTTATATGTTTTTGTTTAGTTGTTGTATGTATGTGTCTGTATGTCTTTACTGTTTAAGTTTTGATGTTATATATCTCACTAAGGAGGACTGCACGATGAGTCATTATTGGTTTTATTTGCTCCTTCTGCACATTTCTCTTTTGCCAGTTATTGTAAACATAAATCTTCTGGTAATACTCATTCCAACTAACTTTAAGTCATTACCTTTACACTAGCTAAATTCAGCACATTTCTGATTCAATATAGATTTAATAGGTATGACAAAGTTTATAGTATGCTCTAGTCAGCAGCTGTTCAGAAAAAGTCACTTTAACCAGATTTTAAAAGAAAAAAAAAAGACAAAAAGGAAGAATGTAGAATCAGATCAGAAGAAGCAGTGGGTTGTTTGGGGTACAATTCTGTCGAGTGAGGTGATGAGGAAAAACAAGTGATGTTCATATCAATAGTCCTCTCTTTGTCCATACAACTCCGTGACAGCTTAAACCCAAGCATTAGTCAATTGTCCAATGTGCATATAGCTGTTCATCTGCTTTAACATAATCTATATTTGTTGTTCACTCTTACATATACTGTCACATCTCCTTGTTGTAGCTCTTTACTTCATCACCCAGTACACTCTCTTCCTTCTCTTTGCTGTAATACCACAACTAAATCAAAAATATATGTGCTTCTGTGGAGCAAATGTTCTAAAATTGTAGTATTTTGCAGGGAAACGGACAACAATATGAAAGATGTTCATTTACCTAGTTATGCCTTTGATAACACATAACAAAGCTTTTCTGTCATCTGTCAGCGAGTAATGCACAGCTGACAAAATGAGAAGTGATGATTACAAGTTGTGTCAGGAGGCTTTTTGAGTCCAGTGGAAAAACTGCACAAAAGATATTACAAGCTGTCAGGAGGAGCAAACGGGGAGGAAAATAATGAACTCACAATGACTGAGAGATTGGGTTTTTCTTTACACAGTGAACACTGGCTATAATTTAGACAATTCAGGCACTAATAAGACGGGCTTTTCAACCCTTCTGTATATCTATCATGGGCTTAAAGGCATAAGAAGACAAAGAATAAGGAGGGAAAGAAGACACTGGAATGCTATAATTAGACTAGAAGTGCCAATCTGGAGCAAACAGTGTGAGGACGATTAACCTCATGTGAACTGTTTTAGTCATATAAACATGTTAGTTTCCTTGTTGCTTATATAAAAACAAGAAATAACTTCCCTTTTTTATATATCAGTATAAATGATGAAAAAGCAATGAATGAAATGTTAACTTTTTCTCACTCAATTTGCAGGTTTTTGTCACAGTCACTATGGTATGCCATATATTAGAATAGAATAGAATATGCCTTTACTGTCATTATATAAGTAGTACAATGAAATTGTAGGGCCCTCATCACAGTGGCATAGCAACATACACACATATTGTTTTTAGGGCTGTCAAACAATTAAAGGTTTTTTAATCTCAATTCATCGCTGAATTTCAATAGTTAATTGCGATACATCATATTTTTTATCTCATGTTTAAAAGTCTATTATTTTGCATTTCACAACAGTTTTTAAGTTTTTAAGTCTCAAGTTACAGAGTGATGGAACATTGAAGGAAAGATAGCGCAGGAATATGACCGCAGCAGGAAGACATGCTGTGCACTGTGCACACTTTACAGAGGCTGACTGTACAATAAAGGCAATCTGTGACAGTGGTTTAGAGGGAGTGAGTCAGTGAGCTCCACAATTAATGTCATTTAAAAAATAATGATTAACGTGTTAACAGCCCTAACTGTTAAGCACATGTTCTAGTACAAAGGCTTTTTCTAATCATTATTTTGAGTATTGACAGCTGTCTGGAATAAAACTCTACATTTGATGATTATGAGGGACGATATGAAGGAATGAGGAGTGTCTTATTTTGCATAGCGATTCTGTACAGATGTTGAAGAAAACATCTGTGTGCTTCAGTCATGACTCTGAGAGGGATGGGTGTGACTTTTGACATTTGAAATTCCTGCTCCATGCTGCACAAATTAGGAGCACAGACATACTCATACTGGTTATTATATTATGTATTGTATATGTCTATGACTGTTTTTTCAGTGTATTGATTTGCACAAGATAAAATCAAGCAAATTCAAACAAGAAAAAGGAATGTGCAGTGAATGGAGAAAAGCCTGGGCTTATAGATGACTTTTACCTGAATCATATACATGCATAAATAAGAGAAAACAAAGTCAAAACAAAAAAGAGGGCACAATCATTTGAGCCCTATGAGAATCATTGAAAATTACTCTCTGGCTGTCATGTTTGTGAAGATGATTGTCTGGTTTGCTATGAGTGAATGTGAGTTAGTTTCAAAGTAAAAGCAGAAATAATCTGGTGTATTTCCCTCCCTCGAGTGTTTAGAAAGTGTTAACCTCAGATTTTGAGAAGTTTCTTGAAATAGAAGAATTGAAGGGAAGCAAATATTTGAGTTGGTTGCAATTCTTAACTTGTCTTTACTAAACATAGCACTAATGCCAGATGTGTAATGTTAGTGTGAAGCCTCATATCAGATGCCTGCAGTAGAAACAGTCATGGATTTAATCAGTGTTATTGATCAGCCACCTGGGATCAGGAAAAGAGAGTCTGCTTATGCATAAAACAACGTGAGGCATTTTCCATCCAAAGCCATCAGTCTGCACCTCTATTATGTAACACCAAACTGATCACATGAGCCTTTAGCAATATTCATTAAACAGCAATAACAATGCAGAAACAATGGGAGCTGTCTTCATTTAAAACAGCTGATTCTTCCTGCTGTTTCAGAACAAAACCACTTCACTTTATACAAATAGATCATTCTGAACACTGAACTAACTGGGAGGATTCCTGCTTGGGACAATAATGATTTATGCAGTTTAAGACACAAAAACAAAGTCACTTGTTGATCTCTTTATTCTAACTTCTGCCACCTCAGTGCACGTGCATGCACACTCAGAAACCTGTCTATAGGTTTATTGAATTATTACCTCTAAAGATCGACCAATAATCGGCATGGCCACTAATATCGGCCGATATTTGGCATTTTTATGATAATCGGCATCGGCCGTGTTTTCCAAACAGCCTAAATGATTACGCTTTTAAATAAATAGCACCACGGCAAAAAAGAAAAGAAAAAGGAATGATCAAGTGAACATGACCTGGAGCTCCTTTATTTAATAAAAAGAAGACATAGCAACATATGGGTACAGCAAGTAGCCTACAGATTAAGAGCTGAACCTGTTGAACACTTTTTGTTTTTATATAATAAAACAATTGCTAGAACCATTTCAACCAAGATCAGAGTTTGTGTTATTCTACAAAAGTTTAAGGTCTTTTTATCACAGATTTTCACAGTGTACAAAAACAAACAAACAGTATACTGTATTCAGTCTAATCCCAAGTGTGTTATTCTACATTTTGACACCAAAATTTAAATTTTAACTGCAAATGAATATCGGTTCTAAATATCGGTTATCGGTTTCCTTCATTACTAATAATCGGTATCGGTATCGGCCCTTAAAAAACCATATCTGTCGATCTCTAATTACCTCATAAAAGGACTAACAGCTTAGTGAGAAACACAAACATACAACAACATACACAACACACCTAAAACCTACAGTAGACATAATATGCCAACAGTATAGGGAAGGAACTAGTTACATGTAATGGCATTTTGTAATTCATTTACAAATTAATGTAAGTGTAATCTGTTACAGTTAGTCATTAAATTACAGTCACTGATGAAAAGGGAGGTTACATCTGAAGTCACACCTTTAATATTTACTCATGTTTTAATATTGAACATGTTACTGAATGTTACATATATTGCTGTTTTTAATTCTTTGAAATCAATATTTTTTATATTTAGTAAATAAATCATGATGTGGTGAATGGTGTCACAGTACCAATTAATCCCTCTTTATTCATCAAATCTCTTTATTTTATATTCATAAATCTACATGAACTAATGAATACATTTTACAATGAGAGATAAATGTTGATTTATAAGAAATGATCTCTCTTATAAATCATGCCAGTATCCATGAAGAACAGTAAATGAGAACATTTACCTTAACAGCTGGAAACATTGGTTAGAACATTAGAAGAATAATCAAATGTAGTTAAATTACTTTGATTAAGTCATTGAAATAGTTACATTACTTATTATATTTTAAATAGAGTAATAGTAATCTGTCACAACCTATTACATGTCCAAAGTAACCTTCACAACCCTGCTTGGCAACTGTTGACCTAAATTGTCTTTGTATAAAGATCAAAGGAACATTATTGAGCAAAAAAATCATCTTTCACCAGCCTGTTATCATTCAACAAATATTTCCCAGTAAAATCTACACTCTCATCATGTAACAGCTAAAGAGCAGCAGGAAAGTTTAGACTCTTCTGGCCACAGACAGATATTTCCTCTGCTCACTGAGTGTTGCTGTATGGACACACACAGCTAGTGGGGGTTAATGGACCCTTAAAGGGTAGAAAGACACAGTCTGGCACCAGACGAGCCCCACTCCAAAAAAAACACTGGACCCAGACACAAATCCAGTGTGTGTGTGTGTGTGTGTGTGTGTGTGTGTGTGTGGGGTGCTTTGAATGAAGTTGCAGATTAGCCTCTCACTCTAGCCAGATGCACTGTGGCCCAGAGAGACAGACATACATTATATATGTACTGTACACACAACACACACACACACACACACACACACACATATACAGTAGTAGCCACTTCAAAGTTCCCCTCCAAGCTGAATGCCAGCTGAATGGCAGCTGACTCCCAGCCAAGTTCCAGCCAAGTTCCAGCAGCTGGAGAGACCCCCTCCTTCTCCTGGGCGTGTCTATCTTTTCCTGTAAACCCACCTATTCATTGTAATACAGGGTTTGACCAGTAGATGGCGCTTCTGTCACAAACTAGCCCACATTCTGATGTTTTATGATTTTTTACTGACAGGTCAGTAGTCATCCGAAATTTATCGAATCAAATCAAAAAATTAAATAACCTACTGACTACTGATTATTTTGTTATTTGTTTTGAATCTAACATAAAAAACGAAGCCTTTCGTATTTTACTTTTAGGCTCAGATAAATAATACAAAATGACAAAAACGGACCACAGGACTGTATTTGATTATGTGCAGTTATACAGCACATTTGTGCCAGCCAACCCTGGTCTATTCAGTGCATACTTTAAGCCAGGTAAGCCCAGCCACCTTATTAGCATTATCATTGCTCAACCTTTTGTTTGGGTTTAATGGGCCATTTGGTTCCATTGTCACACAAACCACGCACAGAGATTCAGAATCAGAATAGTGTTCATGGACTATTTTCTGAGAGGGTCACTATTATTTATTATTATTATTATTACAGTAACTAAGTTAATTAACTATTGGTGTAAAACTGAAAACTCAACCACACATATGTGCTAGACAGAGTGGGGGCACTACACACATCTAAAACTACACCCCTCACTCACTTAGAAAAGATGTAAAAATGAAAACTCAACCACACATACAGTAGCATATGTGCTGGATATAGTGGGGGCACAAGCAGTGTCTTGATCTTGATTTTCGGTGGGGGAGGTGTCCAGCTCGAAGGTGATGGGTTGAGGGGGATGGTTACAGTGCTGTCCCATTGTCTTTCAAAGCGAATGCCCCCCGTCCCCCGCTGGCCCGCACTCACATTACCTCAAAACCCAAGTATACTAAAGCACGGTTGCCTCCGACACATACGTTGCGCAAAAACATAACGCGTGCTGCGCCGATAACACACAACACAGCTGATCAATTAACACAACGCACTATGATTAAAAAGTACAGACATATTCTTCTGAGTCATGGCTGAGTCATGCAGTAGCCTGCTACAGATACTTGTGTAAAAAAGACGCACTGATTTCATTCATGCTCACAGCCTCTCCAGCGGCGCAGCTATAGAACAGACTTAGTTTAACTGAATGACTTAGAAGTTGCCAAATGACTTGCTTTAACGAATTTCGTTAGTTTATATAATGCAGATTTGTAAAATATTACTTTTATGAGGGTCACAGTCACAGACTGTAGAAACTCAGCATTTCATAATTGTGATAGCAGCGGTGCAGCAGATGTAATGAAGTCCACGCAGCACGCTGGCTGCAAAATTAATACTAAGCCTATAGCCTATTCAGTATAATGTTGATGGACATAAATTGAGTTATTTTGCCTTAATAATGATAAAATAATACACAAAAAATGGTCGGACTGGGAACCCATATAATATTAACACTACGTATTAAATAGCGCGTCCTTTTTTAAAATCAGTAGACTGGGTTTGTCTCATGGGCTATTTCTTGGTTTGACAGTGACAGTGATCAGTGATCAGAGAGGAATTATTAAGTGTCTGCCAGTGTTTCCTGTGACAGACGGTGTCCTGTCAGATGTACGGCAGCTTCAATTTCATCCGTACTTTCTAATGGATTAACTATATTGTACCCTTCATTAGGCGACTTTATAAAGAAGAAAATAAGTAAAACAAGTAATATTATTGTATATAATATTTAGCCTCGTATTTTAATCAGGTTCAATCACAGGGTTGTAATGTGATAAATCCAGTTAATTTTTTTAATCGTTGGACAGCCTAGTCTTTTCTATGAGCAGTGGGTCTAAACCGGTCTAAACACACTGCTCCTCCCCGTGGATAAATGAGGCATTGCAGCTGGTTTTCACTCGGGCAGCTTAGGGGCGTTTCCAGTCGGGGCCTCATTGACCACGTCATCGCGGGGGGATCGCATTATCCCCCTGCTTCCATTATCGGCCAGCCAAGGACCGGTCAAGGACCAGTCAAGGAGGCATCAAGGAAACACGGGAACTTTGAAATGGCTTCATCTGTACACACACATACACACACATACACACACACACACACACACACACACACACACACACACACACACACACACACACCTCCAGAAATCCCTCACTAATTATGTCCAGAAGTCAAACTGGCCCTCACCCATATAGTCAGTAGCATACACACACACACACACACACACACACACACACACAGGTCTAGCAGGTTGTTTAGCTTGTTGGAAGATGATTCTGTAACAACTGGAGTGTGAATCTCCCAGTGCGGAGGAAGTCTGAACAAATCAGGACCCCCAATCACTTCCAGACTCCAGGCTCTGTGATCAGAGTGTACAGCGATCAAGGCCACGCTCACACTCAGACTGTCTCAACCCTCCACTGCCAGCCCACAGAGGTCTGTGGACACGGAACCTCATCAGACTTCAAACAGTCCGGTCTGATAAAACGCTGCTTTGACATATCATCACAGAGGACTTTGAAGGGGAGCTTAATAAGCATAATCAAGGACAGGAAATGAATGGAGATACCTCATTTGTTGAGAACCTTTACCCAAAAGACATCGACATGCGATGATCACATGTTCATAGGGAGATAATGTAATGCTTGCACAAGGCTAGAGCATCCACCTGGTTGTGATTATTTTCTTGAGATCACAAGTTAATGATTGTGTTATCTTAAAAGTCATTTCCTCACAAACACACAGCTACTGACATGAGTTCAGCTGTTCAGTATCTAATCTTAAACTAACTGTAATATGTGTCCAGCTGTGTGTCCAGTATTCCTCTCTGTGACTGACTGACTCATTTGTCTCCACTTTTCCAGACACTCAGAAGATTTTCTTTTTACCGAATTGCGATGGCTGCTCTGAAAAATGATGTGTTGGCTCAATCAGATAGATCCTGCACAGCAAATTCAAAAGTGTTAAATTCCCGGTGTTGGTGTTATGTGTTAAAAATCCAGAGTCAATTCAACACTTGTTTAGTTAAATTTAACTATGTTAGAGTCATTGCTCAAAAGAGTTGGTGTCAATCCGACACTGAACAGAGTTTCTCCCAGAACCTTAACGGATCTGCTACGAGAGTGGAGAATACGCGCGAAGACAGCAGAAACACCACCACCTTACGGTTCTGATCGACCAACCTTGTGTAAGTATAACAAAGACAATAACGTTCATATTAAATAATGTTTTCTGTGCAGTGGTATCTTATATGCCGATAATTTACCTGATACAGATGAAGGACTAAAAAAGTGGTTAGTTTAGATGTGGCAGTCTTGTTAGCAGCTAATGTTTTAACAGGCAAACCTTGGTTCAAGGTTAGCTTGATTGCGTTATGCTGTTTTTGATAAAAGTTACGTTTGCAAAAGAGTGTTGATGAATATGCACAATTTGCTTTATGTAACAATACAAATTTGTCCGGAGATAACGTGACAGAGACGTGCAACTTGCTATTTCAGCTAGTCAACATGTTAATTGAAATTAATTTACTGTAGGTTAACGTTACCTAGCCCCGCCACATCCCAACCGGAGCTAACGTTATTTGCAGAGGAGTTGCTTTTAGCTTTCAGCAGAGAAAATACAGTTTTATCTTAATTTATCTCTGTATTTACGGATAAGGGTGGGTACTATTTGCATGGAGATTTTCCAGAAGTTGTTTCCCGTGTTACAACTGCATTTTTGGTCTATCTACAATCCACCTGTAGACAAGTAGGGAATAAGGCTAAAAACAAAACAAATAACGTTACTCAAATTAGTTCTTTATACATCCATGATGTGCTTGACATCATGTTGTGGATGTCTTTTCTTCTTTTTTTCTCTTTACAGTAACGTTACATCATGTTGGTGAAGGTGAGATTTGGAGAAATTCAGAAATATGTTAAAGTGGCTGAGACTGAAGAGGGCTATGATAGCTTCGACACATTCCTCCAGAAAGGTTGGCAACAATTTTCGAACAGCCAAGACTGTAGTTAACAGAGTACTTGCTAAATATCTGTTGTGCTTATTTAATGTTTATATTGTGGAATTTATATTGTTGAGTTGTGTTTATGATAGCAAATAGTAATGTCCTGTGAAAAATCTATGTTGTGGTAATGCTGCTCATAGTGTAATCTTTTTATTGCTCTAAATCCAATGTTTTTTATCAGTCATTCAAAAGCTAGACCTTCCGCTTGAGTCTGAGCTGCACTTGACAGATGAATCAGGGACAGAAGTGGATGCAGATGTGTTTGAGGAGCTTTTGCAAGCAGGCAACCTTACTGTTAGGGTGACATCTGAAAAGTCAACAGGTGAGACCCAGTTGTTAAGGAAGGAGTGGATTATCAGTAATGTATATTGAACTAATTTTTATACATTCTGTGTGTTTGTGTGTGTGTGTGTACATATTTTCAAACTGTTTTACAGTTTTACTTCAGACTGATCTGTCGTACACTTCAATGGAGTCATCCATGTCCGACAGCTCACCAGCATCTGTGTCTGGAGACTCCTTGCTATTATCCTCTGATTCATCAGATGCTACAGTGATTGTTAAGACAAATGGAGGGAAGAGAACCCATGCTGAGCGGGAATCAGCAAAAGAGGTATGTAGCCACATCCATTTTTGGAACATATTGTATTGATTCTCAAATATCCGATACAAAGATATTGTGCAGTTAAAGTGTGGTTTTGATGATGGATATGATGATGAATATAGTTGCTAACTTTCTGTTTCCTTTTCAAGATGGTGAGAGATGCTCTCCTGGCCAAACCGGGTGGGCAAATTATTCTGGATGAATACGATAAAACAAAAACACTGAAGGATAGCACATGGAGACAGTTGGTAAACCTTCTTGTGGCTGACATGGTTGAATTTCATGGGTAAGACTACAAAGTTCATATTTGCACATTACTTTGAATGATTTTAAAAAAGAGCTCACTTATAGTAGAGCATTGCATATTAATTATTACAAGCAATACCTATACTGTACAATTTATGATTTAATTTCTTTTTTGACAGCAATAAATATTAAAGGGCTAAAACAAAGAAATTATTTTGAGAAAGCCTATGTAATGTTCATCCGTCATATTTATCTTTCAGGAGGACCCCGCCAATCTGTGTGCGAAGTAAGTACGCTTTGGGTATCATCTCTGTATTTCCCAGCCTCAGAGATCCATACTCAGACAATGGATATGTAAGTTTGTAAATGATGACCTTGTATGTCAATTTAGGAAATAGAAATATTTTCTGATCTCATTCTACAATGTATCGTTTTTAATATTACAGGAACACTTCTATGACCCACAGAGTGGGTCTGGCTATCTGGCCTGGAGGATAAAAACTGTTCAGCGCAACTCTGTAGCTCAGTCCCGGAGATCCTCCACCACCACTGCCTATCAAGATAGTCCAAAGAGATGGAGAGAGGTCCTCTGCTCTGATAAGCAGCTGTTCGGTGATGAGTGTCATGAAGCAATATCCTTTCTGAAACATTCAACTGATGCAGCAGCAATCAAAGAGAAGATGAGGGCTACATTTCAGTACCGCCAGTCACTGGTTCAAGATCAGCAGTGCTCTTCGACAGTCTTGGATGTCTTCCCAAGATTCCTTGACACCCCTGGCTTGGTATGAAAGAAACTTTTTTTTTTTTTTTAAAGTGAACTGTGAAATTATTCAAGGTGTACTGTTTAACTATATTTAAGTATGGAAATGTGTGTTCTTTTGTAGACCAAGACTTCAACATGATGTTTGGAGAAGAAGTGTCCGGAAGATTTTTGGCGAAATGGCCGACTTTTTTCAGACCTAGGATCCTGGCTGACTGCAAAAAAATAACCTCCAATGAGCACATTGAAGCCCTCATGCAGCAAAACTCCAGTAGTTCTGGTAAGTTTTGCTAATACTCATCAATTACCTGAAAAAATTATTGGAATGTGTCTGATATTTATCCTGTTTTCCCCTAGCCTGGGACAGCGACCTGTCAAGTGTTTTGATTTTGGTACACTTGCTTCCCCCCACGTCTAAAGGCCACAAAAAGAGTGGGAAAATCAGCTCATGCCAAGTCATTGACCATGTTGTGAAATACCTTCAGGTATGCATTTTTTGTGTTATTCTGATACTACTTATGTAGAAGCACTTTTTTTTACTTACAGAATTAGTCATCTGAATTTAGCAGTGTTATACATTATTTTCTAATGATTATTTTAAACTTTTTGTTGTAGATGGGAGCCAGTATTGAAACCTTCATTGCAGGGCTGGAGCCAGGACAGCCCTTCCTCCTATGCGTAGGTGAAAAGAAGAACAGCATTCAGAGATTCTACATAATCATTGACCACAAGGCCATCCCTTGCAAGGCACAGACATCCCTGGCAGCTTTCGACGAGCTCTTCAAAGCACACTTCACCTTCAGCATCAACTACCATGAATCCCTCTACAACTTCTATACGTTCATCCAAACCACCGTATTCAACATTGACGTGGGAAGTGCCAAGGAAAGTCCCAGAGTCAAGGAGCTTAGAGCAAGACTTTTGCATGACACTTTGGCCACTTAAAGATCCCTGGCTACAAACATGTTTCTTTGTTACATTTGTAAGGCACACCACAAAAGTTCTGCATTGCTTTGCCAGCATTTAAGGCTCCATCACGGTTTATATCCCGGAAAAACATTATGTTTAAAATGTGGACAACCAAGATGTTACTCATCATTTTGTACTTATTCAGGTTTCAAGAAGCACCTTTTTCGTTCTCACAAAGACATTGCTCTGACTAATACTGATGACAATGTAGACACTCAGGATGAAGTAGGTGAGCCGTCAACTTCACAGGCTGTCAGTACAGACTCTCCAACAACTACCCAACTCTCTGTTGACAATAATCACGTGCTAAACATGTGTGCTTCTGTCGTGGCACAGTTGCAAGCATCTGGTGTTGCTGAGAGCACAGTTCAAGCAATGGTGGGCTCCATGGAGGAACTTGTAAATGATATTCAGAGGCAAGCAAGAGAGGCAGTTCTCAGCTGTACATCAGAAGTGCAAGGCGCAGATTTGGAAAAGAAGGTGGAATAGTGTTTTGATCACCTAGAAAATCCTTTCTCAACTTTGAACACAAGAGTAAAACGACAGAAGTTCTTTGAGGAAAAATGGGAAATTATTGAACCTATTGAGTATGTCCTTGGGGTGCGGTTTGATGTTCGCAGGGATCCAACAACGGGACTATACAGTCAAGTCCCTGTAACGGATAAATTTGTGTATGCACCCATCCTGGGAACACTGAAGTCTATGTTCAAGAACACTGATTTATGTGAAAGTTTCATGCAACCCAAACAACGCGAAGAAGGCATTTATAAAGACATATGTGATGGTTCATATTTCAAGAGCAATATTTTGTTTTCCCAGAAAAAAAACTCTTTACAGATTCAACTTTATTATGATGAGTTTGAGACTGCAAATCCCTTAGGTTCAAAGAAAGGCATTCACAAGCTTGGTTGTATTTACTTTATATTGAGGAACTTGCCACCAAAATATAATTCTGTGTTGATGAACATACATGTTGTGGCACTCTTTCATGCACAAGATCTAAAGACTTATGGATTTGATGACATTCTGAAGCCTCTTGTGGATGATCTAAAGATACTCGAAACAAAAGGAATTGAGGTGCCTTTTTCAGACTTGCCATTGCTTGGTTCTGTTATAATAATGCATTTTTATTTAAAGGCGCCTTTCAAAGCACTCAAGGTCACCTTACAAGGCACATATAACACACAACAGTACATCCAAAAATACAAATCAGGTGACATTTAGTGCAGAGATAAAGAAGAAAGAAAAAGAAAAAATAAATAAATAAATGTAAATAAATAAAGAAAAAGAAAAAATAAATAAATATGAACGTGACTTCAAAGTGCATTAATATAATAAATAAACAAGAATGAAGATTGCATAGTTAATAGGAGATAGAGTAAGCCACTCTGAAAAGGTGCGTTTTCAGGCGGGATTTAAAGGTGAGGACAGAGTCTGAAGTGCGAATGTCAGGTGGGAGAGAGTTCCATAGGCGGGGGGCTGATCGGCTGAAAGCTCTTGACCCCATGGTGGTTAAGTTGGCAGATGGAGCGAAGAGCTGGTTGGCAGAGGAGGATCGGAGAGTTCGAGAAGGTGTGTAGATGTGAATAAGTTCAGAGAGATATGTTGGTGCCAGGTTGTGAAGGATCTTGAATGTGAGGAGTAGAATCTTAAAGTCAATGCGGGATTTGATAGGGAGCCAGTGAAGTTGCTGCAGGGCAGGAGTGATGTGTTCAATAAAGGGCGTTCTGGTTATGATACGAGCGGCTGCATTCTGTACAAGTTGGAGTTTGTGTAGAGATTTCCGTGGAAGACCAAAGAGGAGAGAGTTACAGTAGTCCAGACGCGATGTGATCAGGGTGTTTACCAGGATGGCGGTGCAGGTTGGTGAAAGTGAGGGACGGAGACGATTGATGTTACGTAGATGGAAGTATGCAGACCGAGTAACGTTATTGATGTGGGCTTCAAAAGATAGTGTGCTGTCCAGGATGACACCCAGGCTCTTTACTTGGGGGGATGGCGGAACAGTGGAATTGTCGATGGACATGGAGAAAGTGTTGAGTGTTGCTAAGGTTGATCTGGTACCGATGAGGAGGACCTCAGTTTTTTCACCGTTAAGTTTAAGAAAATTTAGTGAGAGCCATGATTTAATTTCCAGCAGCAGTCGGATAGCGCTGTGGGTGGCAGAGTGGAAGTAGGCTTAGTGGAAAGATAGAGTTGGGTATCATCGGCGTAACAGTGGAATTGTATGTCAAATTTCCTGAGAATGTGACCAAGAGGCAGAAGATAAATAATGAACAGGAGGGGGCCAAGGACAGAGCCCTGGGGAACACCACTAGAGACTGGAGAGGAGCCGGATCTCAGGTTTTTGATTTGAACAAACTGTGTGCGGCCAGAGAGATATGATGTGAACCAAGCCAAAGGGATGTCAGTGATTCCAATGGAGGCTAATCTGTCCAGGAGGATGCCATGAGAGACGGTGTCAAAGGCTGCACTCAGGTCGAGGAGAACCAGAATGGATAGAAGTCCAGAGTCAGATGCCATCAAGAGGTCGTTTGTGATTTTCACTAGGGCTGTCTCCGTGCTGTGGAGGGGACGGAAGCCTGACTGAAATTGTTCATAGAGGTTGTTGTCAGACAGATGGGTGTGAATCTGAGCTGCAACCGTTCTTTCTAGTATTTTGGAGAGAAATGGCAAGTTAGAGATGGGACGGAAGTTGTTCAAGTCATTAGGATCGGCGCCAGGTTTCTTGAGTGTTGGTGTTATTGCAGCAGTCCTTAGTGATGGTGGAACAACACCAGAGGTCAGTGAGGAATGAATGATGTCAGTTATTAACGCGGACAGGGCAGGTAGGCAGCTTTTGACCAGGTGGGTAGGTAGTGGGTCCAACTGGCAGGTAGATGGCTTGGATTTATGAATGAGACCACTTATTTCAGAGACAGTTGGCAGTATGAAACTGGTGAGCGGAGAGCTAGAGGAAGATGTAGGCCAAGAGTGCAGAGAGGATGGAGAGTTTTTAGTAGCAGTCAGTGTCTGGTGGATATTTTCAATTTTGGCATTGAAGAAGGTCATGAAGGTATCACACTGTGTAACTGTGATACAAATAACAGGTGACAATCTAGGTTTACATGGACTGTTTGGTTTTGTTGAGTCCTTCAGTGCTACATATTTCTGTGGATTCTGTTTGACAAGTAAGGATGAGGCACAGTCTGTCTTTACTGAAGATGACCCTGGTGTGACTTTACGTACAAGAGAAACCCATGCAGAACACTGTGCATTTGGTGTCAAAAAGATGTGCTTGCTCAATACCTTGCATTTTTTCCACACCTCTGATAACTTTGCAGTTGACATAATGCACGATTTGCTTGAAGGTGTCGTACAACACGAACTCAAACTTGTCTTTCAATACCTTGTCAACAAGAAGTACCTGTCTTTGCAATCATTGTCACAGAGGATCCAAAGTTTCAACTATGGTTATACAGAGAGAAAAAATAGACCAAGTGGTTTAAAAATGGATGAGGCTAGCAAGGATCTTGGACTAAATGCTATACAGTCATGGTGTCTTGTGAGAAATGTGCCTCTTATTTTTGGTGACGTAGTGGAAAGAAATAACTGTCACTGGAATCTGCTCCTCCTCCTGATTTAGATTGTGAATATTGTGTTTTCACCAATTGTAACTAGTGGTATGACATACTATTTGAAGAACTTGATTAACGACCACCACAAGCTATTTAAACTTTTGTTTCCTCAAAAGCGTTTGATTCCAAAGCATCATTTTATGTTGCATTATCCACGCTGTATTCGTAAAATAGGCCCACTCCTGCATGTATGGTGCATGAGGTTTGAGGCCAAACATAATTTTTTCAAGAGATCAGTGAAAAATTTCAAAAATATTACAAAGACATTAATGAAACAACACCAGAGACACCTAGCTTACCACTGGGAGAATTTTGATTTTCAGAGATTTGAGTTTGGTCCAGTGAAGAAAGAAACTGTTGATAGCTTGGTGGGAGGTGAGGTTTTAAGTTTTGTATTTAATATAAATGCATACTATGAAGTGTCAACCACTAATTTTGTGAAGTATTATGGAACTGAGTATCAGATTGGATTGATTGTTTGTACTGGAACAAATATGGAAATTCCCGTTTTCAGAAAGGTCACCAACATTATTATACATGATGAGCAAGCTTTCATGTTGACCTGTAGAGTGGATACTCTTTATTTTGATGATCATATGAATGCATACTGTATCGAGGAGGGAGCGGATTCATTCTCTGTTCTTCCAGTTAAGGAGATGATTTCTTACAGACCATATGACAAACAGTTTTCAAACGAGATGTGTGAAAAAACATATATTGTACCACACTGTCATATTATCTGACTTGTTTTATGCAATGCTGTGGTGTGCCAATACAGGTTGTTGATTCAAACTACCAGTACAACTGTGGTTTTCTTTGTAAATTCCAGAAGCATGTATTGTTCTTTGATTATTAATCAACTCCAAGTAGTATTTCTTAAAACGAATTACAATTATAAAAGATTTATTTTAGTTACGTTTTTAACACTCTCCATAGTGTTGATATAATTTGAACTTTATGTAGTGTTAAAAAATACACTCTCAGTGTTAACTTTTTACACTACACACTAGTGTTGCATAAATTCAACACAAAGAGTGTTAAATTTCAACTACTGAGAGTGTTGTTTCAGTGTTTTTGTCACTTTACACTGTGACAGGTGTAAATTTAACACTGAAGCCTTAACACTATTAAAAGTGTTATTTTAACTCTGTGTAGTGTGGACCAATATAGACACTTTAAAAGTGTTGATTTTAACTCCCTAGGAGTTGAATTAACACTTCTGATTTTGCTGTGTGATACTTCTCATCTCCTTATCAATGTAGTTACTAGATGATGGTCTGAATCAGTGTTTCTCAGCCTGGGAGTCAGGACCCCACCAAAGTGTAGCAAGGTTGTAGATGTTTTGAGTGTTTCCTTATTTAAATTAAGGGTGTAAGGCTGGACTGTAAATCCCCTTAGGTAAATTTGTGATATTGGGCTATATATGTAAAAATGTGCTTAACTTAAAGGATACTGTAAAAATCTTCTATATTAACTTACACATCAGTTTAGTGCACTGCTTTACTGATATCCCTGCTATGATTATTATTTGATGCTGATTAATTAGTGTGATTCATCTTGTAATTACAATTTTCCAGCATTATTCATTCAGTCATTTCTATAGGCTACAATAGCTCAAGGCACGACTTCATTTGTTGATGTTGATGGAATCATCAGATTGAGCTGCTGCTGTGCATGCTGAGTACTGATATACCACAAAGATGGAGAAAACAAACGTCAAGGTCAGGAAAACTAACTAACTGTAAGAATGCTGCTTGCACTGACTGTAGCATTGGGTCTGTCAATCATCCATGTTTGTCACAGGTGTTAATGCTAGTTCTAGTCTAATCAGGCTGATGCAGACGGAACCTGTGCAATCTATTCTGTCACTGCAGCAACAGTAGTGCCCATCACACATATCTCTCTAACTTATCTAGAGTAGTGTATGGAAACACATTTCAGTATAATAGTGCAATCCATCAATACTACAGCCTACACATTTTAATGAAGGTAGGATATACTGCTAACTGTTCTATTAGAACTGCATTACTGTAGGTCGACCTCATAAACTGGACACTGAGCACCAGATTTACTCGGAGCAAAATTGCTGAAAATTACTCATTTGTAGAGTTAAACTTTTTTGACCCTTTTCTGTGTTCAGGATTTTTTGGGTGAGGCTGAAATGTTGGCTGTGACAGAGGGGTTACTAGCATGACCCCTCCCCCACCATATAAGCATTAGAGTACTGTACATGCAGTCATAGTTACTTTTTTTTTTCCACACCAGGTAGTTTTACAAACTTTCATTGCTGAGATTCACTTTGAATGATGTGTTACTAGTGGATGGCACTATTTTAAGTCAACATTAGTGCTCAAAGGGCTGCGTCTGACGGGTGGAGCTGTGCGCAGCTTCAACTTCCTGTGGCTGGGAGGTCTCCTGCCAGAGGGAGAGCATTTGCCGGCAGCACTTCACCAAAAAGCACAGCATGAGAGGTAATTGCTCCAAGCCTGACAGCCACAATGAGGCTGGGATGTTTCAACAGAGAAGTGACAAATGTTAAATGCACTAAACTCCATTGAAAAAATATGATATTGATGCTTGGCGATGTATCTGTAACTAGTCATTTAAGTTACATTTTTACAAAACTACTAAATATATGCCAAATTAAACAGTGGCTCATTACATTACTTTAAAAAGAAATATCATCCATGTTGCTTGCCTTACACCTACAACCAAGGCCTATTTTAAATGGTATTATTTATGTATATTTTTATGCAGGAGTTTGGTATGAGCATTGTTAACTGGGCTTTTCAGCACTTTCAGCAGACATGACCCAGCATTTCAGAGCAGACAATACTGCTTATTCTTCTACAATTGTGAAACCGAATTTTATTATATTTGGCGACTTTTTGAATCATTCAAACTTGCCTGGGTGGTTAATTACACATTTTTGTAAGGCATGACAAACTCAGATCACATATTTATTATTGCTTTTCAGACTTTAAATGCGTGGGTAAAAACGTTCCACCACTTTACAGTGTATAATCCAATAAATTGAGCTCATATGGAATCTCAGATAAGATCATCAAATTAAAAAAAGTCTTGATTACAAAATATTTACTTTGTCCACAGTTCAAATCCACTCAAAATATCACTATATATATATTATTCTGTACTATGTGTGTGTGAATGGTCAGACAGGCACACAGCCATGCACTAACAGGAAAACAGTAACTCCAGCCTGCTCCTTGTGTTTTATACAGCTCATATGTTAGAGCAGAAGCTGCAGTAAATCTAACCTTGTGTGTACAGAGAGGCTTTAAATGAATACTAAACTTAAAAGTATAACATGTATAAATATCAGCACATTGTTTTACCTTGCAGCAGTCTGAGTGAAACAAACCTTGTGACCTTGTTACATTACAGTCAGCATCTATGTTAGAAATGGGGGATGAGCATCTGGATTAGCGAGCTAAGTCTTCATCTTCAGGGCTCATAAACATCTGTCTGTCAGCCCTGGTAATGTGACACCCCGTAGGGAGAAAACCTTTCCTACCAAGGAAACATTCAATGGAGCAACGCTGGCCTGAATATGACAAAACAACCATAAAACCACCTCCAGACAAACCAAAAGGCCAGTTTGCAGGGTGTGTTTATTCCTCTTTTATCTCTCTTTCAGTACTACTCATTTCAACTCATAACCACAAGGTGCCAATTAACAAGCTTTAGCACTGCTGTGTGTATTTACTGTGTGTGTGTGTTTTGTATGTGTGCAGCAGACATGCTCTCACACATGACTTTGATACCCAAAGGGAGAGAAATTACAGCTGTGGCAGGTGAGAAAGTGAAGGCTGAGCTGCAGTCAGAAATAATGGAGACAATTATGTAGCCAGGAGGTGATAGAAGGATGCCACCGGCTCAGTCTGAAATAGATTGGCTGTGATGACTTCCTGAACAAGCAACACTACACAACAAATAGCTGAACAGACGCAGGCTGACAATGAGAGCAGAGTGTCTGATTGTCGAGACTCTCAGCCCACACACTTGATGTGTTTATCAGTGTGAGGATGATACAGAACACATCCGACCCAGACGCCGTCTCCCAGACATCCCAGCATCCCATCCACACCAGTCCGCAGGGAGGATCTGGACTCTGTCAGACTGTCCAGCCACTTCTTTCTCTCTCCCTCTCTCACATCAGTAAAGCTGAGTTTTAGTGCTGAGCTCCCAGACCTCAGCTATTATTTTAAATACAATGTTAAGTAACTAAGAGAAATAATGGCTAAAACTATGGAAAAAAGATGTTGTGATAACCTTAATTAACCTTTAATGAGATGCATGTTCTGTTTTATTGTGTTTAATCATTCATATTTTTCTTTTTAGCCATGTTAACAGTATGACAATGTCAGTCACACATACTGGATGGATTGCTATGTAATGTTTAAGTCATTCATGGTCCCCAAATCCTGATGACTTGATCACCTAACTTTAATAATAAAATAATATTACGTTGTATTTATATAGCACCTTTCACAGACACAAGGATACTTTACATACAGAAACTAGGATGGGTTAAATGCAGAGATTGAATTTCACTGTACAACTGTATGTGTGACACATAAAGTACCTTTACCTTACCTAAAGAAAACAAAACAAAAAACTAAGCAGGGGAGGAGGGAGAGGAATGTTTATGGAAAAAAATAGTATTCAATTCAGGTCTGAATGTAGAAAAGGAAGGACAGTGACAGTCATTCCAAAGTTTGGGGACCATGGCCCTGAAGGACCAGCCTCCCAAGGTGGACACTTTGGTGTGTGGGATGGTGAGGAGGTTGCATTTGGAGAACCCTAACCATTTAGTTTGAGCGCCATTAAGTAGTTTTAATGCAAATGTTTCTTCAATTATATGATACTACGACTAAATTCATTATATTCAGATATCCATTGGCTGAAATGTCTATGTATGTATGTATTAATAAAGTATCACCGTGTAGTTTATGCTGCAGTATGTTTGTATTGTATGTATATTGAAAACTGAGTCATAACAGACGTGACCGGAGAAAAGTGTGTTTGTGCGTTTGTTCATATACATAGTATTCAGGGCTTTTACACTAGCATGGCTGAGCACTAGGGCTGAGCCATGAATCCATATTATATTGACATTGTGACATTTTGAATATGGTAATATACAATAAGTTTTGTCTTTTCCTACTTTTAAAGGCTGCATTACAGTAAAAATGTAATTTTCTGAGCTTAACAGACTGACTTTATCTACTTAAGGCTGATTTATGCTTCTGCGTCGGATCGATGGCATAGCTACGTGTAGCCCTCTGCATCAACGCGGACCCCTACGCCGTAGCCTGACGTGCACCTCCAAAAAATCCTAACTACGCGTCACGGCAACGCGGACCGCAAGGGCTGTGATTGGTCCGGCCAAAGCTTCAGTTCCTCCGGCAGTTGCTTTATTTATTAATAATGAACAAAAGGTATGTGTTTTCTGTTATTAGAGCACATAGCGCAATGCTACATGCTACTGTGACCGGAAGATAAAGAAGGATACAGATAGAGACTCTGAAACCACACACACACATGCACACACACCCCCTAGCAACACGTTCCCTCGACACAGAACTTCAAAAGATCAACCACGGCGTCGGAGCAACGGCAGAACGACGGCAGAGCGACGGCAGAGCGACGGCGTAGCAACGGCGTAGCAACGGCGTCGCTCCGACGCAGAAGCATAAATCAGCCTTAGGTCATTACATCCACAATAGTGATGATTATTAATCAAAAAGTACCAATAGGTGGCGGTGTTTAGCTCAGTGGGTAGAGCACCCGCCCCATGTGTTGAGGCTACAGTCCTCGCTGCAGGTGGCCCCGGTTCGAATCCCGCACCGAGCTGTCCTATCCTGCGTCTCATTGCCCCCCCTCTCTGCCTCCCATTTCCTGTCTCTCTCTCTCACTACTAACCTGTACAATAAAGGCAAAAAGCCCCAAAAATATACTTTAAAAAAGTACCAATAGTCATCCCTACAATATTGTCAAAAATATCGATATAGAGGTATTTGGTGAAAAATATTGTGATATTTGATTGTGCCCATATAACCCAGCCCTGCTGAGTACACTGTATTTGTGGACATTGATGTATATATACTGTATGTACGCACACTTTCCACACTTGTATGATAGCAGCAGGAGCATCATCTGTACAATCTCACTGCGAGTGAAACATGTCTTTAGGGTTTAAAATAAAGAAGAGTCTCTTCTACATCACTTGCTACCAGAATTTCAACCCTTTGTGATTTTAGCAAAGGTTAAAAAAATGTGTTTGCATACGAAAAACTGCAACTTTTACCAGAGCAGCGCCACACATATAACACAACCTCACAATGGTTTCTTCGTTGTATGCACCTACAATCTCTTCTAACGTGGTCTTTCCCATAGCTCACAACTTAACTCTGGTGATATTTTAACCTGCTGCAGTTGTGAACTTATAATAGTGTTTATTAAAGGCAGTTAATAACAGAAACAGACAACTACACCAATGGCATTAAATTACACAACATACTAAGAGAGTTGGCGTGACTAAAGTTCTATTCGGTCACAGGACTAGTATTACATGGGGTGATATAGAAATGATCCCTCCAAACATCTGTGTTTGGTGCAGTGCTGCTTGTATTTTTTGATCCATTGATTTTATTCCTGAGCCCACTGTAGCGTGAGAGGGGAATCTGCTTGTAGTCAAAGCTGGCAGCTCAGCGGCAGACTGGGAGTTCTGATCAATCAATAGACATAGCCAACCCAGTCTCATGGCAGTTCATGTAATAGTCACAAAATTTGATCCAAAGATTTGTCAATATTTTTCCGTGACACTCAGCACAACTTTCAAACTAATATCTTCCCTGCTGCGCCACATTTTTGTTTTCTGTCAGTTGGAACTGCTGCATCGTTTTAACATTTAATCAATTCTTTTCCTTAAGTTTATTTTCATTTCATCAGTCCTGTCATATTATTATTACAGTTTAATGTTTTGTCCTCTGGTCCACCCATCGGACTGACATGGTGCAATGTTTACTTTACAAATTACAGGCACAGCAGAGTTGCACAGGATTAAGATTATATGCAACCTCCATCAGTGGCGATTCGAGCTTCTAGGCACGCTGGATGAACCCCCTTTTTATATATTCAACCAGAGAGAGATGCTAGCCACTACATTTACTCCAACTGCTCACAGTTTTTTTTCCGTGATGGTAATCAAATGCACCATAAGCATGAGAAGGGATGTCAAGTCCATTTTATTTGTATAGCCCAATACCAAAAAATAACAAATTGCCTCAGGGTGCTTTACACTCTGTACAACAATACAACATCCCCTCTCCTTAGAACCGTGATTCAAATAAGGAATACAATAGTAAAGTCATTTCACATCGTTTGCAGACTTGTGTCCTGTCCTCTATGTCCCACTTTATGTTCAAGTCCCTTCACATAGTTTCTTTCTTTCCCGTGAGAATAGTACAGTACCATCATTTCTCAGATATTAACAGAATTAAATGCCCTGTAATTATCAATGATGGCAGATGAGGCCACTGCTCAGTAAAAGTTATATAGTCTTGTTTTAAATACCACTGCCATGAATGTGGTGGATGTTTACTATAAACAGTTTGGGTAATCATGTTACCATTTACCCAGGCTGGCTAGCTTGAAGGTGTCATTGTCTGTTTGTGTTACTTGGCCCATCATACTTCTTTTTAGTGATGTCAACATGTTGCCAAATCTCAACAATGAATAGGTGAAAACAGTGTTATTATTGCACAGAAACGGACTGCCTGACTTCAAGCTCAAGCTGTGTGTGGGTTAGTGGCAAATAAGGGCTGGCAAGATGAGCAATTCAAAAATATCGGTTTTATGTTATTTGCATCATTTTTATAACCAAAAGTAAGACTGAAAGCTCCTGAAAATATCAAATGTACACCTACAGTGTATTTAAGTGGACTTATACTAATAATGACTTCATTTCAAAAAATTAAATGTTTCCTGATCTCCATGATTCTCCAGATTAAATGTAACATTTAGAACAATTGTATTCCATTAGCTTTATTTAATATAAAAAGTTATAATGTAAGATCATGCCAAACTAGTTGATATGGTGTTTTATTGACTATTTACTGTTTTTAAGCAAGTTGAATGATTTGGTACGAAGTTTTTATGGTTACACCACTTAGACATTTTTGCCATAATCCTCTAATATATTCTCTCAGTAATTTGATGCTGAGTCCACAAAAAAAGACTTTTAACCCCTTTAAATTTGACTAAACCACAGTGAGGTTATTTATGGTCACCACAAACTCTTTCTGTCTCCTGCAGAGACTCAAAACATTATACGCCTTTAAAGGCTCAGTATCCTAGTCAAATGACAGAACTGCAAATATATGCTAAGTTTTTTTGTTGTTTTTGTTTTTAGCAGTATATTCCTCCCTTGATCATTAGAATGTGATGTGTGAGTTGAACACATATGCAGCTCTGATTAAACATTCTCATTAACCCAGCAGCAAGCAGCAGCTCTGTACAGGGATCACATCCTGAATGCTGACTTCTCTTTTCCTTTTTAATGATCAGACTTCAGCTGCGAGGCGTTACCAGATTTCAAAGATGCTGTCAAATTGTGTCTTGTTAGATGTTAAATAAAGCTTACCCTCCGTTGAGGCAGCGTCGTAGAGAGTAGGAAGCTCCTCCCCCGCAGGTCCGAGAGCAGTCGCTCCAGGTTCCCCAGGCGTCCCAGCCGACGTCCCTGTCTTCATCTGAGCGAGTCATCCTGGACGCCTACAGGAGGGAAAATACCAAGTAAAAATCCCAGTCATATAAAAACAAATAAACATTTGCAAACAGTCCACTGACAACACAAAATACAAGATTGTTCAATGTCAACATATTTCATTTGTTCCTGACACGTCAAGAACTATTGGATGGGCTGTCATGAAATTTCAACTTCACTGTGAGGACAAGATATATATATATATATATTCAAACATCTATGGTTTTACTCCCTTTCTGTGTCTTTTTAAGCTGTAATTCTCATTTGACTTGACTTCAGCAGGTTTGGTTTATTTATAACTGCAGTGTGGCTGTAAGGGACCAAACAGTGAGGCCATGAGGAAACACGAGTCATTGGGTTTTTATTTACCCCCAAAAATGAAAAAAACATTATAAACCAAGAATTTAATATCTAGGCCTGATGTTCAGATGTTTGAGTATAACTCTGTGCAATATCATTAAATGTTAAATGATTCAAAATTATAATCATATTACAATAACTGTAGTATTTTTAGGGTGAAGTGTGTTTGGTGGTTTAAAATAACATTTACAACCCATCTGAAGTCTCAAATAAAAGTGATACCTGTGACTTCCTATTAAAACCACAACTTTCTCACTTTTGGCCTGGGTTGGTCAATACAACAGAAACCAGATAGTGAGACTTCATAAAGATATAGGAGAGGGTATGAGATCATCAGAAGGCTACTGAACAGAAGCCAAAACACAGTTGCAGTACTGGCAAGGTGATACAGGAGGACCCATACTCCTAATAACAGAGGGTGCAAAAAAAGGACAATACACACAATTCGCTATTTATGCAGCCTTGAATTGAAAAAGAGACAGACAAGTGTTTTTGACTTGACACAAGGGTTATCTATGTGTGGTTCTTCATATGAGGTCCTGTGCGGGAATACATAAACAACACATCAGTGACGGTTCACTGGTTGTCATAATCTGACTTCTTCTGTCATTCAAATACTGAAATCTTACACATAATTGGCGCTGAACTAATATTTTCACTATGTCATATGCACAGTCACTGAACTTTCTCATATTAAACAACACCTGATGTACAAAAACTGTATGAAACAACATTTCTATGGCACCTGAAACTGTAAACAACATTTATATCCCATATTCACATAAGGAAATTTCAACACACTTCAAATTATTATGCTGTCAAGTTAACAAAACACAACATAACATAACTGACGTCACATTTCCTCCTAATAAAGCAGTGACACTTACAGTTTAACATAACACTACAGGTCTTACTTTGCGCTGTCTAACTGACCCAATGTATTGTGTTTTTAACCCTGAATAGGAATAATATCAAAATGGCTCAACAGACGAGCTGCTAGAGTTTAACATTAGCGCTTAACACTGCATAGAAATCACATAAAAAATATCTCAACAGGCTGCTAGAGTTTAACATTAGCACTTAGCACTGTACAGAAATCACCTAAATCGTTAACAGCTAGCATGTTAACCTTAGCGCTGGTGGTGGATCTTTCATTCAAAGTAAACACACAACTTCCGGCCCCATACATTTATATTTCCCCTTTCTCTCACATCACAACACTGTCTTAGACAACTTATTCATTATTTCTGCCATCCAACAACACATACCTGTGCAGAAATACATATACAACACATTAGTGACGGTTCAATATTTTCGTGGCACACTGTGCCCGGAAGAATAGTCACTGCATGTTAGATGCTACACTCGAGAGCGCCCGCGCCCTCTTGTGGCCATTCTTATGTAATTGCACAGACTTTTAACTGACTGCCACAGCAACAGATTGATAAATAATCATGCTGTTTAAGTGATTTGAGTTTTAAAATGGGGGTACAATGTTTACATGGGGTATTTTGTGTCAATGTTTTGCTATTTTGTGTCAGTGTATTCAATGTTACTCTAAAAAGTCTGTAGAAAACCTAAAACTAGCATCAAGGATTTAAAAAATATATATTTGATCATGTTTTCAAAACTAAAATGTGTTTTTAAAGGAATATCTGTGTCGTGAGTGTGCAGTCTAGAGAGTATTAGAAAGCATATGTGTCATGATGAGGCAGCAGCTACCAGAGCAAACTGTCTACCACCTCAGAGCAGGTTGAGCAGGCAGAGAGAGAGAGAGAGTTTCTGCCAAAAACAAGCACAGAGACCTGGGGAGACATGAGAGCAGCTGCTCACCAACAGCTCTGTGTGTGTACAGCAGAGAGCAGGAGGGAGGACAGACATCTCACTCTGCCACTGTGTGCTGAAACTCTGCTGCTGCTGATGGTCACGGAGCAGACACTTTCAGGTTATAATTGTAGTGTATCTCAACCAGCTAAACACCTTGTGTTCTCGAGCTTTACTGCTTGGTCCTTGACAGCCAATCATAGTGGCCTTAATCAAACCAAATGTGTTGTGACTGTGCACATAAAGCCCTGTATAGTAGTATGTACTGTCAGAGTAAAGGTTTGATATACTTGTGTTTGCAGGGACAAGTTAATCTTTTGAACCCTAGGGTATTTTTGCTTGTATCATGTATCATTTATTTATATCCTTAATTTCCTGGTAGGACAAAGTCAGTCATATTTGTATGTTCTGCTGATTATTACTGTGTATGATGTTTAGACATTCTGGCATGACAGATTAAGGGGTATACATTTGGGTGTAAATGATATCCCCCTGGCACAAAGGGTAAAAGTGTCAGAAATGTGTTGTCTTTAAATTAAATCAAAGCATGATCACCTATAATACACAGCACTTCCTTTTATTTGTGTAAATGCTGTCTAAGTTCCATTGTTGTCAGAAATCCAACAAACCCAACAAACATAGAAACTGCAGCAGAGTTTCTTAACCAAGTAAGTATGAAAAATACATGACAATAAAATCTTGATAAAATGAAAGCTTAAAAAGCTTAAATGCCCAATGGGACATACTGTAAGTGTGCCATGCTGGAACAGATCATTCAGTTCAGTTACAGATCATATATCCACACTAACCCTAACCCAAGCTAGCACAGCAGAAGTTCAGCTCAGTCTCGTTTGGATTGGAGTGACAGAAAAGTAACAAAATCCTCTTTAAGACGACTGTCAACCAACTCAATGTAGGAACTGGAAAAACACCTCATGCCTACAGTAGACTGATGTGCACACACCTGAGGGGAATAGATACATCTCAGTGTAAAACAGAAACTCAAAGGTTTCTTGGTGGCTCAGCATGATCTGCATTTGCAGCACAGTGGGTTTCTAACACACAGCACTCAAAAGTCTCCTTCATCTTTCCTATAACTCTCCAAGCAGCAGAATCTCCATGATGAGCATGTGAAGTTGTAACTCCATCCCACATGTGAGGAGTGATTCACTTATGCTATAAAAGCTGTGCTGGAACTGTGGTGCAGACCAAGGCCGCTTAAATAGGTGGCAAACCACATGATTTTGTGAGAGTAGATGTTATTTTAACATGAATTCAAAAGCTAAACTACTGTTAAATCAATATTGATCACTATAAGTGAAGTCAAATTTTATCCAAGATAATTTGGTAACTACAGTAATACACGCACACATTTGAGAGTCATAGAGTTGAAGCAGAGGTGTTTTGTGCGTTTTAGCAGTTCCTCATTAAATAGTGAGTGATGTGACCACACATTATCCCACATATGGTTCAAGTTGTCTCACTTTTGTCCTATTTCTATCCACTCAACTGTTATTATTCATGCTACATGAGGTCGAGTTACAGTCTAGACTAATCATTTTCATAATAAGTTATTTCTTGGAGAGCTCTTTGCAACTTAAACACAGTTTTTCAGATGTTTGGTTATCCAGTCATAGTTAAAAAAGTGATCCTTTGTCTAAGCTTTATTCTACAATATGACACATTTTTCATAATAACATCTGTAAAAGCTGGTTCTAGGCCTGGAAAAAGAAAGCTTTTATTTATTATGATGCATTTTTATGAGGCACGACTACATCAACTACATTAACTTGAAAAAACAATAAATATTGCATAAAGGTAGAAAATATAAGCATTGAACTTTGACTTCAGACTTTGCTTTAATATGGAACAAGTTATCGTACAGACAAAGTTGTTGGAAATATATAAACACACTTAACTTAACTATGGTTATCTGAGGCTTATGTATGTACTTGACAATATATGTAACTCTTTAAAGAAACATATCTCAATAATGTCACAAAAGGGTTAAACAATTCCAGATTCAGTAAGTGAATTTTCATCAAGTGTGAGAGTGTTTACATGTGTATTTGTTGACTGAATCAGGGTAATTGTTTTTTTCCCTTCATTATCCATTATAAAAAAATTACTCAAGTTGAACTGAATCAAATCATGTGTAGAATGGAAGATTTGGTGATGCATCTAATCTCACTAAACTAATCTAAATCAAATACCACAGTGTATTATTGTCATAAAAAGCAGTCATAATTCAGTCAATTATAAAAATATTACTGGCAATGTTGGAAATGTGAATATGGGTTATTGGTGTGACATTAACCCTGTAATTTAAAAAGAGTGTTAGTTGAGAATATTATACACCTACTAAGCATGGAGGAACACACTCTTAAAACCAGAGTTAACTTTAATTTAAAGTTTTTTTTATGATAAAGAAATACATCTACCCTATAACTCAACTTATACATATACCCTCTAACACAGTCATTCCATAAAGTGGCTGCAGGTTTTCATTCCAACCAAACAGGACTCATTCAACGATGCTCCACTCATTTAATCAGCTGATCTCAGTCAGTTGATTGGTCAAATCATCTGTGCTCTTGACTGGTTAGGAGACACTGCCCTTTATGGAATAGATTTAATGGAATAGTTTGAACATTCCTGCACACAGCTAACACAGCTTTGCACCATTTTCTTAAGGCAGATGTGAAGCATAAATAATTGAATCCTACAGAAAACTGTCAGATTCCTGAACTGGAATCCTTTTCTATTAGCTGCAAACCCTTCTCCACCTCTCATCAATCTGTGTCCATCATACTGTTTGGTGTTTACAATCCACTGCAAGCTGCCATACATGACATATTGCAAACTTGTAGATCAGATACTGTGTGTTGAATCCCAGAATTCTTGGTTATTGTTCTTTCAAACTTTATTAAAGACAACAACATCCCCAAATTTAGACAGTTTATTGAATGTTGGACCAGGGAGGAGAATACTTTGGCTCACTATTACACTGCTATCAGTGGTGCCTACTGGACTCTCGCCTGGCCAACAACCTGAATGAGTTCCAATGTTGATTTAAGAGACAAAAGGACAGTCCTGACACCCCCACCCCCCCCTGACTCCAGCCATCATCTCCAGCTCCTCAATCTCACCACGGGTCCAGGCTACCGCTCAACTTACCTCTGAGGCCCCCTTCTCCTCCTCCTCAACAACCACAACAATGACTCTCTCCATACTGGACAGGGACATCAACGGACTGTTCAAGAGACCACCATCAATGCCAGTCCAGACTCTGCTGTCTCCCCCCTCCAGCCTGAAGCATTGTGCTAACCAGCTGACTGCAGTTTTTACAGGCACATCTTTAACACTTCGCTGGAGACATGCCACGTGCCAGCCCGTACTATATCTACTGTACATCACTATCCCCAAAATACCAAGGACCACAGGACAATACCACTGCTCTTCTTTCACTCTCTAGCTCACTTGACCACTGCTGCTCTCTCTCGTTTACTCTCTCTGTCCCTCTCTTTTTCTGTTTTGAAATGTGTCAGGAAATGTCCTCCCCTCCTCCTAGTAATGTCTTTGTCCTTGTCCCTCATGACAGGTTGTACAGCTCTGATCAGTCTGATTTCAGGCTGTGATTGACATCTGGTTGCATTTGTCCAAAATTTGATTCTGGTCCACTGTGGCCCCCACCTCTGCAGCCTAAATCCACAACCACCATTCAAATGAATCATCACAATGCCTAATTTGGTGTGAATTCAGCCTTAAGAACCAGAGACCTGTTGCCCTGACATATGTGGTAATGAAGTACTTTTAGCGCTTTGTGCTGTCCCACCTCAAATCTGTCACAGACCCAGAGTCAACAGGTCTGTAGACTCCGTCAATGTGGCTCTCCACCTCATCCTTGAGCACCTGGACTCTTCAGGAACCTTCGCCAGGATCCTGTTTTTGGACTTCAGCTTTGTCTTCAACAAAACCATCCTGGTTCTGCTGCAGAATTGTATCTGACTCCCCCTGCAAGTGGATCGCAGACTTCCTGTCTGACAGGAAGCAGCATGTGAAGCTGGGGAAGCATGTGTCTGACTCCCTGAACATGAGCACTGAGGACAAAGGCAGACTACAGCGTATCATCTGCTGTGCTGAGAAGGTGATCAGATGCAAACTGCTGTCCCTCCAGGATTTGGACACATCCAGGATCCTGAGACAAGAAGTAAGGATCTTGGTCAACCCCTCCCACCCTGGACATAAACTCTTTGAAACACTGCTCTCAGGCAAGAGGCTGAGGTCTGTCAAGACCAAAACCTCACACCACATCAACAACCGCCTCATCAACAAGGCCCGGGACTCCCACTGACATGGACTCTATCCCAGTCATGGGCATTACGCATTTTATTAATGTAAAATCCAACAACCTCGTATTTGCACATCTGTGAACTTTGATATTTGCACATGGTTCTGATTCTGGGGGGCCCTGAAGGAAAAATTTGGTGTTAGATGCCTACCAAGGCTCCTGCCATCTGTGCACTGTGTTATGTACCCTGTTAATCCAGTGTTGGACATAAATTATAATCATAAAGAAAGAATATTCCAAATGAAAGATTGTTCACGTGCCAAGTTTCGAAGAAATGCTAAATCACGTCTGTGTTGAGGGCTATAAATTCAGACAGTAAAAAACACCACACAAAGAATATTAAATAACTTCAAGCTAGTACCGGTTAGCAAATAAAGAGAGACAACCCACAAAGCAGCCAGATTCAGAAGCTCACAGCTGATGGCTTACATCATATATAGACTTTTAAAATCCATGAAGTCCAGCAGTTGAATGCCAGTAAAGTATTCACAGCAGGAGGACCAGGCTGTTGAGGCATTACAGCCTCTGCAATCATTGCGACTTTACTGAATACATGTGAAGAAATATTCTGCCGGAATATTAAAACAAATGTGAAAAGGATGGAAAAACATCTAAAGCCTTACATGAACTATTGCACATGATTTTGTTCTTTTCTCTCACAATATCCATCAAATTTATAAAAATACAACGGCTCGCCTTGCACAGAGTGTGTGCCAACTGCTTTGGTTAACTTTTGTATGAATATTGGGGCGGCTGGGGTCAACTGATCAGAAGATTGGCGGTTCAATCTCCATTGGTGGACGACCGCTCTACCTCCTGAACCACAGCTGCCCTAAACATTATCATTCCCTCTAGTATCGTAATTCATGTCGCAACTGCAATATCAGTCGAAATAATTCCAATTAGATATTTTGACAAAATAGTTGAGCCCTGATGCTAAATGCTAACAACCTAGACTAAGATGGTGAAAATGGTAATTATAAGACCTGCTAAACATCAGCATGTATACATTGTAATTGTATACTAGCATGTTTGGTATGTTGAGATTAGCATAAGTACAACTATGGCAACACACGGCTTCACAGAGCCGCTAGCATGCCTGTAGACTCTTAGTCTGACTCATTAATGCCACTTTTTATGTTAACCTTTAACCAGTAATGATGTGGTATATTTAAATCCTTGTATTTGTGTAGTCTTTGTTGCTGTAGATGTAAGATATGTGCTATTCTGACTGATATTTCATCATCAGTGAAAGGTGTTTGATCTAATAATTACTCTTACTGTAGGTTTATTAGAGGTATTAGTGGAATGTGACATGCAAAAAAGAAATGTATGCAAAACTAAAATACTACACTGAAATCTTTCCCTGCGAAGAACCAGTTGAAAATCTATACTCATGCAAGACCAAAGACTAAAATCTGATGTGTTTGTTTCTTGAGTTTCAAATATGTGCAAATGAATACTGGATGAAACACATGCCTTGCATTTAGTTAAAAATAACACAATAAGACAAAAGTGCTATATAACAGGTTAAGTGATGTCAGCACTACATAATCGGATCCATATTGAAAACAAGCCAGACTTTAAATCTAAATATCACAGTTATTTTTGGTTCTTTGTGTTATGCTACAAAATATGTCCTACGTTGTGGTGCCAGCAGACAGTCAGTGTAGGCTGGACATCTCACTCTGCTGAATAATGAGCTGCTGAAACACTAAAGCAAAGCTCCCCTGAACAGCAGCATTACCTCAGTCCTGTGATCCACTCATCTGTTTTAGGCAGGCAGCTCCACCAAGCTGCGACAGCCTCCATGCATCCCACCCCCCAACCTTTCCTCCTATCTTATCTGCCGTGTTAAAAGCTCAGATGAAAGAGAGGGAGTGACGGAGAGACACTTTGATAGAGAGTGGGTGAGATGGAAAGAGAGGGTTTTCCTGGCTGCGTGTCACCAAAAATAGGAAAATTGGCTTCCCCTGGGTCAGTGATGTCACTACAGTCCCTGTGGTGCCAAAGAAAAAAGGAATCTCATACTGAAGCTGAGTGTGTGCGTGTATGTGTGTGCATGTGCAGTGTGTGTGTGTGTGTGTGTGTGTGTGTGTGTGTGTGTGTGTGTGTGTGTGTGTGTGCATGTAAGAGGAAAATCGAAGCACAATGAAGTATTTATGGAAAATAAGCCAGAGAACCAAAGAACTGAGCTTTCTAAAGTGCTTTTAAATTGTGCCCTTCAACCCATGTGTCACTGGACCAATAGTCAAAACACATATTTATAAAATTGAGAAAAGTGTTTTTCCTGGAGAAGTGGTAGCACAGGCCCTCCACCAAAACAGCTCTTGGCGTGTCAGTGAAACCCAGAGCACAGGAACAAACTCTAATTCCTCTGACAATGTTATTTATGCCTGGTCAACTAGAATTAACATTTCTGACATGCCTCCGCAGGTTTCATTTCACCCTGCCTCCCAGGCCCGGATCACTGGCTGACCTTGGAGTTGGCAGAGCGGAACACTTTGCAGTTTTCAACCTTGCTCGGCTGTACCCACATAGATGGGATCGATCCGTGTGTCTTGGACTGTTGCACTGCGGGGGAAACTTGGTATTCTCTCATTTTTCTCTGCCTGCTGCATCCAAAGAGACAGACTGATTCGCTAGAGAGGAATTAGACACGTTAGCACTCCGCTAATAGGATAAAACCACCTTTTGTTGTCGGGCTCAGCCGGCTAACAGCCATCACAGACCTCCAACAGTAATAACATCGGCATGAGGAGAATCTGTCCAGCCAAGGCTTTTTTGGCCTGGACGGCCAGCCTGGCCTATTGTGTGAGCTCTGCATAGCTCAGTATCAGCAATCTGTGTCCACTGACAACCCAGATGAGCTGGACATGCACTGTATATTTCTCTATTTACCATGATCAGAGCTCCACATGGTACTTTGTACCACAGTCCCTGAGTGCATGTTCTATTGGTTCCACTCTCTAATAAGGCAGCCTTTATAAAGGGTTTAAAGGGTTTACAACTGCAGACCTGATTACTTTGTGAAAGTGAGAAATCCTTGGCCATCCATCCACCCTGACCTCCTCCTTACAAGAACTCCTTTAATCCTGTCATAATTACTACAGCCACTAGAGGGCACTGTCATTTGAACGTAGACATATAACGTATCTAAAGTAGGGAACATAGGGATGGGTTGATCGCTTCTGGTCCCCATTTATCAAAATACCTCCAAATTGCTAAACTACAATATAAACCTTCAGGTAACATTTAGATTAGCAGGCTTCTCATTTTTTATCTGTAGCTAATTAATGTCAATTCCATTATTAACTTAAAGATATCGAAGAGCAATGGCAAACTTTCAGTTGTTTGTGTAGTGACTTCTCTGCTTGCTGGTGTCTGGACATCGACCAAGACTGTGAGGAAATATAAATATTGATTTGAAACATTGATTTATAGCCATGAGTGGAATTTTTGCTCCTGCACTCCAACAAAACTAATGATGATGACTCATCTTGACTAAAATTGGTTCTAGAGCTTCTATGATTAGTGATTGATCAGTTAGCCAACTAGTAAATTAATCATCAACTATTTTGATGATCGATTCATTGTTTTGAGTCATTTTTTAAGAAAGAAATCTGTGGTTCTAGCTTCTCAAATGTGAATATTTTCTATTACTCCCTGTGCACAACCAGTATTTTCAATCAAGTGCTGCTCGCTCGCAGGAACCTCTGAAGCCAAAATTAAAAACTAACCACCTCACACTGAACTGACTTTACTGTGGTTTTGCCTGCAGCTACCTTTGGTTCTCCCAGCAAATAACATATTTTCTAGTTTCTTTAGTTCTCTATGATAATAAACAGAATATTTTGGGGTTTTGGACTGTTGGTCGGGATAAAACAAGACATTTGAAGAAGTCACCTTGGGAATCATTTTAGTTGAAACCCTAGTCAGCTCCAAGAGTCAGATCTCTAAGTAATTTTTTTTATGTATACATCAATAAATGAATACTATCTATTTAAAAGCTCTCCTCTAAGCATTTGGATTGAGCAGCTGGTGAAACTTATGGTGTTAGTGCTGTTAGTTCAGTGAACATGCTATTGAACCTCCAGTCCTTACAAAACCCTATGAATTATTGCCTCTGATGTCCTTTCAACATTTACAATATGTTAAACTTCTGAACGGTCACCATGTTAATAGAACAGAATAGAAAATTCTCAAGGGAGATACTTTCCCCGGCGGATTTTTTTCTGATCTGCTCCCTGGTGGGTACATTTCATTATGTTACACACAAGTACACAGGCAAGTACTGTGTGTAAACCATCCAAGATACATCATAACTTGTTTTTTATGTGTAGGCACTCTTAAAAAACGTGTATATTTTGTGCCTAAAAAGACAGAAATCAATCCCAGAGGAGGATAAACAGCAGCCACAGGGGCTTTTCACAAGCTGCCAACTCCGAGCCATTTGTCACGAATTAGAAACTAAAGTGCTTTATTACCAGGTTGAACCGCTCCAACTTCCTTAGAAGCTCTGTCACCAAGATTTCATTATAGTTTTGGATCAAAACTGAACACTGAGTTGCAACTCCAGCACTCTTTTTTTCGTTTTCCTCCCTCCTGCTGCAGGTCAGCCACTACTGGGTCACCATTCATTAATCCTTTCATTCATTTACTAATAAATTGGATGATTTATTTATTGATTCCTTTATTCTTTCTTTTCATCCAATAATCCCAAATTGCATCATAGACCCCCCCCCCCCCCCCCCCCCCCCATTGTCTCCATCATGAAACATGTACAAGTGTAAATCCTATTAGAGAGCTTCACACTTGATCTCCTGCAGAGTTTCAGAGCTGGTAAATAGACTTGCATCACTTTGTTTGCTTGTAGGAGCTCATACAGTGTGAAAATAGCCAGCAGCAGTAATCTCATCTTGTGTACTGATATGAGAGTGTGTCTGATAGGATAAGGGGAAAAAAAGGTCTGCCTCTTTCCATCCATGTGTGATTGTATGCAGAAAACAGTCTAGTACTTATGAAGTCTGTGTAAACGGTGCTATATGGAAGCAAAGCCACAGCCTGTCCTGTCTTGTAATACCACTTTATACCTTAAGAGGTGATAGTGACTCCTTGTTAAGGCCCATTTATGCTCAACATTAAATACAGATACGGACTGAGCCTTCAGTCCGTGCTCTGTGTTTTTTTCGTCCGTATTTCTGCACGTTTCCATAAAGCTTACGGATACGGACCAAACAGAGCAGTACCACCGGAAACCATGCAGGGGCAGTGTTGCTGTCACTACTTGATACATAGCTCTAGTAAGACACGAAGAAGAAATAACAATGGAGGAACTTTTTGAGGAAAGGTTGTGCGAAACATATCGTTTTTGTCTTTTATACAAGAGGAACATTATCAATATCTCCTCCACAGTTGCCATGTTTGTTTTTGAGTTTGTTGTTGTCATAAACTTTTGACTCTGTGCTGCCCCCTGGTGGATGTATTGGTTATCATCCATGCCAACGTAAAGGACGCATGGAAGTATGTGAGCAGCGACGGTAACATCGTTTGAAAAGGACGGATACATTTTTGTACGTACATTGAGCATAAATGGACCTTTACTCCAACCAATGGGTGCTGCTACGTCCTCACTTCTCCTCCAACCTCCCTCTGCTATCACAGAGGATTATCTTCCAATCCCTTAAATGCACCTCAGAGGAGAATTTAGAGTGAGAAACCACAGGTGTATCCTCTGCTGAAGCTTTTTTCTGGACATCAGCATCCCTTTGATTGATTGTCTTTATTGATTGTTCAGCTGATCTGATGGGACAGTAAACGAGGTGTTGTTATAATACAGTGAGCAGATCAGGAAAACTATCTGTGGAACAGGGATGATGGCACCTACAGCAGCTTTTTATATTAATTCATAAAATAAGAAATACTAGATTATGAATCAATCATAATCTGCTTTTTTTCTTTTCATGAACCAAAAGGCTTCTCCTTTTTCCGTTTTAGTCTCAGCTCCTTCAGGAAAATATGACGTCACACAGCTGCGTATCTCCTTTAAAATCATCCTGAGTCTGAAAAGGACGTCAGACTGTCACAGATTACATAAGCAACATTTTATTTAAACATATTCTCCAGGCCACATCTGTTTTTATGGCTCCTTTATGTCCATTCTGTTCTTTCAGTAATTAGCAGATTTAAATGGGTCTGTGTCTGTGTTTGTGTTTTATTCTGTGACAGCTAGACACTGCCAGTGAAATGATCAAAATTGAAGCAGTTATCAGATGTTTCCCTTCCAGCTGTCAATATGGGGGAATTATTAACGGTTTAAAGTCTCCATTTATTAATTTACATTCACTTTAAGGTTAAACTATAGAGTTTAAACTGTTACTTAGTCATTTCTACACATTGATAACTGACTTTTACATAGTTGACAGTTTAGATGACGTGCATCATGAGTAGTTACTGTCTCCTCAAAATGACACTAGAGTAAGTGATGACGTCTCATTTGATGAATTACATTCCTCCACCCTCCTGCGTCTTCCTCTCGTTTCTCTCTTGCATCCTCGCTGGGAGGAGCTGAGACACGAGTAAGGGAAGCAAGGAGATACATTGGCCAAATTTAAAGCACCCTCGCCTTTGAGTGTCTGTGTCAGGGGAGTAGCAGGCGATGGATCTAAATACTGAAGTATTGCTCTTCACTCCTAACTCTGTCTAGTTCAGCCAAAGCAAAACAAGACAGAACAAACAGAACAAAGCATCCAAGAAAACTGAACTGAAAACCAAGACTTAAATACAAGGACCAGGACAGGACTAATGAGGATGTTGCAGGGCAGGTGTGAAGGGAAAAGCAGAACAGAGACACACAAGATGGAAAACCCAGAGAAGCAGACAACTGAAAACCAAGAAACACAATCCTCATCATAATCAAGTGACATGCATGAGCCTGCCCAACAACACTGACACATCACAACCTGCAAACTCTCTCATCTACAGTCTCATGATGATGCAGCTCCTTAAACAGGCTGAAAATGCAAATCAATCAAATCCACAGTAAAAAAACTCCTTAGATTTCACAACCAGTGTTAAAGCAAAATCCATTGTCTTATAAAATGACCTTCTCCTGCTCAGTCCAGTATAATAAACATAATGAATAGGATCGTGGCAGTCTATACTTGGGTTCACCTGCTCTAAGTAATACCATTCTGAATGTATGTGCACTGTAGGCTTCATGTTTCTACATCACATGTAGCATACTGGACCACGACTGGGTCCAAACTACTTATGATGTCACAAATCATGGTGATAGGTAAACGCCTCTAACTGAGAATTAAGGTGAGACTTAGACACAGAGAAACGTTCCTCCTTCAGCAGATGAACGTGAAAACAAATTATGCACATCCATCATTCTGCACAGAGAAGAGAACAATGTCAAACTAAAGGAAAAAAACTGTAGAAACTTTAAATGACACTATAAAGTTATAGATTTTTTTAATGTATTTTGCCCACAATACAATGCAGTCATTGGTTTGCATTCATTTCTGTATCTCTTGCAATTTGATTTGTGTAATCCATCACAGCGGACATCCCATGCATTTGAAGTTACATTGTGTGGCATGCAGTGTGGCTTTTTCATATGAATCTGAATTTATATTACATTAACATAAAATGCCTATCTAACATTAGTTAAAATGTGTTCAGATTTGAACTACAGCAGTTTCCTGTCCAAGGCACATGTTTTGTTGACCCATCCATCCAAATGGAGGAGGTTTTGTGGCTTGATAAAAATGTCATGCTTCACCTCACGGGTCTTCCTGACAGATAAGAGTCATAATTCACACGTCTGCTAGAGATCCCTGTCAGGTAAATGTACACATAGCTCAATTTAGGTACAGTATGTGAACACATGACTAATGCTGCCATTCCTGCTTTGCTTTCAGACCTCAGTAGGTTTTAAACAAAGAGCTTAATGTATCATCTAACTGGTTCTGAAGCATTCTTTACAGTGGTGCTAAAAACAGCCTCATCAGCCACATGTGTACAGGTGTGAGAGTAGGCATGGTGTGAACTTCTATTTCAAGCTCTCCTTTTTTCAATGACTACTGCTACCTTTGGTTAGCCTGTCATGCTTCCAGACAGTGACGTGCGGTCAGGGGAGGCAGGTGAGGCCGTGCCTCACCTGTTATCATGGAAAAAGACTTAAAAATGAAAAAAATAATAAATGGTTATATTTGTCCAGTGATTTGCACTATAACGTTATTTTCTATCTAACTTTACCAGTTTCGGATTATTTTTAATTCAAAATCGCTGAATTTTCACATGTACTGATGAAACACTGAAAAGAGACGCGCAGTGAGGCAGCAGCGAGGCGAGCCTCACCATGGATTGCGCAATGACCCGGCTTACTGCGCTGGCATGCTATGCAGTGAGACAGTACAGCTGTACAGCTGTCTCTCTGTATGTCGCTATTAACATGTTCAAACACTTTTACTATATGAACTAAATTTCCATAGTGTAGCTGATGATATAATGTACAGTGTTTGTAGCGTATTTCGTGTGCTGAGCAGCATAAAACGGCTGCAAAAAGTCACTAAGTGAGGCACGCAGTTCTCCGGCCTCATGGCAGGGGGCGCTCCTGATCCCAGTGATTCTTATTACGACTCATTAGCTGCAGAATAAGTGACAGTAAACTACAACTCATACAGTCTATGCTACAACTACAGTGAGCTAGTCGGCAAGTAAAGTAAGTAAGATAAGTAAGTAAAGGTAAGACCATAATAACGTTTTTTAAATTAAATGTGTTTTTTTGTGTGCTACAGTTTGTATGTGTAAAGAAAGCTGATATGAGATTTTAAACATAACCTGTTAACTGCTGCCAATCAAATGGTGAATAAGCTACTCTGTAGGGTTCATATGTTTGTAAATCTGATTGTGATGAAGTCAGTGCCTCACCAGACATGAACCTCACCGCACGTCACTGCTTCCAGACTACTTTTCAAGAACTATATGTGTTACTTTTAGTGTTAAAAACAGAACAGTATGCTCCCATTATCACATATTACCCCTTTTTTCTACATGTTTACTTTGAGTGTAGCCTTTCAGAGCACAGATAAGTGAGTGTTAATACACAGGTATTAACAATTTTGTCATAGGCCGTAATCTATGATGTAATCTATGATGCACGTTTACATTTTGTTATTTGGTAGACACTTTTATCCAAAGCAACCTATAAAACAAGACAATTAAGAGTTAGAGGACAGCGACTCAAAATAGTTGTGGTACAAATTCTCAGTTCTCTGATCAACTATAAATAAAATGAGAGAGAACACTAAAGAGATTTTTGTTTTTTATTATAAGTGCATAAAAATACCATAAACAACAAGAAAGTAGAGCAACAACCAACCAAAGTGCTACAAGGTTAAAGGGGCTTACGTGATGAGGTATTCAAAGAAGAGCTGAGTTTTCAGGTCTTTTTAAAAAAAGAAAAGATCATGGATCATGATTCGTACCAGGCAGTGATGGTATTCCTAGATGTCACTCATTTGCAGATTGGAGAAGATGGGAAGGAACATACAAGCGGATGAGTGACTCAGTGTAGGAGGGTGCAATTCTATTGGTCACCTAGGACCGGTAGAGGGAGATGAACAGAGGTACGACATGAGCTTGTTTAGGTTGGTTGATCAACAGATGTGTTGCTACATTCTGAATTCTCTGCAGAGGTTTAACAGAGCGTGTTGGGAGTCCAAACAGTAGACCAGTCATGACATGAGCCACACTTGGATTGGGAGTTGTGCAGTATGTTCGCACAGGAGTTGTGCAGTATGTTCAGAGGTGTCAAACTCATTTTCATTCAAGGGCCACATACAGCCCAATTTAATCTCAAGTCGGCCGGATCATTAAAAAGATGGAGGGAAGGAAGGAAGGAAGGCAGGAAGGAAGGAAGGAAGGAAGGAAGGATGGATGGAAGGACAGAAGGAAGGTAGAAACAAACGAAGAAAGGAAAAGGGGAAGGTAGAGAGAAAGGACAGATGGAAGGAAAGTGGGCCGGATTGCACCCCTAAATGGGCCAGTTCTGGCCAGTGGGCCGCATGTTTGACACCCCTGCCCTAGGTTATGAATTGAATCTACTTGACCGGGAAACTGCCATGAAGTGTTCAGTTAAGAACAGCTGGTCTTGTATTCTTTGCAGACTTAGAATTCAGTAACAGGGATGAGCCTAGCTGTGTAGTGAGGTTGTGATTATTTTATGACCTAGTTTATTTGAAGCACACTGAAGCCTTTAATTTCAACAAGTAGACCATAGTATCTAGACAGTTGCATATGAAAGTAATTCATAAAAGAGAATCCAAGAGTTCCAATCCCACAGAATACACCTATGTACATTTCTCTGTCTCTAAAGATTTGCAGATTATGAAATAATCCTTCCATAAAGCTCATCAAATCAAGTGTTAATGAGGGTCCAGATGGTCCACTCAAGTGTCTGTGGGCTTGGAGAAGACATCAACTCTGAAATCAAGTCAAATGGCTCAAATCCAAGTCGATGGTGATTAAGTACATCACTTTGATTCCTTTGAGTCCTGACAGACGTCATCACAATTTGTGACTTGACTCAAGAAATTACAAGAATGTCACAGGGGAATGTCATTTTAAAGAAATATTGTTTTAAGACTTAGTAAAGCAGCTTTCTTGTTTCTCACAGTTTACAGTAGATACAACGTGAATCTGCTGGACTGCTTTGACCTGTTAAGTCTGTCTCATTCATACGGCTGCCAGGTTGGACTCTGGACTCATTATAAACGATTAAGCTCATTCCCTGGTTGATTGCAGCGGAGCCCTCGCAGCGGGACACCTGGCCTCAAAATGCCACCGAGCACTGTAAAAACCTACTGTACCAGCCTGGGTCATCTACACACTGAGCCCTTTATACATAAACTTCAGCTGTTTATCATGCTTGGGAGAGCTGTGTTTACTGAGCACGGCCAATATGGTGGGCTGTGCACATGCTCCCTCACCAGTCTTCACATGACTCTTGTCAGTGACATCATGTATAGCAACAGGACAAATAATAACAAGGGCACTGGAGAGAGGCTGTATTGAGTCAGAGATGGAAGTGTCAAATGGTTTCTTTAGGCTGGCCAAGAAGTGAAACATCACCTCCATCTGTCTCCCTAACTCTTATTATGTTTCTGTTTGGAATACTAGGTCTTAAGACAGTTTGCGTCCACTGATTTTTTTATCTAGAAAATAAAACTTCACTGCAGTCAACTGTCCAAAATGTTGTATGTAAGCTTGTTTTTTTCCGATAGAGAGTTCAAGAATGTCCTCGCCCAATAACACAACAGCTTTTAGTGAAACACTTCAAGCGGCGTTCAGTATGTCGTTGTTTCCTGACGAGCAACCTTCATGTCCATTGGAATAATGACTCTTGACATTATAGCAATGTAAAACCTGGTAGGGAAAGCGGTCAGGGTGGATGGAGACCTGTGAATGGAGACTGTTGTTCACATCCTGTCTCCTACAAACAGGCAATGTTGGCTTCTTTTAACCATGACCATGATTTTTCCCTGACATTAAAGTACTTTTAGTGACAAATTCCCTCTCCGCTCACACAATCTGAGTTTAAAGCACCTATGAGGATCATTTGTGACTTCACAACTAGTTTGGGAGCCAATTGTGATGTGGAAAATGTATCATCAGCGAGAGAATGGACTTTATAGTGAAGAATGAAACCTCTTTTGTCCAGTAGTTGAAAATAGGTATTTTTTACATTCATGCATTCTAGGTCTCTCCTTGAGACAGAAGTAGTACATGTCCAAAATGATGCTGTGAAAGCACTGAGAAAACTCTAATATAAAGCTCCACAAAGCTGAGGGGAGCTGCAGAATTGGTGATAACATCTATAGGTTACACATTACTCATTTAATTTATTGTTAATGTAGCTATAGAGGTGGCTTCAGATTAGAAAATGCTCATTTGAATATGTATTGTAATGGTCAGATGTGTTTTGGAGGGCACTGCCATCAGGTTTGGGTTGAGTCTTGTTCTATTACTACAGCTCTTGGGAACTATTTGTCAGTTATACCCATTATCAATGCAGACGGACTTCCTGGTGCATCAGAATCATAACAGGAGAAAAATACATTTCGTGAGGCAAGTCAGACAGATTGTTTGAAGTTTGAAGGGAAGAATGAAGCAACTTGTATTATTTATTTTCTATTTTCTATTGTGTACATCATGTTGCTGCCAGTGTTGGTGTTCTCTTGCTGTTTGAGTGTGTTGAAAGTTTGGATATGCTCTAACTTCAAAAAAGGACAAACATTAAGACTTTTCAGCATAATATGTAGCAACATAACCACATTGTTTTCCCTCCTAACCATGAACACAGCACTCCAAAACAAAGCTACAGGTACAGTCGCGAGGCGTCTTACTGTACTGACAGAGTTCATGACCTCAGTGGCAATCTACACTCAGTCAGCTCATCTACATTCAATACATATGACAACATTGACATTTCCAGACTATACAGTATCTTACATAAATATGCCACTTTTAGCTCAGGCACACTCAAGAATCTGTGTTTGAGCAGTCCGTTCATATCACATTTTCCTTCTAAATAATGTCCATGACAATGCATTCAACATATCCACTTACCACACACACACACAACCTCATTATGACTTACCACAGTCTAGTTCGGATACATCCCGACAGACATAAAAACAGGTATTTTTTATATTATAGATGATCTCACTTTGGAAATAAACTGTTAATGTGATGGCAAAACATCAGCGTGGCTGCTAAACCCTGAAATCTTCCTCTCATTACTCTCCTCCATGTGTGAGACAAGACAAAAACATCTACCCTCTGTCAAAAGGATGATGATTTCACTATTCTATAGTGGCACTGATGGACAGATGGGCTCCATTATAATGAGCTGCAGGGTTGAACTTATATAGAGTTGAAGCAAAGTAAAGTGCCTATTGCAAATGAATTCTGCTCAGGTCTTTGCCTAAAAGGTCCCTCACTCAGGAAGAAGTGATACTGTTGCTGTTCTCATTGTAGAGAACAATGACTTGACTGTGATGTTTCTTTCTCCGCTGAATGTGTGTGATAGTTATTTAATAGAGAAAGTAAGTAGAGGGTAAGAATTGAATACCATTCTGTTGATGTCCAGAGACACCAACAATGTGAAGCTTTACAATGTGTGGTAGAGGGAAGAAAGGTGAGGAAGAATGGAGACTGCGCTCACCAGAAACAGAACAGCATCTGTTCCTCCAATATTTTAAATGATTTGAACCAACATTTGCCATATTGCAAGACAACATCATCCAGCAATACGTTACTACTCAAGCTGAACTCCCTAGCTCATACTTTATCATTTGACTAGTGCCTGCAGATACATGAACTCACCAACACAGTCCTTGGCGTTTTTTCTACCACACTGCATCACTAGATCGTCACAGTACATTGCTACAATAAAATCTGACAGGCTAACAATCGCAAGCAGTCACACAAGTCACACAAGACCTATCAGGAGGCCTCTGCAGTGGGTATCAGGCTGTGTGTCATGATAAATCTGCTGACTCTCTCTCAGGTAACACCATTATCTAACCCTGACTTAACTTACCTTTATACCGCCTTTGAATACTCATCTTTTCTAAGGAAAGCCTAGATACTTGGCAGCTTTACCCAGCCTTATAGCTACATTGTATCTGCTTAGAATAACACATACTGGCTTGTCCTACTGGCTTGATAAGCAGTATCATGTTGATGATGTGGCATGCTCAGTAGTCCAGCCATCAGTAAATGGTATTGTGGTGAGCTGGGCCAACATTACAGAGACAGCCTACACCCAAAACACAAATCTCTGTAGCAAGTTATATTTACTTTTGTCCAAAGTATCATTAGTGTCAGCAGCTAAAACCACCAAACAATCAAAGCCTCTTCAGGTACTTCATCCTAGCAAGAAACATACTATTCACTATAACATCATCAGTTAACAATAAGTTTAAGATTATGCACTTAACCTGTCTATGTCCCAGTTACTCTTCTTTCTTCTAACCCACAGGCCAACCAGCTCCATCATGTGTTTCACTGTCTGCTTTCAGCCCTGTCCATTTAAACCCAGTTCAGATAACAGGGTCAAAACTGATTTGACAACAAAACCCCTACAGTCAACCTCTACTGGGCAAACCTTGCTCCCCTGCTGCCGATTCTGTATATCTAAGCCTTTTCTTTTCAAAGGACATTTCTAATGCATCCTCCCATGGTACTGTCAGCTCCAAAAACAAACAACATGCTGTGTTTCTGACCACAACACAAGTCTAAGATTAGTGGTAGCTATATTCTGAAGAACTACGATGTGAGCTGTTTTCCTAAATCTGCTCTCCTCCTCTGCCTGTAACCCCGTTTTGTTTCCTTTTTGCATCTATTGGGTGTACTTATTCTCAATGGCTGCTGCTGGACTCTTCAGCAATTGGTTATGTCTCCAGGTGTATCGCTGTTGAGACTGGATTGTTTAACATCCAAGTAAAATGTGCTTTAGTGCAGCTTTACCAGAACATAAATGATGCTGGCCTCGTTTACTAAGATTTTAGGGAAACGTAACCACATTGTAAATTGCTTCTTGCATGAATCTAATCCTGCCTGCATACATTCCCCACACCTCCTTCCAGGTAAGTTTTTCCAACTCGTTCTACACTTTTAAATTAATGTGTTAAACTGTTTTTTAGGGAGATCCAAAATCCTTTTTCCATACAGTGCCCCACTGCTGAGCGAGCCATTCTCTTTAGCCTCTCTACCTTTTAAAGAGGTTTATCATACACTGTAAGAGGTCACAACAATCATGGCAGCAGACCAAACTGCAGACACCACAGTCTGAATTTGTCTTGAAGGCCTGAAATCTCTTGAACATGTGCTCTTAATGCCATCCACCTTCTGTCTCAACCCCTAGATGGATCCTGAAGCTAATGAAACTTTTTAACCCTCCTGTTGTCCTCAGGTCAAGGAAGGAAAGAAGGACGGAAGAAAGGAAGGAAGGAAGGAAGGAAAGGAGTAAGGAGGGAGGGAGAAAGGAATGAAGGAGAGAAGGAAGGAAGGAAGGAAGGAAGGAAGGAGGGAAGGAAGGAAGGAGGGAAGGAAGGAAAGGAGTAAGGACATAGGGAGGAAGTAAGGAAGGAAGGAAGGAAGGAAGGAAAAAAGGAAGGAGGGAAGGAAGGAAAGGAGTAAGGAGGGAGGGAGGGAGGAAGGAAAGGAGTACGGAGGGAAGGAGGAAGGAAAGGAGGGAGGGAGGAAGTAAGGAAGTAAGGAAGGAAGGAAGGAAGGAAAGGAGTAAGGAGGGAGGGAGGGAGGGAGGGAGGGAGGAAAGAAGGAAGGAAGGAAGGAAGGAAGGAAGGGAGTAAGGAAGGAAGGAAAGAAGGAAGGAAGGAAGGAGGAAAGGAAGGAAAGGAGTAAGGAGGGAGGGAGGAAGGAAAGGAGGGAGGAAGGAAGGAGGGAAAGGAGTAAGGAGGGAGGGAGGTAGGTAGGAACGAAGCAAGGAAGGGAGGGAGGGGAAGAATGAAGGAAAAATTAAAGAAACAAGGAGGAAGGAAGGAAAGAAGGAACAGTCAAAAGAGATGGGGTCAATTTGACCCGGGAGGACGACAGGAGGGTTAACTCTGGTTCTGTTAGAATGACCTCCTACACAGCATACCTTTCCAATTGAAACACTTCTTCTTGATTTCTGTGGCTTAAAACAGCTGGTCCATACTTCAACCACTTTATTTGGAGGTAAAATTCAACTACAGTAAGAAAAAGTCAGAGTTGAATCAGGAAGTACATCTGTAAACAGGAATAATGAGCTGACTAAAAATGATTCAGGCTATATTTACATGTCATTATCACAGCCATGCTACAGTTTATTTAACCTAAAACTACATTCAGTGAAAGATGCATATCAGCTTTTTGTGTTCTGGATTGGTAGGCATTACACTTCTCTATTGGTTTTATACAGTATTGGTTTTGCAGTGCATTATACTGGCTTTGGCTGCCACCCAAGCAATAATTATGTCCTTTTGGAATGCACTGTTTATTTTGTGTTTTTATGGATTGTGTAATTTCTTTTTTCTTTCCACTTGCGGATTAACCTTTTCAACCCTGGTCACCTTAAATTTCCCCGTAAGTGGTTTTAAAGATTTTCCCACATTGTTTGACAACATCACATACAGCACTATCTATCTATCTTGCAGGTTACCTAGCAGGCAGTGGGCTTGCTGAGTTGCTTCCAGCTGGTTTGATGAAAGCACTGGGCTCATTACCTGGATGACAGGTGCCAAAGGAGCTCAACATTCACACATGGACACCAACACACACACACACACACACACACACACACACACACACACACACACACACACACACACACACACACACACACATGAACAATTGCTAAAGCATAGACACACACATAAACGCACAAAGCTCTATCCTAGCTCCTCAACTGCAGCACTGCCAAAGCAAACAGGAAGTAAGTAACTTCATCTATATAGCACTTTTCAAGAGCAGAGATGTCACAAAGAGCTTCACAGAGGAAATAAAGAATAAACATACACACAGACATAAAGCACAATAAAACACAGAATAATACTCAAAAGCAAGTCTGAATAAATGGGACCCGAGTTGCTTTTTAAAGGTGTTAACAGTATCTGCATATCTTAAATCCAATGGGAAAGAGTTCCAAAGTTTAAGAGCCATAACCTCAAGCAGCTGAGCAAGAGACTGACAGCTCTGGTCTGCTTCATCATGCTTTTTGCAGCCAGGTAATACACACACACACACACACACACACACACACACACACACACACACACACACACACATACAGCACACGCACACACATTACAAAAAATTGTTTGTGGATCCTTACAAAACACCATTAAATATTCATTGGGCTGCTGCCAGTGATGAAAACTGAGAAAAAAACAGGTAAAATCCTCTTACTGTTCTGCCACACATAACGCATAAATCAAACAGGCAATTAAGCACTTTACATAAACACTGTAATTAATTTTCTGCTTCCTAATCAACATTTAATCCCCAGTTTCTTGCAGGGAAGCTCCCATATTGAGTCCACACATAAACCCTGACCCATGGATTCACATTTCCACACTATAATTCTTTTGGAAAGGCAGCCCTGGTCTTCACAGCGGGGTGAGGCTGACCACCGACTCCTCCAGCCTGGGCTCAGGCTTTGAGCTGAGAGCTGAGAATCAGCAGAGGGAGTTGAGGTTTTGTAAGATGAGGCATCATCCTGGATCCTCTCTGACTTCCTGATCCAAGGAAGCGGCCAGTTGGGTTTATCATACTCCCCCAGAGAGGTATCAAGTATCATGCGAGGCGAGTGCACAGTGACTCTGAGATGAACCACGGGGTGAGGTTTTTAGTCAGAAATGATTACTCATTTAAGACAGAATCCATGTCATCAAACAATGTGAATCTATCACTGTTCTAATACATTTTTAATACACTTTACTCACAATGCATAGATTTTTGCTTGCTTGTATGTACAGCTGATCATTTCACTTACCTACTAGGCTAAAACAGAGTTCCACAAAAACACTTCAGAAAGCACAATCAGTACATATGCTTAACCCATGAGCACCAGCACTCACACATGTATATTATACAGTCTCAGCTCTAAGCAACTCCATAAAAAAGGTAGAAGATCGGGCAAATGCTCCACTGTTCACAGCCAGGAAGAAGTGTCATGGTAAGCCAAAGCCGGTTCTTGAGCTACATATGAACAGCAGATGAACTGAGAGAAAAAAAGGGGGTTGGAGAAGATTGGGGGATATGGAGGCGATTCATTATTAGAGGAAGATATGAAAAAACCTACAACCAAACTCAGCGACTATGGGAAAGACTCAATGTTCCTCTGTTAAACTGCAAAGTGGCTCTTGCCTTCAAGGGGACACACTCAGAGGTTCACCCGAATGTCGAGGTCTTTGAAGCAGCAATTGAGGCTAAAAGGATAGATACATTTTTTAACTGTGAGAGAGCTTCAAATTCACTTTAGGTATGAATAAGGATGAGTCAGGATGAATGCATTAGTGATTAGGCACAGGCTAGGTTTGGCTAGGTTACCCTAGAGATTGGGGAATATGAGAGGACATGCCAATGACTCACCAGAGATATTCAGCCGAGCCGCATACTTGACTTATTATTTGATTCTAACACAACAATCTGTTTAGCTTGAAGCACTGACTATATGGTGCAAAAGCTGTAGTAGACGATGCATATTAAATGAAAAAAAATTAGATACGGCCATGGCTGAATAATGAGGCTGGAGAGCCGGGCTCTGCCCTGTGGAGGACAGGTGCAGTGGATTTTTAGCTATATCCACTGCTACTTTCACTTTGGGAGTTCAGGATTTTTTTGGGTCAGGCTTATGGCAGGTCAGAAAAAAACAGCTTCTGGGGCAGAAAGTATAGGGGAAAAGTTGCAAGACTAAAGTCATATAAGGTCACAAGCAAGAGTAGGAGAATGGGTGAGACTGAGTCATAATAACAGGAAGTTAGACATATGCTGATATATTCTGAGTGGGTCATGTTGAGCCACAGGGGTCAGAGATTCCTTTTGGGGATTGTAGCTGAATCCAATAAAATGTATAGAAATGAACACTATACTTCTCAGATGAATGGTCCAGTCCTAACCCTTACATACTGTACTGTTCAGGGTCAAATTTGACCCATTGTAACATCTGGTAGCTGTAAAAAACATTTGTTTGAGCCAGACTTTTCCTAATGTGACCCACAGTAAATGAAAATGGAAATAAAATGACCCTTTGTGTGTGTGTGTGTGTGTGTGTGTGTGTGTGTGTGTGTGTGTGTGTGTGTGTGTGTGTGTGTGTGTATGTGTGTGTGTGTGTGTGTGTGTGTGTGTGTGTGTGTGTGTGTGTGTGTGTGTGTGTGTGCAGCCAATACAGTTTTATATATAAATGTACAAATTTGACCATGTTGTATTAATCATATTCTATAAAATATTCCCCTAGAGCATAAAATAGTGATTATGAATGTCTTTTTTTATCATTTATTAATGAATGATGGGAAATTTATGAATGTGAATTGGTGTAGAGACTGATTATGAGTCAGAATATGAACAGTATGTGAGGGTTAAACCATGGCACCCACAAATAATACTACTATATTTCTATAAAAAGGTTTACATGATCAACTCATTATAATCTACTTTTACACACCACTAATTCCATCAGTACAATAACAGAGTCAGGTCATTCATTTGACATCATCTCCAGACACAATGTTGATGTTGGACCATTCTGCAAAACACCAGATTGTGCTGATTAACACCCTCTTCAACATCCAATGCCAGCATGACTTTAAATGAGTTTATATTTACAATGTGTGCATGGCGGCTAGGTCACTGAAAGATTGTGCTTATGGAAAATAAACAGTGGTGGTCAGGTTACACATTACTCCTTTATCACTCCTATTAACTATAACAGCAAAAGTAATTACTATCCTTTCATTACTCAGCCCAGCTCTGTCAAAGATGTTCCATATTCTGTATTTAACACATGTAGAAGACAAAGAGACATTATGGTTTAACAAAGAGCCAGCCTTCAGATTGGAGGAGTATGGATTACCTGTTCACCTCCATTGTATTCTGCAAAGAGATGTTGCTCTTTTTTTCAGTACTGTAAGCACAAATAAAACAAATTCATTATAGAAGAGAAACCTCAGAGAAAGGCATCACAGAAATAACTCTAAAACTAAGAGAGAAAATAAGCGACTCTTTAAAGAAGCCAGAAGGAGAGACGCCTCATCCTGGTGCATTGTTTGAGGAACAAAAAAAGATCATCACCATGGAGCACTGTGAAGTCTCAAAACACAATAACACATCTCAAAACACATGACTATGCTGGCAATGGTAGAAAATATGTTTTTATTAGCTGAGTTGATCATTTATTCTCTTGTATTGGTCTTTTGTATTGGTATTCCATTCCAACATAAAGTACATTGCCATCATTTGACTTTCTTATGATTAAAGAGGGTGTATTCAGTGTAATGGTTTGCTTCCATGAGCACAATAAGACCCTTAAAGTCAGTGTAAAGTAAGAATAAATATGTGTTCTGAGTTTGACATACCACAGAAAAGTGTGTTGTTAACCACCCTGCCAAATTTAAATGATTTAAAAAATCGCCAAATACATGAAATTAGACTTTAAAGTTGTGTAAAAAGCAACCTCTTTCTCTGCTCCCAAACCCCGCCCCCTACCAAGTGTCACCTGTCAATCAAAGTCACCACCTCTACCCGAAACATGGACGCTATGTCTTAGAGCTTTCTGCTGCTAACTCGAGTAGCATCCAGCTGCAGCCCCGGAGCAGAAGCCCCTGACGTGACAAAAGCCTCTGGCTTGATGGAAGTGCCCCCGGCATGACGGAAGTGGCCTCTTTTTTCAAATTAAAATTGCTTAACATAGCGTCTATGAATTGTCCCTCATTTGTTTTACCTTTATTTAATCCTGCAAGTCATTAAGAACTAACGTACTGTATAGAAGATTAATCCTTGTTTTATTTAATCTGAGTTATTATTCACTCCTATTGTGAGTGTGCGTTTGTGTGTGAGAGAGAGTGAACCTACCACCACCACACAAACATAATATTCACATTTGTATTCATAATGTTGATATTAAAGTTAAATGTTAACATTATAACTTGATTGGTGTAGGCTTCTAACTAACCTCTGAGTCTTACAGTAGCCTATAAACTTGTGGAGTCAATTATACCAATACGATGAACATGTAACTGCAACAAAGTTCATAGAGTTATGTGTAAACAACGTATGTGGAGTTTTTTAGGCTTTTATTTTTGTTTTCGCTCGGAGCGGCGATTAACTTCCGCCTGACACTTCTGGCAAGGATTAGGATAGTATTGGCTAACTCAGCTGCTAGCTCGGCGGCTAACTCAGCTGCTAGCTCGGCAGCTAACTCGGCTGCTAGCTCGGCGGCTAACTCAGCTGCTAGCTCGGCGGCTAACTCAGCTAACTGGCTAACTGTAGACTGTAGTACTAGTAGTGTGTGCTGAATGTATTTATCTCTACAGCAGCAGGGTTCATGATTTTCAGACCCGCCCACTAAATCCTGAACACAGAAATCTTGAAACACAGTTTGTGAAGCCTAGCTCCACAATTCAAATCTAAATGGCTGAAATGCTTTTTACACCTTTTTTAGAAATACATTTATGACCTATTTAATGTGTTTAGAAGAAAATGTCTGAATTCACTTTACACTGTCACTTTACAGTGACTTTATGAAGTCACTGTAAATATTTTTATGGGAAAGCATTTAAGCAGCAAAACTGAAAACTCTTTAACAGGACATGAAAATAATTCAATATTCTAGAGGAGAGAATCTGAACTTTTACTCATGATTAACTCCAATACCTGAAGTGAGTGTGTGTGATGTGTGTTCCTGTCCTATATGCTATATGTCTGTGTGTGTGTGTTCCTGAACTGTTTTCATCATTCTAGGTTGCAAACATTGGCTATAAGAAGAAGAGCTGAAGAGCAGAAAGACACAGTATAGACGTGTCAAGTGCAACCAATTTATTCATGACACACACACACACACACACACACACACACACACACACACACACACACACACGCTGTCAAACTCAGTCCCTCGTGTTGTGCGGAGCTGCATATATTTTGTGTACCACAGTGCTGTCATCCGAATACATAAATAAATAAATAAAATGTAGGTGTACACAGTTTTTGTCTTTCCATTTTTTGACAATGAACTGCAATAATGATAAAAACAAACCTTATGAATTTATTTGACAAATATTACATTTTATCCCCAACATAAATGGTGCTTTGATTGATAACTGTGCTCTAGCAGAGATAAATGGCAAATATCAACCATGAATTCTGTCTTTATTGTAAAAGACATAAATTCAACATCTGTTCATCATGTGCTTTACATAAATTCTTATGGTTGGACTGTTTTTAAAACCCAATAGTGTGTGGTCACCAGGCCATTAATATGGATGAGCAATAAAAACATAATCAACACTCAAGGATTAACATTAGCCGCAGTGACCGCCTCTCAGTGAAGCTGCTTTGTTCTCACTACCTCCAACTCTGAACTCAACCAGCTGATTCTTCAATGCAGTGAAACATGTATATAAGACATCTAGAGTAGGGCTGGGCGATTATGGCAAAAATCAAAATCACGATTAGTTGAACTTTTAACCTGGATTACGATTAATGAATGATTATCTCCACCCTTGATGAACAATGATGTATTTTCACAGTTTCTTTAGTTAAGTATTTTCCACTGCTGCCCTCACACATGAGGATCTTTAGGGAGTGAAAATAAAGATGTTTTAAGGTGTGACGCTGTGGTTAATGTCTAGTTTACTACAGCCCACTTTCCTTCTTGTCTTCTTTTCCTTCCTACCCTCCTGTCATCTGTCCTTCCTTCCTACCTCCCTTTCTTACTTCTTTCGGTCTTTGTTAACTTCCCTCTGTCCTTCCTTCCTTCCATCTTTCCTTCATCTTCTTTTCCTTTCCTTCCTTCCTTCTTTCCTTCCTTGTCTTCTTTTCCTTTCTTCCTTTCCCCTTTCCTTTCCTTCATACTTCCTTTTCCTTCCTTCCTTTCTTCTTTTCATCTTCCCTTCCCTCCTTCCATCTTTCCTTCCTGTCTTCTTTTCCTTTCTTCCTTTGCCCTTCCTTCCTTCCTTCCTATCTTCCTTCCTTCCTTCCTTCCTTCCTTCCTTCCTTCCTTTTGTCTTTCCTTCCCTCCTTTCTTTCCTTCACTTTTCCCTTCTTTCCATCCTTGTTTCCTTCCATCCATCCTTCCCTTCTCCCTTCCATCTTTTTATTTGTCCGGCCCATGTGAAATCAAATTTGGCTGTATGTGGCCCTTTAACTAAAATGAGTTTGACCCCCCTGCTCTACACCCTTACTTTATGCTTCTGTACACAAAGGATGCATTACTTTCTGAATTGGCCCTGAACACGAGCTGCAAAATAGTCAAGTATGAATATACAGGAGAGTCCACAAAGCAAAGGTTACAACACATGACACATACTGTACTCGCTATGTCCCTGGTTCCAGTCTGGCTAGAGACCTTTGTTGCATATCATACCCATTTCTCTTTCAGAATTTTACCATTACCAAAGTTTTACCATTTTTCGATCACTGTGAAGCTTCTGTTACTGAATAAGTGTTGAAAAAATTATTAAAGTATTGGCAACTGCAATTAAATGGTGATTGTTAAACTCAGAGTAACAGAGTATGGAAGTGTATTGCATTCACTTGAAAAAAACCCCAACTCTTTTTAAAACTTTTTTTAAAGATACTTTTTTCCTGTTTTTCTGAATGATTATACCTGCTTGTCTGAATTAAAGATAATTTTTCCAGTTTTTCTGAATAGTTTTTCAAGATAAACAAGAAAATGATCTCATTAATTCATAAAAACAGGAACAATTATTCAGAAAAACAGAGCTTTCTAATTTTTTTTCAAATGAATGCAATATGCTTCCGTAGCAGAGAGTATATACTGCTGTCAAAATATGCATCATCCTGAATTTATCAACATGAAGGAAGTTTTCAGTTTGGATTAATGCTAAACAGTACCAGCAGAGAATTCAAATAGGAGCAGATGAGAAAAGAGGAAAGCTTCTTACAAAAACACAACAACACATTAACTGATTTCAGAGTGATACATTATGTTTTTTCTGTTTTTTTGTGTGTGTATGCGTAGGTGCTCTCCTGGCTCTGGCGCAGCAGCAAACTCTATCTCTTCAAATCCTTTCCCATCCACTTTCCCTCAGCCTCTATCTCACAAATTCTTCAATTTCATTCCCGTTCCACTTTTTTTCCTCGCGCACATAAAACCATATACATCCCTTAAAAGCCCCTACAGCTATTGTCTGCATCACAAAGCTGCAACGAGCTCCCTGAATCTATACCTGCTGTAAGAGTGTGTGTTCACCTCCCACACCGCTGCTGATGCTGACACATCACCTATTTGCAAAGACGTCTCCGTTCCTCTCGCACAGTCACAGGAGAGCATTTCATTTGACTATAAATTTAAGCACTCAAGTTGGCATCACACCGGGGGGTCTTTGCTTCTCACCAGGTCATTTCTTTATTTCTTCTTCCACTGTTCAGATATCAACTACCTGCGAAATGGCAATTTTGCTCTTCATTGAGTTTTAATTACATTTCAGCTCCTAAGCAGCAAACAATCTGCTCGCACCTGCCTGAGGAAATTAGCATTGGGCACTTGACTTTGTGTGTGTGTGTGAGTGAGAGAGAGAGAGACAGAGAGAGAGAGACACACACACACACACACACACACACACACACACACACACACACAGAGGAAATGAAGCCTAGTGAAGCTGGTTAGAGGAGCCTCTCAAAGGGATGCAACGATATTTGTTCATTGTAATGAGTTGTGAGACTTGAATGAAGAGTGACTCACCACAGATGCATCCATTCATGTGCACATCTGCATATGTTCTCTCAGACCTGATCTATGGATGGCAGGTACAAACAGCCTATTCATAGCCTTTATACAGTATATTGTGAGGAATAGAATCAACACTATTGTTTTCCTGAGGTTGAATCCACTCCAACAAGTCCTCCAAATGAAACAAGAAAACATGTCCTGGGTCTATGCACTACACAAATACAAGCATTCACTCATCTGATAGTATCAGCAGTTATCAGCAGTCCTTTCCAAAACCATTACAAATCACAGGTGAAAAATGATGATATTTTATGATGTGACAATGCTGGTTTATCTACAAAGGAGTTAAGATTTGATTGAAAGATTGGTTGTATATGATAGTATATGATTTATTTATGGGTTTTATAAGTTTACAATAATAACCACAATGTGAAAGTAAAAAAGAAACAGGAAACAGGAAGTGAACAGTGACCGTCATGCATGCACCCCAACCTCATCCCTATCTGAACTTTGTACTGAACTCTACAATAACGTCACGTTCCTCCTTTGCTCTCATCATGATTACCATTAGAGAGTAATGAATGTAACAATGACGTGCAGTCAGGGTAGGCAGGGTAGGCAGTGCCTATGCAAGTGGAAGTGGATGAGACAACTGATGCCACAAATAAAGCTCAACTCTCCGTCATATTAAGGTACGTCAACCAAAGTGAGGTAAAAGAGGCTTTTTTGGGCTTTACTGACGTTAGCAGTGACCGCAAAGCAGCCGCTATAACTGAGCATATCTTGGTCATTTTGGAGTCCTACAACTGCACTGCTAAACTCGTTGCTCAAACATATGATGGGGCCGCTGTGATGGCATCTCAGCTGAACGGAGTTCAAGCAAAGATAAAGGAAGTTGTTCCTGAAGCTTTTTTTATCCACTGCTATGCGCACAAATTGAATCTTGTGCTCTCCCATTCAGCAAAGTCTATCACTGATTGCAGCGTGTTTTTCAAGACCATCAAGGGTTTGGCATCTTTCTTCAGCAAGTCTGTGAAGCGCACGCAGTTCTTGGATGCAGTTGTAAAACACCGGATACCGCGGGCCGCTCCCATGAGATGGAGTTCGCATTCAAGGTTGGTCCAAGCTGTAAACCTTTACTATGCCGAACTTAAGAACATGTTCCACCTCATTACCGAAAATCCTGTTGCATGGTATGATCAAACACACAAGATGTCTGTGGGGTATGATGCCTGGCTGTCAAAAACCGCCACCTGTTTCCTCTTGATGGTGTATGGAGACATTTTTAACCTCACTGATGGACTTTTTTCTGTTCTCCAAAACAAGTCCATGGACATTGCTTTTTGCTGTCAAATGATCAATGACACAATGGCTGTTCTACACCGCCAGAGAGGGGATTTTGAGTCGTTCTATGCCAAGTTTGAGGAGAAGTGTCAACTGTTGGGCCTGACAGATCCATCCACAAGGACTGTACAGTCAATCAAAGAGCATAGGCAGGGGTTGTTCCACAACATCTATGAGGATGTAAGCACTCAGATGAAGACCAGGTTTGACCATTATGGTCGGCTCTCCTTCTTTAGTTTGGTTGACCTCCGCAAATTTGAGAAGATGTCCAGCAGCTTTGATGACCGGTCACTGAAGAGCTTGGAAGAGGCATATGCCAAGCACTTCGACTTCATCAGGCTGAAGGCAGACTTGACTGGACTGTACAGCTCACAATTAATTTGTGAGCAGTGCACAACCCCCGCACAGCTCCTCAAGTTTTTGCACACAAACGATTTGGTGGTGACTGTGCCAGAAGCAACCAAACTGCTGTCTCTCATCTTAACACTTCCAGCCACTACAGCCTCAGTGGAGAGATCTTTTTCAGCCCTGAAAAGAATCAAGAACTACAGCCGAAACAGGACTGGAGAAGAGCGCCTGTCATCCTTGGCTGTCATTTCCACTGAGGCAGAACGTCTGGTGAGACTGCACAACAGCCGAGAACGCTTCTACAATGATGTCATCGAGAGATTTGTGGAGAAAGATCGCCGGATGGACTTCATCTTCAAGTAAAAGTAAAGGTTTCATTGTAATGGTGACATTTTGTATAATTAGGTCTTTTTCTACACAGTGTTTTAATTTGCATGTGTCTGAAATTGTCTTTTGTGTAGAATACTGCTGTGTGCCTCAGAGATGACAATCACTCCACCAGAGACCACCACAGACAACTACCACTCTACCAGAGACCTCCACAGACAACTACCACTCTACCAGAGACCTCCACAGACAACTACCACTCTACCAGAGACCTCCACAGACAACTACCACTCTACCAGAGACCAACACAGACAACTACCACTCCACCAGAGACCACAACAGACAACTACCACTCTACCAGAGACCTCCACAGACAACTACCACTCCACCAGAGACCTCCACAGACAACTACCACTCTACCAGAGACCTCCACAGACAACTACCACTCTACCAGAGACCTCCACAGACAACTACCACCCCACTAGAGACCGCCACAGAACAAAATCACTCCAGCAGAGCCTGCCACGCTGAGGAATCATCTCAGATTAATCTACACTGGTTTTTCATTTCACTCTTTTAATACTAATAGTTGAAAATCCAATCAGTTTCATAGTTCATAAGCCTGTATATACTGTTCATTTTTACAAATCTATACAAAGCCCACAAGGGCATTTATTGTTAATGTTTACAAATCTATACACAGCCTGCAGCATATATTATTTTATTTATTTTTACAAATCTATGCAAAGCCTGTAGCATATATTGTTATTTTATTTTTATTTTTTTACAAATCTATACAAAGCCTGCAGCATATATTGTTATTTTATTTTTATTTTTTTTTACAAATCTATACAAAGCCTGCAGCATATATTGTTTCATTTTATTTTTTTACAAATCTATACAAAGCCTGCAGCATATATTGTTATTTATTTTATTTTTTTTTACAAATCTATACAAAGCCTGCAGCATATATTGTTATTTATTTTTATTTTTTTTACAAATCTATATAAAGCCTGCAGCATATATTATTTTATTTCTGAAATAGGTTTGTGGTTTTCTGTTTGTGTTTATTTCTGTCAGTTTTGCACTATTAATTGCTCATATGCACATTATACAAATCTATGCATTGTGCAGGCGTTGGCCCTCAATGTATGTAGGCATGTAGTGTATTGTATATTTGCAAATTAATAATTATTTTATATATATATTTCAATTAAATTTCTCATATTTTGAACAAATGCCACTGTGTTGTTAATTTCTACCTCACATACTTTCACAATGGTATAAGCTTTCATAATAACTAAACCAGACAAACAAACTCTCACATGTGTAATTTACACCAGCATGGCCCTTTATTTCAGATATTTAAAGCAGCTGATTGAGCTTACTGATATTGGGTACAACATTTTATGTATATTAGGGTGGGGTTTAGATTTTTGAATGCCCACTGCCTACCCAGCCACTGACCTCACCACACGTCACTGGAATGTAAGTATATGTTTTTGGGCACTTGCTTAAACAACTGATCCAGTTGCTTCTCTAAAAAGTACAGTACATACATTACCATCAGATATCATCTTGTCATCAAAGAATTCACGTGTCCACAATGTCGATAATTTAAACCTTGCATGTTCTTATTTTCAGTCATATATAATGTTACAATGTTCCATTTTAAAGTGTCAAATAATGAAGTAAATGTATGTAGAAGTAACCCCTGTGAACAACAAGCACTGGCTTCAGACTGCTCTGAATGCTCAGTTTCCAACAGTTTTTTCTACTTTTAGCTCAAGCTGATGTCAGTTCGTGATGGACTTCTTTATATGGTCATTAGCACCAAGAAACAGTGTGAAAGTTCACTGCTGCTCTCTACTAACATTATGGCATTGTTCCATTGTTTTGGGGTCTTATTTCTAAATGACACAGTGCATAAATGGCTCTAAATATGCCCATATGATGTTTCATTTCCTGTAAATTCTTCACAATAAAGTCTCCCATTATATAGTAATAAAATGAAGCAGAAGATGTTTACATTGACCGTAACTCAACATGACTTCTGAAAAGGTGGCCAATCAGAGCAGATTGGGCTCATTGGGAGGAGGGCCTTAAAGAGACAGGAGCTGCTGCATGTTACAGACAGAGGCTGAACTGAGGGGCTGTATAAAGGACCAGTATAAGATAAATAAGGAGTTTTTTAAACTGTGAATCATGCAAAGCTACTCTAGTAGAGTTCCAAAATGAAAAAATACTCTGGGCTGGAAACGAGTATAATAGGTCCCCTTTAAAGTTTATATTGTAGCCATCAATTTCAGTGATTTCATTTTTGTTTCTGAGAAATGACTGTGTCAGTTTGGTATGGTGGAAGGCTAAAAAACACTGTGATCCTCTTGCTCTTGAGCCTCAGCAGCTGTTGCTATGGAAAAGAAGCCAGTAGAATGAATAGAGAACAATACACGTCACCGCAGTTGTTGAATTCATGCACAAATGGATTGATTCAACCAGAGCCTGAGCTGCTCAATGTTTTATCAAGTTTCTACAAGGCGGAACCTTCAGTTGCAACCTGTCACTGATTGGATGTTTATTACTAAATTACTCTCTGCTTGGGCCGTTATTCATCTTTTCTACTATTGAATTAATGAATGAATTAAGCACATATAAACATGACCAAATATCAACACCGAATTAACTATTGTTTAGTGACAAATTTGCACCAGTTGATGAACGATTTTGAGAGAAAACAATAAACAACAATGAACTCAAATGTGCAGTTACCTCAAAGTACAATCAAATGATTTGCACAAACATTTTTTTTATTAAAAACCACTAACTAATTTTGCTATTTACGCACACAGTTAAATGGTCTGCATCACATACACATACATACATAGAAACACACAAGTGCAATTATGAGCATTTCCTGCTGGAAAATATCTTTCATTTTCAGTATTTTCTTTGGCCTTACACTGTAGCTTTCATCCACTAATAGAGCCGCTGCACTATACGTACACACATCCAGGCTTATAGGCAGCACTCCCTCAGAACTACACAAAGACTCAGAGCTACATACAACTGCCAACACAAGAAATAGCTCCTAGCTGTCAGATGAGATGTTAGACAAGGTTAGAATACAAAAGGGGAACTGTGGGAAGCTACTTCAGACAAGGTCCATTTCTTTTATTGTCTACAATTCTCTTCATGGCGTGTCTGACTCTTGAATAATAAGATTTCTGGACTCTGTGGGGTATTTGTGGTGATGACATCTCACATCCAGGACAGAGACACGCCAGACAAATATAAATGCAAGCATATGTCTTTTTACATATGAAAAGAACAGCTGATTTTATCAATCCTCACATATCCATAGGATCACTTTCTGGGCCATGGAATATTTTAAAGGACCAGTATCTGTTAAAATAAAGCTGATCAAATGAAATCTTTCTGTGTGTTATCCAGCTCTCCTCTCACTTCTCATTAACAACACTCTATAATGTGGTGAGTCTGAATTTTGACATCCTGGTGGGCAAAATACAGATTCACTAAACTCTGACTCTCTTTTTCTCATTAGCAAAGAGTAGCAAGGTATAAACCATTCAGCTAGCAGCTTCTCATTTTTAATCCACGCTGACTTGTGCATTAAACTGACAAAAGGCTGACCTTGGTAGATCCTATCAGCAGTCGCTGATTAATGTTTATTCTGTGAGTAACTTGATGGCAGGCCAAAATGAAACTTGGCTGCAGTGGGTTTGTGTGTCTGCACTCAGTCAAAGATCATTTGGTGGAGAAAAACTCCTCTCTATAGTTCTATAGTTGAGTTTTTAATATAATTATATATTTTTTATTAGAATGAATAGTCCAGGCCTGACTGGATCTCAAACCTGCTTAAATTCAGACTCAGACTGAGGAGACTATTGTGTTCCATCAGTCTATGAGAGAGAGAGGTAAGACATTTATATGTAAATGTTATGGTGCGTTAATGTGAGGGGCTAATTTGCATCTAGGATCTCAATAGTCAGTTCCATCACCACGGCTTTTCTTATCTTTGAATTATCTCAAGGATCCAACAGCCTGAAAAGATCACTGAGAAGATAGTGAAGGTCTTCGGGTAGCACCAAGTGTTTTTATTATTTGACTTTAATACTCAGAAATCCTGCAGGATGATGTCAGTAAACTGCACAGAGTGAGTCATGTTTACCAGCCTGGCCAGCCAGTCTGAGATGCTTTATAGCAAAAGATAACAAAGAGATGAGGCTGGGAAAAGGCCTCATCATGTGGGTGGATGTGAATACGTGAATGTACCACTCTGAGTTAGAGGGGATTGGACTGGACACTGTGTTCCTCTGTTGGGGCTGATAAGAAGGATTTTCATTTTTACATTTAAATCTTTCATATCTTATTGAGCTGTGCAGAACGTATTCCCCCGCGTTGAACGCCGACTCACACGAACACAGCTGCCTGAGAACGCTAACTACGCTCAACAAATTTCAGAGGCCTTGCAGGCCACCCACTCACCAGCAGCCATCAGTCAGGACCAAACATTTACTGAGGGTCCTGTTTCTGTGAGCGCTGCTCCGGGCACGTATCGGCCCTGCCGGTCAAATCCCCGGCCGCTAATTTGTTCCGCAATAATTCTCAAGGCTGGGGAAGAAACGTAAACTGTATTTGTGAGAAATAGGAGACTCTCACTGTAAATCACTCGTCTGAGCGTGACGGAGGAGCCGCTCTCAAGTTGCCTCGGGGTTGATCATGTGACTCAGCTCCACTCGCAGCAACTGGTGCGTGGCTTTTTTTTTTCTTTCTTTCTTTTTTTTTCATGAAATACTGCACGGTTATAAATCAGCTTGTCGATTATCATTTAAAAAACGTCCACATGACAATAGGAGGTTGTTTTCTCCTCACGACAAAGGAGGCAGAGTTTTATGGTGTTATCTTAATCAGAGTGTTATCTGCACACAATCTCTATCATAAATCATTCTTTCCTCTTACGTCTCTCTGCTCTCTGGTCCAGGAGCAGATGGTCTTGGGGGGTCCCCGCAAGAAACAGGATTTAGATTTAAATCTTTTTTTCCCCTTTTTTTTCTGTAAGAAAAATCGTTTAATAAAACATTCTTCTAATTAAGTAGTTACTGCAACAAAAGGCAGCACTGCGGGGCATTTTAGCACTACTGTAAAATGTCTTGCTGTTTTATATTAATCAAAACATTAATCATGAGCCTCAGCCAGAATTAAATAGGAATAGAATTGTGATTTTCTCTCATTTAAAGGCTTGTGTGTTTAAAGATGCTGGTTAGATTGAGTTATTTGTACCAGTGCAGATACATTTGAAAGCCGTGTTTAAACGTCAAACAGGGATCCATCACTACCAAACATTTTAGATCATTTCTTAAGAAGCTGTCATTATCAGTGAAACACCAACAACACAGCCAAATGCCAAAAAAACATTGTATTGTGCTGGAGCATTTATTATACTGACTATACACTGATCCAGGTCCAGTTTTTGTGTATTATTATAATGGCATAGTTAATGCAAAGTAAATATTTAGGCAGATCCCATATCAGTTCTGTATCATTTTAATATTATGGAAAAAACTAGGACATGTGAAAGTTATCATATATAAAATAAGATATTCCTTTATTAGTCCCATGATAGAGAAATTTGCATTATTACAGCAACAAAGTGGATAGTAAAATAGAAGAGCATCTATAAGTAGTAAAATATATAACAAAATAATGGTGACATTATGCACAAGAGTAATAATTGACGTTGAGTGATAATAAACCTGAGTTGATATTGTTATTGCACAGATATAAAGTGAAAATTAGTTTACATTTACATTTAGGAGTTTATAGAATTATTGATCATACATCATAGACAAGGATCAATAATCATACTTTATCATCTAATTTTCTGTGAGTTATCATCTAGTAAGAAGTGAAAGTAGGATTTATTTAGTTCTTTGTTATAACCAAACACAGTCCCTCTGTACAGTACATTGTTCCACAGGGGAAAGCAGTGGATTTAAAAGCTTCTTTTTTTTGGCCAAGTTGCTGCTTTGTGGAAGAACTCGACCATATCAGAGAGAATCAATGGCCATATGTCAGAGTGTTTAAAAAGCTCAAACTATAAGACAGGAGGATTTTCCTGCCTGTTCCGCTACTATGGAGACTGGATGGAGAACAGGTTTTCATGAGGGTAAATGCCTCCTTCATGAAATAAAACAGTGCTGCAGAAGCTTTATTAACATGCAATCATAGAGATGCATCATGTTCAGAACACGCTACCTTGTTTGTTTTGTTTCTTGTTTGTTCAGCTGCACTGGAAATTTATATTTAATAAAGCAAATGTAATATACTCTAGCTTGTTGTTTTTCTTGTTCTGAAGTTAGAGCCAATGCTTTGATGATTTTAGTTCTTTGGTCATTTCCATCCATGTGACTGGAAGAGCAGGAAAGGACGTGCTAGAATCTTGATGCATGTGTTAAGCAAACAGGGTTGGGGCCATCCTGGTGGCCTCAGGGTCCCAATGTACAATATACAACCATACAATACCCCAATATACACATGTACATCATATCTACATCACATACACCCTCTGAATCAACACAACAAGAAAGCAAAACAAACACACGTTTATCCCACATAGAAAACAAACACTCTTCATATCTGGTCGTACATGAAATACAATGTAAATGAACACATAAACAAACATCACAAAACATTTGGCTTGTGATTTCTGAAATGTTTTTCTTATTGTAAACAAATCTGATGTGCAGAGTCACTAATCCACCACTGAGCATGTGGGTGGTTCCATTTAAAGAGCTATACTAGTTTGTTGTGCTACATATCACAACTTCTTAACTTTGTGCTGAAGTTCTTTGAAAGATTTAACATATAGTACAACAAGCTAGCTAACCTCTGTAAATGGAGCCATGTTATGCATGCTAGTCTTTGGAGCCGTTTTGAAACAAATAAGGAATAAAGATATATCAGGTTTTGGATACACACACATTACTTGTTACTGAATCAATTCATTGTTGGTTTGGCTCTGATCATGAGATTTGCAGACAATAAGAAAAAATGAGCCAGTCCATCTCCGTAAAGTCCATCCATCCTTTATCTACAACTGTACCTGAAGAAGGTCAGCAACTGAAACGTTGTGTATGTATGAAAGTATCTTTATTGATCAAGTGTGCTGGTGTATTCCACCATTAAACCCGTCAAGAAGATGACTCAGGAGTGCAAGAGATTATTTGATGATCCATCACAACTGAAACTTTCAATATGAGCAGGGTCTTTAGATTCTTTTAAAGATTTTTTCTGGCATAGACACCTTTTATTTTACAGTAGAGAGACAGGAAATTACACGAGAGAGAGGGGACTTTAGATTTGAACCATATTATCATATCCAGACGTCGATGGATGGATAGATAGATGGATAGATAGATAGATAGATAGATAGATAGATAGATAGATAGATAGATAGATAGATAGATAGATAGATAGATAGATAGATAGATAGATAGATAGATAGATAGATAGATAGATAGATAGATAGATAGATAGATAGATAGATAGATAGATAGATCACCTTAGCTGAACAAAACTACAATGTCCCCAACTACAGTCCAGCCCGGATCCTTTGCTTGTCATTCCATATTTCTCTCTACCCCCGTTTCCTGTCATCTCTCCATCTCTCTGCTGTCAGTCTTCCAAAAAAAGGCAGAACATTTCCCCCCTGGAACATGCACTGGAACATGCCTGAACAGACTGGATGTTCAGCTTACTGGAGTTGCATCTCACCAGTGATGTGACTATTTAGTTCACGTTGCATTACTTTATAAGAACCTGCAGAGAGTATTAAAGCCTGTTTCCTATCTCTGGCAGCAGCCCAAGCCAATGAAACAACAGAGCAGTCAAAGCAGCAGGAGAAAACATTTGTACAATTCAACTACAATCAATCCATTGTTCCTGCTCCCAATTTAATCAGTAACTACTCACTTCTAATTCCTGTTCCATTTGCTCCTTGCCACTAAATACTACTCTCAGTCTGTTTTCCATCACTAATAGCTGTAGGTAGATCTTACAAGTGAATAATGGAGCCGGAGGGTTCTCTTTTCTTTTCTTTTTTTTACACTGGTGCCATGTTGGGGAACAGTCTTCCACTACACACCCAGTTTTTTTTTAAATGTGAGGGGCTTATACAAATCAGGTTAGGACTTACTTATGGAACAGGGTCACAGATATATAATGAAATCTGCACTAACACCGTTACTTTACATATCAAATTATCCTAATTATTAGTTACTATATTAGTTACTTACTAAATCTCATGATTGTATTGTTTAGTTTTTATGTGGAATGTCCTGTGTTTCTTCATATTTCTACTTATTTTAACCTCTTATTAACTGTTACATCTTGTTGTCATTTTCAAGGTATATTATGCAAGATTTTCCTAAAAAAAAAACAATGTATAGACTCATATAAAAACAATCCCTGTCAATCATCTCTTATGAGCCACTAGAAGTGTGTAGTGGTGTATGTGCCTGTATTTTCTTATTTTCGTATTTCTTATTTCCTTGCTGTGTTCAGGACCCTTCACACACACACACACACACACACACACACACACACACACACACACACACACACACACACACACACACACACACACACACACACACAGAGTAGAAAGGCCACAGTGGACAGGATGAAGCTCTGTATTCACACAAAATCCAGCAATGCTGCAGCTTCCTGCAGGGTAATGTGGAGGTGTGAGTGTGTTTATTTATGCTTTAGAATATAACTGCCTGAAACAATCAGAAAATAACTTTTTATTTATCTGATTCATGGCTTTGTTCCAGCCAGTGCTGCTTGCTCAACCACTACTGCTCTCCATCTCTCTCTCTCTCTCTCTCCCTCTCTCTCTCTCTCTCTCTCTCTCTCTCTCTCTCTCTCTCTCTCTCTCTCTCTCTCTCTCTCTCTCTCTCTCTCTCTCTCTCTCTCTCTCTCTCTCTCTCTCTCTCTCTCTCTCTCTCTCTTGCTCTGTTCAAGCTGAGGAGGAGATCTATGTACAAACACCAACCATCTCAACTCAACTCAACTCAACTTTATTTATATAGCACTTTAAAACAACCACAGCTGAAACAAAGTGCTGTACATGAATACATAAAAACAACACAGGAAACGTAAAACAATTACAGGAAATAAATACTAAGATAATTGTTTATTGTTTTTAAAATAAATTAAAAACAATAAAACAATAATTAAACAAACAAACCATAAAACCATAAAACACTAAAACAGGAGCAGAGTCTCATGCTCGGTTGAAAGCCAAGAAATAAAAATGGGTTTTAAGACGAGTTTTAAAAACAGACAGTGAGGAGGCTTGTCTAATATTTAAAGGAAGCTCGTTCCATAGTTTAGGAGCAGCTACAGAAAAGGCTCTATCCCCTCTGAGCTCCCGCTTTGACCTCGGTACCTCCAGGAGCAGCAGATCAGCTGACCTGAGGCACCGAGCAGGAGCGTGGGGGTGAAGGAGCTCAGAGAGGTAGAGCGGGGCCAGACCATTTAAAGATTTAAAAACAAATAAAAGAATCTTAAAATGGACTCTAAAGTGCTCAGGTAGCCAGTGGAGGGAGGCCAGGATGGGCGTTATGTGCTCCCTCTTACGTACTCCAGACCATCAAGATCATATTGTATGGTATGGTATGGTATTGGGTATTGTATGGCATGATATGGAATCATATGATATCATATCATACCATATATCATTTATCATATCGTATCATATCATTTTGTAGCATATCATATCATATCGTATCATATCGTATCATATCGTATCATATATCATATCATATCATATCGTATCATATCGTATTATATCATATCTTTTCATATCTTATCATATCGTATCATATCATATCGTATCATATCATATCGTATCATATCATATCTTTTCATATCTTATCATATCGTATCATATTGTATCATATCGTATCGTATCATATCATATCTTATCATATCATATCATATTGTATCATATCATATCATATCGTATCGTATCATATCATATCATATATCATATCGTATCGTATCATATCATATCATATTGTATCATATCATATCATATTGTATCATATCATATCATATTGTATCGTATCGTATCATACCGTACCGTGCCGTACCGTACCATATCGTATCGTATTGTATCATATCATATCATATTGTATCATATCATATCATATTGTATCATATCATATCATATTGTATCGTATCGTATCATACCGTACCGTGCCGTACCGTACCATATCGTATCGTATTGTATCATATCATATCATATTGTATCATATGGTTATGGTATGGTATCATGTCATGTCATAGTATAGCATGGCATAACATAACATAACATAACACAGCACATCACATCACATCACATCATAGCATAGCATATCATATCATAGCATTGCATAACATATACAGTCAACAGAACAACACTCAGCTCCTTGCTTTTTCAGTACAGTACAGTACGTGTATGCTTTCTGCTGACTGAGGCCTCCATTCATTTGGCCTTTGTGACTGAAGATTGTGATGCTGTGCAGCACTTGAAATATGATTTTGAAAAAAAAAGACTGCTGTCAGAAACTATTAATTGTGCCAAAACACAGTATCCACCAAGGGCAACATGAAGTGCAAAACAAAAGCAGTGGAGGACTCATCAGGTTTTGATTTGAATAAATTCCCAGCTATTCTCATTCATCCTTTTCAAAAACCCAATTTCTGTCTGCTGCATTTGGCCTTTACACCTTCCTCTTCAGTGAGTGATTGGAGTCATGACCGCATAAGCAATCAGAATAAATTGCACTCTTGATAGGGGAAGTGAACCTGGCTTTACCATAACTCATTTTTTCTCTCTCTTTCAGATGCTTTGTGTTTGGAGAGAGAAAAACGCAGATTGGCGAATAACTTTCATTTTGAAATATGGAGAGTTTCAGCGAGGACTCAACCCATCTTGGGAAAATATATCACCTCCAGGCTTACGTTTTTAAAAGTGATTACAAGAGTGTGCTATGATATCAAAGTGAAGTGTATCAGTGTATTTTATGAATTATGATACTGAGGATATCAGAACAGAGCATTTCCAAATAAAACATTTATCTGTTGCAAATCTGGATTTTAGTTCGGCTAAGATAGTTTCTGATGCATTGTGTTAGTTCAATGTTAGTTCTTATCCATACTCAGTGTCAGTGGCTCATTGATCTTCTCTTTTTTGCTATCAGTTGAATAATAACATTTAATTACAATTATACAGATGTGCTAGGCAGCCTGGTTTATAAACTATCAGTCTAGCAGCTGAAACAGCATGTCTTCCATTGGTGTAGAGTCAGAAATATAAGCTAAACAAACTAACTTTGCTCACTGTCTCCATGGAAAAACTAAATGTCTTTTTTCTCTCAGTCAAAGCATGATGGGAACACAAATCATGCAGGAAATACTGATGATAATAGGATAATAATAATAATGGCCAGACAAGAACAGCATTACTGAATGATTCTGCTACATTTTATGTTTTATGTTAGGGTTTGTTTTTTTACCTGTAATGCCAAAGTTTACTAAAAGCAAAACAAAGTAAAGGTATCTAAAACACGTTGTTAAGATTTGAGTTCATGAAAATACAAACATTCATTTCAGGCCTATGACAGGACACAAACTCCAGTCTTCTGTGTCTCTACCCAGACTTCCACCTCCTTACTTTTAGAGTCACAACATAAATGACACAGTACTTCGTTGCCACTGACAAATAGCAGAAGATGTAAACCGTGAGGTCCAGATTTATCCAATATGAACACAATAACCTTACATAAATCACATGCAAATTGATGCTGCTTATGAACAGCCTAACCTAACCTGAAAATAACAGTATATGGCATGCCTCCCAAAGAGAGGTAACTATAACAATAACTATAACTATTATGATGTGAGCGTCCGTGTAAACTGTGTCTGCAGCTAATGGAAATACATATTGATGACCTGTTACTGCTGTATGTAGTATTTTTCACATTATAATAGAGAAATAAAGTTCCAGCATCTTTGTATAATAAGAGAGACAAACCTCTCTAAAGAAATCACCTCTGGGTATCATTCTGCTCCAATCTGTACTGAGAGAGGAGCAAAGCTGCGTTACAATAAATAAATAAGCAAAGTCATCAGTCAGTTTCCAAAATTAAAATATTATATATATATATATATATATATATATATATAGATAGATATATATTTGTGCTGTATGGTTTATGGGAAGGATTTTGATTGGCTGTCAAGTGTTTCTATCAGTCATCAAATCACTCTGAAAACAATCCAACAATATCGTTCTCCACTGTTGGCAATATAATTGTGCTGTGGACTCCCAACATCCACTTGAGTTAGAGCCATTTTTAAAACTGTATAATTATAGTTATAGTTATAGTTATAGCTATAGTTATAGTCATATTTATAGCTATAGTTATAGTTATAATTATGGCTCTTGGTGTGGACTGGCCTTTACTGTAGTGATGTGACACAAACTGATGAATAAGGAAGAATAAAGGAAGATAAAATTGAGCAAAAACCATTATGATGTCAAAATAGGAATAATTTAGTACCTTCAGATACAAAGCATATCACTGTGAGTACATTTAATGTGTAATGTAGCTTCTGATGCAAAAGATCATGGTTTCAGTTCATTTAATAAACACATTGTGCTTCAAGACACTTTTATTCCACGATCTACTGGATCTAATCTTAATCAAGTGCTTATTCATCAGTGATTATTAAAAAAGTTGAAGAAAAGCCTATTTATGCTCAACACACGTACGAAAATGTATCCGTCCTTTTCAAACGATGTTACCGTCACTGCTCACATACTTCCATGCGTCCTTTACGTTGGCATGGATGTTAACCAATACATCCACCAGGGGGCAGCACAGAGTCAAAAGTTTATGACAACAACAAACTCAAAAACAAACATGGCGACTGTGGAGGAGATATTGATAATGTTCCTCTTGCATAAAAGACAAAAACAATATGTTTAAAGTTTCTAACCAACTCACACAACCTTTCCTCAAAAAGTTCCACCATTGTTATTTCTTCTTCGTGTCTCACTAGAGCTATGTATCGGGTAGTGATAGCAACACTGCCCCCCCATGGTTTCCAGTGGTACTGCTCCATTTGGTCCGTATCCATAAGCTTTATGGATCCGTATTTAACGTTGAGCATAAACGGGACTTAATGCTGTAGTCCTAACCAGTAGATAGTGTAATGCAAGATCAGATATTTTGATTGAAAAGACATGAAATACATTGTGTCTGAACATGTAAATCATGTTCCAGCATAACAGGTTCAGGGCTTAGAAGTCAGTCCTGGTTATACTGCAACCATCTAAATCTATTAGCTGCTGTCCTCTTCCAGTCCAGCTCTGTGTTTATGCATCTCATCTCCACTCACTTACCCTGGAGACCATGTGCCCCCATAATACACCCATACGCTACACAAAATACATGTCATAAAGATAAAGAAAAAATGCTAATTCCATCTGGTATTCGTCTTCACTCTGGCAAATGCGATTAAAATTATTTATTTCAATAGCAAAATTATCATTTTTGCATTTCATTTCTGCATTTATGGAACACTTAAATATAGATGAAAGTGAATTTCTGCACGTTAAAAATAGCTCCTCAGAGTAGGGAACTTATTAAGCATTCTGCTATTTCCTGAAAAACCTTATGGAGCTGTCAGCCATTTTTAAGAGCAGCGGTGACACCCACCCACTCCCTGAAACAACACAGAGAGACAGTCCAGCAGGGGGCCTAGATAGTAATTGTATTTAGTGGAGGGAGGAGGGAGTCTTTGTGATGAGTATCAGCTATAGAATAAACATCAAAAGACTGTAGATAGACAGGGACAGAGAGGAAGACGGATAAAGGAACGATGCAGGAAGAAAAGGAGGAAAACAGCACGGGGATAAAAGGTGAGAGGAGGGAAGAGGAAGAGAGAGAAGAGAGTGGTGGAGCTCCCTAGAGAGCCACAACAATAGTATGAATGGAGGAAATGAGTCCCGGGGCCTGCTGGGCTAATGATGAGGAAGCTGAGGAACCCTGCTTAGCTCTGCTCTCTCTGATGAAGCTCAAAATAGACACACACACACAAACTTGTGCTTGTTTCACTATACTTGTGAGGACCTGTGTGGACCGCTCTACCATCTAAGCCCTTACATGCTGAACCCTAATCCAAACTGATCCTGATCCTAGGACTTTACTTTACCCCTTCAGCTTCACCTACAGCTCATCCTAAAGCCAGCTCTCTTTAATTGAGACATTGGAAAATCTCCTTATTAGCATAAATTCAAATTCTGGTTAAATTACACTTTTACACTACATGGTTAAGAATGTGGACATGCTTACATTTAAAGCTACATTTTTTTTAGTGCTGTTATGTTCTTAAGCACAAATAAACACACTCACACCTCCACACAACCCTGCAGGAAGGTGACGCATTGCCGGATTTTGTGTGAAGCCTCCCAGCTCTTGGTGTGTGGGTGTGGAGTTCAGACCTGCCCTCCCTCAAACAGACACACACACACACTCTCTCTTTCGTGGCTCCAGTTGTAGCTAATGACAGGATTGTCAAAACTCACAGCAGAGTACAATCCCGCAACCTGTGATGTGAATCTCAAAATGCTATAAAGTACAGTACAGTAGTCATAACCTGATCGTGACAAAAAGGATAGCAATACATTTAAAGTATTTATTGTAGTAAAGTAAACAAGGATTTCTTTTTAGCAGAACCTTTGACTTGTAATTACCTTGCTGGTTGCTGCTTTTATGCTCTTATTTTGTGATGTTTTATGCTTTTATGTCTTTTATATTGGTGCTACCTTGTAGCATTTTGAGATTTGATTCAAATGTAAAGTGCGTTACAATTAAAATGAATTATTTGTATTGTAAAATAACTGAAAATATGGAGTGTGTCAGTCAGTCATATCAGTGATGAAGGTGTGAATGTGTGAACAATAAGGGGTAAGGTGTTGTGGAATAAAACAAAGTTAAAATGTTAAATGGACTGTACTTTCAGACTACATGTCTAGGGTCCTACGATTTCCGCGATGAGGAATCGCGGATGGAATTGCGGAATCGGCCGATTAAAACGGAATTTATTTTAAACGCGTAATATTGCCGAATTTGACATAATTTGACTGAAATGCAGTTTTCGTGTGGAAGAGGAATGTATGTCTGAGGAAAACTGCACAGAGGGAAACAAATCTGGGTGGCACAACAAGCCCCCTCCACACACTGAGCCCATCCCCCTTCAAAACAATGGAAGCATGGAGAAGCATTTCTCGAAGGACTTCTATGTGTCAGGTGAACTGTTGTTTTGCAAAAACACACTGTTTTTGTTAGTAAAATAAGAGTAAAAGGTAAAAAAATAGGATTCGCAAAAATTAAAATGGAATTTGGGAAAAAATAAAGCAGATTTTAAAGGGCCCTACATGTCACATTGACCCATTCACACACATTGAACCTGCTCTTCAGGAGGAAATTAACATTCATTCTCACAGTCATACTCTATTGGTGCAGCCATCAGGAGTAATTCGGGGTTAAGTATCTTGCCCAAAGACACATGGACATGTGGACCGGAGGAGCCAGGAATCGAACCACCGATCTTCTGATTAGTGGATTACATCCTGAGTCAAAGCCGACCCAATGAAACAAAACTAAAGTCAAATGAAAAACAAAAACCTGCAGCTGCTAACAGGAATGAGTTGGGGAGACAGAGAGAGCCTGAACAATGCTAAGAGTTAGTCATTTATCATACAGGAGCAACAAGCCCAGGTGCTCCAAATCTTGGCATGGCGTCCACATTCTCCTGGACACGTTCATGATCAAAAAGCCCATAATCACACCAACATCAATACATTTAAAATAGGCCAGGCAGGGGCCTACAGGTGAGATCACTGATGGGACTGAGCAATGGCTAACAATGTCAGTGCTCATGAAACATTTGTGAGGCTGTTGGAATTGTATTGATATTAATGATGCCCTCCAGGCATGCGTTGGGAAATATAAACATACTCAGTTTGGAATAATAATATGTGTGTGTCTGATGTGGTTCCTCCACACACAAGTTGAAATGACCATGTTAAAATCCATAAAATAGCCTCTCCCCCTTCTCCCTCATTACAAATTCCAGAATCTATGAATATACAAATATATATGTTCTTATTTTAGAAGTGGAACTGCTGTACCCTGATGTCTCCTACTTCACTATAAAGTCCATTCTCAGCATTTGTGCACTGGAGGCTTCAAGTTTCCATATCACACTTGTGTACATTGAATATTAGAGCAGGATTGGCTCCACATGATTTATAATGTCAGTGTCACTCATCTTGCTCATAGACCCGCCCCTTCAAAACTGATTTCCAATGAGCACAGAGAAACTTTTCAAATTCAGCAGAATAGCTGCTAGTAAAATAGGTGTATCAGAGATATTTATACATTATATAAATATATATAATAACATTATACAAAATCAAGTAAGTGCAGACAGAAAATATGCATGTTAAAAGACAGCAAACATCTATGCCAGCTTTATTCCCACCACCAAAAAGTGATACAACATCCTATAAAAAGTGCTATTGGAGATAGCAGCTGCTGCAACTGGATGGCCAAAATCACTATACTGCATTTATAAAAATAGTTCATCTTAACCAATGCTACAACGTACAGACATTCCAAAGCTACAAAGCTGTTTGCTCATGGCTCAGTCTGCCCTCCGGCTACTCTGCTCTTCTCTCAGGCTTTCATAAATTATTTCAAAATCAAAAGAAATACAATATATATCACAGTTTGTGAGATTTGTACTATTATCTTGCACTGAGGTCCAACATTTTACTGTTAGCAGTTTGATAAATATGAGGGTACATTAAAATGATTTATAACACACAAAGTACATTTAAAAGGAGAAAAATAAACATTTTGGAGTTATGTAAGAACAATTGTAATTCTCATGCCTGTGTGTTAATTTATAAGCTGCAGTCAAGACATGCTTAACTTAGCTTAGCATGAAGAGCTTGTTCCTCTAAACACAACTAATTAACTTGCACGAGCTTGTCTGTGACATTTATACACAGAGTAAACTATGAAAAAGACTATTTGTAATTTTTTGAGGAGTTATGTGTTAACCCTAACCCTACTTTTTGACAGACAGGAGTTCATCTATCTGTCAAGTGGTTTTGTCCAGTGTCGACAGCTATAAAGCTGGTTGCCAGATGTGGTCTCTGAGTTTTAGGACAGGACTTGATATCAAACCTGCCAACCTCACTGTCGTAATGAGACTCCTAGAGGCTGCACGGAGTCACTGCACCCCTACACTCTAAAAAATATAAATAAATAAATAAAAATCTCAAGCCAAAATGTTTTGTTTCTTTTGAGGTTTTCTTTACATTTAGTTAATTTGACTACTGATAAAACTAACAGTGTCTTCATTAGTTGGTAAGTGTAGAGATAGGGCTGGGTATCGGTACTTAATACCTTTAAGGTATTGACCAAAATAAATGTATTGATACCAAGTAGTATACAACTGACTCACAGCCAATCAACTCAAGTGTTCTTTGATTTAAAGCGACATGTGATTGATTGGCCCACTGCCCCAGCAGCTACAACTTGTCTGTGGTGGTGAAGTTGTGGTGAATTTGAGTTAGCGCACTTAGCAGTTCAGCAGCCAAACCTACAGTAAGATGAGATCATCAGATGCCACCTAAACGCTCTAAAGTGAGTCTACACTACACGCCTGTTACACCGGATTATGTGTAATGAGTATCTAATGAAGTACTCAGTTGGTATCAGTATCACTTTAAGGGTACTTGGATTGGTACTGGTATCATCATATTTTAAATGATACCCAGCCCTAGTACAAAGCCAGATTAGCTGTTACCACCAGCTTCCAGTCTTTATTCTGAGCTAGGCTAAGCATATCATCTCAATTTTAAATGGCATGACTACTGACGCCTTTACAGCAGTGAGCAGAACTCCATAAAGTAATTATTCACCCACCAGGTTGGTAAACATGAGCATGAACTATAACCCAGCTCATCATATTCCTGTGGTAGCACCCAGGTTCTAACCTTAAACCAGCCCCTTGCAGATGGAACGAATAAAATACCCTTATTTTGGAGGATATCATCGTGACCCTCATTATAAATAGAACAACAGAACAGCAACAGCATGCAAACACACAAACACCTGTCCCAGTAGGTTACTGCAGGTTTTCTGGCTTGTACAGAGACAGAGTAAGACCACACGCACAACACAACTGTGAACGAGCTACGACTGTCAACGGCATTTCCTCCGTCTCAGGGGTTTGTTCAAGTCAGCTCATGTTTTCACTCTGGAATAAGAAGGAAGGAAGTTCAACTCCATGAACGCTTGCCCTCATCACCCTCCCATCCACTTACCCAAACAGCCCCAATTAGGAGTGAAATCTCCCAGGAATCCCCCGTAGACTGGTACAACCTACCACCTATCAAGGGCCGACACAGGTCAGTGGGCACTCTGGTGGCAGATGTGGAATGGAAAGAATGCACTTTTATATTCAAAACAAAGCTTCAAGCCGCCACTGTGTGAATATGATGACTGACTGTCAGCTGGGGTAGTATACAAGAATTTGATTTCTGTTATTATTTCTGTTATTTAGAAAACAGGCAATGCAGATTTTCATTGGATATTACAACAAGTCCTCATGCCATCATGAGATAGCTAGTCTTTTCATGGTGCCTCCCACAATGACCCAAAGCAAATTAGTTGTATATTTTAAAGCAGTTTCAAGGGTTGTCTGTGGTATTTTCCTTTATCAACAGTGCTGCATAGAATAAAACAAACAAGACAATAAATGAAGACATTCCTAAAACTCCATTTAGATTAAAAACATTGATATGAATCTTAGTGAAAGTCCAGCCAGGAAGGCTTTATGTCTAAAGGCATTTATTTTGCAGCCATTCTGGGATGATGCCAAAGACTAAATTACTAAAAATTGTATTTTCTATCTCATTATAATAAATATCTCCAGATGGAACTCTGCTTAACCTTTTGTCCTTGGGTCAATTTTGACTGGGAGGGCAACAGACGCTAACTCAAAAATAAGGTATAGTTTCATTTAAATGAGGCCTAATGACCATCATTTCCACAAATAAAATGTAAAAACTTGTGGTAATACATTGGAATGAAGTTGACTAAAAAGGTCTAACACAGAATTGGGTGATCATTTATACCGTATGTTTTATAAACAGTCAATCCACACCGGGTCTATTTTGACCCAGAAGGACAAAGTTGCATGGTCGATGGGAAACGAAGAAATATGAACACGCAGGGGATCCACTACTGAAATCTCTCTTTTCTCTTAGGTTCAACATCTATTACACAGTCTGCTTCTACCGAACAAATGTAAAACATAAGCCTACAGTCTGGGATCTCATACTGTATGATTACTTAATCACACATCAATCAATCAATCAATCAGACTTTATTTATATAGCACTTTTCATACATAGCAATCTAACACAAAGTGCTTTACATATTAATAAAGCAGAAACATTCCAACCCTCACCCCCAACACACACACCACCCTGATCCACACACTAACAATAAATGGGTGTTATAAATAAAGGACTCAATAAAATCAGGAGCTGCTATCATAACATGAATCTTGCAATGAGGAAACACAAGAGGTAGGATAAAAATGTCAAAATTCAGAATAACCAAATAAAATAGATGATAATAAAACATAAATATCTTTATTTTACACACACCGGTTTAGGGAACTATGAGGTGATGTCAACTGGTCATCAACTTGTCACAAAGCGACACCTTGCATTTGGTAAAAGGTCAAAAACGGTAGCGGACAGCCTCCATTAAACTGAATCCCCACAAGAATGTTCCAGCTATTAGCTATTATGGGATCTGTGAGGACAGAGGAGAGGAGTGAGTGTGTGTGTGTGTGTGTGTGTGTGTGTGTGTGTGTGTGCAGGGGTGAGAAGGTTGAGAGATGAAGGCAAATATTTGGTTGCTAACAGTGATCAGACATACACGTCGGGCCAACATCGGCGGTTGGAGCAAACCACGGGAAGTGAGCGGAGGAGATAAAAGGAAAAGGATGAAGAATCCAGTTGGCTCCAAGTGGCCGGATGAGACTAACAGGCACAGAATTTACATGGCAGTCATCAGCGTGATAGTTTGTGTAATGGATGTCCAGTTTTAGTCTGATGCATCAGCGTCTGTTTCTGGCATAGCCATCAACTACTGTGCAGCACTGATTTGACCAGATAATAGGCTGCACATGTCTCCATGCAAACTCGACACAAATCTCTTTGACTTGAAGCATCAGCTGGTGAGCTAAGAGCATGCAGGTATTTGTGTCTGAATACATACTCATAAACAGACAGCCACTGCCAGAAAATACACTGCCTGTGCATTGCATTAGCATTAAGCATTCAGTATGGAACATAAACAAACAGCTACTTCCCATGAATGGCTTCACTTGCACGGACAGAAGGAATAACAAACTGCTGAGATGCCCCCTCCCATCAGACTTGTTTGATTTTACGAGCATGATAATTGGATTTGCTCAAAAATGCCTCACAAAAATAACCCTAAAGCCCTCCTAATAGAAGGTTCAACTAAGCAAAGGCATCTTAGTTGGAGAATGATATCGTTTTTCATGTGATGTTGAGCAGAAGTCAGTCAGTCCCTTGCAATTATCACGTCGCAGCTCCACGGTGGGTTCTGTATCTCTGTTATTTCTCACCACTTACTAATGAGAAGACAGGAAAGACATTCACTCTCCATTAAAACTAGCATCTCTGCAGTTCAAACAAAAAGGAGATGATCTAGTTATGTTGCAGTCTGTCACTGTGGACATTAGCAGTGCTGTCTAAGTGACACGAGTCAGTATCTGAACATAAACCATGTTCAATTCTTCCCAAGGCTGCTTTTTCATGCTTAAATCAAATCCATATGGAACTCCAACTGTCTCACTGTTTAAGTAAGATGGGACCACTTCCTCAGTCCAGTACCAGGGTCCAAGTCCAGTTTTGCCCTGCAATCCTTGATCAAAGATCTAAGGTCAACCAAGGTTCAACAGTCTATCAGAGCAGTCATCCTGATGAATTAAAGGACTAAAAAGACAATGCTAGAGTCATAATATCTTAATATTAAGTTTTAACACTCACCTTTTTATTAATCATAACCTCTACAGTTTGTTCCTTTAAACATCTTGTATAACTTTAAAGATGGGAAAAGCTGTTCCATAATTTGTTCCTAAAGCTTGACAAAAAGTAGTAGTAAGAAAAGTACTCACCCAAACTATATAACAATATGAATCAGTAGTCTTCATCTGATTTACACAAACCCAAATGTTAACATGACTGTTTGGAGTCTTGTAAGATTGTTTACAGTCCGTGTAAACTAAAATAAATATGTGTTCTGAGTTTGACATACCACAGAAAAGTGTGTTGTTATCCACCCTGCCAAATGTTAATGATTTAAAAAAAATCGCCAAATATATGAAATTAGACTTCAAAGTTGTGTAAATCTCAGCCTCTTTCTCTGCTACCAAACGCTGTGGGTGTTCCCGCCCAGTCTGCTGAAATCCCGCCCCCTACCAAGTGTCACATGTCAATCAAAGTCACCACCTCTACCAGAAATATGGACGCTATGTCTGAGAGCTTTCTGCCACTAGCTCATCGGCTAGCTCGGCGGCTAACTCGGGGGCTAACTCAGCTAACTGGCTAACTGTAGACTGTAATAGTAGTAGTGTGTGCTGAATGTATTTATACCTCTACAGCAGCAGGGGCGGGATTATGATTTTCAGACCCGCCCACTAAATCCTGAACACAGAAATCTTGAAACACAGTTTGTGAAGTCTAGCTCCACAATTCAAATCTAAATGGTTGAAATGCTTTTTACACCTTTTTAGAAATACATTTATGACCTATTTAATGTGTTTAGAAGAAAATGTCTGAATTCACTTTACACAGTCTTTAAGCATGCAAAATGCAATTTCAAATAGTAGGGTTGAAGAAGGATGCGTCTTATGATTTTTGTAACTGTATAACGCCGACTTGGTCAATTGTTTGAGGGTGAGGAAGTAAGTAAGGTTAAGTAGAGTGCAACACTAGGAATACCTTTGAGAAGAGACTAAGAGTCAGTGTTATCCCATGTGGATAAGTCACCACTAAACACCACAAAGACATGGAGAGGACAGTTCATAGAGAGGGATCGAGGATGCAACTGGAGCAGCATACTGAGGCCTTTACAGTATTGGAAAACCACACATACACACACACACACACACACACACACACACACACACACACACACACACACACACACACACAAACACACACAGTTATCTGGTCCAGCAGACAGTACAGGGAGAACACATCGAGGATAATGGAATGTCCGATGAGACGGTCAAGTGAGAGCAAAGAGTTAGCAGACCACACCAGCTCTGCAACAGCTCCACAAAGCACTTTAGAGCGTGGGCAGGGACCCACATTACAGAGAGGACAGCAGCAGCATAAGAATCAGGCCAGAAGATTGTCAGAGTGATTCCCCTGACTGGCAGAGAAAACTTGGAGGTGGGAAGTGAAGGAGAAAGACTCTGAACAACTTAAAGAGAAGCAGATCCTGTAGAGCAAAAGACTGACTGGTGTAAAATCAGTGAAAGTAGAAATGGTTGTTTTAGTTTAGATCACTGTCTGTCAGAGCCCAACTGATAGATCAGTCAGCCGATACTGTTATGAACCTATCACAGATATATCAGTATTGTGAATATGTGATGTGTGCTGATATATTTTTATTGTTATTTTTTAAAGTTATATAGACAGCATTATGAATATTTGATGCTTTTTTCTCAATTCAAGTTTAATATATGCATATGCTGTTTGTTTTTTTGTGTTTTTTGTTTGGCATGTTTTTTTAATTCATAGCTAATTCTAATTATCCTAACTCCCAAATAAATGTACTGTTTCAGTGCACTGATGATATTTTATACAATAAAGTTTATTGTTAAACTGTAAAATATCATACCTTCATTACATTACATTTGAGAGATCATTATATAAAAAAGTGTGTTTATCTATATATTCTGTCTAGGGATGCTCGATATTGACTTTTCTGCTGATATCCGATATTGTCCAACTCTTAATTTCCGATACCGATATCACCCGATACCGATATACGCAAGCTTTTTACACCAAAACTATTAGGTAACAACATATCTCCTATTGTGGAATTAACACATTATATCTAATTTTATTGTGATGCCCCACTGAATGCATACATAAATCATAACAAAGAAAATGACAACGAGGAGGTAAACCTCGTTTCTGTTTGTGTGTTCGTGTACATGACGGTGGACACTATGAACTTTTTAACCATGCATTGGCCCCAAAAATCCAGTATCAGTCAACCCTACTGTCTCTCATTAGTTTAGTATCTTCAACTTAAATTAGGCTTTTGCTGATCACAATGACTATTAATGATTAAAGAGACAATCACTGATGGTTGATGTTCCTACCAATGTTAAGATGTTTTATTTATTTTACATTTGGTTTTGGGAAACCATTCCACTGACTGCCAGTCTGTTTTACAATTTATATTAAAATACTATTGCAGTACAAAACTTGCATGGTCTGGTGTCAACCTGTTACCACCCTTAGAGGCCCGTCAGGTCTTACACCTCTTACCTGTTCCACAGCCCAGATTAAAAACTAAGATGAAACTTTTGCTGTACTGTCTCCTGGACTCTGGAGGCTAGACCAGACTGCACACTTGAATTAGTTTAGTTTAATTAATCAATGGAGACGTGTGTTGTAGATCTAATGTAAGCAGCATGTTCAGAGAAGTTAATGTATGGAAATATACATTTTGATGATAAAATATTACACATTCACTGTGACAAAGGTGCAGCCAGTATGTGCAGAGCTGCCATATACACTACTTACACCTGCTGTCTGTCATACTTTGAGAAACATTCTTTCGTCTTTTGTCTGACTTTTCATTAAATATGCATCAGTTTAATCCAGCAAGCCTGTGCTTTTGTCTACAGGATTAAGCACTTTAGCAAAAGATCACTTTAGTATGGCATGAATTACAAAGTCATGTGTAAGCAGAAGAAAAATTTCATTATAAGCAATGTAAAGATGATCTATATATTGAAATGAAAGTGAAAGTATGATTACACAGAAAGCAAAGTGAATTCTTGCCTTGAATCATTTGCATGAATTTGACTGCTGGAAGCTTCTCATAACTGTAATTCTAATGTGCTTGTAAATTAAAGCAACTTAATTTATGAAAATGTGGGGGAAAAAAGCTTTAATTAAGCAGACAATAGTTAGATCCACAGCCCATCTTTAACTCCTGCTAATAAAGTCACAGCAGAAAACAAGCGAGGACAAATCCATTGAAGTATTACTCCATTGCTGACTTCAGTCAGTATTTTGGGGGAGGCAACATAAGTAAGCTTGCCGAGGCCAAGACACACTGTAATGGAACACCGTGGTGTGGTGGTAATGAGGTTACTGCGGTTACTGCAGTGCAGCCAGGTAGATGGTCTCCAAGCAGCAGCATTAAATACAATTCAATCCCTCAGACAGTTCCTAAATGTAAATGCCTGGAAGTGCTCTGGCTGCTAGATTTTTCAAATAGCACCAAGTATTAATACAGTTTATATGTTTCTATACCGTCATGTCTAGAAGTTACACTCCTAAATAAATAATCTGTTAAAATCTGTAAGCATAAATCCATAAAAAAACAGATAATCTCTAATCCAATTTGATGGAAATACAAGTGTTCCATCTGAACCCCGGCAGATTCAGTGGCCTCCTGAGAGCTTCCATCTTTGTTTTTTGGGCCATTGTTGGCGAATGTGGATAGTACAGTCAACGCTAATTAAATTGTACAAGAGAAAATACACAAGAGGAAGCGAGGGAAATAGAAAAAGATGGGGGGGGGGGTAAAAATAACAGCACACAAAAATAGTCTTTCAGAGGAAGCGATCACTTCTTATTATGGAGCATACCACGGTAAACCGAGGAAGGCAAGAAGAGGGAGAGAAAAAGTAAAAACTGGAAAAGAGCAAAAGACAATAGGAATTAGGGATGTCCCGATATGACTTTTTCACTTCCGATACGATACCGATATTGTAGCCTTGAGTATTGGCCGATACCGATATCAATACGATACGATATAGGCACGAATCATACATATATTTATTCCTTATTTTGTTGTGTGGAATGTTAGAAAAGGCTTGATAAAGTGATGTTACTGTTACTGTTACTGATGTTGTAGTGATATAACAGAAAACAATAGTCAGCAACAGTAGGTATAGGAAAAACTGACCCATTTATTATTAACCAATTGGTTACATAAATTTTAACCTTCAACATAAATAAAAGAGTATTACCTCAACAAATCCAATAAAAACAAAATGTTATATTTAAAGTGCAAAATAACCACTGGTTACCAACATCATTATACAATTGAATAGAATAAATTAAATTTTAAAGTGCAAACAATTCAAGTTCACTCCAGTTATTTTTTTTTACTGTCAGCATATGTTGGAAACAACTGTGGGCAGGGACAAAAACAACAACAACAACACAATATTGTCCACTGTCCAACTGCTCTAAGTTAAGAGTTCACACAGCTCCAGTTTCACTGACTGACTGTGCCCAAAACAATGTAGTAATTACTCTTAGTCTTCACTGAAGAATAGAGTGTAAACACAATAAACATATCACTCTAATAACAAGAGCATAAAACAAATAATAATCAGTCAGTGCTGACTACCCTTACTACTCCTCCTCCTCCTCCACTTTCTGCAGTCCGAGCATAATGTGGAGATTTTTTTTTTCACGCGAAAATCCTCATGTTCTTTTTTGTGGTGTTTTTTCAAATGTGCGATGAGGTTGGTTGTATTGAACCTTTCCGGTTCTGTCCCTCCACGGGACACTTGCGCCTGACAAATGTTGCATTTAGCTGCAACGTCTTTGTCCGAGTTTACAGTAAAATACTTCCACACAGCCGACATCACTACACCTTGCTGCAGGCACACACGTTGTCGTTGTTGTGATCACGTGGGCTGTGCATGCTGGATCAGAGACGCTCTTCTTCCGCGGCCGGCACCAACGTTAATTAAGGGGCATTACCGCTACCTACTGTGTTGGAGTGTGATCAAACCAGAGTCACCTATTATTATAGAAGTGCTGGAGCGGTAAATGGACAGCTTATATCGGAGCGTTTATATCGGAGTTTTTAGATTCAGTCCGATAAAATCCGATATTCACTTTTTTGGCTGATATCGGACTGATTTCCGATATCAATATCGGATCGGGACATCCCTAATAGGAATGATGAATGGAGCCGTTAGAAAGGGAAGGTAAATTGTTACTAGTAACTGTAACTTCTACCAGTTTAAGAGTACTTCCTGCCGTATAGTATGAGTAAACGCTCTAATTGATTTATCTCAAACTGAAAACATGGCTCAACCTCATTTCTGCAACTAAAAGATGAGTACAGTGAGTTTTAGATGGTTTAACCTCAAGTAAATGATAGAAAACAAGAGTGTAACCAGATTTTGTTTTCTTAATGTAAAGCTTTATGAATTAGTTTCATAATCAGGTCAAGAGTCAAGGTCCTTCCATTGTTTTATACCTTGTCTGATCAATATGCTTTATATAAGTTTATATTAGTTTATAGTTCAGGAAAGGTTCAGAGTTAGATGCGTTACATGTCCTTCACACTCTTACTTTCCACTTCTCTACCTAAAGGACACACTACTTGCATTGGCACTGAGCGTTAAGCAATGGATGCAGTTCCATCCAAATTTCCATCTAAAATGGATGTAATTCCTCAGGATACTGGACAGAGTTTCTATCCTTTTTCCTTTTACATCTGAAGGGTTTTTTTTGTGGAGCTTTCCATATCCAAATCCAGGGTGTCAAATTAAAGGGTGTCACATGTTGTTACATCCTCTATGACCTTCTTGTGTTCATGTGAATAATGGCGGCACCTTCATTCATTTCAATGACACCGGTGTGTTAGCACAATGTAGAGGGCTCTGCTAAAAAACACATACACACAGCATAATGTGCTACATCATTACGTTAGCCAGTCATGGAAGCAAGCCTTCATCCTGTTACAAAGCAGATTTATGTTTTAGTTCTCTTTAGGTTTACAATGTTCTACCAACAGCCAACACTGGTTCCTTTCAAACATAACCACAAATGATTTCTCTGAACTCTCCTTTAACTCTATACAAATAGTGCCAGTTGCCTGAACTTTATCAAAAGTTTGCCATAAATGGACTGTACTTGTATAGCTCTTTTCTAGTCCTTCAACCATTCAAAGCACTTTTACACTCCATGTCACATTCACCTATTTACACACTGAACATCAGGAGGAAAGTAACATTCACACACATTCGTTGTTGGTATCTTGCCCGAGGACACATGGACATGCTCACTGGAGGAGCCGGGAATCGAACCTCCAATCTTCTGATTAGTGGACAACTCGCTCTACCTCCTGAACCACAGCCGACCTAGAGGTGGCTATCAGAAAACAATCCTGTATTTCTATTCTGAGCTCATTTTGTAATTTAGGTATGAGAAATGTTTAGAATAACAAGGATTCCACTTAACAACAATATTGTAAATACCATCTGCTCTCTCAGTCTGAGCTGTGTGCAGTGTGTGAGCAGCTATAAGCTGTCAGCTGTGGCCTTTGGGCCATGCAGAGCTGTGGAGGAGGTCTCACCCTGACAGAAGGATTTAGGAGGGTCAAGTGGAAGGCAGTTAATTGGTCTGGTCTGGCAGAGTGATCAGTACCCCCCATCACCACACACACCAGGTACTGTCTGCCCCCACCCTGTCCCATCTACACAACTGTGCTTCAATTAGTAGTGAAATTGTACTTGCTGCCAAGTCACATTAACATGTGTGCACAGTGTTTCACACAAAAACACATTGGTGTAATTCCTGTGGGGGACAAGTCCACCCCAAAAGCTGAGAGGATGCAATGTATCCCACACAGTAGTTGAGTATTTTAGTGGTGAATGTGCCACACGCTCGCAGAAAGTGTCAGTTCGCATTGGTACACATGTTAACCGATAAGAGACATCACACCCAACAGAATATCGTCAGCTCTATTGGGATGGGGTCTAACTGGTTCTACACTTTCTTTCTGACAGCAATAGTGGAGAGATGATGGAGAGGAAGTTTGCCTAGCAGGTTTGCAGCCAGGGATATTGCAGAACTAGTCTGTGTCTCACCCCACACAGCTCCATCTCTAATTTAAGTCTTGTGTGAGCATGTGTTGAGATGAGATGTAGTGATGCACCTGTTCATGCTGTCATGTAATTCACACACTTCCTTTCATGCTCAACCCTGACCTTAAATGAATCACTGAGTGTTTGAGTGGAGAACATCTCCTGGATGTCTATGTATGTCTGCCTTGCTTTGAATTGATTCAACCTGACCTGTGTGTGAGGATGTTTCAGTAAATATGATTTGGTAATGTGAAGGACGAACAACTGCTTGAAAAAAAATTTTTATCGGATGTGTAAAAAAAGTGACACTCTACATATGCTCAGGTCTTTCAGGCAGACAAGGAACATTTAGTATGTATTCAAAATGTAATTACAGGAACTCCCAAGAGGTGACGAGAACCGCCAAGAGGACATTCACAGAAGGAAATTAATAGCAGTTTTTCCCATAGGTACATTATGAATTTGTCAGCGTAATTACACTCCCCTAGCAAAGATATGAATTAATTAAAGCAATTTGAAGAAAATTCCTGTTGTAGCCATCTGGGAGCAGTCGGGAAGCGTACTCCCAACCACGTCTTTTAACCTCACACAGCCATTGAAAGATATTTTATCAAGTGAAAAATGGAGTCTGTATTTAGTCAGTTTTCCATTAAACACTACATAATGATTCCTCTTAAATGGAACTGGATAGCTTAGTTTATCACTGGTGTACCAAATGTGTCAGTGCCAAAGACCTACTTCTGAGAAACTGACATTAAGGAAAATAAACTTAGGATATATTACAAACTAAGCGCATAGACCAGTGGAGCAGCTCCAAACTGATCATGTGTTGTTTAGGAGGTTGATGTATAAGACACTGTAATGTATCAAAACCTACCATCCGTCAGGCCAACCTTGAATCAGCCTTGTGATTTCAATCCAAAAACAGCCAACATTTTGGCCAGGGGTGAACTTTATCATCAAGCTTTGGTAACTTAATGCTGAGAGTATATACAGAATTTCATATATATGTTATGTACTTTTAGGATGATAAAACATGGGACAGAGAATTATGTTGAACAAATCCACTTGTCTTCTTCTAGACTGACATACTGTTTAGTTTCAACATTGAGTGTTGAATATCTGATTTTAATGGGTACATACAGATTATTACTGCTTAGAATAATTATATACATCATAATTCTACTTAAAATACTTGTGTTTTATCATCCTAAAAATACATATAAAACTATGCTCACATTCTAACATCAGTATAATCTGTGCAGTCAATGACAAAATACCCTTTTTTAGGGCCTGACTAATACTGGATTTTTGGGGCTGATGCCGATACAAATATAAGGGAGTTTTTTTTTAATTCCGATATCGATATATGGGCTGATAATCTTATACATACAGCATATGTTCATAAAAAGGTAATTTTTTGCAATGTGGTTATCAAACACCTTGCAACAAAGATATGTAATTTTACTGTTTATATTAATTAATATAAAAAGACTGAAACACTAAACTTCACTGAGAATTTAATAATCATGAATGACTTTAAATAATAAAACACATACAACAAAAAATGTATAGGTACACATTCAACTTTAATTAAAAAAAAGGATACATATACATAAAATGCTGCCTACTGTATATAACTTTTAAAAAATATTGGTGCATATCAGACAACATATATGCTGATACCTGTATATCTGTGATAGGCCAATATCGGCCGATAATATTGATTAATTGATATATTGGTCCGGCTCTACACTTTTTATTGTGGCCAATGAGTCAGAGACAAACCTTCACACAGTGCTACCTATAAAAGTTCTCTCTCTCTTGAAATTGGCAAGAGGGTAAGTTCTCAAAAAATCTCAAGAACTGCTTGGTTTTGGATCTACTATCAGACTATACATATTCATTGCCAAAAAAAGAACAACAAAGTGAAATAGTGACATTTACACCAAACTATAAACATTGGATGATATATCTGTTATGAGATCAGCATAGCGGAGTCTTTTATTAAAGGTCGGTAAAATTCATTGTTAAAATCTCTGGGCTGGACCTATAACTGTTTCCTGTTCCCCATTCTATACTGCATATGTTTCACTTTCATTATTATGAAATGTTTCACTTTCATTATTAGGAAAGATTTCACTTTCAGTATTACCATATGAACCACAGTAAAAGCAGAAAACAAACAAACTGTCTTAACAGATGGTAGCGAGGGAGGGGTTTGTTCATAGAGCCACCCAAACTACTTCTGCTAAAGCATTCAATGGCTTGTTGTGTCACAGAGCCAGTCGCTAAGCACAGTTCTCCTGTCCTCAGACTGTCCGCTGGTAAACAAAACAGCAGGTAACTATGGTTTCTGGAAAAAGGTATCGGAGCAAGCCAAATCAGGTGGATGTGTTACAAGGAAAGTAATGGGGAGATGGAAACAGATCCAGGTGGAGCTCCCAGGTGTAAAGACTACTGTAGCCCAGTTCTGTGTCACTATACTATATATACTATATATACTATACTATATAAGTGTTCTGGATCCCTTCTAGTCTGCTCACAATGCAGTTTGTATTCACGAATGACCTCAAAACACATGAATGCTAGGTAAAAATCCTTGAAATACTGTTTTTGATATTTGGCTTTTTTTTTTTTGAAATTCAATATATAACATTCACAGAATGGTTGCAAATTTTATGTTACTGTCATCAGCCTAACTGTTTATTGTTCATTCTCCTACAGTCCTATCAATGATCGAAGTAAGTTTCTTTTTACTAAAACTGCTAAACGTAACATCAGCAACACAGTGTGCAGCCCACATGATCAAGAAGATCAATGACATCCTCTTTAATAAACCCAGCTTTAATAAAGAAATTGAAACTGAAAGCCTAAATTCTGACATATGGCGTGAAATTGAAAACGTATTAGTCATTCCACAGAATTCTTTTTTATCAGACCATTACTTAATACGTTTTGAATTCCTATTATTGGACCACACAACATTAGTCAGAAATATCTAGATGTCTATCTGATAGTGCTGTAGCTAATCAGTATTCAATACCATGTCTCAATACAACAGAGGACATTCATGCTAACTTTAGTCTCTTTGGGACTATCATCTTTTCATCTTGTCTTGATCATCTTATTGATAGTGCCTCCTTAAAAAGAGAGGATAATAAAACCAAAGAGATTAGCCCCATGCTGTAACTCTCTAACACACAAATTAAAGCAAACATGGTGAAAATTTGAAAGGATATGGCTTTCCATCAAACTGGAAGAATCTTGCTTAGCCTGGCAAACAGCCTTATGTTCTTTTTCAACACTTCAAAGAGTCATAACTCTACTGATCCATTTATACCTATAGCTCTCAGCAATAACAATCTCATAAACTTCTTTAATGATAAATATCAAACTATTAGAGACAAAATTCCAAACACAGAAACCTTAAAAACAGCTGTAAAACTGATATATATTTAAACTGTTTTTCTCTCATCGACTATCTCATATACCCCATCCCAACAAGGCTTATATATATATTTGAGGATTGAGCTTATATGAGGATTTTAAGTTAGAATTTAGAGTGCAGAGTAGCAGAGACAGCACTGGTAAAAGTTACAAATGACCTCTTAATTGCATCAGACAAAGGCCTTCTCTCTGTTCTTGTTCTGTTAGATCTTAGTGCTGCTTTTGACACCATTAACCATCACATCCTATTACAGAGACTGGAACATTTAATTGGCATTTAAGGAACTGCATTAAACTGGTTTAAGTCTTATTTATCAGATCGATTTCAGTTTGTACACGTTAACAATTCATCTTGCATGCAAACAAAAGTTACTGTAGATACAAAGTTCTAGAAGGTTCAGTGTTTGGGCCAATGCTATTCACCTTATGCTTCCACTAGGTAATATCATTAGAAAACATTACGCTAATGTGCATTATTATGCAGATGATACCCTGTTATATTTATCAATGAAGCCTGATGAAACCAGTTAGCTAAACCCAAAGCATCCCTTAAGGACAACATTTGTTACTGTTTAGTAATAGTGAAGACTCTAAACACCTTAGAAACACATTATCTAATGATATAACTATTCTGGATGGCATTACTCTGGCCTCCAGTACCACCGTGAGGAATTTGGATGTTTTCTTCGATCGGGATTTGTCCTTCAACTCCCACTAAAACCAAATTTAAAGACTGTCTTTTTACATCTATGTAACACTGCAAAAGTCAGACACAGAAAAACTAGTCTACGCATTTGTTACTTCTGTTACTTCTAGTTATTATTGTTGTTGTTGTGTTTCTCAATGAGGCACTGTGCTGGCACGTACAGTATGTAAAGCTGTTCAACATAACAGCTCAACTACTTGGGAGTTTTTGAGAAGTGGTGATTCATGCATTCATTTACTCCATCAGTCAATCTCAGCTGACGTTGTCCTCTTAAATCTTACATTCAGTTTGTTCCCTTTCAAAGGCAGTGTGTCTTCTGAAAATGCAACATTAAACATTTTATGCTCCTAATTCTGTCTTTGCAAAGGATTGTACTGTTCACACACTGTATCTTTTGATCAAACTTAATTGGACAAAAGTAGATCAATGCTTCAAAATATGATTTACGGTAACAACACATTAGTACTTTCACATGACAGACTGCAGCTGCGAAATGACAACTGGAGCTACCTTATTAAATCCTTCAGCAGTTGAGATAGTATTAAACAGGCCACATGTTGTCAGGGACACATATGTAGAGAAGACTGACTGCCTGCATGTCACTGAAACCCATCTCCATCACACAATGCCAACGTGGTATTAATGTAAATGAAAAGCTGATGCTAAAAGCTAAATGTCACAGTGATAATGCTAGCATCCTGATGCACATTCTGCTAAACACTCAAAACAGACAAAAGTATATGATTGACTGGTTGGTGGTGTTAAAGGAAACTCTAACTCACTAGGGTTTATCCTTTAAGGACTATGAACAAGGATTCAAAATAATTGACCTGTATGGATTCTTGACTCTAGAGAAAATAAACATTGTTAAACACGTCACTTGTTATTTAAATCGGGAATTGAAAAAAAGGTGGTATGCACATTCTGCAGTCAAAGCTGTTTCTGAATCTAAGCACTACACAAAAGAGTCTGAAACAGCAATAAAAATGTCCCCAGCACCCCCCAAAAAATGAGAGAACAAACGAGGGAGAGCAATAATGGCAGTAAATGAGAGTAAACATTGACTTTGGAGCTATCAGGGCCACAACCAGGACTTTAGTAATATGAGTCTTTTCAACCCCAGAAAAATTGGGACCAGATGCCAAAAATAATTCAGGTATTTTTATTATTTGGAATTTTTAAAACATTTCATTTATTCAGCTCAGTTCTGTTCAACAATATCGTGTTTAAACTTAATTCCCCGACATGAAGATGTGGTTTTATAGTTTTCTGCACACTGCCAGGAATAAAAAATGTGTTGGGAAGATAAATGAATGGATCCTTTATTTATTTATTGGCCTACCAGTAGTCAAATTTAAAGTTGAAAAAATGATCAGTATTTTTGTCATGTATTTAGTTAATAGTATATAATAATGACACAGCAGAACTTTGCCTTGTTCCTGTTTGACACTCTGACTCTGATGCCCTCTGTCTCAGTGCTGATTGTTAGCCAAGTCTGCTAAATGACAGCACAGACACTTGTGGTGCTCTATGATTTTTATGAGAAGGACTTTTTTATTTTTCTGTTAGGAAAATCAATGTTTTGAAATAACAAAGGCTAAACAAGGGTATTAAAATGTGAGAGTCATGTAAGGTGTTGTAAAAGGTCAGTGTGAGCTGGACTGTACTGTAACTGAGCAGAGGCATGGAGAACTGATTTCTCCTATTCATTGATGAGGTGCATTAAAACAAACAAAAAAAACATCTCCAAAATTGTTCAATATTTTAAAAAGAAAATAAGAAAAACCACAAGCATGATGAATTAAAATACAATGATACAGCTAAGACATTCCTCAGTATTAAAATGTAATTTTAAACACTGAAAGTGATGGTTAAAGGATGAGAGATGACAGGATGCACTGCTGTGAATACATATATATATATATATATATATATATAATCAGTTTCACTTATTTCCGTTAATGGGATTTTTCACTGTTTATTCACTACAAATATGATAAAACAAAAAAGAGCAGAGAGAGAGAGAGAGAGAGAGAGAGAGAGAGAGAGAGTGTGTGTGTGTGTGTGTGTGTGTTGTTGGTGGTCGTGGCGGTGTGGTTGAATGGAGAGTGATGGTAAAGTGTTTATTAAAAGCAGCCAGAGGCACCCCAGAGTGTTCCTAAAGGACCAGAGGGGAAGCAGCTGTGGCCCCTGGCTCTTTCATCTAAAAGCATCCAGCAAATGAAGTTATTTGACACACACACACAGACACACACACACACAGACACACACACACACACACACACACACACACACACACACACACCACTTAGAGTGACATTTAGCCATGGTAAGGGTTATTCTTATCCCTATGGACTCCCTATGGGGTTGAATAACCTCTTCACAAACAGCCTGCAGCCTTTGCTCTGCTCACACACACACTGTAGATTAGTTTACATGTATGTGTGTGTGTATGAGAGAGAATGCATGGAGCGGGGTGGTTTGGGGGGTGTGTGTGTGTGTGTGTGTGTGTGTGTGTGTGTGTGTGAGAAAGAGAGGGGTGTTTAGGTTGCATTTGACTGAAAGACACTTTGTCACTTTGGGGAAAAGGCCATGTGGGGATTGAATGGGAACTCAATTAGTCGTTAATCATACTCCACACACACTGTGGGACAAGAGGGTGACAGACTGAGAGGGATGTTTCCAATATAAAGAGCGTTACAGTGTGTTAGCTTTTCAGCAGAAAGAAGACGACACAAAGAGACACTTCTTGCTGCGCTGCCAAAAAAGAAGGCGAACCAACTTGGAGGAGCAAAAGCAGAGGAACTTCAATATTTTGGCAAAATTTGTCGCACTGCAGCTTAAAATTCAATTGAAGCTGTCCTACATTCTAAATATGTATGTGATTCCAGTATAATGTTATTCATATAAGTGATTTCTGGGCCAAACACATTGTTGGGGACAATTAGATGGCAGGAGTATAAAGAGAAACATCATTAATAAGATCCACCGTGCATCAGCGTGTGTCCTAGAAGAAAGATGGGAATAATGTTCCAGCTTCTGACCTGCATTCTGCTTTCAGGACTAACTATTTCACTCCTTCCATCATTTCCTAATCACTTCACAAGAAACACAGGAGGCTACATGATTTGTGTTACTCACTTTAAAAATATTTTTTTGGAACTTGCACGCTTCCCTCTAAGGAGAGCATGTGAGTTTGCTGCTGTGATAAAAAATATATGCTTCATTTGTGAATTTCTTTCCTTGACTCAAAAGATGAAGTTTTGCTGAATGTGTTAACTTACAGCTGACTGTGTGTGTGTGGTGTGTGTGTGTGTGTGTGTGTGTGTGTGTGTGTGTGAACTTTTGACACGGGTAAACCGTTGACAAATTTGTGTAATACTGTGTAATACATATATACTTTTTTAAAGTACTGTACTTAATGAAATATTTCTACATACTTCTACTTCTTTCCATTATATTTTGACAGCTACATTTATTTCCCTTGTTGTTGATGAATGTGTGTTGTAGGCAGAAGTGGAGCTGTCATTAGCGTGGTGGTACCTCACTTGTAAAAACTATATATAACAGTGTGAGTATGTCAATGATTTAACTGTACTACTTTTACTGTATTTAAGAAGATCCTGCAAAACACTGTTACATGTTGTATGTAAACTTATACTTAAACTATTTAAGTTTTGTCCAGTTTTAGTACATGAATAAACTCAGCTTGTGTAATACTGTGTAATACATATATATAAGTAATAATAGGTGTGATTTATATAGCGCCTTTCACAACCCCAAGGACGCTTTACAAAATATATAACAAACAAACAAATAAACAAAACAAGAAAAAAATAAAAATTGAATTAAAAAAATAAATAAATTAAAATAAAATAAAAAATGAAATGAAATGAAATAAAATTTAAATAAATAAATTAAAATAATATCAAGACTGAGCAGAAGAAGAGAATACTCACTTACTGTACTTAATTATATCTATTTTATGCTACTACATGCTTCAACTTCACTTTATTTATTTGACAACTACAGCTACCTATCTTGTTGTAGGCAGAAGTAAAGCTGTCATTAGTGTGGTGGTAGCTGACTTGTAAAACCTATATATAACAGTGTGAATATATCAATTATTTTATAACTTTTACTGTATCTTAACTAACACTGTTACATGCTGAAAATATAAACAAATGACATGTAAGCTTATATGGGTCATTTTTTTTGTTTTGTGTCCATGTGGTTTAATCAAAGGAGCATTCAGTCTTATTTTTGGTTTAAAAAAAATGGTGCAAATGTCATTTCAAATGATATAAAACCAAAAAATATATAATAAAAAATGGACATTTTAACAATCTTGATGCTGCTTTTAGGATATTTTTGAATTGCTCTTCTTGCCAACCCTTACAGTATTTGTCTCTGACCCATATACTTAAACTTATACTGAAATGTTGTCCAGACTTGGTATATGGCCCATACTGCTATCAGCTGCTTCACCTGTATAAGCTTCAACTTTAGAGAAACAATGCAATTCTCTTCTCCATGAAGTCAATTCATTTGGTTTCTTCTTACATTCTGACAACACCAGACAAACCTACATGAACCAATAGTGAGCTGCCACCCAACCTCACATGGTAGCAGCTTCTCCCTTATAATTAATTCATAATGACATGCTTTACACTACAGTAATTACAGTCATTCTGCTTTACACTTTGACATCCACACTGTCAAACTTGTGTTATTTTTTCCTCAAAAATCTGTGTCACGACTACTTTCCAGCTCGTCTTTTGAGAGTTGAGTAATGTCGTTCATCTGCCGCAGGTGCTCGTTGCTAAATGTGAACGACTCAAACGCCTCTGTTAGCTTTCACCGTTAGTGTAAATACGCTGAGTGTTCGGTGTCACTGGAGGAGCACAACACATCAATCAGCTGGTAGATTAGAGGGTAGACCAAACTACCAAACAGTATATATAAAGTCAAAATTAACAGCATGGGGGCGCCGCTGTGTCTTACTGGTTCAGATGCTGACCATGAACTGCATGAACCAGCATTAACACACTGCTTACACCTCTATGAATCAGTGATAACAACTGTGGAATATAATTATATAACATTATATAGCACTGAATTAGGAATGAATTTACAGACAGTGTTGAAATGCATGTTAGGAAATAAAGACATGAATGATATTATATCTAATAATTACATCATTAGACTCAGAATAATGAAGACAGGACAAATCCTAGTAGCAGTGAGCCAGAAAGATATTACAGCATGATATAAAGTGGACTTCACACAGCTGATAGCCTGGCTGCCTCTCATAAGCAGCCCAATCTTTATGAAAATGCAATTTTAAATGACTGAAATGTCCGTTCAACATCATTTACAGCTGCAGTGATTACACACATAAGACTGAGCAAATGAGAAGAATAAGTCTTCGGTTTTAATTCAAGCAAAAAGAAACGTGTCTGATGCCTAAATGGAAACAATAGTTGTATTAAACAGGCTGTTATCATTATTATGATTAGTAGTAGCAGTAGTTGTTATAGTAGCAGCTGTCACATCACCATCCTTTGTTGCTACAACCTCATTTCTACACAGTTTCATCTTATCTCAGTGCTGCAGTCACAGTGGAAATATAAATATTCCGTTTTGGAGGCAGGGATCACTCTGTTAGTTCTTTTTTTTTTCAAACAGTGTATATTTCATTCATCACATGGCCTGCCCTGCCCTGTTAAAATCTTATTTATGGCTTTAATCAATCTAATGTACTGGACAGCGGACTCTCAGGAGAAAATGAAATACAGCCACATGAAGCAAATCAGCAGAACTGCTTTGCTTTGCCAAATCCAAATCAAATAAACTACAGGCTTTCACCCAAAAACAGGCAAAAATCAAAAGAACGCTGGCCTCTCTTTGCTTTCTTCCTCTCTGTACTTTCTTACAGCTTTTGCAAATGTTTCAGTGTCTCTGTGTGACTTGTTGAATGAGGCCGTTTTGGGGAAGGAGGGGGTTTGACAGAGATTTGGGGACAGAGTTTAGTTCGGAGACAAAGCGGGTGTACTATGAGCTCTGTCGAGCACTAAAGGCCCAAGTGGCTTTTCCCAGGAGGGGGTAATGCACCATAAAATGTATGCATGGCTCCCTTTTTGTTCCAAACACCATGCTAACCCCCCCCCTGGCCCCCTTCCTCCCTGCAATAAAAAGTTACAGACTGATTAAGTGCGTGTATGCGTTTCTGTGGGTGTGCAAAGAATCAAATCGCATCACATCTCGCCTCTTAACAGTCAAGGTTTCCTCGGGGACCTGCGGGGTAGGTTACCGTGGTTACGACAGAGGTGGCCTCGTCCACGCCTGGACAAGAGAGAGAGATTTTGCATTCATTGGAGTGTTTAATTCAATCTGAGTGAAAGTGGCTGGGAGGCGCAACTGGCTGGTGCTTTGACCCCCGGGGTTAAGAGGGACGGGAGGAGAGAAAAGAAGGAGAAAAGAGGAGAAGTGACACCGTGGAGGGTTTAAACTTGATATACGGTGGTGGTATTACTCACAGGCTTGTTGGGGAGACTTGTGAAATTGCTTTGCTACTGCTGAACACAGCCCACAGATTCCTATTAAGTAGATACAGATCAGTGACGTGCGGTGAGGTTTATGTCTGGTGAGGCACTGACTTCATCACAATCAGATTTACAAACATATGAACCCTACAGAGTAGCTTATTCACCATTTGATTGGCAGCAGTTAACAGGTTATGTTTAAAATCTCAGATCAGCTTTCTTTACACATACAAACTGTAGCACACAAAAAAACACATTTAATTTAAAAAACGTTATTATGGTCTTACCTTTACTTATAAATGAAGTCCATGCGGCGCTCCTTCTGAACAAAAGCATCGATAACTTGTTTGTAGAAGTTGTAGCTTACTGTCACTTATTCTGCAGCTAATGAGTCGTAATAAGAATCACTGGGATCAGGAGCGCCCCCTGCCATGAGGTCGGAGAACTGCGTGCCTCACTTAGTGACTTTTTGCAGCCGTGCTGCTCAGCACACGAAACACGCTACAAACACTGTACATTATATCATCAGCTAAACTATGGAAATTTAGTTCATATATTAAAAGTGTTTGAACATGTTAATAGCGACATACAGAGAGACAGCTGTACAGCTGTACTGTCTCACTGCATAGCATGCCAGCGCAGTAAGCCGGGTCATTGCGCAATCCATGGTGAGGCTCGTCTCGCTGCGGCCTCACTGCGCGTCTCTTTTCAGTGTTTGATCAGTACATGTGAAAATTCAGCGATTTTGAATTAAAAATAATCCGAAACTGGTAAAGTTAGATAGAAAATAACGTTATAGTGCAAATCACTGGACAAATATAGCCATTTATAATTTTTTTCATTTTTAAGTCTTTTTCCATGATAACAGGTGAGGCACGGCCTCACCTGCCTCCCCTGACCGCAGGTCACTGATACAGATGCACTACAGCCGCTGAGTTCTTATAAGCATATTTAAATATGAGTGTTAAAGTCCGTGTAAAGTAAGAATAAATATGTGTTCTGAGTTTGACATACCACAGGAAAGTGTGTTGTTAACCACCCTGCCAAATTTGAATGATTAAAAAAATCACTAAATATATGAAATTAGGCTTCAAAGTTGTGTAAAACTCAGCCTCTTTCTCTGCTACCAAATGCTGTGGGAGTTCCCACTGAGTTCGCTGAAACCCCGCCCCCTACCAAGTGTCCCCTGTCAATCAAAGTCACCACCTCTACCAGAAACATGGACGCTACATCTGAGAGCTTTCTGCTGCTAGCTCGGCGGCTAACTCAGTGGTTAGCTGGGCAGCCAATTCAGCTAACTGGCTAACTGTAGACAGTAGTAGTAGTAGTGTGTGCTGAATGTATTTATACCTCTACAGCAGCAGGGGTGGGTTTATGATTTTTCAGACCCGCCCACTAAATCCTGAACACAGAAATCCTGAAACACAGTTTGTGAAGTCTAGCTCCACAATTCAAATCTAAATGGTTGAAATGCTTTTTACACCTTTTTTAGAAATACATTTATGACCTATTTAATGTGTTTAGAAGAAAATGTCTGAATTCACTTTACGCAGTCTTTAAAGTATGTACAGCAGGCTAGTGATATGAAAACACTGAGGAAGTGTAGTGTGTACAATATATGCTCCAGTCAAGTATGTGTTGCACGCTCCTCACCTGCAAGAAACTCATGGGAGACCACTGCATAGATATCAACTATGTCTTTTCCACTAAAGCCAAATATCAATTCAGTGGCCTTTTCAGATAGAATCGGTGATATTCAAGGTTTAATAAGCTGTAAAAGTGAGAATAGTTCTATCCAAAGTTCTTTGCTATGCCTTTCAAACACCTGCCAAACTCCCATTCGTTGAATCCATAAACAGAAATGTAAACATGACATTTTGTGGTTTTAGTGGGAGTTGTGTGGAACTATTTCTTGGCAAACAGAAGTTTATCCATCTGCTCAGTGCTTGTGTGTGCAGTGTCTCCAGCTACAGCACAGGTTTCATGACAGTCAGTGAGAAAAAGGTTTTGGTTCTGGTCATTGCACCCAGCTGCTGTTTGACAAGAAATACTTCTATCATCCCCTGAAAACCACAACTTTTTTTTTTTTTTTTTTTACAGCCTCATTCCATACAAACAGAGTAGTGGGACAGAACCTGCTAACTCACATCACAGACGCACCCCTACACACTAATAAGAGGTTAAAGTTGACCCCTTTTTGTCACTGAGTGAATGTCAGCGTAGAGGAATGGAAGTCTAACTAGCCAGCTGCTTTGAGTTTGGCTCCAGTGGAATTTTACATTTTTGACAACAGTGCTGTGAGGAAGAGTTCATATTAAACTGTCATTGTCTAAAGATACCTTATCCCATGATCTACTCCCTCATAGCCCGCAAGGAAACAAACAACCCTGTTTACTAGTTATGGACTTTCCACTCCCTTAGCAAAAAGTAGTACACTAGAAATTCATTTTATTAAGTATGCCTGAGTGTAAGTATAAGTATAGCAAGTATACTACGGATTAAGGATCGACCAAAAATTGGCATGGCCGATAATATCGGCCGATATTCAGCATTTTTATGATAATCGGCATCGGCCGTTTTTTCCACTGATAACCGATAAAATAAGTTTATATTAAAACGCGTTCCTTTGGCTCTTATGCAGCCGTCTCTCTGCCTGAAGTCACCACTCTTGGCTATGTAACAATGTCCCGCCTACAGCGTCCACTGATTGGCGGTATGGCACAAGTGACAGCCAATCAACACTGCAGCTTCTAGATGCAGTGCCACAGAGAAGAGAGGAGGAGAGGAGAGGAGAGGAGGAGGAGAGGAGAGGAGAGGAGAGGAGGAGGAGAGGAGAGGAGAGGAGAGGAGGAGGAGGAGAGGAGAGGACTGCTCCGTGAAGTAGCAGTGTGGTGTTTGAAGGCAAGGCAACAGAAAATGTCCAAGTTGCAATAAAAATACTCTATGGTGAAGTTTTAAAGATACCACAATCTTATTATGATCAGTTTCAATGAAAACATTTGGACCTACCTGCCTGCCTATATTCACATCAAGCGCAACAGATTTTGCAAATAGCTTAAATGAAACGCTTCTAAAAATAAATAGCACCACGGCAAAAAAAAAAAAAAAAAAAAAAGAATGATCAAGTGAACATGACCTGGAGCTCCTTTATTTAAAGGTTGAATATGTAGAATATTTATTAAAAGCTATATATTTTTTTAAATAATACAGCCACGGGGCGTTTTGAGTGGTACAGAATGAAATGTATTGCTTTTCCATAAAAAAAAAATTTAGTCTGAATTAATATTATTGACGGGTTCGACAATGACTTTCTGACACGTTCTGTGTACATTGTACCAGCCAATTAGCGGCCGGAATTGTGGGTTGCCAGGGTTGTCTGTTGTTCCTGCGCAGCTACTGTAGGCTGGCACTGGGTGAAACACCACCATGTTGGACTCACTAAAACCAGCGTTTTTTGCTCTCAAGTACAACTTTTCATCACAAAACTTCAAAGGTAAGACAGAATATCTGTTAGTCGCTGTAAATAAGTGGTTGTTTACCTTTGTATTCTTTGGCTGCTGGTTCACTGAGTTTTTAGCGCAGTAATAGTGGTACTGTTGAACTCACCAGGGTCTTTCATATGAGATGCTATTTGTTTGTGTACCATGAAGTATCAAAACGGTAGCAATGGAAAGTGGAGAGTGGGTTGACTTTCTGATGCTATTCTGATTTTGATATTTGATCATTAATATGCTTGGTGTTTGAGTTGTGTTTGGTGTGTGTAAAAATGACGTGCTTGTAGCGGAGTTTCTCCTATTTAATTTGATGTGCAGTATGACTGTATTGCTACATAATTAGGGGATCATCCCTATGTTCCCCGGGTCCTATGTTCCCCGCTTTGTATGTGACCGGGGAACATAGGGATGAACCCGTCTACAGTTAGCCAGTTAGCTGAGTTAGCCGCTGAGTTAGCAGATGAGTTAGCCGCCGAGTTAGCAGCCGAGCTAGCAGCTGAATTAGCAGCCGAGTTAGCCGCCGAGCTAGCAACTGAGTTAGCCGCGATTGGGGAACATAGGTACGCTCCCCAGGTTTAACTGCTACTCCCACTGGTATGGAGTTTATTCCCTATCTTAATTCAAGAGCATATTAAATGGATTTGAGAGCAGTATTTATTGATTTCATGCTCATATTTTGTGATATTTTCTCTCAAAACTCTGCTCTCGCACTCAAATTTGCTCTGTGCATGCTCGCACTGTGTCCTCACACTCGGTTAAAACGCTGCTTGCACAGATTTCCTGCGCTCAAACTCGAGTTCTTCCTCTCGCGCTCAGGGAATTTGTGCTCGCGGATCTCTGCTCTGCTCTCGGATTTTTTGTGGATCAAAGCTGTCAACCAATAGAAGGCCGGCTAGTATTGACCAATCAGACTGTCCCTGTTTATTTATGGGTGCGTTCGCTGTTCTTCGAGGAGCGTCGCATACGGGCGGGCACTCTTTCAACCGGGTTTATCCACTCCTGACCTCCGGTACTGTAATAAATGTGGTTTCTTTAATTTTTTTGACCACTGTTGGAATAAAATATAATTTAATAAATACACAATCGTCCGTGATTTTCATTAAAATAGCTATATTGTATTATAACAGTAAAAAAGCGTTTTAATTTCCTACCCCTTTTTAACTATTTTTCAGTTTGTAACAAACTGTTACCAAATATTACTACACAGGTATGCATGCAACAGTTGCATGAACAACTTTATTAGTCTGATTGGTCAATACTAGCCGGCCTTTGGTTTGGTTGACAGCTTTGATCCACAAAACATCCGAGAGCAGAGCAGAGATCCGTGAGCACAAGTTCCCTGAGTGCAAGAGGAAGAACTCGAGTTTGAGCGCAGGAAATCTGTGCGAGCAGCGTTTTAACCGAGTGTGAGGACACAGTGCGAGCATGCACAGAGCAAATTTGAGTGCGAGAGCAGAGTTTTGAGAGAAAATATCACAAAATCTGAGCATGAAATCAATAAATACTGCTGTCAAATCCATTTAATATGCTCTTGAATTAAGATAGGGAATAAACTCCATACACTGGTGTTACAATGTAATGTACCTCGGTGGTTTCAAGTCAGTTACAGCGAGGGTATGTTCGCTTCCTGTTTTCAAAATATAAGCACCAACTCTATCGTTATGGTTTTCTTAATAATAAAAGGCAACGGGTGCTTTATTTTGTGAAAATGACCGGAAGTGCGTTACTCGCTACGGCTAACTTGAGTGGCTCCAAATTCGCAGGAACAGAACTTTAAGCAGGTGTTATTTGGACAAATTAGCGTCACATTGTGGATCTAAAGGGCTACTTTCTCGCCTAAAAAGGTTAGACATGTGGATAAAGTGGTATATTTACAGAGTTAGAGCTAAAATAAAATCCGCTTCAGCCTGCTGATTTCAGCTTGGGTAGGAACGAAATGCATTATGGGTTATCGTGTAGTTTACTGACTGGTCTGCTCACGCCGATCAGGCTACAGAAACAAGCAATCATTTTGAGTTGGGAGCTAGCTAGCTAATCGATTACACACCACTCAAAGAAAGACTTCCAGTTGAAGACTGGCTAACGTTAAATACTGTTGTAAAATTAATTGGTCGAAATTAGTCGTTACCCTGTATGATTCATCACTTGACATGGCACAGGCTGATCGACTGACACACTCGGCACCGGACCTGGCAACCCGACTGCTGGAATTACTTTTTGGTTGTTGCGACTACGATCTCGAGACTTATATACTATACTTAAGATAGACTATACTTAAAGTATGCCACAAATAGACTTTTCTATAAAGTGCCATTGTACTAGTTCTATACTATATGATGTTGAACATATAAGTTTATAACAGGGGTAATACCTCAAAGCTAATGTGTATAGAGAAAACATTTTTATTCTGCTAAATGAAATGTAAGCACGAGTCAATGACTTGACCTTATTCTGTACTTGGATCAAGATATACTAAGTATAAGTACTTTGTGGCAGAAAGAAGTAAAAAGTATACTAAAGTTCAAGTATAAGCTTTAGTATTGTAAGTGTAAGTCTTAGAATTAATGTACTTAGTATAAGCCAAGTATACTTCACTATACTATTCTTAAGTATATAAAATATAGTATATAAAAAGTAACTAACTTCATGTATACTGCTTCAGTTTTATTATAAAATAAGTATACTCGTAGTACTACTTTTTACTAAGGGCTGTTGAAGTACTGAATGTACAGTTAAGTCCCACTGATACCTGAAACACAACCAACTAACTAACTACATCACGGATTAGACTTTGACTTTCTCTGTCCCTGTTGTGTTGTATGTTTTAATGTACTAGACTTATAGGTACACATTTCATGCTGTGAACTTGCAATGAGTGGCTGTGTAGGTGTGTGATGTAGTGTTGCTGTGCCAGGCGTTAATATACAGTACCAGGCTGATCTGTTTTTTTTCACCTTCTTGTGTTGTGTTGTGTCGTTACTGTTTTGTCCATTTTCTAAGTCTTCTAGTTTGAGCAAATTTGATTTTATGACCCATGGTGTTGGATCCTATTACATTCTTGCTTTATTACCTGATTTCTAAATAGTGACACATTTGTGGAACCTAATCTGCAAATACTATGAAGGAATTTGACTTACTGCTTTGATTTATAGCCCATAATTATCATTACTTATTTTTTGTAGACCTTCACACAAAATCTACTACTGGTACGAGATAATTTTACTTATTTACAAAGACAAAAAGGCAATGACATGATGAAACTTTTACTTCTTGGTGTGTTGTCTGAAATCATTATTGACAAATCATACTTAGTATGACAATCACATTTCAGTTGTTGCCTTATTGCATTCATTCCTTATTACCACATCTCTTTCTGATATTGACACTATTGTGAAGTATAGCCTACTGAATGATCTTATTGTCTGTAATCCATATTGCCTTCATGCCTAATTGCCCTGTTTATTTCTACGTCAATATCGTTGTGAAATAACTGCTGCTGGTATCATTTCTCTCATTTGGCTTATTGCCTTGTTGACAGCAACAACTCACTCTAGTTAAAGGCACACATACTTTGGAAATAAAATGCAATAAAATTTAAAAGTAAATGAAAAATGGTCATAACAGAACATTCTTTAAACAAGCAGCTTGGATTTAGGAAGAGAAGAATGGCTGTTTGAGATGGACAGTTTTTATTAGCAGTCATGGTTTCAGAGTGCTGTATTTCTGCTCATGTCAGATCTCTTTGCTGGACTCTCTGGCAGGCAATTTATGCTGCTTTTGTCCCTGAAATGAAGCAGTGGAGCAGACATAACTGAATCTATGCAATGTGTCACACGTTTTAAAAACAGCCCTATTTTTAGGGGTCTCAGCAGAGCCGTGAAGTTTCACAAGAAAGCTTCTATTCTCTTTTGGCGATCGTCGATCCCTGACAGACACTGCATGTGCTTGTGTTTTGACAAGAATAGATCCAGTTAAATTCCTGAAAGAGCATTGACTCCACACACACATACACACACACACACACACACACAATTGATACCCCAGGCCTGTTGTGTGCATTTGTCGGTATGAATGAAGGTAAATGCAACCTGAAGGTGTCCACACTCAGAACCAGCCTGGATCTTTTCTTCTTCTTTTTTTCATCGTTTGTGCTTTGCTGTGCTTGTTTAACCTCGTCAACCCCCGTACCCATACACACACACACACACACACACACACACACACACACAGAATACTGCTGTTCTCTGCACAAGGCTGGAGACTGCAGATGAGCCACACGCACACACGTACACACACACACACACACACACACTATACTGCTCCACAGAGAAGATAGAGGTGAAGTGAGGTCAGGAAGTTTGTGAGCAGATTGCTCCTCTGTTGATGGCTCACAGCCCTGGATGAGATACACACCTTTTCATTCTCAGCTCCATGAACAGTTCAGAGGCAGGGGAAAGATTACCTGATCATATAAATCACCAAACTAATCATTTACCTGGTTTAATGAAGGTTTAATCAAAGGGTGTGGCAGGTACAGTATGCAAGTATACACAGAGGTGGACAGAGTACACAGCTTTCTTACTTGAGTAAAAGATACACCTTGCTAAATTTTACTCAAGTACAAGTAAAAGTACTACGGTCAGATGTCTACTTAAGTAAAAGTACTGAAGTACTTGTTTTTAAAAGTACTTGAGTATCAAGAGTATATTTTCTAAATATTGCATTACTACTGCCACAGTGCTTACATTTATGTATAGAAATGTCCTAGATGGAGTTATGACAAATGTTAATGTTAATACCTTGGAGAATGTAAAAAGAATTGAAAGTAAAATCAAGTCATTTTCATCCCGGGCCGAGATGGACCTGCTGCGTCTTCTTCCATTGTTTCCTCCATGGTTTCGTCTCTCATCTAACCTGACCATGGAGTTGACTTTGGCTGAAGGTGATTGCTGATAGGCTGTCCCAATCAGTGGTGCCTGCACAATCCAATCACGTTTGAGAGGGAAACAACAAATTGATTTTTTTTTGTTTTTTTTAATAGAAGTAACAGGTACTCACGGTTATGGATAGAAATGTAGTGGAGAGTAAAGAGTACAATATTTGCCTCTCAAATGTACTTGAGTAAAGTCATGAGTACTCCCCAAGAATGATACTCGAGTAAAGTACAGATCCCTCAAAATTGTACTTAAGTACTGTCCTCAAGTAAATGTACTCCGTTACTGTCCGTTACTGAGTATACACTACATTACACTCAACCAGTCTGATCATCCAAATCAAGAAGAAACCTTGAAATATATATTAGTATGTATGTATGAAGCAAAATGTAAGAAATTATATAAATATTATAAAAACAGTATAAACACTGGTGATACAGTTAATAAGTGATGTCATGTTTATATTATTGAGATAGATAGATAGATAGATAGATAGATAGATAGATAGATAGATAGATAGATGGATGGATAGATAGATAGATAGATAGATAGATAGATAGATAGATAGATAGATAGATAGATAGATAGATAGATAGATAGATAGATAGATAGATGGATGGATAGATAGATAGATAGATAGATAGATAGATAGATAGATGGATGGATGGATAGATAGATAGATAGATAGATAGATAGATAGATAGATAGATAGATAGATAGATAGATAGATAGATAGATAGATAGATGGATAGATAGATAGATAGATAGATAGATAGATAGATAGATGGATAGATAGATAGATAGATAGATAGATAGATAGATAGATGATAGATAGATGATAGATAGATGGATAGATGGATAGATAGATAGATAGATAGATAGATAGATAGATAGATGGATAGATAGATAGATAGATAGATAGATAGATAGATAGATAGATAGATAGATAGATAGAAAGAAATACATAATCATAATAATAATGATGATAACAATGATAATAATAATAATAATAATAATAATAATAAGTCAGTCCTACAGTACCGTATATTGACCACTACCTTGTCCACATGATATACTGTGTATAAAACATCATTGTGCTATCACATAATATATCTGTGTTCACTAAAAAGTGAGCCTGATTCTATCTATCCATACTGCATATTTCCCCATCGTGGGACTAATAAAATAATATCTGATATCTTAAATATCTTATCCTGTTCTGTCTCTCAACTTCTATTGCTGGCCAAGTCTCAGTTCTGATTGGTTCACACAGCCTGCTATACATTTCCCAAAGTTGGAAATACATGTTACTCTATTGGTATGATGATGCTGGTTAAGTTATTACTATAGTTTACACTCTTCACAAAGCATAACTTCACCAGGTGGTTTTAACTTTGTAGGGGTGGAATCTATTTCATAACATAAAGTATGCATTTTCACTCAGCTGTTATTTGACATAGCCTGTGATTCATGATTACATATCACTCACACAACATTCTGATGAGTCAGAATGATATTTTCACACTAACAGGAACAGCTGATCACAGTGCTGTGTGGGGAAAATGATGTAATTAGTGATGCTGTGTAAGTGGTGCAGAGGAGTTAAGTTACTCCTGTTCTCTCTCAGCTCTGTCAGACCTTTACTTTATTTTATAGAACTGGATAGTTATTTGAACTATACTGTTGAGCACATGTCAATTTAAACAATACAACAAACCCAACTATGGTGCAGACACAAAGTTGAAAAACACAACTATGGAGTCAGAGTTGTTTCTGTGTTGATGAAACATAAAAAGGTAGGGATGCATGATATTGGTCTTTTTACCGAAACCTGATATGTTGATATTTTCCAACTCACTTTGGCTGATTGCTGATGCTGGTACCAATATATGCATGTGTTGTTCCACCTGGCTGAGGAGACTATTAATCATACAGTTATAGATTCTAAATATGATTAAGAAAGACAATATATGAAGGCAGAACATAGAGAGACTGGAGTTCAGCAGCATTAAAACTTGAATGAAGCTATCAGCAGTAGAGTTTTCTTTGAGACAGACAGGATTAATGGGCATGATTGAGTCTCTGGTCCACACTCCAGCTGAGGTGTTTCCTATGTGTGCAACTAAACACAGCAGCAGCTCGTCTGTGGACTGTTTCACCCTGACCGTCCCACAGGCTCCACTTCACTCATCAGCTTCTTCCTGCTTTAACCTGAATAACAGTCGTGGCTCAGCTTAGCTAGGAGGCTAGAGGATGGTTAGCTGCAGTACAGCCAGCTAGGACTGGGCCATATGGATCTAATCAAATATCACTATAGTTTTAACCAAATACCTCCATATGGATATCACAACAATATTGTAGGATGACTATTGGTGTTTTTATTTACGCTGATAAATAATCATTAAGTATAATGATATATAATGACAATGATAAAGTGGCTGAAAGCAAATAATAGAACAGCTAGAACAGTCATCATTTCACTGTAATGCAGCCTTTAAAACCAGGAAAACACTTCTGCTGTATCACGATACTGCAATATCCAAATTCTAAGATGATATCTAGTCTCATATCATGATATCAATATAACATTAATGCATTGCCTGTGTGGATGCATCAGGATGAGAGTGAATCACAGCCAGGCAGCAGAGGAGAAGGCAAGAGATGTTCATTACGGCCGATGCTAATATTTAATCTCAAAGCATTTATTGCCCTATACCACTGATACTATCATGCATCCCTAATGAATAGGTTAATATGCATGCTGGTGAAATCTGTACTATCCAGTACAGTGCTACACATACAGTATATGGAGTTCTATTTGTATTATCACACAAAGAATAATTTAATTTGAGCATATAAATAAATGTATGTTTGCTATTATCCACCTATAGAAACCTTTTCCACTCAACTTTACTCACTTCCCCTCTAAATGTGTGTGCTCTGTAACACTCTCAGTATCTCTGCTCCATGCTCTCAGATTAGCTTCTACACACTTTCAGTCCATCTGAAAACTGCAGTAAGCAATTTTTGATTAACAAAACTGACTGATTAAAAATAGACAAGATGATTTTGGTTTAAAGCTCAGTCTAAACTGCAAATAAATGGTATGTCTAATGTCTGGAGAGAAATCTTACATCTAAGAGAAATCTTTAAGGTCCTTTATCATTAAGGCCTGTGATTGTCAAGCTTCTTAAAGTAACGTCACTCTTAACTTGCCAGAAATTCTCAAAGTGACACAAATGTGGTCCTTTTTTTTAAGACTATGTGAATAAAAGCAATTTAGCAACTTCAGCTTGGAAAATGGCTTCAATCCGTGCTGATATTTCATCATCCTGACCTGTTAAGAACTGCCAGGAAATGTCACTCAGGCAGAGATATGCACTCACTCTCTGTGGGAGGGAGAGCTTTTTAAATGATACAGTTTCTGCTAGAATGATAGATTTTGACAGACCTTTGCAAAAGAGAGCACATGCTCCGTTCAGAAAAAAAAAAAACCTGACGTCCTCACAACCTCACAGCGAGACAGAAAAAAAGGGGCGGCTTTGAAACGGTCCTGTCAAAACCGACAGTTGGTGCAGTCGTAATTCAAAGTTTGATCGCTCTTACGGCACCTCAGATAATAACCTGCAGATTCACTCGCCTCCCACCACCCAGCATGAAGTCATGGAAAAACAAGCTGCGTTCAAGCAAATCATGGGTTCATTTACTTATCTATCATTGACTTGTTTGTTTAAAATCACAGATGGTTTGGTTTCATTTAAGACATTTGTTCTTGGAAGAAAAGATAAATTACGTTTTTTTTTGCAGTCAATGCTTATGTAATATGCACAATACATGTAATAATCAGATTTAATATATGCAGTGTAAAGCACTGTGACTGGGTGGATGATGGTGATGTCACACAATCTAGTCCAATGATCTAGTCTACAAGTTTAAATTCGCTTTATTGAATTTCTTTTTTAATCTGTGCACATGTCAGAGTTTACTTACAGCCTAAAGCTATGCATTAGTTTGCTTACATAACAAAGGTTGCCTATTAGTATAATTCACATACACATGCTGCTATATTCCAATAGAACAGCACATCAAACATGTAGATCTCACACTTCCTCTGTAGTCTCATAGTCTCTGCCTTTTCTCCACAAGGGGAAAAGACTGTTTGACTCCTAATGCCTTAATCGGAATGAATTTGGAGTTTCAAAATGTCAAAGTCCTAAAAAAAATTGTCTGCCAATTTACTGAAAGGTTTTTTAGAGTTTATGGATTTTTATTAGCATATTTTGGCTGAGAAACTTCTACATTTCAGTGGTTGTTGGAAACTTGTGTTCCTCTTTGCAGCTCTCTGTCCAGAATCATCTTGTGTAACATCACCTACTGTAGGCTGTAATATTCTCTCCTCTAATATCTCTATCACTGTCACATGACTGCTTCCCATCAATTATAATCATGAATATGTTCTCATTGTTTCTAATCCATTACTCTTGACATTCCTAAACATATTGTGTTTTTATCTGCTGATTTCAGAAATCAGGACTTGAAGCTTCAACAATGTTTTGTTTTACTCTTTGGTAACATTTTTTGTGAATGAGATATGTCCACAAATGGAGCAAACATGGAGCCTCATTTGGACATTTTAGGAGTGTTTATTACGCTAATGATCATTTCTAATGAATGCACATTTCCTTATGAACAGGTGGCATTCATCAGGCGGAAACCAGCAGAGTTGAGGAAATTACATTACAAATGTACTGCCATTGAAAAGTAACTAGTTCCATTCCAGCATTACCTTGTGAGAACAGCAACTGGTTAGAGTACTTTGTGATTCCTCATGTAGTTTTAGTCCAGACCTCCTTTAAATATAATAACTGTACCATCATCACACAGCCAAGTCTGACCCATCATCTGTAAATCTTTATACTAATAACAGGAATGACACACACTATGTCTCATTTACAGTCTTTATTGGACTAAAGTGTCTTCTCAAACATACAAGTTATAAACTCCATCCAGGCTTTTAAAGACATCTACATCACTGCTACAGACCAACACACACTACTTACATGTTACTGGAATGATCTTGCTTTTATTTCCTCCCACTCATACAGAATAATATGATTATTTCTATGAAGTGAATGCTGTCCCTTCTGAGCTGCCGTACAGGTGTGCAGTGATGTAAAAAAGTAGTAACAGTGTGAATTTGTAGTGGATTTTCTTTTCTTGTGGTAAAAAAGGAAGCTACAGAAATAATAACAGATTACCTTTTTGAAAATGTAACTAAACTGAGAACTTCAATTGTGGACCTAACACATTAGTTTACTATTTTTTTAAAAAGTAATCAAGTACTCCTAACACTGGAAACAAGCAAGTTTCCGGCTGTTAAGAGAGTTTGTTGAATCTGACTTGAAACTCTTGTACGAGCAAACCTCACAGCAAAGTTGAAACATTTTAGAGTTTAAAAAGGTAAATGAATTGTACTTATATAGCACTTATCTAGACTTTAAACCACTCAAAGTGCTTTTATACTACATGTCACATTCACCCATTCACACACCATTGGTACAGCCATCAGGAGCAATTTGGAGTTAAGTATCTTGTCCAGGGACACATGGAGAAGCAGACTGGAGGAGAATCAAACTGATGATCTTTTGATAAGTGGATGACCTGCTCTACGTCCCGAGCCACAGCTACTAAGACTGTATATAGCTGCCTTTTAGGATCAAAGTATGAGAATGTACTTGCATAGCGCCCACTAACTCCTAGACTGCACTTAACAGAAGGATGAACTCATTTCAGGGACAATTTTCTTAAGTTTCACTGCATATCAGATCTTTTTGTACTAGTTTTAAGGTCAGCTAGCGTTTAATAGAGGCCTTATTTTTATGCTACAGCAGTTTCAAGAAAATCACGTCATTTTTGCATCAGCAGACGATAGAATATTTTGTTTGTTGTTTGTCTCTCTCAGAAACACTTCAGAACAGAGCAAGTAGATACTTGAAGAACATAAATGTTTGAACCAAGTTCATGATCAGGTCTGGTCTCAGTCTGCTGTTTTTCCTCCTTCGTTCCTCACCACCAGCCTTTGTCTTCTAACTCCAGCCTCCATCACCTTCAAGCACTTAGGCCCCCGCTATAACATCCAGTCATTATCCGCCAGCTTAATGCTACAATAACACTCTAGTGTGATTAATGGGCACAGAGAGAAGATGTGACATAACGTGCGCTCATTTCTGCAAATAGTTTACACCCTTCATATGCAGGTCTTTTGGTTGACTGAGAAAACTTAAACAGTTAAGGCCCTTCAACTTATCATGCCTAACATAAGATGTAAGGTAATGTGCAGCAAGAGAGTGTGTGTGTGTGTGAGAAGTGAGTATTCTTAGATGCATGTGTGTCAGGATCATGAAATTTTCTTGGCTGCGTGATTCCCTCTGCCATAGCTCACTGTGTATTCCAGATGTTCCATACAGTGGCTGGTATAGAAGCCCCAGGCTGCAGACAGTGTGTGTGTGTGTGTGTGTGTGTGTGTGTGTGTGTGTGTGTGTGTGTGTGTGTGTGTGTGTGTGTGTGTGTGTGTGTGTGTGAGTGTGTGAGTGTGTGTGTGAGTGTGTTCCTTCATGTGCATGTGTGTGTGTGTGTTCCATAACTGGCAGGTAGTGTGCAGTGGTTCTGGGCGATGGCGTGTTTCTCTTTCAGCAGCTTTATAAGCCGATGCAGGCTCCACTCCAAGACAACCACAGGGGAAAGTGTTAAAACCAGATGTCACAGCTGATCACTTTGCTGCTTGTTGGGGCCACAAGGCAACTTTTTTTTTTTTAATGTCTGCTTTTCGTCAGAAAAGCGTGCAAAGCGATTAAACAATGGATCCAGACACATAAATACAAACTGGAATTTGGAAACTGTCGGTTCACATTTGTTCACGGTGCGTGTCAGAGGAACGCATCGGGATTTGATCGGAATTTTAAAAAGATGCACGGTGTTAGGGTAGCCTACTCCACCACAAACCTTTTCAGTGTAATATCAAATCATCTGGTAAACTTACAGCTGAATGGAGAGTCATGACATGTGAAAAACATCTCAAAATATCTACTGAAACTTCTCAAATCACTCCTATGGCATTAGGGATGGGTTCCAATAGCTGGCTCCACTGTGGATTTGTGACACCACTGTATGACCACAAGAGGACGAGTGTGTTTTCTAGTTTCAGACGAAGTAGAGTAGAATAGAGAAGAATAGAATAGAGTAGAATAGAAGAGAATACAATAGAGTAGAGTAGAGTAAATTAGAAGAGAATAGAATACAATAGAGTAGAATAGAACAGAGTAAATTGGAATAGAATAGAGTAGAGTAGAGTAGAATAGAATAGAGTAGAATAGCATATAATAGAGTACAGTAGAGTAGAGTAGAGTAAAATAGAATGGAGTAGAGTAGAGTAGAGTAGAGTAGAGTAGAGTAGAGTAGAGTAGAGTAGAGTAGAATAGAATAGCATATAATAGCATATAATAGAATAGAGTAGAGTAGAGTAGAGTAGAGTAGAGTAGAATAGATTAGAATAGAGTAGAATAGAATGGAGTAGAATAGAGTAGAGTAAATTAGAATAGAATAGAGTAGAGTAGAGTAGAGTAGAGTAGAGTAGAGTAGAGTAGAGTAGAATAGAATAGAGTAGAATAGAATAGAGTAGAATAGCATATAGGTGGGCCGTGCCTCACCTGTTATCATGGAAAAAGACTTAAAAATGAAAAAAATAATAAATGGTTATATTTGTCCAGTGATTTGCACTATAATGTTATTTTCTATCTAACTTTACCATTTTCGGATTATTTTTAATTCAAAATCGCTGAATTTTCACATGTACTGATCAAACACTGAAAAGAGACGCGCAGTGAGGCCGCAGCGAGACGAGCCTCACCATGGATTGCGCAATGACCCGGCTTACTGCGCTGGCATGCTATGCAGTGAGACAGTACAGCTGTACAGCTGTCTCTCTGTATGTCGCTATTAACATGTTCAAACACTTTTAATATATGAACTAAATTTCCATAGTTTAGCTGATGATATAATGTACAGTGTTTGTAGCGTGTTTCGTGTCAACTTCTACAAACAAGTTATCGATGCTTTTGTTCAGAAGGAGCGCCGCATGGACTTCATTTATAAGTAAAGGTAAGACCATAATAACGTTTTTTAAATTAAATGTGTTTTTTTGTGTGCTACAGTTTGTATGTGTAAAGAAAGCTGATATGAGATTTTAAACATAACCTGTTAACTGCTGCCAATCAAATGGTGAATAAGCTACTCTGTAGGGTTCATATGTTTGTAAATCTGATTGTGATGAAGTCAGTGCCTCACCAGACATGAACCTCACCGCACGTCACTGAGTAGAATAGCATATAATAGAATAGAGTAGAGTAGAGTAGAGTACAAGAGAGTACAATTAGAATAGAGTAGAATAGAGTAGAATAGAGTAGAATAGTAGAATAGAGTAGTAGAATAGAGTAGAGTAGATTAGCATAGAATTGATTGAGATCCATTTCTGCTAGTGAGAGCATCGTCACTTTCAGAATGTCAACATGTGGGCTGACTTGGATATAAATGGAATCCATTGGAACTGCTATAAATCCAGACTGACTACAGCTGCTGTCCTTTGAGCAGGACTGAGCCACTCTTCAAATGAGATCTTTTTTTTTTTTGGTTGAGTATCCCTTTACAGGTCGCATGCTTCCACGATTTCCTAAAATAGCCGGGCGCTGTAAATTCAAAAAGGATGAAAAACTTGTGGGAGGACTATTTTCAGCTGCAGATTCATCCACACACTATGTGGAATTGAGTCAAAATAAACAAGCATGTGATTTCATGGTAATGAAGGAACATGTCAGCCAGGGCAACAGTTTGACTCATTAATGTGTTTTTAATCATTTTTGGACACAGAGGAATAACATGCTGGATATCAGGCTTTGGAATACCTGTGAGTGTTTTCATGGAATTTGTTAAGGAAAAATACAGAATAAGATAAGACAGAAACATGGTGAAGATAAGGGAGGTAAAGTATTAGAATATTATGAGCATTTGTACAACGTATACAGATAGTGAATTCTGAAGTGAAAGCTCACAGTGATTTATTTGCACATTCAAAAAGCTCCTACTGTCTGCAGCGACTTTATGTTTCCTTCTGTAAGTCATCTGCTCCCATTGTTTAGAAAAAAGAAATCCATGAAAAACAGCTGAGAGGAAAAACTGCTCCATTGACTAATACGATCCATCATTGCAAATGACATGCGTGTTGTATTTCTTCCTGACACAGCGAGTCATGTGCAAGACGTCGGGCCTCAATTTTAAAGAGATCAATACTTTTCTTCCTGTTCTGCCTTTACATTTATTATTGCCTCATCACTGCTGCCAGGAGAAAGAAACTAACAAGTCAAAAAGTTAAATGTTGAAATGAAATTAGACTATAATAAATGTGATTATTAGCTGCATGATAGAAGCATAGAGAAAACTGCAGTAATATGATATCAATGTGATGGATTATTCAGCTTTCTGAGCAGCTTTAACACATTTTTGAGCCTAGCCTTAGCTTGCGGGACACAGACTGACTCTGCTAAATAAATATGAGTGTTAATGATGTGAAAATCATTCTGAAATGAGTCAAAATGAGTCTCATACAATAATAAAAATGAAAGCTGCAAGCAGCGATTAATGGGCATTGGCTCCACTGTGGTGCAGTCTATTGACACATAGAGGTGTTCAGACTGGACAGTGTGTGATGGAGTTATAAGGACTTCCTGTTTTATGGCAAAATCTCCAAATTCGCTGCGTCGCCATGACCACCAGGTATAACAGAGGCAAAAGATTTTGTTAACTATTCATATTGAAGATCTTAAGATGATACCGGGTGAATTTGAAGTTAGTCGGTTTAAATTTCTAACAGGTGTTTGTTAAAATATGAGGCGTGGATATGGCGAAAATGGGACCAAAATCCCAAATGGCTGACTTCCTGTTGGAGTTAGGGTAAAGGTCCAAGAGGCTTTTTTGTGCGTCTTCATGATATACATCAATCTGGAGCAAAAGGCTCAATTTTTTGAATATTCTAGGGGGCGCTGTTGAGCCATTTTGCGATGCCAATTTCTGAGAATTGTAAAATATCAACTCTTTCCCCAGGTTTCACATGTGTGCACATTTTCATGACTTTTCAGGCACATTTAGGCTGTCAAAAAATGTGTTTGTTTTGGAGCAAGAATAATTCCTACAAATTGAATACGGCCTTTGCACTGTTAGTGCTCAGGCCTTAATAAGTACAGATCTACGAAGGAGTATTAGGGCCAGCCAAAAAAAAAAAAAAAAAGCCAGCAAAAAAAAAAATCAGCCAAAAAAAAAAAATTCCGGCACAAAAAAGAAAAAATCTGTCCCCCCCAAAAAAAAATCCGGTACAAAAAAAAAAAGTCAGGCATAAAAATAAATAGGCTACATTTAGGAAATATCAAAGTAGGCCATGGCATGCCTGCCTCTACAGACGCGTTGATTAAGCGGTACTTCAGAATCGGCTATAATAATAAGGAAATTCTGTCCCTTTTGGCCCACAGACACGGTGTGGTGATTAGTATTAGGACGCTGAAGAGACTGTGTCAGAGACTTGGTTTGTTCAGGAGGAAAAACCATACGAACTTGGAGGAAGTGGCCGCATTCATACAAAATGAAATAGCTGGAACGGGGCAGATGCAGGGGTACCGATGGTTGCACCTGCGTGCGATCCAGAGAGGTTATGTTGTATCACAAGATACAGTAAGGCAACTGATAAAGTTGCTTGATCCTGTAGGTGTGGAGCTCAGACAGACGCAGCGTCTGAGGCGCAGACACTACCGCACCAGAGGCCCTAACGCGCTATGGCACATGGATGGCTATGACAAGCTGAAGCCATATGGCATTGCCATAAATGGTTGCATAGATGGTTTCAGTCGTTATGTCGTGTGGATGGAGGCTTACAAGACAAACAATGACCCTAAAGTCATAGCGGACTATTTCATCTCATCCATTGCGGCTGGGCTGCTGCAGGGCTGCTGTCATGGAGCCGTCAGTGCTTTGTTGTGGTAGGTAGGTGGTCAAGCCTCTGCAGTTTTTTTTTAGCCTGCCTTTTTTTTTTTTTTTGTGCTGAAATTTTTTTTTCGCCTGACTTTTTTTTTTTCACCTGGCTTTTTTTTTTCGCCTGCTTTTCCCCCCTTTTGCCGGATTTTTTTTTTTTTTTGCTGGCTTTTTTTTTTTTTTTTGGCTGGCCCTAATACTCCTTCGTACAGATCACTATTGCTATTCCTGAGGACAATCCTCACTATTTTTGCTGTGAGGTGTTCTTCAATTATGAATGTCGTCTACTTGTGGAAGGGATTCTGATGGTTTTGAAGCTTCCTTTAAGAAAAAAAAATGACTTGGCTGAAGCTCAGCTCTTCATTTATTATATATGCAATCTCTGCTTCACTCAGCTGACTAATTGATGATATGAATGTATATGTACAGAGCTGATTTGACTGATTTAGCATCCAGACTTCATCACTCACCACAAGGCAACAACAAGCTCAGTATAGCAGAGAGTGACAATAAAAACTTCCTCAGGGGAACGCTGACTCACTCAAAGTGTACAGGTGGATGCCAGTGGAGATGGAGATGAAGAAATGCTGTATGAACAGCAGCAGCAGCAGCAGCAGCAGCAGCTATGACAGCGTTGCTTTAATGTGAGCAGTGTGGCAGCAGGCATGGCAGCTGAAGAGTGAAGAGAACGCTGACAGCTGATTAAAAAAGGAGCATTGGATGTACAGCATGTTGCAGTGAGACAAGTGTGACATGAGACTGAATGTGCAGGCTTCAGTTGACTGTTTGAAGAAGCTCGCAAGATTCTTTCATTAATTGTGATGAGCTACAGTCATATCATCAGATTGATACTGTGAATAATATAACATCCATTCATCCTCACTTTAGTTCAGCCTCCTCTTATTTAGCTTTACAGTCAGTTATACATGTTTATTGGTATTTTTTTTACCTACAGTCACTGGCCTCTGTATTAGGAACACCTGCGCAATCTAATTCAATCCAATACAGCTCTGCTATAAATTCTACTTTTATGAAGTTTGTACTGGAAGATCAGGTAAGAGTCTTCCTACTCTCAGTTATGGAACTGGCAGGCAGAACCAATTTCATCTTTTAAATCATTTCTTAAAACTAACATGATATTCTTTTATGATTTAATGTTTGTATAATCTTAACTGCCTGTACTTTTATCAAAACTATCAATTTTTCTCTTTCTATGTTTTCCTTGATTTTAAGGAAAACACTTTGTAACATTGTTTTGAAAAGCGCTATATAAATAAAGTTATTACTATTATTATCTTAAGTTTTGAATGACCATGGTTGATCCGTCTGACCTTCATCATCATTAAGCTCAGTTTAATAGCGGCACCTGGGCCTTGGACTATACCAAGAGAGCGTGTGTGTGTGTGTGTGTGTGTGTGTGTGTGTGTGTAACAGTTCATTTTGTTTAATTTAGAGTTACTGTGGTTAGATTTGTTTAGTTAATACTGAGTTAGAAGCCATCTGTGTGTGTAGTGTTTATTTGTAGTTCATTTGGTTATTGTGTTGCAGCCAGTTTATATGTTACCCTTCATCAGTCATTAATGTGGTCAGTTTAGTTCTGTTAACCTCTTTTAGGGCCCAGTATTGATATGAATCATGGTTGCTTCATTTTTTAAACAGTTTTTGGTGGGTATATAAAAACCTGTGTCCTGTGGCTCGCTGTTGAGTCTCTAACAGGAATAAACATCATGCCATGCACTGAAGCAACATATCTAAAGGAACTTTTTGGGTAAAACACGTGTTTGCTTTCATATTTTGTCTGTGTGAGTTAATTACATTTACTTATTACATTATTATTATTCTATGTATATGTATTTATGTGTGTAGGTATATATGAATGAATGTGTGTATATGTACATAGAAACATATATTTTGTGTGCGTGTATTGTGTGTGGGTTATGTGAAGCACTTTGTGACATATGTCTGAAAAGCGCTATATAAATAAATGTTACTACTACACACTTTGAGTGACATGACAAATTAATTTGGTTCTGTCCAATGTTTAACATTAAGGCTTCTAAAAAATGTGAAGCTCATAAATGAACATATTCTGTTTTATTCACACACAAGCAGATATATAAAAACTCCCCTCCTGTTGTCCTCAGGTCAAGGAAGGTAAGGAGGGAGGAAGGAAGGAAAGGAGGGAGGAAGGAAGAAGGGAAGGAAGGAAGGAAGAAAGAAAGGGAGGAAGGAAGGAAGGAGAGGGAGGGAGGGAGGGAGGAAAGAAGTAAGTAAGGAAGGAAGGAAGGAAGGAAGAAAGAAAGGGGGATGCAAGAAGGAAAGAAGGAAGGGAGGAAGAAAGAAAGGGAGGAAGGAAGGAAGGAGGAAAGAAAGAAGGAAGGAAGGAAGGAAGGAAGGAATGAAGGAGGAAAGAAGGAAGGGAGGAAGGAAGGAAAGGAAGAAAGAAAGGGAAGAAGGAAAGAAGGAACAGTTAAAACAGACAGGATCAATTTGACCTGGGAGGACGACAGGAAGGTAAAACTCTTCTGCTGTATTCTTGGCTAGATGTGGCTAACTGTGCAGAGTTCAGTCATTCCTGCTGTTGCTCATCACCAGCATGATCAACTGAAATGACATTATGACCATCATCAAGATACAGAATCACAATGTGTCATAATGATCTCCTGCAGTGTACTCATGTGAGTTATATAGTGTAAAAGCAGCTCCTTTAAGCTTTAGCACAATGTGAATCCATCTCTACCCGCTGCAGCAGAGTAACAACTATCCACACACTGATACAGGCCTGCTGTTCACTGGCAGGCGCCTCAGTCCACACACACAAGGATGTTGTACTCCTACGGGCCACACACACACACACTACCAAATAACACACACATGGCTGGTGTGTATCTGAACGTGTCACTTTACTAATTTCAGCCATTAGAGCAATTCTTTCCTCAGGATTAGGAAAAAAGCTATAGCGCTGAAATCCACAGTGTTTACCCACATGATGAGCACAATGAAGGGTCAGGAAAGGGAAAGAGGTAGAGACCTCCTGCTGAACACTAACACATTTTTGATGGTTGCAGAGGAATGACACAACTGGATTGAGAGTGCACACGTGAGTCCAGAGTCTATTTTACGCTTTACATCCATATTTGGAAAAACGTGTTGTTGCCATGCAGCTTTTCCCATTGTTTGCTCTTTGAAGAAGTGCAGCTATGAATGCTGCATGAGGGATACAGGATAAGCTGGCTGCTCATGAACAGCATGAGGCCGCTGATGCTGGAAAACAAACACTGATCTTTAACCAAACACGAGACGCCCGCAAAGTTAACAAGGTATAAAAATGTGTTTGGCGTATGTCCATTTTAAATACAGACAAGAATAGACAGAGGGACAGAGGGACAGGCGAAAGCTACTGTAGCATTACATCAATGCAGACTTCCATAAGACAAAATCAGGCTTATGAAAGAGTTTCATCAGTTCTGCTGTTATGAGCATGCTTCACTGACTGACTGTTAGTGACTTACTGAGCTGTCAGTGAAGCTGTCAGTGAAGTTTACCTGCCACTTCAGAAACGTTTGATTACATTTGAAGAAATGTAATTTCAAGTTTAAATTCCATAAATAAATAAAACAAGAGTTCTCGTGGGGATGCTGTCGACCACTGTATACATACTGTATACATACCATGTACCACAGTGTACACTTTAGTTTACTTTAGTTTATTTCGGTCATTGAACTCAAATACACAATTATAAATAAAGTAAATAATCACATGTCTATGTTTTCTTCATCTCTTTAGAAACAGAGAGAATAAAGCAAGATCTGACTGAAAAGCATTTGCTTATAACACCGACTCTTTTTACATTCATCTGTTGAATAGATCCCAATGTACATAACAAACACAACACATTTATAATAATAGGCTTATACATAATGTCCTATAATAATATAGTGAAAATATACACATATTTTCTTATATGCATGGTTATATATCCTCAAAAGTACCAAAGTTCTAATAATGTACATAATGTAATCCATTACTAAATTCAGTTATGCCTCAGATTTATATTTGTTAATCATCTTATTTTGAAATATTTTTTCAAATCTATGTAGTATAGATTTCAGCAGTAGACAGGAACTCCTGGTTAATGATTTTGAATACAGTTTGCACCAGGACTATGACTAATGATTATTTTTACTATTGAGCAATTTGTTGATTATTTTCTCAATGAGTTGTGTCAGATGTCAGAAATGTAAATGTAAACCTGTGGTAGTAAGCTGGAAGGAAGTTGGCTAAAGAGATCTAACACAGAATCTTATGCTTTATAAACAGTCAAACCAGGTCGACAGAAAGACAACAGGAGGGTTCAAAATAAAAGTCTTTGCTGAGCTTTCTTCAGTGCTAGTGTAGTGGTGGTGGTACTTTCCACTCTACACAAATGGGATTATTACACTAAGAACTTGTGGCTCTCCAAATGTGCTTATTTAGGTTTATTTTTAAGATATTAGCCATTAATATTGATTTCATGTCTGTGCATTAAGTATGGAGCATTAACAAGTTCTATGTCTCTATATTGAATCTATACAGCAACATGTTGTGGTTTTAGGGGGAGTTACATGCTGGAACCTTTTCTTAGTGACCTATAGCCAGGTACAGTGATCACACCAGCAAAGCAAACTTCACGAAAATTAGAAAGAATATGGCGTTCTACTAAATTAGAAGAATCTTACTTAACCTGGCAAAACAGTGTTAAAGCATATAAGAAGGCCCTCCGTAACGCCAGAGTCGCCTACTACTCATCACTAATAGAGGAGAATAAAAACAGTCCAAGGTTTCTTTTCAGTACTTTGGCTAAACTGACAAAGAGCCACAATACTACTGATCCATGTATTCCTTTAACTCTCAGTAGTGATGACTTCATGAGTTTCTTTAATAATACAATTTTAACTATTAGGGACAAAATCAATCACCTCCTGCCCTCAATAAACACTGATGTATCCTGTAACACAGGATACCTACAAATCGCTGTTAAACCTGATACTTTAGACTGTTTCTCTACAGTCGACCTTATAGAATTAACTTCAATGATTACTTCATCCAAACCATCAACTTGTCACTGAGACCCGATTCCAACTAGGCTGCTCAAGGAAGTATTCCCCTCAGTTAGCACTTCCTTATTAGATATGATTAATCTGTCTTTGGTGACAGGTTATGTACCACAGTCCTTTAAGGTAGCTGTAATTAAACCACTTCTTAAAAAGCCTACTCTTGATTCAGAGGTTCTAGCCAACTATAGGCCGATATCGAACCTTCCCTTTCTCTCTAAGATCCTTGAGAAAGCAGTTGCTAATCAGCTGTGTAACTTTCTACATAGTAACAGTTTATTTGAGGATTTTCAGTCTGGATTTAGAGCTCATCATAGCACAGAGACTGCACTGGTAAAAGTTACAAACGACATTTAAAACCTCATCAGACAATGGACTTCTCTCTGTCCTCATCCTGTTAGACCTTAGTGCTGCCTTTGACACTATTGATCATCAAATCCTGTTGCAGAGACTTGAACATTTAATTGAACAGCATTGAAATGGTTTAAATCATATTTATCTGATAGATTTCAGTTTGTAAATGTTAATGATAAATCCTCCATGCAAACAAAAGTTAGACATGGTGTTCCTCAAGGTTCAGTGCTTGGACCAATACTATTCTCCTTATATATGCTTCCTTTAGGCAACATTATCCGGAAACACTCAATACATTTTCATTGTTATGCAGATGATACCCAATTATATCCATCAATAAAGCCAAATGAAACTAACCAATTATCTAAACTACAAACATGTATTAAGGACATAAATGCCTGGATGACCTGCAACTTCCTGTTATTAAACTCAGAAAAAACTGAAGTGATTGTGCTTGGCCCTAAACACCTTAGAAATTCATTATCAAATGACATAACTACTCTGGATGGCATTACTCTGGCCTCCAGCACCACTGTAAGGAACCTAGGAGTTATATTTGATCAGGATCTGTCCTTTAATTCCCACATAAAACAAATTTCAAGGACTGCCTTCTTTCATCTGCGTAATATTGCAAAAATTAGACATATCCTGTCTCAAAATGATGCTGAAAAACTAGTCCATGCATTTGTTACTTCTAGACCGGACTACTGTAATTCATTATTATCAGGCTGTCCTAATAAGTCTCTAAAGACTCTCCAGCTGGTCCAGAATGCAGCTGCTCGTGTCATATTACTCCCATCTTGGCATCACTGCATTGGCTTCCCGTATAATTCAGAATAGAATTCAAAATCCTCCTCCTCACCTTTAAAGCTCTTAATGGTCAGGCTCCATCATATCTTAAAGAACTGATAGTACCTTATGTACCTACTAGAACACTGCACTCCCAGCATGCAGGTCTACCTGTGGTTCATAGTATCTCTAAAAGTAGAATGGGAGGCAGAGCCTTCAGCTATCAGGCTCCTCTCCTGTGTAAGCATCTTCCAGATTTGATCCGGGGGGCAGACACCCTCCCTACATTTAAGAGTAGGCTTAAAGACTTCCGGTTATGGTGCTGTGCTGAACACACGTACGTCGGAGCTCCTGTAGCTTTTGGATAATAAAACGAACCAGATAGCCAATATAAAAACGAGTAGACAGTCTTAATTGTTGCAGAAAACTAACTACCGGCACATATGGCTCCGAAACCACCAGCAAAAGCTCAGAGGTCGTCTAAAGCTGAAACTACAGCTGGCCCGGGACTAGCGGATGCTAATGCTAGCAACGAAGACCCGGTGGCGGATCCAAGCCAAGTCCTCAGTGCCATCAATTCAATGAATGTGGATTGCGTTTCGAGACTTGACGGCCTGCTTCAAGCCATTCAAGGGGTGCAGTCTGATTTGAAGGCAATGTCTGCCCGGGTCACGGAAGCTGAGGACAGAATTTCCTCTAACCAAGACGACATAGCATCGCTGCAAACACAAACCGGCACCATGAAAGCGACTACTGAAGAGCTTGTCGTTAAAGTGGATGACTTGGAGAATCGGGCTCGTCGCTCAAACCTGCGCCTGGTTGGTCTTCCGGAGAAAGTGGAAGGAACTGACATGTGTGCTTTCCTGGAAAAGTGGATTCCTGAGGTGCTTGATGTACACATTTTCCCACAGCCCTTGCTGATGGAGAGGGCACACAGAATAGGCAGACCCGACATTAACCGTGCGGAGGCCGGGGATCGTCCTGGTGAGCGCCCCAGAGTGGTGGTAATGAAGTTTCTAAACTACGCGGACAAATTTCGGGTCATGAGAGCAGCCAGGAGCAAGGGGGAAATACGTTACGGTAACCAGAAAATCATGTTTTTCCCCGACATTTCAGCTGAATTGGTCAAAAGGAGGAAAGTTTTCGACTCTGTGAAGAAAGAGCTGGCTTCACTCGCCATCCCCTCCTTGCGGTATGGCATAATTCACCCTGCTAAACTTCTGGTGACTGTTAGGGGGGAGCGACACATTTTTGATACTGCACAGGGAGCTGAGGCTCTGGTTCGTGCATTGAAGGGCGACTCTCAAGCAACTGCAACGGGGGAGACAACCTAAGATGGGCCGCTTTGGCTGGTATGTTATTTCACTGAACTGTGCTCTGCGTCCTCACGGACGGTGAATTTAAAGACTGTTTAAATTGGGTAAACAACTGTTTAGCTGCTACAGCAGTTAGGTATTTTGCTTCATTGGAGCTCTGTTATGTTTGTTAGGTATGATGTTCCTCACTGTGCTTCGAGCACGGGTGGACCAGTTAAGCTCCATAGCTCGGCTCCTTTTCAGGGCCGCCTGGATGTGTGAACTGGGGGAGGGGGTGTGTATTTCAGTTGGGGAAGTACACTTAGTTATGTTCATAATGTTCTTAGGCACGTATTTTTGTTCATTTGTTTTGTTTTGTTTTGTGTTGTTTTTCTTTCTTCCAGCTTTTTATTTCTCATTTCAAATCTACTACAATGTCAATTATAGTACAGTATGCCATCTGAACTCCAGTTTACTTCGTGGAATGTAAGGGGTTTAAACAAACTTGTCAAGCTAAAACAGGTCATGAGTAGGATCAGACAACTGAAAGCCAAAATAGTTTTCCTTAAGGAGACTCACTTGACCCCTGAAGATGTAGTCAGATTGAGCAGGAGATGGCCTGGCCGGGTATTCTCAACTTCATTTAGCTCCCACTCCTGTGGGGTGATTACACTGATACACAATTCTGTACCTTTCCAACTTTTAAATGTTATTGAGGATCGATTTGGCAGATACCTCATTGTTCAATGTGTAATTCTCTCTGTTAGGCTGAATTTAGTTAATCTATACGGACCCAATGTTGACCGTCCATCCTTTTTTAGATGTTTGTTTTTGTCCATGGCCGCTCTACCTGGTGATCTCATCATCGGAGGTGACTTTAATTGTACCCTCCAACCTGAAATGAACAAATCTACGGGGACTGACACCTCTCACAATCAGACAAGAAAGGAGTTGCTACAATGTATGAAAGAATTTAATTTAATTGATATCTGGAGAGAGGGACATCCTAACCAGCTCACATTTTCTTGCTACTCAAGCACTTGTAAGACCTTCTCCAGAATTGACTACTACTTAGCCTCCGCCTCTCTGATGTCTAACATTTCACAATGCTTGTATGATAGCATTGTAATCTCGGATCATGCTTCGGGTTCATTTACCTTGAAAATGCCTCAATCTCTGACACATTCCCCAAGATGGCGTCTGCAGTCATTCTGGCTTAGGGATTCAGAATTTATCGAGTTTATTGGTAGGCAAATTGATCTCTATTTTGAATGTAATACTGATCAAACATCAGCTGCTACACGTTGGGAAGCTTTTAAAGCTTTTTTGAGAGGCCAGATGATAAGCTTCACTAGCTTCAAACACAAGCATTGTAGATTGGAGATGGAAGAATTAGAAAAAAAGTTGAAGGAAATAGAATCAGGTTACTTTGAAAATCCCACTCAAAATTTATTTGTAGAACTTAATGAAATAAGGGCGAAATATAATGTTTTAACAGTAGATAAGGCAACTAAAAGCTTGATGAAACTGAAGCAAACTTATTATGAGCAGGGCGAGAGAGCCAGCAAGCTTTTAGCGTGGCGTATTAGACAGATGGAGACTGAAAGAGCAATAAATGCAATACAGACCGATGCAGGCCCGATAACTAATGACCCAAAAGAAATTAACAGAACCTTTTTAGGATTTTATGATCGTTTATACCAGTCAGATTACCTAACCTCAGCTTCACAAAAACAAAAAGAATTTCTTGACTCACTCGATTTTGTGCCCTTGAAGGAAGACTCCCAGGCTACGCTAGAGTTGGACCTGAATGATGAGGAATTGTCACTAGCTATAAGCGGTATGAAGGGGGGGAAAACCCCGGGGCCTAACGGCATCCCCATTGAAATATATAAGACCTTTCGATCCAAACTTATACCACCTCTGCTTGAGATGTATAAGGAGTCTTTAGACAATGGGTCCCTTCCACTCTCTCTTAATACAGCAGTGATCACCCTATTGTTAAAGCCAGGGAAAACATCTACTCTTTGTGGTTCATACAGACCAATTTCTCTACTTAACAATGATCTTAAAATTCTTTGTAAGGTATTGGCAAGGCGGCTTGAGGTACTTTTACCAGAAATAGTTCACCCTGACCAGAATGGTTTTGTACAGGGAAGGCAGGGGTTCCACAACATTCGAAGAGTACTCAATATTGTTTTTAATAAATCCACCTGTGTGGACACTGCCATTCTGTCATTAGATGCCGAAAAGGCCTTTGATAGGGTGGAGTGGCTGTACTTGTTCGAGGTTCTTCAAAGGTTCGGTATAGGAGGGAAATTTCTTAGCTGGATTCGACTTCTCTATGCTGATCCACAGGCTGTAGTCTTAACGAATGGGCTGCTATCAGCACCTTTCAAATTGCATCGAGGAACAAGACAGGGCTGTCCTCTGTCTCCCCTTTTGTTCACCCTGGCTATTGAGCCACTGGCTATGTCAATTCGCAAGAGCAGCAATTTGAAGGGAATAGGGGTCGGAGACATTGAACATCATATTGCCTTATATGCGGATGACGTAATCCTGTTTTGTTCCAACTTAAAGCAGACTATACCCTCCATCCTTGAACTAATAAGCAGCTTTGGTGTTTTTGCAGGTTACAAGATAAATAGCACCAAATCAGTAATTTTATTTATGAATGAAAATGAGAGGCTCAACCCACCAATTCATACTCCTTTTGCGGTTTCATTAAAAGGGTTGACGTATTTGGGCGTGGTGATCACTCCTACAATTGATAAGGTACTTTCAACAAACTATGACCCCCTGACGGACAAGGTTACACAGCTTATAAATAGATGGATGAGGTTACCCATATCTATGATTGGTCGTATTAATATCTTAAAAATGTCAGTCTTACCAAAGTATCTGTATCTATTTCAGTCCATTCCACTTGCTCACCCACCTTCATTTTTTTGTTCACTTCAAAAACTTTTCTCCAACTTTATTTGGAATAACAGACGTCCTAGGCTCAGGCTCTCCTTGTTATACCTGCCATATGATAGAGGTGGATTACAACTACCAAATCTTTTGTGGTATTACTGGGCAGCTCAAATTAGATCGGGAATGTTCTATTTTATAAAGGATGGCCCACCAGTGTGGGTTTCCATGGAATCTTTGCAAATCAATATTCCCTTGAACTTGTATATGTATTCAGCGGACAGGAACAAACTGATCAAATTAACAAAGAACCCGTTCCTCAAAAATACAATAATGATCTGGCACAATGCTTTGGCATATTTAGGAAAAGCTACCAAATTATCACAATTTTCCCCCATCTTTGGTAATGAGGATTTTCCACCAGGAAGAGCAGACTCTGGGTTCAGAATGTGGGCATCTCATGGAGTAGCTAAAATATCTGACCTTTTTAAAGACAAGGACATTTGAGGAACTTAAAGCCTCATACAGAATCCCTTTAAAGCATTTTTTTAAATATCTTCAAGTTAGGAGCTTTATACTAGCTAGGCAGGGTAACAGTTTGAAACCCCCTCCTCTGTCCACCCTTGAGGATTTCACATTAAAATCTTTGAACTCCAGGGGGCAGGTGTCCTTTTTATATGACTTGTTTGCAAAAAAATCCAAAGAGTCATCAAAACACATTTTGCAGTCATGGGAACTGGACCTACAGGAAAATATACAGAGGAAGAATGGTCTGAAGCACGTTTTATATCCCAAACTCAAACTGTAAATACAAATTCCAAGTTACTCCAATATAAATGGTTAAGCAGACAGTATATTACACCAAGCAGGCTACACCACTTTAACCCAAATATTCCCGATACCTGTGTCAAATGTAAGCAACAGAAAGGATCTTTATTTCATTGTATGTGGGAATGTCCTCTGATACTTTCCTTCTGGAAAAAAGTGCTAAACCTGGCCAGTCAAATTATTGATAAAGCAGTGCCTCTAAAACCAAAGCTGTGTTTGCTGAATATTTACCCGGATGATTTTATAAGCTCTAAGAATGAAAAACTTCTACTCAGTGTCTGCTTTTTGGAAGCCAAAAGATGTATAGCCCGCTCATGGAAAAAAGAAAAGCCTTGTTCTATTTCTCAGTGGCTGACGGGAATGACTTTTTACTTTGCTTTGGAAAAGATAAGCTACACCACAAAGAACAAGCTTGATAGGTTTTGGAAAATCTGGGAGGTCTTCTGTAAATTCCTTGAGAAAAACGATATGGAGGTGGATGGCTGGAATGAAGAGCTAGATTGATTTGAGATAGATTTTTAGCCTAATTTAAGTATTTTTTTTTTTTTTTTAATTACTGCTGATTTACCCTGGTCTGTTCATTTGTTAATCTATTTTCTCTATGGGTAAAGTTTTTGTATTTGTGTTTTACCTATTATTTAGTTATTTTTATTTTTATACACTACGTTATACTATGTTATGTATCCATTACTACGTATTTTGTGAACATATACTTGTGTATTTCTGTCATTATCTTGATACTGTATCTACGTGCCTTCCTGTTTTGTATTGTTCTGTACAGTGTTTTGTTCTTTGTAAAACAAGCAAAATGCAATAAATAAATGTTTTAAAAAAAAGAGTAGGCTTAAAACTTTCCTTTTTGATAAAGCTTATAGTTAGGGCTCTTTGAGCTCTTAACTTATGCTGCTATAGACTTAGACTACCGGGGGACTCCCATGATGCACTGAGCTCCTCTCTCCTCCTCCCTCTCTCTCTCTATCCATCCATCTATATCCATTAACATTCATGTACTATTAATGCATTCAATAAGCTAAACTTCTTCCCCCGAGTTGTCTGTGCTTTCTCGTCTCACAGGTAATCTGGGCCTGTCGACGTCCGGGTGACAGATTCCAGTCCCGGACCTTCTAGCTTCATTGTTGATTTTCATTGTGCTTCTCTCCTCTATCCTTCCTCTCTCTCCTCTCAACCCCAACCGGTCGAGGCAGATGGCCGCCCACTTCTGAGTCTGGTTCTGCCTGAGTTTTTTCTCGCCACTGTTGCTCATGTGGGAATGTTGGGTCTCTTTAAAGTTAAAACCTGAAGAGTTCGGTTTAGAACCTGCTCTATGTGTGAAGTGCCTTGAGATAACTTTGTTGTGATTTGGCGCTATACAAATAAAGATTGATTGAGATTGACACCACTGGGTCACAATGACAAACTGTGCTCATTACCTTAACTACTTAGAGACAATAACCCAACTTTACACACAAATAACTCAAAATCGTATATACACATTGTCATGAAAAAGCTTCTGATAGCCAGTTTTGCTTTGAATCCAGCTCCAAGTTACTAACATACTAGTTCACAACCTTTATCTCAGAAAGAACTGTGTTTAAAACATTCAGGTACCAGGGTTAAGGTGCCACTATTTGGACCATGAACCTTCTAACAATATGAGTAGAAGTAAGAAGACCTTGTTCATCATATTTGTAAGAAAGTATTCAGATTCTGCTTGCACATTCAAGTGAATTTAGATTCAGTAACTTGTTTTCCTCTAGCGACAGTCTCAGAACATTTACATTTACTGCTAAGGTTTTAAGATTGTGGCATTTGTCAGAAAGTTGGTTGTTTGGTCCAATCCTGGAATGTAAGGAACACTGCAGCGTCAACATGCAGGGCTTTAGACTCTTGTAAACAAAATACCACCGCGGACTCACCATTCCACACAGCCTGCCTGTGATTGTGATCTTATAACACAGTTACTTTGAGGACAATGCCATTATGGTTGAGGGAGAATGAGAAAACTGAGTGAGGCTTGCACTGGTGATCGATAACCCTGCTGCTAATATGAGAATGAATCAAATGTGCAGCGGAGAGGATGCTGAGGCCTAATGAGATGTGACAATAAACAATGCTTCAGGTGCTGCAAAGAAGCTACAAATTGTAAAATGTGGATGTTTCGCAAACATCTTCAACAAGGCAGCACAGGAAATCTATACGGGGAAAAAAAAACAGGTGCTGATCTTTGAACACCAAAATTTAATCTGTAAATTTGAGCTGTCAATTGCAACAAATTTGAAGAAATGGCTTGAAGGTGTTCCTGAGATATCGTCTTCAAGAGAGAACAGGACGTACGGACAGTCGGACAAACCTGAAAACATAATGCCTCTGGCAGAGGTGGAAAGTAACGAATTACATTTACTCACGTTACTGTAATTGAGTAGCTTTTCTGTGTATTTGTACTTTTTAAAGTAGTTTTAAAAATCTGTACTTTTACTTTTACTTAAGTATGTTTTGTGTGAAGTATTGTACTTCGCTACATTTTAAATCACATCCGTTACTGAGTAAAAAATGTTGGCTGAATGTTTTTTTTAAAGCAAAGGGGATCGAACAGCATCATTAACCAGCATGATACAATAACTTAACATTCATGCAGCCTGTTACACCTGGCAGCTAGCTCTCATAGCGACATATAAACTCTAACACAACACAACAAACTCTAAAAGAAATGTCCGTTAGACGTTGTGCTGTCATCTGTCTCACTCTTCGTGTAGGACGAGGCATTGCGCATGATGCGTTCACGTGAAAAGGACAGCGTCAGAAATGAGAGAATTGAGCGAAAGCTGCACAGGGGCACAGCCTTTTAAACATGAGTACTTAAAAGTTTGGTCTTCTTTGGGTAATGTAAAGAAAAGTTATTGCTCTTGTGACTTTGACCCATAGTGATTCATAGATATGCAGTATGACTGTTGGTTTAAACCAGGGTGATTGTAGGACTAGGATCAGAGCTTTAGAGGAGCTCAGCTCCTAATGAGAATTTGACATTCAATGCCCTGTAAGTGTTTTAAAAAACCCCAATAATCATTCAGTGTTTCCCACACAATATTGGGGTGCTGAGATCAAATTTAGGGGTGTAAGAAAATCCCCAAAAAAAGTCTAAAATCGCGCCGGGTTTACAGAATCCACAATTATGCCACCTTCAATTTAATGGTTGTGTTATTTGAAAATGTTTTATGGGATGGTCTTCACTAAAATGACATATCTCCATAAATGTTTTAAATGTTGTGTGTCGACATATTTTGTCATTGAAGCTGAATTTGTAAATGTATACCTTTATCTTTAATTAAAACAACTAGTTAGAGATTTATGAGCCATCACTTTGTCCTACAGCCGCCCCCCCCCCCACCCACCCCCGTTATAAAAGTAACTAAGTAACTTTTACTCAAAGTATTTTTTTAACAAGCTACTTTTTACTTTTACTTGAGTATATTTTTAGACCAGTACTTTTACTTGTACTCAAGTAAAATTTCTTCAAAGTAGTGGTACTTTTACTTGAGTCAAATATTTCCGTACTCTTTCCACCTCTGGCCTCTGGCCACAGCTGTCATCTGTGAGGAAGCATAATAAAAATCTCCATCACTTCCACTGAGACCTGAAAATACTTTCAACCTCTGTGTGTGTGTGTTTGTGTGTGTGTGTGTGTGTGTGTGTGTGTGTGTGTGTGTGTGTGTGTGTGTGTGTTGGCTTGAGTACTAGAATTATTTATTCCTACAGTACTTATCCCACCCTGATGGCTTTTTTCAAATCTGTTAGTGAAGAGCGTGAGTGGATAGAAAGAAAAAGAATGCATTCCAAATGCAACCCTGACCCGAACCTTACAACCAGCAAACACACACACACACACACACACACACACACACACACACACACACACACACACACAAACCCTCTATATGAAGGCAAGTGGTTCCTTTCTGTCAATCCTGTGTCTGCACTGCTTACATCCAGGTATACCTATATCTTCACAGCAGCCTGACATCTTGTTCCTGTTCATATATTCCTCTTATATAAAAACACCCTGAATTTTTTTCCTTGCGTCTGAAATGTGGTTTACGCTCTGCCGTGATGATCTAAACATAGCTCATAGATGTCAAAAATCAGCAGACAAAACCAACAAATGTAGCAGTTTAGGAGTCAAAAATATGTGAAAATGTTAGTACAGCTGTCAACGCTGTGTCATTATAGAGCTCCATCTCCACAGAAATAAAGGAGGAATGAATTAGATGTCAGAAACCGCTAAAGCAAAGCTTTTTTAAATGGGAGGTGATCAAGGGGGATAGATGAGATGGACGAAATGACAGATGACATCTGATGTTCTAATTTAGGATGTTCACCTGGAGAGCAGCATGCAGCAAAACCCAGAGACAGCTGATTGAGTGTGAGAATTTTATATTGAATTGTATAAGTTGTCAGGCTGGGATGCATATCACCATGATAGGGTGAACATAATATTCATTTTATTATAATTTTCTATTTTCATTATAGTTAGTTCCAGTAGCCATTTTCAATTTCAAATCCAGGTGTGTCATGTGGATATTTGTACATGACTCAGATTGCAGGTTTGGATGACTTGTGGTTTTTTCTAGGATATTTTTTTTGGCTATGATAAAATTCTAAATACAAGAAAACAGATGAATCCCCTGAGTTCTCTTAAAAGAAAAGTGTGTAGGATTTAGTGGCATCAAGTGGTGATACTCAAATAAATACTCTCTAGAGTCAGTGTTTAGTTTGTCCATTCTGGGCTGCTGTAGAAACTTGGCAGCCTCCATAGAAGAGGACCCACTCCCAAATGTGATAAAAGGTTAATTCTAAGGTACAATGATTCCTATTTTCAGATGATAATACAGTACTTAAAACATAAGTATGAATATTATATTCCATTTCTGCCAAGTCTGTTAAGCTCTAAATTGTACAAACTGCACATTGTAAATGCCAGTTTAGAACATGAGTGGTTCTCTGAGGAGTTCTTTAATGAGGCCCAGTGCAATAAATGACACTCTGCCTTACTGGATGTCAACAAACAACTATTTGCTATGTGAAGATATAATGGAGTAATGGCAACCTGAGCAGTGAATGAAGACACACTCTATCTGTATGTGTTCTTATCTATTCTTTGTCTTGGTAGCTGGTCCAGCTGCACATGCATAGTAGTGCATGTGAGTTCCTCTTTTCACGTCCATTTCCAAAATGGTGGTCATGTCATAATCATAATCAAATTACAGCTAAACAGTACACTGAAATATGTTTCTGAGTTAGGGTTAGGGTTAGGGTTTATTTTTTCCAACTTTATCAAGTAAACAACACAAATATTTGTTTTGGTCTGAGATGTTAGTGCTATAGTGTGACATCTAGTGGCTGAATGGTGTGTATTGCAACTTTCAACTACATCCAAAAACTACCTAAAAATGTGCTCAACAGCTTCAGCATTATTATAACATACACAGTACTGCCCAAATAGTGTTGAAAATACTCATTTTAGTTTAAAAGCATGACTGACCATTTCTTTGAACATTCTATTGCTGTACATTTAGACCCCAGAGGATATTAAAACATACAGTAAATCACAGAGAGACGTACATTGGCAGCTTTCCAGAGTTCAGAGGAATGCACAAAAATACATACATACTGCCATACAAGCACAAACAGTCCAGACACCAACCAACCAACCAGCCAACCAGCTGGATCGGCACTCAAGTGTGTGTGCAGAGTTATAATCTCATCATCATAAATCAATATGCCAACCAAGGAGAAGCATTTATGAGCAGCCCACAGCAAGCAGGCGAAACACACACACACACACATTTGCTGCAGGGTATTTCGTCTCCAGCGTGTGTCATCTCAAAAATAAGCATTGGAGCTATAGAGCCATTAGGCCACAACCACAGTTTCCCTTTTAACCACCATTAGAAAGCCAGTTCCAGCACATCCACTCAATAGCATGTCTGTGTTTGCGCTCCGCCTCGACTGCCCTGTCATATTCTCTTAGCAAGGTATCAATAAATGAGCCATATTCTAAGAATCATAAAGGCTCTTTGTGTGCACCGCTGATTTGTCTAAATGGCTTCCACAATATGTTCAAACTGTACCTGAGAAGAGAGTGAAGCAGAGCGTCCATCAGCTATTTATAACCAGTAACAGTGACAAATAACATCTGTGCAAAGAGTGTATTAAAACTAGAATCCCCACAGAAGACAATGGTGGTGCTGTCAGGACTGAAGTCAATGAATTAAAAGCAGCAGGGACCAGAAGAATGTAATACTGGTGTGGTGTTTCACCTCAAAAACCAATAATTATAAGTGATGAGCCTGTGCTGTTGTTTTCTATGGTGGCATCTCACCTTCTACACAGGTAATCATGACCACCATCCACTATGACCAAGTAACTCCTAACATAGCTGTTTGCACTGATGATAATAACATCCACTTTCACAAACTGTCCGCCCCATCATGAATTAAGTTTTATAATTAAGATTGGGAACAAACACCACACAATATACCTCCCTTATTTCCACACAAGTACTACTTCAGTCACAGTTCTTCACATCCCTCCCTCCCAAACCCTTTCTAACATTCTGTCTTTTGTTTGACTTCAGGAACCACTGGAGCTCTTTCCAGGACAAGAAGAAGAGACAGGGGCCCCCCGCCCAGAGTCTAACCCCATACTGGTTCACTCCCTATACCCACCACCAGCTTGGTACAGCATCCCATTTCTTCATCCATCTAACTCTAATCTTTTTCTTAGGAGTTGATGGAGATAAAACCAGAGCTAAAACGAGAGTGAATAACAGACTTGCATTCATCATGTGGCCAGAAATATGACTCAAAATCGCTAATGTTGTCCTGTGTCTGAAGTAGCATTTTCATTAGTCTTTATTTTTATTTAGTTTTTCAGTTTGTTCCTTTTGTATTTCAGTTTAGTTTTACTTAAACAAGTGATTGAGTAGTTTTATTTTTATTTTGAGCAATTAACTCATTTTGATTTAGTTTTTTTTCTTCTTACTTTTTTAGGTATTAGGAGAAAAGCCTTGATTTGTAGAAGCCCGTATTGTGCAAAGCCATTTTATTTTTTTATTCTGTAACAATTAATGATGCTCAACCTATAACAGAGCTCAGTAATGATCACCTGGAGCTAAACCAGAAGCAAACATTTAAATGGTCTGCAACAACGAAATGTTGCAGACAAAATCTGAAATTCTGTTTTGTTTTAGTTCATTTTGCATTGGTTATTTTTTTTTTTAAATATTGTTTTTATTTTTACTTTCAGTCAAAATATTTTTTTCACTGCTAGTTTCAGTGTTAGTCTTAGTTATCATTAACTATAATGACCCTGGTCTGTTGCACGTTTCCCTTAATAACTTGATAATATTACATATTATCATACTGTATAAATGGGGGGATGGAATTACCTCTAGTCTACTACAACAGCTCACATGGTAAATTTTGTGTAACGCACAATTTCCACAGCACTAATTCCATCAGTACAACAGGCATTTCATACTCACACTTAGCTGCAGTCTTTCTTCTGTGCCACACTCCTGATTTATGTTAAGCTACCGTGAATCAAACTAGTTTTTCCACATCAAGTCTACCGATATAAAGCTGCAGACCTTTAATGTGAAAATCCTGGAAAAAGTATTGAGTTTCATTCATGACAACATCACATCATTTGGGGGAAAAGGAGGGGGACTCCTGCTGTACTGATGGAACTAGTGCTGTGAAAATGGACATTATGCTGAGTTTAGAAAACAGGTCAGCATAGAGAAAGTTTGTAATAACTGGGAACAGCAGAAATTGTGAATAAAGGTTTGTCTCTAATTCTCTCTGCCACTGAGATAAATAAAAGGCCCTGAACTCTATTTGAGAATTTATATGTAAGAATTAGTTTTATACTTTCTCCACTGCCCCCAAGTGGCCAAAAAGGGGGTAAAAAATAAATTAAAGTAGCTTTAAGAAAGAAAATGCATTCCAAAAAGGAATATACCCCAACTCTCTTGAGATTGTATTACCTAAACTTCATATAGAATGACAGCTCAGAAGAATGATGAAGCTGAGCCTCAGCTGGAAACACTACCCTCTGTGAATTTTATAGCTAAGGCTGGTGAAGAGTTTGATGGTTGGGTTACAATCCAACACAATGTGTCCCACATCTCTGCCCTGTTTCACTCCCCTCTCTGGGCTTTACATGAGTCCCCATCGATCTTGTGCATCGCTCTCATCCATCTTCTCAAATCACCTTTTTAAATCTGTTTCACAGAGACGCGATGGAAGCGAACACCTCCCCTGAAATGCAGCTGAGCCAGCGGCGTGCGTAGCTGCAGATTTATGTCTGTCTGAGGCAGCGGGCCGGTTTCGTAGCCAGGCCTTAGGGAAATGACAGAATTATTTGTCACTGAGTATGTCACCTACCTCCAGTGCAGGTAAAACATTATGACAAGTTGCAATTCCCTTATCAGAATATTTTCTTATTCCCATCTATTCTTACTAATGTATCAATGTTAAGCGATAAAACACGAGTTAAGTGCGACACTATTTGTCTCCACTCTACCAAAGAAGAGAAGGTGAGGTGTTAAAAGAGTCAGAGACAAGAAAGAAAATAGTGCGGAGAATATAAAACATTCAAAGAGGAGAATGAGAGGGAGAGAGAAGCCTTGGAAAAGTCACGAGCAGAGAGCGAAAGAGAGAAAAATACAGTGTCAGAAGAATAGCTGTTGCTGCTGGCGACCCTGCTGTCACGTCTCCTACCTGCGTCATGTTTCTCTATTTGCGGATCAGACAATGGCCAAGAACTGGTGTCAAAGCCGTGAAAAAGTCTGACATCTCAACATTTCAGAGTGTTTCCACAGCGTTGTTTATATAACCTGGACTCAATCACACCTTAAGAGATGATAAGTGTGAGCTCTGAGTCACATAGCTCCTTGCTGTGACAATAAACATGCAGAATACACTACAACTTTTTTCATCATGTGTTAACCGCTGCTGTTTTTCATATGAATCAGTGTTGGGGCTGCAGGGTGATAAGGGGATCCAGGAACATTTACATTGTGGTCACAAGGTGTTCAAACAGCCCTCCAGTGAACACACTCACACACACACACACACACACACACACACACACACACACACACACACACACACACACACACACACACACACATACACACATATATATATACTGGTGGGGCTATCTTCACAATGCAAGCACCTTGGTTTATTCTGAATGAGCCTCTGATTGCATCTGTGTTACAGTCTGCAGCAATGAGGTTTCAAACTAAATGTGGCTTTCTGTCACTACTTTGATATGGCCTTTCCTGGTGTTACATCACTTTGAGGGGTTAACACAGTAATGAGTAGGCACTGATTGGGTAGTATTAATCAGCAATGAACCTTAAAAATAAAAGCCAACCTCGCCCCTCCCCTCCCCACCACCAGCACCCTTTTCCAACCTTCACAGTTCAAATCTTTTATGTTTCAATCTGGACTAACAATGAGGTATATAGTCTTGTTAATATTCGGTAGATATGTGGTTCTTCCGTACCTTGTTTACATTCTCCTGCCGCAGACACATCTACACATCTGACAAATAAGAGAGGAGAATATTCTCATGTGGTTTTAAGTGATGTATTTTGAATCTGAATCTATAGGATAATGCCCAGGGGCCTCATTTTTAGCCACTCTGAACTCACAACAGGAAGCGTACGCTACATTCTAAGCAAACTTTAGGATCTATAACTTGACAGGACAATGTGTGGTCCTCCATGGAGCCTCTCATCCATGTTTAAGCACATAAACTGGACAACTGAGAAACTGCAACTCAGATGGCAGAATGATGAAACTTCTCATATTCAAGACTATTGAAGAGTTCACTAGCAAAAACGGATTAAAACCATTATTTTTGAGTGAGTGATACTCCCTGGAGTACACACACGCATGCACGCACACACACACACACACCCAAAAAAACATGATTTAGGGTAATTAATAAAAACTGAGGTATATGTTTTATGAAAAGAATTCTTTCTGGGTGAGAGGAGCAGCTCACATCTATAGCCTACTATTAAATAGAAAGGAATGAGATGGAGGTCCAAGTCATTGATTAAGAGTAAACTACATGGTATACACAGTTTACTTACTATTATTACTATTTTTATTTTCCATCTTACATCCATTTTTTGTTTCATGCTCTTTTTAGGTCTGAATAATGTGAAGCACTTAGTGTATGTCATTTATTTTATTGTAAAGCACTTTGAGCTGCATTTATGTATGAAAGTTGCTTAAAGTCTGTGTAAAGTAAGAATAAATATGTGTTCTGAGTTTGACATACCACAGAAAAGTGTGTTGTTAACCACCCTGCCAAATTTGAATGATTGAAAAAATCAAATCGCCAATAAATTAGGCTTCAAAGTTGTGTAAAACTCAGCCTTTTTCTCTGCTACCAAACGCTATGGGCGTGGTCACCGAGTTCGCTGAAACCCCGCCCCCTACCAAGTGTCACCTGTCAATCAAAGTCACCACCTCTACCAGAAACATGGACGCTACGTCTGAGAGCTTTCTGCTGCTAACTCAGCTCCTAGCCCGGCAGCTAACTCAGCTGCTAGCTCAGCGGCTAACTCGGCTGCTAGCTCAGCGGCTAATTCAGCTAACTGGCTAACTGTAGACTGTAGTAGTAGTAGTGTGCGCTGAATGTATTTATACCTCTACAGGAGCAGGGTTTATGATTTTCAGACCCGCCCCCTAAATCCTGAACACAGAAATCTTGAAACACAGTTTGTGAAGCCTAGCTCCACAATTCAAATCTAAATGGTTGAAATGTTTTTTAGACCTTTTTTAGAAATACATTTATGACCTATTTAATGTGTTAAGAAGAAAATGTCTGAATTCAATTTAAACAGTTTTTAACAAATAAAGTAATAGTAGTAGTAGTACTAGTAGTGATAATAGTAGTAGTTGTAGTAGAAGTTTATAGTGTGCAGTTATTAATGGTAAAATAATACAAGTTGCAAAGATCACAGATGTGTCACATAAAACAAGTCTTATTTCTTTGAAGTCCTGGGCAGCCTGTGTGTGTGAGGACTTGGCTGCTGGAGGGTCGAGACACACAAGGTGCAGAGGAGACAGCGGGGCTCAGCTGCAGCATCACTGAGCCTGCTGGAACACGCACACACTAAAAAACTATTGAAAATATCTCATTTGTTTGGTTTACTCTCATTTCAAACAAAAGGGAATACAAATATACTTGGGTCATCGTAGTGCTAAGTACTGCCACAATCATCTGTTTAACTTGTTTCCATTCTAAAGTCCTAATTTCGAGATTCCATTTCAATTCCAATATATCTGACATGCTGCTTAAAAAAGAAAGAGCTTGGAATCCAAACAAACATGGAGGCTTCAGGTCAGCTATAGTCTGTTGTTCAATGAGATGAAATCCATCTTTAATGAACACAGTGCCATCTTGTCACAATGCACAGTATTTTTAGTCCTCACAAAACCAACCCCTGCAATCATATAATTGTCTAGAGTTGTCTGGCAATGTAAACGTTTGCAAGTTGTACCTTCCATCCAAAAATGATGTGAACACACCATTATAGTGAGAAGGAAATCAATGCAGCACTAAAGCTCAGTTAGCCCATCAGTCATTTGACACAAGGTCCCAGAGAGTCTCCTGAGGTGATGCTGCTGTATGGATGAAGAGCTTGTTTGTAGCTTTCTTCACAGGCTGCTCCAAACAGTAGGTGCATTTACACCTGCATTAACAGATGTTTATCCACATCCACATATCCGTATAGCTCACATGTTCATACTGTAGCAGGTGTAAATGGCCTCTTATTCTTACAGTTTTTCAAAGAAAAGCTGTAGAAAAGTAAGAGGCTTTGAATTGAGATTTCCATCCACTTACCAATTGTGCACTTGCCAGGCAGAGCTGCTGTTTACGGCAGGAAATTACATTGTCAGGATAACAAGAATTGGTTGTTAACAGCCTTTGATTGAGAGTTAATGGTGGCTTCCATTTCTTGGTCTAAAAATGCTGACAATCCATACATGGAGCATTTTGTCCTGATTGCCTGCCTCCAGAGAAAATGATTGGATTTGCACTCATCTGTTGATTGAGTCTAAACTGTAGCCTGCAAGTTGAAAAGCAGCTGAAATGGCAAACTAGACTATCCAGCTGTGCACATCATAGCAAGCTCCCACACCGCTACAGTCAAAACATCCACACTCTGACCCTAAAAATACAATCATATACGACTCATTTTGAAACTGGAGGTGCAGGAGTTGGAGCGCACCTCCGTCTGCTGCTCGATGGAAAAATGTGTGCCGTTTGTGTCCGTTAAAGACGTGTTGTTACGGAGCAGTTCCCGCAGCTTGAATGCTCTCAGAATGCAGGATCCATGTGTAACACTATAACCAAGCAGCCAGGCTCAACATCATCCACAGCCACAACAAACAGGAGCAATTAAAACTCAAGTTGAGCCACTCTGCACTTCTTCCATATTTACCCTGATGAATAATTCAGTATAATGTACATTTCCATCAAAGTCCTGTCATACTCTTCACTGTGCTGAAAACACTGTATTTTGAACAGAAATGCTGTTTCCACTCTCTGACTAGTGCAGCATTTTATTGAGCCTGAGGCATTTGAAAGTATTTTACATAGGACTGCTACCAATGATTCATTATCTATTAATCTGCTGATAATCTTCTCCATAACTTTTAGAAAACAGTGAAAAATTATTATTACAAAATCCCAAAAATGAAGACCAACAATCCAAATACCAAATTATTCATTCTACTTTGATTTAAGATGAGAAAGTTAAAGAGTAGTATTATCCTTTGTGTGGAGTTGTGTGTCTGTCCACCTGCTGTCCAGTATTCATTCTCTTTTAGCTCTGTTTTTACACTGCACCAACTCCTGAGGGAAATACCTGGCTCTTTATCTGCTAAATGCTCCACTATGTTCACCAGCTAGTCTACAGATAACTGTGTCTATTTGTTGTTTGGTGCTGAGCAGGTAGAGTACAGTGACTTTTCAGAGCTTGTCCCTGAAAACAGCTGCCTGCTGCGGCACAAATCGATGCTCGATCGGACAGCTCTGTAATGCTGAGAGAGCTGCAGAGTCACTGATCATTCTCTGTAGGTTCATCACTACGATGCACTTTACACACTGACAGATCATACAGTGTTATTATTTAAAAAAATTGAATTGAATTTACTGTTGACTGATTAATTGATTCATCTGTTATTACTATCAGGTCTAATTGTATATACAGTTTGGTAGTCTAAACTATAAAAATGCATCATATTTTATAACTTGTCATATTTTGAACATAAAATCTAAATCTTACTAGATTAACTAGTAACTAGAATATACATCGCAATTTCCTTTGCATTCCCTTCTGTACAAATTTGAATTTGACTACCACGCAATATTCCATTGAAACATAATGGCAGTTAACAAATAGTTTGGTGGTGTTTTATTAATGGCCATAGAGTGGGGCTGTTGGTGCCATGCTTCAATACTTCATGCACATTATCATGATGAACATTTGATTTTATTAAGGACAACAGCATTGTAGAAATATCAGGTTATATGTTAAGTAGCGCCCCCTTTGGGTAGAATGGTATTAAATGTTACACACTTGTGCAGTATGACTGTATGTAAAATGTTCACAAATTTGGTTGCAAGTGAACTCATATCAGTGGAATCAGTATCGTCCAATGAACACACTACAAATATTGTTGTGACACATCTCACAGTTCATGAGTAATTAGCCAAAACATAAAACAAGTAATAACTGACCACATGGTGGCGCTATTGGTGCTTTAATTTATGAAGCATTTCTACATGGGACGTCTGTTCAACAAGTATGGCTACATCGGCAATTTTACTTTTTGAGATATCAGCTTTCAAAAATTGCTCCCATAGTACACTTTCAATTACACATTTTTAACATACTGTAAAAATGCATAAAATCACTGAAATATGCTCGAAAGAAGAAATATTTTAATGGTTGCTGAAAGTATGCTGAAGTAGTTTGTGATGACAAACATTTGGAAGAATAAATAAAGATCTGAAGAACAAAAGTGTGAATGAAGAAAACAAGTGTCATCACAGCTGTTGGATAATATGAGGAAGTAGAAACTACAGTGCTTCCATCTGAACTGTATTGGAGTGGACTTAATGCACATTGTCGTATTGTGTATTGTGTAAAAATAAAACATTTACTCAAATGTGAGTTAATATTTAATAAATGCACTTTACTTTGTTACATCCATAAATAGACTGACTTGTACCAACCAGTGTAGTTCTGAAGCTGTTGACATCATTCCTTCCATTTTCATCAACATTTGGTGCATCAATGTCTGGAGGACTGCATGGAATGAATGTCAGGATGGATACTAAACAACTAAAGCAACAACAATCAGTAATATAATGTTACTATTTTTACTATATTTATATATCTAGTGTATTTATTATTTATTGTTCTTTATTCTTTTTTTGATGTTCTTTCTATTTTTACTATCCACTTGCTGTGGTTACACTGTAAATCCCCCCATCATTGCACTAATAAAGGATTATCTTAATTTAACTTATTTTATCTTAATCACAAACCTGATATGCCAAAAACATGAAGCTAAACCAGTCAAAGAAGCCCTGTGTGTGCATTGGATGACTTGGTCCTGGTTCCTCAAAACTGTGAATTGCTCATGTTAAATGTTTGAAAAGAGTCCATCTCCTCTGGAAAGTCAAGCAAGAAAAGCAAAAAGGATCATTTATAAAGGGAACTTTATTTATTTCTATAGAAAGGAGCTCTTCCTGCACTGGGCTCTGTTTACATACTGCTCAGATATTTCCCTAAAGGACCATAAAGTCATCCTCAACCTTTGCTCAGACACACACACACACACACACACACACACACACACACACACACAGAGTAGTGAGCAGTACAACAACAACTCTGAGCAGTGCAGACAGTCAGTAGACCTCCACACAACTCATTCAAGTAGAATCTCTCCAAACGAGGTTTCTGTGTTTCGTTAGGAATCATTTGTATGATATTTGTCAGCTCCAAGGCTTTTTAAAACACAATGTACTCTCAAGTTCCTAACCTGATTTATGTGGATGTGTGTCCAGAGAGCCATGCAGAGATCTCCTTATTAACCGCACTTCAATGCCAGATGGATCACTTTACTGCACCGCACCACTTTATTGAATCAAAAACGGGGAAAAAAATCTCCATATTAGTGAAGTTATAAGAAGAAGAATGGCTGCATTGAGCTAAACCCAGTACCCTTTGACACGACATACACAGGCTTCATTTTCAGCGTGGCATTAAAAAAAACGCCATGAGAGAAATACCCTCAGAAGAATTTGCATTTTTGAAGCTGAGTAATAAATGATCTCGTTCTCTTCATTAAAGCACACAGAACTGTACAAGAATGACTCCAAACCTACTAATAGTGCCAACACCTACATACAGTCCTCTCACACCGAGCTGAGCCAACAGGTACAGTATGAAAGGTTTTCTGATCAACCTTTTAAATTGTGTTTTTCTGTTAATGTGCCAGCTCTGAGCTCATGTGTGTGTGGGGTTATATAAATTAGCATATTTTAAAGCCAGCGTTAAAGAAATTAAGCATTCACAGAAAAAATAACCAGAAATAGCTGGGATTGCAAAATGTAAAGCAGTTCACTTTTCTATTGTGCTGAAAGCAATTCTATTTAGTTTTTTACATGATGTAATAGTAAAACTGATTTAGAACACCTGTTACAATTTGTAGCTGATGCACATTTAGCCTGTTTAGCAGCACTGTAACTCATTTGACACACTTCTGACTTTTAAATTTGACTTTTAATGAGACCAGGGTTATGATTGGACTCAAAAGGGTTTAACCCTTTATAGAGCACTCATTTAAATACTTGGAAATTCAAAACGTCAACCCTATAGAGCAATTGGGGTATATTACATGACTTTTTTTTGCTTCTGTGACTTTTTTCTTTTTTGACTTTTTTTGAGTTTTGATTTTTATGTTGCAAATCAGTTTCAATGAAGTTCCTTGGCGGTCTAGGCTAAAACATTTCCCCAAAAAATCTATATATAAAAACTCCACACGGAGAGGCTATTTTCCCAAAAGTTTCCCAAAGTTACCAATGGGTTTATGCTAATCACCACCACGTTATCTTGAAACACAGTGTGTGAAGCCTAGCTCCACAATTCAAATCTAAATGGTTGAAATGCTTTTTACACCTTTTTTAGAAAAATACATTTATGACCTATTTAATGTGTTTAGAAGAAAATGTCTGAATTTACTTTACACAGTCTTTAAGAACAGTAATCTTCTTATTTTGGGTACAGCATTTTTGGGCTTGTCTGGTATGAGGTTAGTAACTTTCTCTACATCTGAGTGCATCTGGAAAGTGCAGAAAATGAGGTCAAAGACAGTGAATGTACCAGAATCTGTGGTAGGAAGAATTTATTTGGCTCCTTAGAATTCTGGTTCCCTGCATTTTGGAATTGTTGAATCATCAGTACAATTCAGTGACAAGTATTGTGTGTGCATCAAAGCCTGATATGTGATATATCATATTTCGTAGAGCACTGCTGTCCAAAAACTATTAAAATCCCATCAGTGAGCCACACTGCTGCACCGGGTGACATGTTCCTTCATCACCATGAACACACACACACCGTAGTTTAGTCACTCTCTCACACACACACACACACACACACACACACACACACACACACACACACACACACACACACACACACACACACACACACAGACAGAGACAGACCTGTTGCAAGAAATAATGACTAGAACAACAAATGTGGATTTATCCGCTACTGAAAATAGTCCCCAACAAATGCACTATTTCCTAAACCATGGTGGCCAGCTGTTTTAGGTCTTCTAAAAAAATGCTACCATATATTCTTGACCAGTTTTTAATGATTTACACAGGGTCAGGAAGTCTCATTATAAGAGCTGTGTGGGTGAAGTGGAAAGTTTCTTTTGTATTGTACAAATTGTGATGATTTGAGAGAGCCAATTTTCCATAAGATGATTTGACACAACTGTGCAGATGATCAAAAGAATTGGAACGTTCAATTTTGTTAATTTTGTCTCAAAAGCCTGGAAAAGGTGGAAGGATCATGGGTTATTCTGATCTCTCCACCATATATAGTAAGCCATGTTTTTTTCTCAGTGATTTATGAATTTTGTTATAGACATGGATGGAATTAATAATTTCACTGTGAAAGCTGTTTAAGTTCTTTTTCTCTATTTTTGGACTTTCTCTGTTGTTTGGATTTGGACATGGATCCGCAGCAGTCTGCTCCTGGCTTCTATGAGTTTGTGGTGTCTTGTAGGTCTGTGGAGGCTGGGTATGGTTGTATGCATGACATTATAATAACTAGAAATATCGCCTCAGGGTTGGATGCCTTCGCCAATCAGTCAAGTTGCAGTTTACATCCAGGTCTGTCCAGACTCATGTAATATTTGTAGTGATGACTGAAGGAATTTAATAAAAGGTATTAATTGTATTTTTCTTGTATGTGGTCACATGTTTGGCCAATAAAGCAGATTCTGATAGAACACAAAATTGTTGCCATGACAGCAGACGATGATTCACATATGGATGTTGCTCCAAAGAAGCTCCAAATTCTAAAACATAGGAACCCTTTATCATTTGATCCTATTAGACATTTGTGTGAAACTTTGTCATAATTAGCTTATGAATTCTTGAGTTATGGCCACAGTGACCTTAACCTTTGACCAGCAAATTCTAATCAGTTCATCCTTTAATCCAAGTGGATGTTTACGCCAGATGTAATGAAAGTGTTCCTGAGGTATCTCCTTCACAAGAGAATAGGATAGACGACCCAAAAATGTAGGGCCTCCGGGCCACAACTGTCGCCTCAGGCCAGACTTATTCTTTAAAATCAAAAAGCCCTGCAAATTGTTAACAAGCTTAAACTAAGCGGATTCATGTCATTCAATAGACAAACTCAATATCCATAGATGAGACAGATATCTGAGATAGTACAGAGTTCAAGAACATTATTTTACAAGCAAGCCTCTACAAATCAGCTAATGTTACAATGGCTACATGTTGAAAGTGAAAACAGCAGAGTATAAGAAAAACGGTCAAAATCCATATTAATCACAATGGTTAAAATAGGATAAAGAATGGTAAATGGACTGTATTTATAGCCCTTTTCTAGTCGTTTGACCACTCAAAGAGCCTTTACACTACATGTCACATTCACCCATTCACACACACAGTCATACACTGTTAGCATAGCCATCAGGAGCAATTTGGGGTTTAGTATCTTGCCCAAGGGCACATTGACATTAAGCCTTAAGGAATATTTCTTTTAGTTAAAGTTAAAGGAATGCTACTAACAATCGAATGACAAGGAACATTTCAAAGGCTTGTGAAGCAGCTTGGTTCACAATATCACAACATCACAAGATCCCACAAGAATCTCTCTTATCAGGCTTCAAGTTATTAACTTTGGCATCCTATGAGGATTCTTGACCTTGTGACTCATAAATCCAGTTGCTTCGCAAGATAAGACGGTGATAGACAGATGGTTCATCCAATCACCTAGCAAGGCTTTCTTGAAAGTGACTGCCATTTTTCAAACGGTTTCCAAGGACGACTTCTTGGACGGTTCTGAGTAACAAACCATCTGCGTATCAGGTAACTAACAGGCTGTTAAAGGCAGTAAATATCTGCAAGTGATAAATGTTGAAGGACGGCCTTGCCTGCAACATAAGGAAAAGACCTATTCAAGTGTAACACTATCTCACAGCATCACACTGAGAAAGTGGGATGCTCATTAAGACCTTTTAGCTTAAGTGTTTGTAGCTATAGATCTAAAATGCTTCCAGTCACTTGCCTTATACGGTTGGTGGAAGATTCAGGGGTTGTAAAAGTGTCCCTTACCTCTTATATTAGCTTTGTCAATTCAATTAATGAAGAACACCTCAGACTTGTGACTAAATAAAATCAGGGCCTGAATTTCAGCGCAGGATTGCGGGACCCTGAACACACTTGTAGCTAGGGCTGGGCGATATGGCCTTTTACTAATATCCCGATATTTTTAAGCCATGTCACGATACACAATATATATCTCGATATTTTGCCTTAGCCTTGAATTAACACTTTGATGCATACAATTATGCCAGTATGATGATTCTACATTAAAACATTGTTCATACTACATTAATATATGCTGATTTTAAACATTCATGCCAAAAGCGTAAATAACAACTAAACAAATTCATCAAAACTGTATTTATTAAACAGCTATTAAGCAGTGGCACAAACATGTCATTTCAAAACAAATAAAGTGTCTTTTATGCATGATGTAACTAATATGACACATCAAAATAACACTAAATTAAAGTGCACATTTTGTGCATAATGCCACTAGGATATAAAGGTAGAGCTGTCTCTGCTAGGTAGATTATATCTTGGATCAAGTGTGTCGATCTTTCTGAATCCGGGCTTTTAACCACACTCACTGGGGCCATGTCTATCTCTGTGTGGTGTGTTACTGCGGACGTTATCTCCTTCTGTTTTTGACTGTTTTAGTCGTATTGCTGTTTTGGAAAAAGAAGACGCCAGACTCAGTTGCGTCAGTGCTGGTTGCTTCGGCACTTTCTTCAATATGTCACTGGCCGGAGATGTGCTCTTGCAGAGTTTCAAGCACACATGGTGATATAACTTTGTTGTACTACCAGCTTTTGTGGTGACGTTTTTATGGCATACTTTACATATTACGGTTTGTTGTTCATGTTGTTCTCTTGTACCCAAACCACCGCCAGATGATGGATCCTGAATTGTTTTTTTGGGAATTAATCTCCCTCCTCCACTTGTCCATATCACCTGCTGCTCCCGCGACCTGAGATCGCTGCTACTGCTGCTACATGCTACCGGGCATATGACGTTGCACGCACAACAGAATGTGATGTACGTAACTAGGTGCGCTTGTTTTATCTCTCTGTGCGGAGAGATGAGAGAGTGAGAGAAACCTGTAGTTCAACGGGCCGCGACTAAAAACAAACTGCGTGTAAATTGAATGTATACTCGAATATTCACGATATAGTCATTTTCTACATCCCACAGAGAACAAGCCGCGATACATCGAGTATACTCAATATATCGCCCAGCCCTACTTGTAGCTCTCTGCACCTCCCGCTAGCATAACACAGACAAGCTAACAGTGATATTAAGTTTAAGGAAACAAACACAGACCGCTGGTTAAAACATAAATCTACATCATCTGAGGCAGAACCTGCTCAGAAAAAACAGCGGAGCCCGAAAAGCTAATGCAAACAGTGCCATGTGATGTCACCATTAACAATGTTAATCCTCAGACAGGTAACTGTGATGTTACTATAGTAACAAGATTCAGGCTAACCGGCTCAGAGTAAATGAACAGTTCCAACAGGTGATATTAACGGCGCAATGTGTAAAATGCTGCAGTGCTGCGCGTTTTATCAGCTGATGTTACAAAACGTCAATTTTAAGTCACTCAGATGTTTCTCATTCAACAGACCTGAAGAGAGAGAGTGAGGCATTCAACAAAAACGAGATGCTACTGAAGCTGAATATAACTACTTAACTGTATAATACTATATAACTTGTAATTACTATAAATATAGTTCAGAGAATAAGTTAACTATATAAGATAGACTCAATGGTTTAACCTGTGCAATCTAATTTAATCCAATACAGCAGCTCTGCTATGAATTCTACATTTATGAAGTTTATACATTTTTTGACAAGAAGGTGAAAATTCTGCTTTATGTTCATTATTGAGTGATTGTGGTGTATTAGGGTGAATTATATTGAATGGTGTTCCTAATATTTTGTCCACTCCATTAACATACATGAGGAGGTACACCACCACCACTTAGTATGACCTCAGTAATAAACAAAGTAGAATTATCACTTTTTTGACAATGTCAACAAAAACTGAAAATATATAAACTCCAAAAAAAGCAGAATTTATAGCAGAGCTGTTTATTGGATTGAATTATATTGCAAATGTGTTCCTAATGAAGTTGCAGGTGACTGTAGTTCAGAGAATAAAACTACTAAAGTGTACACTTAATAACTAATTAATATATAATATAGTTCCTTAAATTGAAGGAAAGTGCCAAAATACAATCTGCGGTAAGAATAGGACCCCAACAAAGTAAAATCCCCCCTATATGAAGCATTTAAGGGGGGAATTCCCCCCTATTTTAAAAAATGAAACTGTGTTCTTTTTTTTGCTATCCTGGACCAAATTCAGGACCACCTGTCTTGCCGCTCTACTATCTGGTGCTTTAAGTCAACATGAAGTAGAATGTAGGACAGACCAAAACAGTGACAGACCCTAATTAACCACCATGGTGGGAAAAACCCAGGAAGCATTTCTGCTGACACTTCAAATCTGCTACCTGCAGTGCACTGCTGAGGAGGAACAACTGGAGCATGCACCAGTTAGCACATCCAGCACATTCAGACTTACAGAGTGAAGCAGAGCTAGAGCAGACAGCTACAGGTGTTATCCCCACCTGTAGCTTCTAATTCACCCTGCTGCACTGAAGCAACACCACCTGCTGCTGACATCAACACAGGGCCTAAAGCATGTTTGTGTATGCACACTATGTAACCAGGGTTAGGGGAGTTTATTTATTTAGGGGAGTATTTTTGAATTACATTGACCATCTTTGATATGATACAGTTTGCTTTGTAACATACTTGTTACAGAATCATTTCAACATTGGTCGAGTCTGAAAACTTTCCACAAAGACTAACATTACACCTCAGATACTGAAGATTTCAGTTACAGTAGCTTTAGGTGACGAGCATAACTATTTTTTCATAAAAATCTGATTATATACATGAAAATAAATGTGAACTAAAATGTAATTCACTTTTGCAATGCAACACAATGTTTTAAACACATTTTACATCATTTGTCCAAACGTTTTGTTGTTTTTTTTTAATGGTTGTTTTGCAGATATGTCCTGCTCAACATTGATAAAATACGTTACCATATAGATGTAGAAATACTCTAATTTCTTCTTTTCATTTGATGTTATGACAATATGTAATATTTATTATTCTTTTGTGGTTACGCCATTTGACATTTTCAGTCTTACTTTTGGTAAAAAATGGTGCAAATGTCATTTTAAATTATATAAAACCAACAAAAATACTAAATGCACATTTTAACAAACCTGATGATGCTTTTAAAACTGTCTTTAAAGATATTTTTGAATTGCTCATCTTGCCAACCCTTATTCGTCACTGACCAATATACTATGAGGACGTTTTCAAGGGTCTCCACACCACTAAAATTCTAAAACCAAAGCCTGGAATCTGCCGTCACTCCCCAAAAGCACAAGATGAGACAAAACAAGTAGGTTGTTTTCTATCCAGTCCTGCTTACAAATGCACTTTTGTCACTCAGATATTTTATGGGGAAAATCTGCACACAAATCACTAATAAGGCTAATGACTGTCAACCATACACCACAAGAGACACCCAGATAATGTTTCCTATTTGTACCTATTTTTTCTTATTGTCAATAAATCGCACGTTTGGAGTCAAACCAACAATGAGCTCATCCTACTTACAAGCGGTGTGGCTCAGTGATGTGTTTTTAATAGATTTAATAGATGTATCAGAATTTGGATACACGCAAAATACGTGCTAGTAGATCAGTTCATCATGTAGCAAATAAGAAGCATCTAACAGCAACTGATGACATTTCTAAGAGACGACAACCATAATAAACAAATTCATGACTGTGAGCTTCCTGTATCTATTTTCTATTGGCGCAGATAGTCTGATTCAGTCCAACACATCAGTTTTTGTACACCCACACTGCTCCAGCAACAATAGAGAGTACGTGACTGACCTGGTCGTCGTATCTGTAGGTTAGAAACTGATCCTCGGTGGCATCCTCCATGAAGCTGCCCTGAGGAGAGAGGGCGAACTCTGGCAGGAACACTGCACTCTGGGGCTGATTCTCTGCACACTGACAACACACACAAACACACAGTGAATCAGTATAATCAGGATCACAGTGATATCATGATAATGCACTGCAGAGTTGGACCCTAGAGTGCTATGATGGACTATAAATCTGATCTAAGGTTAATCTAGTGAGCTCACACCTGGACTCCCACTGGTGTTTTTTTTTTTACACGCATGCTGTGAAATCATTTCTCCAAACAGGCGGATAAATCCCCCCCCCCCCCCCGCCCCACAAATCCCCCCCTCCCCAAGAGAGAAAAGCTTTGCTGCAATATCACCTAACCCTCCACTGATTCTGCTCCACTTGAATATTCTTTATTAATTTCACTGCCTCTTACACTTAGGGAATGTTCGCTTCACACACTGTCTTTTTGGACAATCAGCATAATGCAAAGACAGGGGAGAAGACTGATTATCAGGCCGTCTGGGACTGAGACTGTGCTGCACACATACACACACACACACACACAGAGAGAGAGAGAGAGAGAGAGAGAGAGACTGGATAGGAATAACTGGCATCTGGCATTTAGAGAGCTCTCCAGAGAGAGAGACAAAGAGTGTGTGTGTGTGTGTGTGTGTGTGTGTGTGTGTGTGTGTGTGTGTGTGTGTATGTGTGTGTGTGTGTGTGCATTCAGGCCACTTGAATTGTGTATGAGAGAGATGATCCACCATTAAGATTAGTGGGAGCGATGTCTCCTGCAGGCTTTTAGAGACACTTAGAGGCAGACGCAGAAGAAGTGCTACAGGCATGTGTTTCCCTGAGGACCGTCTGAGGACTGGCACACCATCATCACTTACCAACCTCTTCACTTGCTCTCTATTTCTCTCTCCATCTCTCTTTAAAATACAAATTTGCTTTACTGATGTGACCATAACTAAGTACATTATTGGCAAAGTAGAAGGTTTATAATGTTAAGTGTAATCATTTAGAATGGGTCCGCCTTGCTAAGCTGCTCTGTGTTGCTGCACTTACATATTGATGCTTGGAGCTAAATGCTAACAACATGCTGTTGATTTTAAGCAGTTGTAATGTTTAGTTTAACATGTTGTGTGTGAATTTGCTTGTTATCACAAAAACAGCCAATGGAAATCTCATTGGCTTTGCATTTATTTTGACCTGAAGATGATGCTAGATGAAGAGCTGAAGGATCTCAAAAGTTATTACGATTAAATTTTAAGTGGAACATAGATGTATGTGCCATATTCCATGGAAATGCATGCAGTAGCTGTTTAGAAAGTAACTAAGTACATTTAATCAAGTACTGTACTATACAACTTCAAGGTTCTTGTACCACCATGTAATTTCCATATGATGTTACTTTCTACATCTCAGAGGGAAATATTGTACTTTCTACTCCACTACTTTTATTTGACAGCTTTAGTTACTTTTCAGATGAAGATTTGACACAATGGATAATATAACAAGCTTTTAAAATACAAAAACATAGTTAAAGATGAAACCAAAAAGCAGTGTGTAGTCGGCTCACATTTCAGATGTCTATGAGTTGATAACAGCTCCACCAAATAGTGATTTTTTTCCCTCTAAACTTAAATAAATGTTCAAATGATCCAATATTTCAGCAAAAAATCGAAAAAATCAAAAATCAAAGACTATAGAAAAAGTCCAAAAACTGAAAACACATTTGTGTATCAGAACTTAGTTTTTTCTTCTTTCCTCTCCCATTAATCATCTCACCAGTCCTCACATTTATCTGCTGACCCTTTGGAGGGGCCTCACCCCTAGGTTGGGAACCATTGGCCTAAACTAGCTAACTGTATATAAAGTAGTGTAAACTAGCTAACTGTATATAAAGTAGTGTAGACTAGCTAACTGTATATAAAGTAATGTAAACTAGCTAACTGTATATAAAGTAGTGTAAACTAGCTAACTGTATATAAAGTAGTATAAACTAGCTAACTGTATATAAAGTAGTGTAAACTAGCTAACTGTATATAAAGTAGTGTAAACTAGCTAACTGTATATAAAGTAGTGTAAACTAGCTCCACCTCCAGCAGCTACAACAGTAACATGCTGGTCTAACGCTGATGCTTCACTATTAATAATCTAATGATGTCATATATAATAATATATCACTACTTTTACTGTAATACTGCATACTACACCACTCATAATACTGCAGTACTTTTACTGTAATACTGCATACTACATCACTGCAGTACTTTTACTGTAATACTGCATACTACATCACTCATAATACTGCAGTACTTTTATTGTAATACTGCATACTACATCACTCATAATACTGCAGTACTTTTGCTTAAGAGGGATTTTTCATGTAGGACTTCTACTTGTAATTTAGTATTTTGACCTTGTTGTATTGGTAATTTTACTTAAATAAAGGCTCTGAGTACTTCTTCCACCATCGGTTGAGACATTCTTCTCTAAACCACAAATGTGAACCTCATGGTGGCGCTACAAGAAAAGTCAGGGGCTCACCAAAGTCAATATAATACATCACCTGGAAACATAAATGTAAACAGTGTCAGGTTATAATGTCTGTGCTATCCAGACAGCTGTGAGTGAGACAATGGTTGTGAAGCATACTGAGAACACTGGATGGATGAGCTAACACTGTGCTTCATCTGTTTTTAGGTGTGGCTTGTCTGCACTGGTTGGCTTGACTCTTTAGCTTTTGCTTCTTTACCTCAAAGTGTTTTTAATGCATAACATACACAAGCTTGAGGTACCTAACTACATCTTTCAGTCGCTCGCCCTCTGACACGCTGACAAGCAGAATGTTGCTCTCAATCATTCGGCACACCAAATGGATGATGGTCAGCGGTACCGGAATGAGTTCTGGGAGGACATCTTCGGATGATGTAATAGTCATGATTGGACTGATGCTATTTCAGCCATCACTCTGATGTGTCTCACCTCATTAAACGGTCACATAGTTTAGTAATTAATGTTACACAACAAGTTACTTTTGCTGGAAAGAAAGTTAGAAAAGAGGTGGTGATGAGTCTTGCTAACCAGAGTTGTCATTTATAAAAGGTAGAATATTAAGCTGTCGACCAGTCTGATGTGTGTAGGCGTGTGTGTGTCAGGCGGGGAGTTCCGGTCCTCTGAAATGAGGCCAACACGAAAGTAACTTAGAACTGCCTTCTAGCAAAAGGCCACCACGGGGCGACCGTTTTGGTGTCAAAAGGATTTCCGTCTCTATACAAGTCAATGGAGAATTCACCAACTTCTCACTTGATTTCTAACCTCAGTAAACGTTTTCAAAATGTGTTTATGGTCTCAATCGCTAGTTTAAAGCCTTCTCCAATGCAGTATAATGTTCATTTGTGAAATTTTGCCCTCCCTGATTTTATATTTGTGTGTGTATCAGCCCGGTGTCGTTTTCAGCCAATTTTCACAGTGTACATCCATGCGTAACGGCACAGCGCTCTGGTACTTCACTTCTCAGAGGCTGTGGATTTATCAACATATCAATCCTGCAGGGAATTTAATGAAGCTTTTCATACAGTATGAAGCAGCTGTGGACAGCAGATACTGTAAGGATCACCCACATTCATTTACAAATCAATTGACTTGCTTGAACCAGTGTGATTTATATTCCAAACATTAACCTATTACTGAAGCATATTTACATCCAAGTGTTTACTTTGTTCCTGTTGATGAAATGACTGAGCGACAGCGGAGTGACTTTGCACTAGAAACAGATGGTTCCCTCTATCACATGTCTTTGTATTTGTGGGTTGGTGATCCTGTCAGTGTTGGAGCCTCTGTTTGAGATGCTTTGGTCAGTAAATGTGTGTTTTGAACGTTTTTTTCGGGGTTTCCCTCAATCTCAGTCTTGCACGATACCAAAATGTGTCACTGATTGATCTGACATGATTAATGTGAAGTAACCAAGCTTTGTGTTAAAATTAACCTGTAACTACTCAAAAATATTCTCACTTAACGATACTAGCTCATATAAACAGAACTGGATACATGAGCCAATTTGACATTGTGGTCATAACTTTGTAATTACGACCTTACATGATGCTATTGGGTGGGGAGGTTGCGATGGCTGGATCTCGAGGACATAGGGCAATCAACCTGTCAATCACGACGTAGCCACGTCCTAATGCATACCCTGCTTTATCGTCAAATATAAAATCAGGAAGGCCAAAATTTCACAAATGAACATCATACTGCATTGAAGAAGGCTTTAAACTAGCGATTGAGACCATAAACACATTTTGAAAACGTTTACTGAGGTTAGAAATCAAGTGAGAAGTTGGTGAATTCTCCATTGACTTGTATAGAGACGGAAGTCCTTTTGACACCAAAACGGTCGCCCCCTGGTGGCCTTTTGCTAGAATGGAGTTCTAAGTTACTTTCGCGTTGGCGTCATTTCAGAGGACCGGAACTCCCCGCCTGGTACATTGCTGCTTATTTTGTTAACCTCAATTAAAGTTTTGAAATAACCTTTCTCTAGTCTTCCTATTTTTGTATTTTTAACAAGTAACTCTGTTAAGTTGTAAGTACGTTGCTACTTTTTGCTTTTGACAGCTGGTGTTCTTGAGCTTTACTGCCTGGTCCTTGAAATTAAGCATTAGAACTAATCACTTCTGCTGTCATGTTACTACAGATGATGTTATCAGTCTTAAGAAGACAGTTACAACACACAGATCCAGCACTTAGATATCACTTAAACAAAACACATCTCTGACCGCCCCCCCCACCCCCCACCAGCTCGCTCCAAATACCCCTGAGCAAACAGCCACGTGCTTTAAAGTATGACTCCCATAGCCCATACGCCTGAACATGTCTAATTAAAATAAACATCTCACCACTTTCTCCGTTTCTTTTTCTTTCATCGTCTCACACACACAGACGTCGGAGCATAAGCACATCTCAGACTTCAAACATTTCATCCAGATTGTTGGGATTGAGTTGGGTGGTAAAGGTACAGTACACAAAAAAGCTTCACCACCTGTGTGTGTGTGTGTGTGTGTGTGTGTGTGTGTGTGTGTGTGTGTGTGTGTGTTTTCTAAAGGACTGGTTTAATCTGCTGTCTTTAGTATTTGAACCATGGTAGTTAATTCCATGAAAATGCTTTAAAGCTAATTCATGTGTATGCCTGCATAAAGACACAGCAGTGGGATACAATGATTAAAAGGTACAGTTCACAGACAGCAGAGGTGTGTGTAAAAACATAACAGATACACCCTCACACCAAAACCCCTGCTCTGCATGAGTGTTTCTATCCATCTGTTTTTATGTGCAGTTTATTTTTACACAAATAAAAACCTGAGTTGGACACGTAGAAAATTCAAAAGAACTCAAATCTGTACACTGTAGGTATGTAAGTGTCATTTGCTTATGGGTCAATCGCATTTTTTGTGTCCATGTGGTTTAGTTTAAATTTAAAGGGGTTAAAATGTGAAAATAAACATATGAATAACTGCATATTCTTTTTTGTGGTGTAACCATAAAAGCTTTGTACCAAATAATTAAACTTGCTTAAAAACAGTAAATAGTCAATAAAACACCATATCAACTAGTTTGGCATGATCTTACATTATAACTTTTTATATTAAATAAAGCTAATGGAATACAATTGTTCTAAATATTACATTTAATCTGGAGAATCATGGAGATCAGGAAACATTTACATTTTTTAAATGAAGTACTTATTTGTATAAGTCCACTTAAATACACTGTAGGTAGATAAAATATTGAATATGTATCATTATTTGACATTTTCAGGAGCATTCAGTCTTACTTTTGGTAAAAAATGGTGCAAATGTCATTTCAAATGATATAAAACCAACAAAAATACTAAATGTACATTTTAACAAACCTGATGCTGCTTTTAAAACTAGTTTTAACATATTTTTGAATAGATCATCTTGCCAACCCTTATTTGTCACTGACTCATATATGAAAAACATGATTTTATTATACAGGCATTAACAAAATACAATGTTCAAGCTGGAGCTTGCTGCTCTATTTATTGCAGTTAACACACAATAGTACACCTCTGACCTCCAAGAAATTATTTCAATAGTTGATGAAAATTAGTGTTGTTACTCTGACAGCTGCTGGTTCTGTCTCACTGCTCTAACAAAGGACATTATGAACAGTGTGAGCGGGTCGACACTGAAAATACATCGTCATGTCTGACAGGGGACATGATTTGTCATCCCAATAAAGTGCTGTGTCCATACTGGGCCACCCACACACACACACACACACTCACATTCATAGAAAGTCAGGTTGTCCTGCTGTGGAGTTACTGAGTCAAAGCAGCGCAGCGCGGCGTAGAGCACTTCTCCTAATTGAGTTTACACACCAGTGGAAGGACAGTGTCAGGACAGCTTTCACCCTGCCAGCACCCTGCAGCGGCTGGTTCGCGCTGGATCACTGGCTTACTTCAGAGAAGCCAATACTGGGATAATAATACAAGGAGGGAACCCCCCCCCCCCCCCCCCCATCCCACGGGACAACATACTGTACGGAGCAGGCAGCTGTTACAAACTGTGGGAGGGATTATTTGTTTAAGCCAGTAGTCACACTCCTGTTGGAAAATCAAGGAGCGTGAGCCGTGTGCAGCAGGTCAGAAATCAAAGCTTGAGTTTGTTCACATCAAAAAGAGAAGGAGGATATGATTTGTTCAGCTCCACTGGCTAACCACAAATACTTAAGCTGGGGGCTTTGAAACATTTTCAAGGTCAGGTCCGATAAATATACATCAGAGCATCAATATGAGGGCTGGTGATGATCCAGTCCCTCCACCAGTGGAAACTCCCATGCGGTTACCTTGATGTGTGCTCTTATAAAATGTACTGTGGTGTCATGTAATTGTGGAAAACAGGGAGGCTCAGTAGCTTATTGGAAAATGATTGATTTTAAATCAGGTTTATTTAAGGTGCATTAAGAGCCTAAACACAGCTGCTTCCCTTCCTCATGCTGTGCTGCCTCCATGTCCAACCTAAATACTGTAACACTGCTTCCAATAGCAAATCAATGGACACATATCTATCCAACCCTGATAAACAGATAGAACTGCTACTTCTTCTCATTTCTTTCATTCAGCATCATATGAGTTTATGTTAGTTGATTTTCTATGTTTCTGCTGCTCATTCACTCATTCACACTTACAATCACAGTCACATTCATGCACACACGTATCAAGAGCAATTTGGGGGTTCAGTCTCTTGCCCAAGGACACTTCAACATGTGGACAGACAGGAATGGAACCACAATCTTCTGACCTCCTGAGGTACAAAAACCCAAAGCCAACTAAAAACCAGCATCCAGTACACCCAGTTAGAAATTACATTTTACATTTTTGGAGCTATACTTTGCATGGACGTGCTATGTTTTTTTGGCCATTTCATGCCTGTAGACGTCCAATAATAGAGAGGAGAGAGTGTTGACAGGAAATGGGAGGAATGTGAGATGGGGATGGACATGAAACCATGTGATTAGAAGGTTATCAAAAGCCTGGCTCATGTGTTATTTGCATTGTCTGCTCTCATATTTCAGATCTGATTCAGCTCCAACATGGACGTATCTATTTGAAATTTGGACATTTTGAGTAAAGAACCGGAAAACGAAATGCGACTAGTTTGTTTCATGGATTGTCGATGTAGCCTCCCAAGCAGACGGAAGTTGGCTGTTAAGCAGCTTCTGGAAGCTAACCAATCAGATCAAAGAGGGCCATAAAGAGAACTAAAACCTATTTCAGACAGAGGCTGACCCGAGGGGCTGTGTTAAAGGCCAAATTAGAGTTAAATAAGGAGCTTTTTGAAACTTTTAAATCATGCAAAGATATTCCAGTAGTGCTCCAGAATATAAATATACCAGTAAATCTGTATAATATGGCCCCTTTAAGTTAGTGAACTCATTATCAGAGAACTAACCCCAATGTCACATTGATGTCATGTGGGTTAGCCTTAGAGACTACAGATTTACAACAGAAAGACAGTTACAAGCTGAACGTGTGGAGTAGGACAGATGTGGGCTTTTACCAGGATGACAAGAAGCAGTTAGTTGCATGATGGGAAATGTAGGATCCAGGGTTTTTGGAGCTTGACTCACACTAGGGGACTAAAACCAGGATTTCTTAAACACCTACTTACTGTGGGAACCTTTTTAAAAGTATTTGTTTCGCGTAAATGAACACGTTAGATTTTCTCTTTTTCCATCTACACATAAAACAGTCATTTTTTTGTCCTTTATCTATATCAGCATACAATGCAACTACTGTAAGATAATCTTATCTTATTATAGAGGCTGAAAGAGTGGGATGAGAGCCTTTGATCTCATCATGTCTAAATATACAGGGTCTATTTTGACCATGAACAACCAGTCGACCATTGTAGTATACAAGCCCTCCTGTGTCTATAGTTTTATCTTATTATTTCATTGGTTTATCTTGATTAAGATGTTGTCTACTTACAGAAATACTTGAGAGTTGTAGTGGGAGTCCTACAATCCCTCTGGCAATGTAAGAATAATGTATGAGTTGTAAGACTTGGCTTGATAAGTTAGATGAATGTAGTGAGTAGAGCGGTAACACAGTCATGCTCTCCATTCTTGAAGTAGTGTGTGTCTGCATCTGTGAGCAGTTTAGTGTCTGTTTGTGTGTGTTAAGGAAATGAAGAGTGAAAAAGTCATAATGAGTGCCGTTTATATCCATGAATGGGCTTTTGTTAACGGGCGGTGATCTTAGTGTTGTGACCTGACTCTTGCTCTCTAGATACAGCCAGGACTTCAGCCATGAAGTCCACACTGTGCAGACTGAGCTGTTAGCTGAACAAGCAGGAGGAAGAGCTGCTGCTGGTCTCAGAAATGATACTACCGATTGACTTTTACTTCAGTGGAGGAAAAACACCACCATTTTTGAGCAAGTTCAGTAAAATTAAAAAAAAGCATGAAAGAGAAGGTAGCAAAAAGACACCCAACTATTAACAATACAGCAGTGATGTTTTGCCTATTAGATTATGTCATACATGCAAAGTAACAGTTACTTAGGTCTGGCTCAAAGTGCTGAAGGGACCAACCAACAGATGGATCACATCACATCAGCATCCTCCCACCGTGCTGTTAGAAAGGTCCAAATCTATTTGCTGTGAATGCTCATCATGTTTGTTTTTACTGAATTTCATTGAAAAAGATTTCTCAAAAAGGAGCACATCAGTTTGAGCTGATTTCCATCTTGATTTAATGTTTCCTCACATCTCAAAGTTAAGTTTCTTATTGCAAGATTAAAGTAAGCCGTCGTTTTGCAATCTGCACTGCTCAGAAATATATCTGGTGACAGACACTAAAGAAAATAATGTAGACTGGTTATACATCAGTCCAAGAAAGTAACAAAAAAAGAGAACCATTACCTCTCTTTTAACACCTAAAAATCTAAACCCAATTTGAAAATACTCTCTCAAATTGATTTATCTCCTGTTGATACTCATCAGCAGGGCAAACAGCATGTCATCCAACATTGTACAGTATTCTCGGTGTTACAGGACCTTGCATAATGAGATTTTCAGTCCTGCTGGAGCTAAATAGGCTTCATCATACATAGGACAGGAACACCACATCCCCCACATTTTAAGATCTGGTCAGATGTCCCTTCGGGTTGTCCACATCTGTCGATAATTTCATTGAGTATAATAGAGTGTAAAGCATGGGTGGTTTCGCTTCAGTTTTTCATTTAGTCCTCACCCTCTCTCTCCACTTTAGATGTAACATAACACAGTTTGCCCCTTCAGATAATTAGGAGATATTTGAAGATATGAGAACGCTAGAGCCCCATAAATAGAACACAGGGGAGTGCGGGGGCTGGAGAAATGTTGGATTAATCGAGGCCAAGTTGGCCCTCACTCCCTCATTGTGATCCACTTTAAGCCCTAACCAATCCTTCCAGAACATCTTATCAGCCCGACACTGCAGGTCACAAGAACGCTGAGTGGTTTAACTGAATACAGAGCAGTCTAATGCAGCGTTATGCTCCAGAGGGACTAAAAGTCATAGTGATGAGATGAATGAAAGCAACGACTTGTTCAACCATGGGTGCTAATACTGAGGTTGTCTGTGGCGTCTTCTGCTACTCTTGATTAGCATTTCATACTTTACAGCGATGCATGCCAAGACAAGTTCCATCACTGTGTAACACACCAACAGAAACAAGACCATGGAGTATAGTGTCTAGTCATGACATGTACAGAGTTGTGATTGTAAAACCAACTTCTGTGATGAAAATTGTTTCATTAAGATTAATTACATAATGTATCAATTCCAATGTTGGGGAGTAACTAGTTACATGTAATGGTGTTATGTCATTTGATTACAAAATAAATGTAACTGTAATCCATTACAGTTACAAAATGTGACATTAATTGAAGCTTGTAAAGCGCATTTTCGGGAGCGGGAACACACCCCAATTACACCCATTCCTCTTCCCTCTCTTTCGCTCTCATATTCAAGTGTCACGTGCAGGCAGTCTCAGTCAAGCTTTCATGGTCATCCCAGAAACACATCACATCATTGCATTAACAAAACTTGAACAAGCGCTACGATTACTACTCCAAGCGCCTGACATTTGATGACTGAATATATTAGTTAAACTCTTCCACTAGAATCTGATCACATTTCATTTTGCACTTGCAGCTTTCTACTCGTCCATACTCTCCATAAATACGCGCAAAAACACCACTGCCTGCATGTCCTCCATTGTTTATGTGTTTTGAGTCGCGTATAAAACAAAGTCACGGCAGTTTCGCGGAGCCGTGCTATGACGACCCCGCCCACGTTGAGTAGGTACTTTTTTGTAATGGAAAAGGTCGTTCCTGGAACCGTATCGAGTCGAGTTGAGCCGAGTAGTGCTAGAACTGTATAGTGGAAAAGCGCCATAAAGCTTCATTGTTTACTCAGCGACAACAACAGCCTGACAACGCATGACATCACAGAGCCCTGTAGCCAGAGCCCCGCCTGGCGGGGGCCAGGTGGTATTGCGCTATTCATTCTACTCAGACTTGTCAGTATTTATACCAACTGCACGAGACATCAGTTCTGCATCATACGTTATCCATCTCCACTACTTTGTAGTAAAGAATTCATAATTAATTTAAAGTCACTTACACATTGTCTTTTTCCATTTACCAGCTGCAAGCTTCTCGTGTAGCTACTCTAACGTCACTTTGCCATTGCACACTGTTGCACGCACTTGCACATTACAAACATCGGGTTGCACGTTGCTAGTACATCTAGTCAATCGTCATTTAAGCATAATCTGCCCTTAAATGCATAGTGTTGCACGTTTCTAACACAGCATATCACAAATACCAACCGAAATCGCTCCGTATCGTCCACGTTAAAAGCACCGGATCACAAGCTACTAACACAGCTTATCACAAATACAACTAACCTGAAATTGAACTAACCAAAATCATCTGCATCATAAGCACCCCCTGCTGTTTTCCTGCTTCAACCACAGCACTTCGCTTTGACTGGATTTCGGGCACCAGGATGCCTGCAACCCCTGCCCTTTCCTCACTCCAACCACAGCCCATTGCTTAGACAGGGACATTAGGAACCGGGATGCCTGCGAACCATGTGGTTTCCTTACTCCAGCCGCAGCATTTTGCTTAGTCATAGACATTGGGTTCAGGATGCCAGCGACCCATGCCGTTTCCTCACTCCGACCAAGGTGTTTCGCTTAGACAGGGACATCAGGCACTGATACCAGCAACCCATGCCATTCCTCACTCCCACCGAGGTGTTTCGCTTAGACTGGGACATCAGGCACCAGGATTCCTTTTTTTTTTTTTTTTAAGTATATTTTTTTGGGCTTTTTTTACCTTTAATGTACAGGACAGTGGAGATAGACAGGAAACAGGAGGCAGAGAGAGGGGGAATGACACGCAGGATAAGACCGCTCGGCTCGGGATTCGAACATGGGGCGCTCTACCCGCTGAGCTATGCTCAACCCCAGGCACCAGGATTCCTGCGACCCACGCTGTTTCCTTAAATCCAACAGCAGTGCTTCGCTTCGTACGTTCAACGTCACTTCGACCATTTCATTATCAACGTCCCTTTCACACGTTCAACGTAACCTACATGTCGTCCTATCTTTTATGTTTGTTTTTTTTTTGTTTTTTTTATTTACTTCCCCTCCTCTTTGTTTTTGCTGTCTTTCTTTTTTCTGTTTTGTTACATTTGTGATTCATACTTGTGTTTAAACCTCATGCATAATTTACGTGCAGTTATTTTCTTAAGCAGATTACACAAAAAGATTGTTAGTTGTTGCATATTTACATCTGTGGTTTGAGTCCAATATTACATTACCGTGTGTCATGAATCCAAATCGCTGAGTAATGTAGTGAGGCTGTTCTTTTACCATCACCACATCTGGGCCATGTTGGCATTGTGGCAGCACTCAGTATTGCAGCTTCATGTGACCCACACTGGCCCAAAACTTTGCTTCTTTTTGTTTTTTATTACATATATAAAAACATTTTGAGGTCAAATTGAATTTGATTGTCTTAATCTCTATTTGATTGATTTCTGCAGTGTCTTCATGGATATATTTACAGTATAATTCTTTGACTTTCTCCCTTGATATTTTCAGTGTATTTGTTGCTTTTATGATAAGATTCTTATGTCTACACTGTCAGTTTGCATAATACTGCCCATATTTTTATTGAGTCTGGTAGAGATGAGGTTATTATGATGAGTTTGATACTGTACTTCTGTACACGATGAGCCAATTTCAGCTCAAAATTATGTATTCATCTTAAATGTAAATGCTGTCTTTACAAATGTTGAAAGTGAGCATTCTCTAATGTTCGGAGTCCTTGAGTAGATAGACTGATATGCACTGATTGCCAAAAAGCATTTTTCCCATGTTCAATCATTACAAAGAGAACATCTGTAAAACACTGAGTCCATTTTTCTGAGCATCACAAACACAAAACGACCCTTTGTATTGTCACAATTTGATCCATTTGATCCAATAAAATGTGGAAAGTCTAGATGAGCTGTGTGATTAAATCATTGCAGTATCCAGTTTTTCTTTATACATCCATGTCTCATGGACTCAAGAAAGAAAAAAGCAGCTATTGCCAAATGTGGTTGCCAAATGTAGTACTTTCCAAGTGGAAAACAACCTTTACAGCATGAGTTGTCCTCCTTAATGTTGTATGCCATGAAGGTACAGATACGCTTGTTACAAAAGGAAAAAATGTCTTGCATCAACATAGAGAGAATGACATTTGCAGCTAGTGGTGCATCACTGACATCGACTGCTCTTCTCTCCTGTTTCACAAATATATCCAAAACCTGTCAATCCTCTAACTAATACAATAAGCTCAATAGTTAAAGTATTTAGAGTTCAAAGTTCAGTGTGACTCTAATCTGGGGTAGGGATGCATGATTATCTTGGGACGTCATCAAATCAGCTGATAAAGGCTTTAAAATGAAATATCATAATTGGCCCTTTCCTGCTGATTTGTTTTTCTCCTCTATCGCCTGCCTGTGCTTCCCTCCACAGACTCTTTCACCACCCGGTGCTTCCTCTGCAGGCCTGGCTAAGCCATTTTTACTTTATTTGGGACTATAAATTAAAAAGTTGCATCTGAAATAACGCCAACTTCCTTGTCAAATCACATAAAATAAGAAAAACTATACAAACTATCCAACTTCCTCTCCCCTGATACCAATTCCAACATCTCAGCTCAGGAGATGTGATGCTGTTATTAGTCTTTGGAGCCTTTTATAAACAAACTAATGTACCCAAACTCTTCATAATGAAGGAACATGTCACCTAGTGCAGCAGTGTGGCTCACTGACATATTTTTAATAGTTTCTGGACAACAATGTGCCAGCAAACAAGAATAAGTTATGTCAGACTTTGGATACAAACACAATGCTCTGCACATGAAAATGTGTTGACTGTAAGAGAAGTATAGAAAATGACCAGCCTTATCCTTTAAATGTCACTCAAGCTTCCACTGAAGAGAGCCATGAAATCGAATTAATATATGATGTCATATTTCACATTCTCCACATGGTTTTCAATCATTTGTCGTCTTACTATGCCCTCTTCTTCTTCTTCTGCGCTGGTTTAATGGCACCATGCTGGAGATTTAACACCAGCAGCTGTCAGGAAGTGCATTCTCATTTTCTTTATAGCAAACCTTCAGGAAATATGGTTTAAAATGTGTGCTACACGTTACTGTCTAATGTTCAAACTGTTAAACACAAACATTAGATTAAAATGAATGTATTCACTTAGAAACAGTGAGCAATATGCAGAAGTTATGTTGAATTCAGCCAAAAGCTGCCTGCAGGGAAAACCCAATGGAAACACTGTATTGTGTGTTGTATTCTTGATTTATGCAACATACTTTATCTAAATGCAAAATGTGTTGAGATGGAGACGAAACCAAAAGAATGCAGACGAAACCAAAGGAATGCCAGTTTCATCCCCCAAGGTAAATAAATTAGGGTCTATACAACTGAAGGTCTTGTATGTTACTTGCGGGGAATAGTAGATTTTATGTATGAGGCGAGATTTGATCTTTAGTGTTTAACATTCTGTTCAGGTCAAATTTGACCCATTTTGACATTTGACAGCTGTAAAAACACCACAAATGTCTTTTATTCTGAAATGTTCCTAAAGTGGCCCAAAATGCACAAAAATAAATACATTTTAAAATGTTTTTTGCTTTTGTATAAGTGCCACTCATTTTTGTCCATTGAGGCTGTTCTGGGTTAAATTATCTCTGTATCTATTGCCATGTGTTTTAGTGAAATGAATAGTTCATAGTTTTAATAAGATAGTAGTTTTTATGATGTAGCAGTGAAGACTGATGGCTCTAATGGTTCTACAATAAACCCCACACTTCCATAAAGTTCTGCTCATTTTACCTTTACATTAAATACATTTCCATCATTATTGCTATGTTATATTTTCATGTCTTAGGTCAAATAGGACATGATATTGTGTGATAGTAGCTGAGTGGTGTAAAAGCTAAAGAATACACTCTCTCTGCTCTCTGAAACATGAATCAAGGTTTAATCACATTTACTGATCAGTCAGATTGACTATTGATGCTTTCTAAACAGATCTGTGGTTCAACATTTGGTTTAGACACTTTTTATGAGGAGATTCTTAGACCGGGTCAAAATCTGCGAGGGTATAGAATACAAACGGGGTTAAAAGTTGAAAATAACTGTGGTTTTGTTTTTTAAAGTTGTGTGGGAAAAAGTCAGTTTGGGGAAATATGTGAAAACACTAAAGAATAACAAATACAATACAATACAAATGCAACCAGGAGTTAAAACAGAGTGTTATGTATAAGTAGTCTCAGGCAGCCTACAGTAACATACAAGCATTTCCTCTTTACCATTACCATAATGACAGCTCTTCCTGTCACCCTCACAGCTGTGATGGATAGATGACTGCGTGCTATAACGACATGTGCAGTCCCATGAGGAGCGTGTTTAATGGTGTGTGACAGTCTTCACCCATCACATGTAGTAATAGACAGGTCTGATGAGGTTCAGCCTTTATGAGAGGGCTATAGAGCTTTTACTGCTCCTCACAGACAACACACAGCCTAGGATAAACACACAGAGGTCAGCAGCAGGGGGCAGAGAGAAGTTTTAAAAAAAGCTTAGACAGACAGAAGAGGAGAGAGAGTGAGGAGGAATAAACAGAAAAATGAGAGAATGAGGAAGAGGAGAGACTCTAGTCAGCTGATTGGCAGAGCCCCAGAGCAGAGGAGAAACAGAGCTGACGGCTTGAAGTGAATGGCCACACTGTCCGTGTGTATGAATGAGCTTTTCAGACTCCTCTCTTTCTACACACACACACACACACACACACACACACACACACACACACACACACACACACACACATGCACACACATATGAAACATGTATGCAGTGAGTGAGAGAGGTGAAAAGTTGGCTGGTGACAGGCTGGCTCATTGCAGTTTGTGTGGTGTGTGGAGACATACAGTGATCTTTTCACTCCTCACCTTTAGCTGAAATACCAGAGCTGACATTGAACCTGAGCTGGAGGTGGATCTGTGTGTGTGTGTGTGTGTGTGTGTGTGTGTGTGTGTGTGTGCGTGCGTGCGTGCGTGCGTGCGTGCGTGCGTGCGTGCGTGCGTGCGTGTGTGTGTGTGTGTGAACAAGAAAACAGGTCAGTGTGAGAGTAGTCGCCTCTCCAAAAGGGAACAAGTTGCAGAGCTGGAGCTCTTCCTCAGTATAAATCACAGCCTGACTGATGCATCATCAGCTATTTTTTGCTTATTACAGATATTCTGGTGCCACCGTAACCAAGTAACAAGAAATTACAGTACAAAATGTTAAAAGATTCCAGTATATGGAGTATCAATTAATGCTCATGATTTACCATACCATACTTAATTTCATAGTTTTTGTTTAGTTTATTATTTATTCATTTATGTTACTTTCTACTTTTATTAAAGATTATGCATATATATATATTGGTGTGTGTGTGTGCGCGCGCTTGTATACGTACATATATATAGAGTTATTTAAAGCTCACAAATGGGTCAAATGGCTGTGTGTAATGTGAGAGGGGTCACTTAAATTCATTTTTGGAGACAATCTTCCCTTCATTATCAGTTAGCAGTCGTGTGTGAGTATGTGTGTTCCGCACATTTTACAGCTGACTGTCTGCTGCTTAATAAGACTCATCATTTTTTTTCTGTTACCAAGCTGTTGAAGTCTCAAGTGTGCCACAGCAGCTTGTTCAGACCCAGGACAGATATATACTGTCTTTTATCTCCAGCTGCAGACATTACTCCAGGAAAAGATGTGGGGTAAGGGAACTTGAATTATTCATTAGTATTCTGATTGGCTTGGGGGTGAAGGTGGGTGCTATGCCTCCAGCCAATCAGGTAAGGCGGTCTTTAATAATGCAAATGCTACTGTATGTGAGTAGCTTCCAAAACGGCCTGGTGGAGTCTGTGGACTGCCAAGACTCACAGCTACACTGAGACTACACAACTAAACAGGATTAACTGTTATCTTAACTGATACACAGTCTAGGCTAATAATGACTTAGTGTTAAATAAAGTGCTAAATTAATTATGAGCAATCTGATGCCAATCTCTGACCAAATGCAGAGCTTCAGCACAGACCGCAGTTAACTACAAAGCTCGGTTGTAAATATAAAAAATACAGCTATTAAATCCAGGCAATATGAACATTAAACCTCCAGTATCCAGGGTGTGTAATATCAATGACTGAGGTGACTGTAATAATGGTTGGATCAATAAACACCATACAGATGTTTATTGGCAGTGTTATATCAAGCCGTGTGTTGAAATGTAATGATTATAGATTTTGATATTATGATTATAGTCTGAGGAAAAATGACGGTGGATTCATGGTTTCACGATTATAGTGCATACATTTATTTCACAACACCACAGATGGATAAAATCACATGAGTATTTTTAATTGAAGGTTTTATTATTTCTCCCTGAGTCGTTTCTTTGTTGGCTTTTGTTTTTAACAGATGTTCATTATTAATATAATAAGATTAAGATGATTTATGGATCCCCTGGGGGGAAAAATGACTAATGTAGGTAATAAACTAAAGTGTTATTATTATTGTCACAGTGTCATTATCATCCATGCCTAATTTTAAATTCATTTTTAATCATCTATTTTAATAATAATGTAATTTTGGAGCACCCCTGTAGCTGAGTGGTTACAGTGCATGCCACCAACTGTCCAATTGTTATTGGAGTATATTATTTGGGTGTGGGTTTTTCTGTTTTTGTTTTTACTAGCAAAAATGAAATAAAGAAACTGGGGCAGGTATATTAATGACTGAAAAACAATTCATTACATCCCACTATGGCATAGTGCTGGAAGTCTACAACATCCTAATGGTAAGTTAAGACTTTTAAACCAGGCTAGTGTTTACTCAGCACAGATAGGAGGAAGCAACAGGATGTAAACTGTTGCTCTGAAGCTCTTTGAGTGGATTACATACTGTTTAGGTGAGCGTTCCTTTCTAAACAGTGCAATGCTTCTTTTCCTTCTTTCTTACTGTTGGTTAATGTTGGTATTATAATATTTTAAATTTAGTATTACCTTCAGCTGAAGCATGTATAGCTGGTGATGTTGATGATATTGCATTACATTAGAGGTCAGATGAGACTTTTTCTTTCTGTCTTCTTGAACAATCTAAAATACTCCCATACTTATCATTTAAGATGTTTTTTTTTCTTTGGTGGATACAATGCTTCAATGTTGGGTCTATGTTGTCCCCAGCAAACATAAATAAGGCGAGTCACTCTCTTAAACTTTGCGTACCTGGATGTTGTAGTGTTGGCAGTTCCATTTGCAGCTTGCTGATTGTGTCTATAGATACACCTAAGTAAAGTATGTCCTCTTTTTAGAGAGTGATTACAGAAACATTCAGTGTAGCTGAGACGTTACAGTTACAAAGCTGTTAACTATTACAGAAGGACAGAAAGAAGGAAAAAGCAATCTCATCACAATGACTCTGGCCAGGCTTTCCCACCTTCCACATGTATTTTATTAAGCCTTATTTTGCTGCTCTCCAGAGCCTCCCCATTCTTACTTAAACACATTTACGCATTCCACTGGTTCAAACCTTTATCTGCAACACTGCAATTACAAGCAGCTGCTTACTAGTTACTCCTCCAGGAGGTATAAATCCACGGCGGCGGTGCAGAGAGCGGTCAGGACACATTACAGGTTAACAAGTTAATGGCAAAGGTAAAGAACAAAATGAAACTTAATAAAGCCACACATGAACCGGCTCTTGTTCCTGGCCAGGAAGGAAGGAGAAAAGAAGGGAGGAAGGAGGTGGTGAGAAGGAGTCAAATAATAATAAACCACAGAAGTCCAATTCACCAAAGACATGAAAAGATGACCACATACCAGCTGTAATGAATCCACTACTGAATAATAAACAAGCTGTGAATAAATAATGACAACGCTGATAACAGCAGGTTGGACCTACTCAACAGGCCACATGGTCAAAATTACATTATTCCTGATGGATATCTTAATCGTTTCTCGTCTGGACTCTGGTTTCCTTTGAACAGAGCTGCCTCTGAGAGTGTGGAGGACCAGGCGGCGGGATGATTGACACTGAAAGCCTGTTCCCAGCTTCATTGCTGTTGTTGGTGAGGATCTAATGGACTCAAATTTGTCAAAGTTTGCTGAAAAATCAACCAAAGCAAAGGCCCTGGCATCTGCCAGCTCTTAGAGAGGAGTGAAATATCCCTAACAACAATATTAAGAAACACATTCTGCACCCGCAAGACTCTGAAAGTTGTTCAAGGGGCCCCCCTCTTATGCAGTGCCATGAACCCGTCCCTGATGTACACCCATGATAAGAGCCATCTCAACAGGCTGGGATCACAGACAGTTTTGTTCTCATTAGCCTTTGCTAACCTGGCAGCTGTGGACTCTAACCCTGTTTAACACAGTCCTCGTCTTTCTCTCTCTCGTCTGTTTTAGAAGGGTTGGGGTCAGGTTATTCTTTCTTCCCCCGCTGTATTCACTCTGTGCTGTGAATACATGGCAAGGAGTTATCGTGCATTTGTGACAAGACAAAAAAATAACATAGATTGGAAGCAGACTAGAATTACTGACAGATCTGTGTTAAAAGTTCAAATCCTTCTTTTCTTGGAATAATCCATTTTTAAGTTAAAAGATAAGTCAATATTATAGCATTAGATAATTTATTATCACTTGGGTCTTATTTTCATAGTTCGGGCCATCAGTTCTTGTGGTTTGGATAACATAGAAGTAACTGCTGAGACTTGGGAACAGAAGAGTACCTGCACACTGCAAAATTGTTCCCAAACCTTCTTTAACGCCACATGGACATGACAACATTTGAACCACTATGGTGTTCTACATATCATGGAACACCATAATATAATAAACAGTTTAATCATATTATCTAAACCCTTTTACAGGTAAAACTGAAAGTTAGTGCAGCCAAGACATCTAATAATTATTTGTCATTGCACAGAAAAACTGGATGTGTATTATTAGGGATATTACCAGATGATCTTGAAGAGAATAACCCAACATATCTCTTAAGAGTTCTCTTCTTGATAGCAAATAAAGTAATTACAGTCTCCTGGCTGAAGCCACACCCTCCCACAATAACACAATGGAGGGAAAGAATTCAAAACGTTTACCACATGGAATATATGACTGCAGCATTACAGCTGAAAACAGATGTTTTCATAAACAAACGGACCTCCACTGCCTTATATTTCAACCTGATAGCTGCTCTGCCCTGCATTACTGTTATTCTATAACAGAGGGTGTGATAATTAATATATATGTATGAATATCATGCTCTCTTTTGAAGATACAACAGTAACAGCAGGATTTCTGAAAAAAAAAAGTTGTTGGGCGGGGTCACAGCACAAAGTAGCAGAGTGAGACATCAACGACGACAACTATCACAGAGACCCTGGGTAGCTACATTTTTTGTATACACAATTTAGTTTAGAAAACATCTTAAAATACTTTTTTTTAATTACTGATGCTTAGGCCCATTGCCAGGTCAATTCATGCCCAGCGAGGAGCCTAGCTTGAAATACACTGGTGGAAACCCTGGTAATGTGATAACTGTAGAGAAGTGTAAGGGAATACAGTTTGATATTCAGTGATTATATTGCTGATCCTAGGAACATTCAGCTAGTTTGACATTTTTGGGGTCGGCTGTCTTTAGAACTTAACAAAAACTGAGACTGTTAAATATCAATTTCGATATTGAAGACTTTGATATGTCAGAGATATGTCAGCAAATATGACCCTTACGAAAATGGAAAGAAAAGTCTACACACCATAGGAGCTCCCTTGCAGTTAGAATTGAATGAAGGCTCTGACTGGCTCTTCTTCAGATGCTGAAGAACGTCATGCTGTTATGCTTCATTAGATTCTAACTGCAAGGGAGCTCCTATGGTGTGCAGAAGACTTTTCTTTCTATTTTCGTATAGTTGTTTTTTGTGGTCCAGCACCCACCCCCAACTGGGTAGCGCATGTGCGTGTTGTTTTCTAGCAAATATGACCTTAACATAAACAAACTGAATGAATGTCGTAAATTGCAAGAATTAGTTTAATTTTTAATTTATTTACTAAGCAGGAGATTTGACAGTGTAAAAATAAGCTTGTCAGTGCTCTCTGGTGGACAAACTGTGTAACAGCATGGCTGATCCTAACAAAACAACAAACATCGTTGGCATTTTCTGTACTTTCTTGTTACTTGGCAACATATGTCAATACCAATACTTCTAAGAAAAGCTAAATATGATTTGTTATCTTCATGTTATATCCTATTAGCTAGCTAGCTAGCACTACCCTAAATAAGGGAATTTCCTGGTTTTGTCCTTGTGGTTTTACAGCAGTTGTGCATGCAGTCACCAGACCAAACAATGTTGATGATGATAGCGAATACCTCCAAACTCAGGCTTGCACCTAAACATGTGAAGGCATTGAATTGTTTGAGGCACCACTGATGAAGCCACAGGCGAGTAATAATGTAACAGCACACATAATTCATTCCATTTTTGTTTTTTTGGACAAGAAAAACATGATGCTAACATGTCTCAGCTTGAAATGTGAAAGGACCAAGCCATCAGACCCAGGATATAACTTTTGTGGCTCTAGTAGCATACTTTCTCTCTGCCCTTTTCCTCCTAGTCCCTAGCTGCTCTCTGCTGTTCTCCTCTGTCATCATCTCTACACACAATGGCAATTGCGAACTGCATTCCTCGAAGCCATACCTCATAGCTTGTTGGCATCACAGACAATGCTGTTTTCAGAGGAGGGTTAGAGGAAAAGCTTGGTGATTTCATCCGGTTGTTGTTTGTGAGAGGAAGAGGAAGCTGCAGTGCTGGTGAGGGACTCAAGGTGGGATTGTTAGTTGGGCATGCATGAATGGGTGAAGGGGGGGTGGGTGAAGCAGAGCTGGTAGTGTCGGTGGGTGGGATTGAACAGATGTCACTCCAATGAGGCTGAAGGATGACAGGAAGAGGCTGGCACCAGGAAGGCCCGGCCAACAGGAAACTAACTCTCACTTTGTCGCTTTTTGTCTTTTTCCTCTTTCCACCATCCATCATTTCTCTCTTCCTTCTGTTCTGCTCAATAATGCCAATAAAGCAGCTTAGGTAGAAAACAAAGAGTTGCAAAATATCAAAGAGGGGGTATGTTAGGTCAAATCCAGGATAAGAAAAAGCTAGAGGGAATCACTTGCGGTCAGAGGAAAACCAGCTCTAAATCTTGCAGCACGTCTAGAAAAACAGCCGGACAATAAAAGGCAATCAGGCGTTGATTCTAATCCCACATCTGCTTGTGATAATCCACGCAGCTAGTCAAGCGTGCACCCTAACACCCCTGCCTGCCCCCCCCCCTCTTCTCATCTACACCCAGTCACCCCCTCTTTTGTCCACTGTACCCAAAACATTCCTTCACTTCTTAATTTACTGCATGAAGTTAGGCTCATGCTTTCAACTGTTCATGTAGTTAACACTGTTTCCTATTGTCCACTAAAGCAGACAAGAGATGACTCTAAATCATGAAACATTGTTCATTTAATATTGATGAATTACTTTTGTGTGGTCACTTTTATCATTCTTTTGATTTATATAGGAAGCAGCATTTTATTTCCCTGTTGTTAGTTTTGTTTTATCTTTCATTGCAACAAACCTGATAAGCTCACTTTAATATAATGGGATATCACAGCTGATTATGCTTTACAGGTCCAAGTAATGAATAAACTATAAAAAGTCACAGCTGTGTATACTTTTAATGTGTAGCAGTTTTTTAACCCTGACACAATTTTCATATTCTGACTCATAATTAGTCTCTCCACCAATTCACATCCAGAAAGACATTCACAATCACTGTTTTATGGTCCAGTAGAATTTTATAGAATATGATGAATACAACATGTTTTAATGCTGGTTTTTGATTTTTGATTTTTTTTTTTAAAGTGAAGACAGGTCAAACGTGTACATCAGCTGCACAAACATTTTTTTAAAAAAGAAATAAAAAGATGCATTTTATTTCCATTTTTGTATACTGTGAGTCACATTTGGACAAATCTGGTGTTTTCACAGCTGTCAAATATAAAAAATTGGTCAAATTTGACCCTAAAGTATGTAAAGGTTAATTTGTTGCAGTTTATTTCAATGTGTTGTGTCATTGTTGTGTACCTCACCTTGGGTCTGACAGAGACACAATATCAACCCTCTGTCCTGTACATGTGGCAGAATTGACAATAAAGTCGACTTTGTCTTTGACTTTTGTCTGGTGGAAACTTTGTAATGCCATGAGTTTGGAAACACTATAGGTTTGAAACAGCGACCAAAATTATCAACATCAAAAGAATGAATCAAGCCCTCTATCATATTTCCGACAAAAAATGGCAATCATTGAGGGCCCCTATCTGCTCAAAGGCCCTTGGGCACTTGCCCTGATTGCCTGTATGGTTGATCTGTTGACATGTGTATAGACTGGTAGAGCAGGCAGAGTTACTAATATGTGGACGGTTGATTATGTGCATGTCTTCATCAATTTATGGGTAACTGTTGGAGTGAAAACGAGGGTTCCTGCATGTGCACCCACTTCTGCAATGATGGAGATTTATAAAAAATTCAGCTTTATATATCTGACGAAAAACGTATACATGTGCGCATATACAGATAGAGTTCCAGTCATGAGCCTTACGCATCTGACCCCGGCGTTCAATGTCACAATCGCTGTCCTAATAATTGGCATCAAGAACCTTTTGTTGAGACCATGATGGACACGATGACCAAATAATGATAACGTGTTGTTGCCTGTTAGTAGCTGCTATAGATTTAATGCTACTACCTAATCCATGACATTCAACGTGTCTCTTTTAACACCTTTTCACGTTCTGACGCATCAAGTTAAATCTTCCCAACAACACGCAAGTGTTACCATGGTTACAAAATGATCCTGAATAATTATGTAGATTATATATAAATCACTGAGGTGATCCTTTCCTTTGCCATTTCCCCGGAATCAGCAGATGGATTAGAAAGTAGAAAGTAGTTTTTATTTTGAATTCATACTAAAGTTGTACAGCCACTATGACAGCACAGCTTTTGTGCTGTTTCACTGGAAGCACATCAGAGTCAGCTTATCATGGAATGAAACACACCTTTTCAGGCGGTGTCTCGGTCCGGTTGTTTGGTCTCGCACGAAATTCAAAGGAAAGTATTAAAACCATCTGTGTTCTCTTCTGAGGAACAGCAAAGTCTGTGTGATGGTGTTAATGTGACAGATTCCTCTATTCTGGACTCTCTGGTTCTCCTCTCTTAAAGGACAGCACTGAGAAGGCAGTTCTGGTAAATGGTGCAAATTTGCATGTTTTTAAAGGCAGATGTGTGTGGGTTTACATCACTATGAAATACACATATTGAAAAACGGACGACAGCGCATTGATTTCCAATTACTTTTGACTAAACGTGCCTTTAATAGTAAATCAGCATCTGTGATCCTCATCCATCATTTACACCTGGGAACACTGCAGCTGTGAGCTCAGATGAAGTCAGCAGCAGGCTTTTTTTAACACCGCCATGTGAACTGTGAAACCTTTTTTTTATGGTTCTTTGCAGATTTGAGCGTGTCACTGTTTTTCCTCTTCATTCACAATTAAAAACCAGATAAAGAAGCAGATAATGCAAGAGCTCCGAAGTGGTAATAATCAGCGGGAGCGGGTACAAACTGTAGTCAGTGAGGGGACACGTTAATTAGGATATGTGCTGACACAGCCGTCAGGGAGGAATAATGCTGCATGAATATTCTCTCTGTGTTGCATCTTACTGTGTGAAGTTTTCAAAGCTGGTATTCAATAACATGTCAAATGATTCATTATGCCTTAAACTGGAAAAATCACACAAACACACACACACACACACACACACACAGACTAACGCATGCACACCTGCTTCCACACAGTACACACACGCCTTTTTTTCTCCGATGTGCACCCATCCACAGGTGTGTGATATAAGGCTTGGCAGATAGCAGAGAGTGAGAGTATAGCGAATGTGTATGTGTGTGTGTGTGTGTGTGTGTGTGTGTGACTCTAATTGGAGTGCAATGTTGAAAGCCTGGGTGGAGACACCTGTCTGTCCTCCTTCACTCCGCTGTCTTTCACGCTGCTACCTTCTATCCTTTCATATCTCTGTGATGAAGGGTCAGATATGTACAGCTCATGTGGACATGGACCATTTGAGGGAGGTGGTATGAAGATGAGCAGCATGATGAAGGTTAGGAATACAGAGAATGTAGACAAGAGAGGAGCAGCAGTTTCTTCTAATGCTTACACCTGTCACCATAACTACTTTTATTGGACGATATATTGTATCAGGAATAATTGCAATAAACGATATTTTTGTCATTTGAAGTTCATTTTATACCACTGATATAATGATAATATAATAGTATAATAACGTAAGGGGGGTGGAGGGTGGGATTGTAGAGTGGGTGCTACACTTATGGTTGGGGACAGAGTTATTTACCTTTAATTCATACACAGTGAGGAATGGAGGACACTACTTGTTTAGTCAATGTGACATGAATAGCCTCTTAGCTGCTAATGTGAAGTGTGGTGATACTGAGGTCAAAAAAATGATCAAGCTCATGTCCATGTATCATATGATAAGTCCATATATACACATGATGATGTTGATAATTACAATATTGTATAATAAGTTGATTACATAATAATTATTATAATGGGTTAATGACCTTTGTTTGTGTTGATGTGGTTTAGTCAATTTTTTCTTTTTTGTGGACCCAGCATCAAATTTCTGCTTTTAATCCATTTTGAGAGAATATATTAGAGGATTATGGCAAAAATGTCTAAGTGGTGTAACCATAAAAACATTCAACTTACTTAAAAACAGTAAATAGTCAATAAAACACCATATCAAGTAGTTTGGCATGATCTTACATTATAACTTTTTATATTAAATAAAGCTAATGGAATACAATTGTTCTAAATATTACATTTAATCTGGAGAATCATGGAGATCAGATTTGTTTTAAATGAAGTCATTATTAGTATAAGTCCACTTAAATACACTGTAGGTGGATAAAATATGTAATATGTATCATTCTTTTGTGGTTACACCATTTGACATTTTCAGGAGCATTCAGTCTTACTTTCGGTAAAAAATGGTGCAAATGTCATTTCAAATGATATAAAACCAACAAAAATACTAAATGTACATTTGAACAAACCTGATGCTGCTTTTAAAACTAGTTTGAATTGCTCTTACATTTGTTCTTACATTTTATAGATAAAACAATTAAGCAGGAAAGCAATCAGCTGATTAAGTGATAATGAAAATAAGTGTTGATTGCAGTCATAAAACACATATATGAAAAATTGTAAACAAACTGTAGCTGCTGCCTGATGTAATGGCTCTACTGTATTTCCAGTTTATTGTATTGACACTGAACTCAGCCTTCCTGAGTAAAAGCAAAACATCTTATTAACACCTGACATCAAAACATTATGAAAATCAAAATGTAGATGTATTCTAGATAAATATTTTACATTCATACACTATCACAAGCATTACATGTATGCATCTCAATAGATGATCGTCTACCTCAAATGTTAACTAGTGTGTTGCAGAGCCAGATTAGAGTGTAGGCCAATGTATTTCACTTCATAGTTAAAATATTACTTTGAAATCTTCCTCATACTGTTGATATTCTGTGGTCTTAATGACAAACTTCGGAACCACAAATCATTCATAAAGAGCTCATCAGTCACTAATAAAGTTGAGATTCATCCTTAATGAAGCTTTCAAAGAGCAGAAAGAGTTAATTTTTTTGTTTTTATGAGGAGAAAACTATATAAAAAACACTATATAATGGTCCAATGTTTCAAGACAGGAGAAACTATTTCAACAAATGATATTAAATGTGAAGAATGAATATTTCTGGCATTTTGGATGATCAGTATGTAAGGGTTAATGATTTTTTCTACTACATACTGCCAATATTTTTCAATTATTCTTTCCTCTCCTCTCTTATCTGGACAATGTCCGCCTCAATTGAGTACACCATTTAGCTGCAAACCTTTCAAACTGTCTTTTTTTTTTTTTACATGACCACACCAACAGTCTGGAGAGAGAGAGCAAATCCTTACAAACACAATACAGCAATAAGAAAGCAGTCAGTTATGTAATGTAAATCTCTGCTCACACAACTCTCTAATCCTGCTCATTCATATTTTTTAATATTCATATTGGATTAGTCACAGATTTGACTTTGGTTTTAACTAAACATGGCACATTTGAACTGTTTACAATGTGTATATTTACTATTAACAGCTCATATATCTGTAACTGCTGCTACAGAACACTGTAAAAGTTCAACTGAGCTTCTTTACGCTCTTTTTTTTTTTTGCCTTTATTGAGTGATTTAAAACTTTGGATTCGTGCCCTTCACAGCATCAATTCTTTTAGTTGGCAAATTTATGTGCAAAAATATTCATTCGGTGTTCCAACATAATAAAAATAAGTACAAATTCCATGTGGGTGTGTATGCAATTCATGAGCTGTGAACACACTGTCCAAAACCTTCAAACTGTCCAAAACCTTCAAACTGCAATCCCCTGTTCACCAGAATAGTGAGCAATCAATAGTAAACACTGCAAGTTTTGAAGCCCCCACCCCTCCCTCCACTCCCCTCTACTCCCTCTTGACCCCCCCTGACTGGATCTGGATGGAACAAATACTGCTGCTCCCCTCAAGAGTTCAGGCCCAACAGGGAACAGTAACAAAATACAAAAACCCAGACCAAAAAAATCATATCAGCGTGTTTGACTCTCTCTCTCTCTCTCTCTCTCTCTCTCTCTCTCTCTCTCTCTCTCTCTCTCTCTCTGATCTCTCACACAGACACACACACAGACACACACACAGACCTGATCCAAATAAAGATCTCTTTGCTGAGTTGATCACGGAGAACACCGGGTCCACAGCAGCCTGTTGTCAGGGATTAAGTAGCTGCTATATTTGCCAGAGAAAATCCTGTGCTCAGTATTGCTTCATATAAGGAGGTGACATTGACCCCCCCCCCCCCCCCCCCCCCCCCCACCTCCCAGCCCATACACACGTAACAGGGGCTGCGGCGGGGCCCTATACACACACAGCGCAGCAGCCCCCCTCCACACGGGCCAACAACTTGATTTGTGATGGGTCAGAGCGAATGAAGCAATGTAGCCGATAGCAGCAGCAGTGAGGGGTGGGGCGGGGATGGAGGGGGGGTTAGGAGAGAGTGTTGGAGTGTTGTCAGTGTGTGAACCCTGACAATGCTTCTCTAATTGGGTCTGTGTTCATTTGATTATTCAGTGAATGTGATGACCTGCTGCTGCTAAAAGCTCAAAATCAACACCCAGGCTCCAGTTCAGCATCAAAGAGGGTGTTCCTAATATTTGCTAGTCAGTAAATAAGGTGAATGTGGTGCATCCATCCATCCATCCATCCATCCATCCATCCAACCATTCATCCATCCATCCATCCGTTTGAAGTACCTGTGCAGTGGGAAGTGTGAGGAAGATGAGGATAGCCCTCCACAGGATGATTGACACCATCTTCATCTGGATCATTCCCCAGGTCAGGGTCTCCTTACAGCTGGGTGAGCCCCAACCTGTGTATAAGAAGGGTGCAGCTCATATGAAAATACAGTAATGAAACACATAGCTAACAGGGGATGGATTAACCCACTGATGGGCCCCTACTGGCCCCCACATCCCTTCCTGTTACAGCCACACGCTATACATTATGTTTGTATATGTTAGTAATGACTTTTATATTGTATCAGCTACTTATTAAAATGCAGCATATAAGCCTCATATATGAAACTACATAATAAAGTCTTTAAAGGACCATTCCACCAATTTTTACATAAGAAGCTCTGCTTACTCTACATGCAGAGTACAACTCAGCCTGTGTTATCAGTTATATAATGTATTTAGTAGCACACACAGCTATAGGAGGCTGAGATATTAACCCTGATGATGTCATAGTGATGTCATGAAGGGTAACCTAACATGAGCTTGGAGGCTACAACTTTGAAACACAAGTCCAGTAACAAACTGGGGTTTTTGGAGTTTGAAAGATGTTGGTGTTGACCAGACGTGGAGGGTCTAGTGAAAGATGCTAGAGCTTTATGAGTTGCATTATGGGAAATGTAGGATCTAGAGCTCGTCCTATACTGAGGACTAAAAGTGTCACTCTCTGCTGCGTCAGTTTTGACCAGTCCTTTTTAAATCTGACTCTCTCAAGTCCGCCAAGAATACAGAAACGTTATATCACTCCTGGAAACTCTTATAAGACTAGATTTTACTTTGCGGGCCTCAAGATTACATGATAATGCAGGTGTTATCATTTCTGTGTAATGAACTTCAGCAGTGCATACAGTATTAACAAACTCATATTTAATTAATGAAATCAGCACAATCTAATGACTGTACCACACAGTGAACCAGGAGCCTTTAGAGGCCCCTGGTGGTCTGGTGGTTTGGGGCTCTGGGACAGTTGCCTGCTTGGTAATCCTGCCTTAGTTATTTACAATTTGTTAGTAAAAACTATATATATATATATATTATTGTTTTCCTAATAATGTCTTTCTATTTTTTATTACATCGATACTCAAAACTTCATAATCAATTAATAATTGACGTCATGTATTAATACCAAACATTAGATGACTGCAGCTTTCCATATACCGATGAGCTTCTCTCTGTTTCATATACTGACTGTTTTTCAGGCACAGTGAGCTCTTTTTCTTTTTTTGGCATTTTTATAGATTTAGTTATCATTATTAATCATTAGTGATTATTCAACAACAGAAATAAATTATAGCTATTTGTGAAGTAAATTCTGGTCGTCAAAGTCACACAGCAGCCCACTGGGAAGCTGTGAGGAGGGGTCTGCTATGGGGGGTCTTGTTGGTATTAAAAAGGGAAATGAAGCTGCAGAATCACAGCGCAGAGACACAGAGGCGGCTCGGCGCTCATTTGGCTTCATATGTTTTTCTAAGCAGCAGTAGCATGAAGTGTGAGCACACATCACTGCAAGTTTCTAAGTTTCCTGGCGTAAAGCTTCCAGTACACTGACTCTGTTTATGGGATCATTATCATCATCATCATCATCATCATCATCTGCATGGAGATCTGACTGAGGCTCAGTGTGGACAATAAGTGACGCTGCTGCCTCCAGCCTGATGTGAGTGTGTGTTAGGAGCAGAAATAAACACCTTACCTTCTGCGCTCCTTATGCGCTCATGTGGGGATGCAACATCAGTTCCCCCCCAAAAAAAACCCAGTCCGATTGTCCTGAAAGCTCCTGTCCCTGATGTCCACACACACAGACAAACACAGAAACGTCCACAAAGTGAGAGACAGAGCGCGCCGAGCTGTCAGACACCGGTAGGTACTTTGTGGCTCCAGCTCCGAGCGGCGCACAAACCGTCTGCCAGCCTGACACACAACTTGGGACCAGAGTCAAGTTAGACACAGCTATACAACTTCCGCCCGTCACTTTCAGAGTAAAACAAATACGGACAAACTTGCTGAAATAACTTTTGTACAACTTTTATTTTGTATTATTATTATTAATAATAATACATTTATTGCATGTTGTATTATTTTTATTTTATCCTATTTATCTTTTTAACTGTTTGTATTGTTTTATTTATTTGCTTATTTAGACAGTCTACTTGCTTATTTAGACTTCTTATCTATTTATTTGTGTCCCCATATGGATTAAATGTGTGTGTGTGTGTGTGTGTGTGTGTGTGTGTGTGTGTGTGTGTGTGTGTGTGTGTGTGTGTGTGTGTGTCCTTGGTATCATGGTTCCAATGTAGCAACCTCATGTTTCCATGGAGCTAAAAAAAATGAACTATCAGTATGTATTAACAACAGTGCAGGAACACAACAGTGCTGACTGAAACTGACTGCATGATAACTAATCAGATTTGATGTTATATTTATGTGCTTTACCTTACATAATATGTGTTATAAAGCTGTAAAACTATATAATTTAAATAAGGTTTAAAATGTTTAAGTAGCCACCATAGCACAGATACTAAATGGTTAATTGAGGATAAAACATTGTCATAAATCCAACAAGCATCTACTTATATAAAAGTGATTAATCAAGGCATAATTTATTCGGTGTGATGTGATGTTTATGAGACAGTAAACATACAGCAGGAGGTTTACATTTCGTTCTATTTATGGCATATGTAGTGTTAAACTGTAATTATACAGTATGTGTGCTTTATATATGCTTTCCAGCTTTGCAGGTAGGAACTATTTAACAGACTCGCAAGGAACTGTAGATACAATTTAGGATGAGTCTAGAACATACTGTTTAATAAATGTTAATATTTAAAGTATATGACCATTTATCAGTATTGAGTAACTTTGCCACTCTGTTGAAACCTATTTCCCTGATTTAAAAAAAAAAATATTTTAATATGTAGCCCATAGATTCATGTGCATATTTAACTGAGTGAGCAACAGATGTAATGTTTATTTGTAGGCTGCACGTCTCTGTTGTTCTTTTCAAGGTGACAAGCACATGCTTTAATTCTGAAGGGTAAATTAGTCCACTTCCGGCATCGCCTTGGTTGTCTCTGGCAGCTTGATGCAGCGCTGCGTAGGCGAGCCTGATGACCAACCCCTCTGTCCCATGCAGTGTGGAGCATATGGAGGAGCAGTCATTTTCATCATACTGATGTAGTCACAGACGCGCACACACACGCACACACGCACACACACACACACACACACACACACGCACACACACACACACATTCTGCGTGATGCTCAGTTTTCATATGGCTCCCACATACAACTTCTCTGTAATAGATGATTCATGGTGTTATACTGATGCTGTATTTGCAGTGAAATATAAAGACACAGTGTGACTCGGGACTAGGTAAACCAGTAAAGTGGGCAACTGTCTCAGGGGCCTATGAAAGCCCCAAGTCAGGGCCCCCAAAAGCTTCAGTTGTACTGAAATGTGTGACATTTGATTTGGGATAATGTGCTTAATGGAACTATGGGGATATGGACAACTAAATCACAGTATTAACTGTCATTACCTGCTTAATTAATACATAGTAAACAAGGCATCATCATATTCCAACAATAATGGACTGTTTGAAGTGGGAAACCCAGGAGCTCATTTTAGCCTCATGTACCTGCATATAGGTATAATTTTGGTAACACTAAACAGCATGACCATCTTTATCATCGCCTCACCAGCAAGCTTTCTATACAAGCCCCTTTTTAAGGATATTATAGGAGTGTTCCCTGGGATGTTCTGAGATCAAATGCTGAAGCAACTGAGGTTTGAAATGATCTGGGTCAGTTTCACATCAGTAGCCTGGTTTCTGTCAGCATCCATCATTCACCTGAGTGCAATACACACACTGATTATTCCAATAGTTCAGCCAAACTGAGCTCCCTGCCATCAAGCAGGGGGGAATCAAAGGGTGTGTGTGTGTGTGTGTGTGTGTGTGTGTGTGTGTGTGTGTGTGTGTGTGTGTGTGTGTGTGTGCATGTGTAGGCTTACCTCCCACACACACACATATACACCCCTGCACACACACACCACCCCTAGGCTTTTATTATGAGGTGAAGAATAGAAGCTGGCAGCATATGAAGGGACCAGGTTTGACTTTGACTAATGAGAACATCATAAAGCTTCAGTCAGTCGGTGACCTCAGAGACCTCCACTGTGCACCGCTCAGCTCTGTGGAGACATACTGTACATCTGCAGGGCTGGATGAATGAATGAGGGCTCCTTTTCTACTCATACAGGCTGTATTTCAACTGGCTGCATTAATATAAGATCACATAGCATGGTGTGTAAGAAGCTGACGGTAATGCAGAAGCAGTCAGATATTACATATTATATATATTACAGTACAAGTAGAGATATATGCCTCAGTATTTCAAAATAAAATAGAATCAATAACATTGTAAAAAAAAAAAAAAAAAAAAAAGAGCAGTGTGCTGTGAGATGGAGGGATGGCGCCCTCTTTCTTCCAGATACGTTCAGCAACATTCAGAAAGAAAGTCAGTCACATATTCACCAATGGAAATCACCTCCTTTACAAATACGTCACACATGCACTTTTTAATTTTTATTTATTTATTTAAAATGTGTCACAATATGTACAGCCTTACATGACCTGATTTAAATATAGCGTACTGCTGTTTTATAAAAAGCAAACTTTTACTTTAAATAGTCTTGTGATGAGTGACATCAGCTACCAGCGTTTAGCCAGTCATCTCTACCAGCTGATGTCCTGCAGGAATGTGACTTTAGTCAAGTTACCTTCGAATGAACGGAAGTTGTGCGGTTCTGCTATCAAAGCAAAGTTGTGAGATTGTACAATTTTAAGAAAAAACGCCCATTAAAGTTTATTTGTATTAAAGGGTACTTGTGTTATTTATTGAGTTTCATAGAATTTATTACATTTTCCAAATAAATTCAGTAATCAGTACTAATCCCAGATCTTACAGGTGGCTGCAACTACAGCGTAATCCGCTATACTGTAGATGTTTTTCTAAATTGTGGAATAACTGCCCATATATTTTCTACCATTTGCCTACAGTCACCAGACCCTTCATTAGGTTCACCTGTGCAATTTAATTCAATCCAATACAACAGCTCTGTTATGGATTCTACATTTATGAATTTATACATTTTCAGTTTTTGTTGACATTGTCAGGAAGGTGATAATTTGACAATGTTAACAAAAACTGAAAATGTATGAACTTGAAAACATAGAATTTATAGCAGAGCTGTTGTATTGGAATGAATCAGTTTGCACAGGTGAACCTAATGAAGGGTCTGGTGACTGTATGCAAACTTAAGAAATGTATGTAGGGTTCTTGGCATCACTTTCTTCTATCATCTTTATCATTTTTAATCTCTTCCACTCTTTAAAGTGATTTTCATTTTAACTTTGTTTTTCACAAGTTATTAGCTTTTTTCCTTCATTAACTGAATTGCAGCTATTGTTGATGAATATCTCTTTCATTCACTTTCATTGTTTGACAAGTCAGATGATGTTAATTTGATTTAATAAAGAGTATGTCTTTTTGACTCAGACAGCAGCCTGCAGATAATGATTGTCTAAATGCTGTTATACTGTTTTTTTTTAGGTATTCATACTACTGCTGTCAATTAGCACACCAGGTAGCTGAAATACTCATTGATTTTCCACTTTTAGTCACCAAAAATACTGTGTAATGTCACATAAAAGAATTTGGATTTGAAAACATGGTATATCATGGCTTATATGGACAACATAAAGATCATATTTATGATGGCGTGGTATGGATATTTTTGCACAAATGTGTTAAATGGTGCAGTTTATTTTTACTTTGGTAGTTTGTATGACATCAGATAAATGCTGATGGATAGGAGGTTGTTTATGAACCGTGTGTTGTTCCACACAAAAACAAACGTCAATACTGTTTTATTTTTGAAAAATCATAACCGGAAATACACGGTGTCTTCGGCTGACTTGACGTAGAGCGCATCACCTCTCAGTGCGTCAACTCGTCAAGTGTGATTGGTTTCAGCTGTGGACAGTTAATGTGAGGAGACGTCCTCTCACTTAGAGCTGCTGGACAGATGCAGGTTGTCATGATCAGGACTGTTTCTACGACACTTGTATTTCATTTCAAATATTGCTGCTTGGGTGCGTTCGTTTACATGAACCTTACTGCGGTCCGTCCTTTTTCTATTAATAAGAATTGACTAACCCATCAGGATTATTGTGGACCCTGCACCGGTACCCGCCCGGCCCACTGCCACCATGGCCTCCGCTACCTCCACCCCAGCCGCCTCCGGCAGCCGCTCCAGCCGCTCCGCCAGCCGCCGCAGTGCAGCCGCCGGCGGCCTCCCCTCATCCAGCACCAGCCCGACCTGCCGCTCCCGCATCCAGGAGAAAGATGAGCTCCGACACCTCAACGACCGCCTCGCCAACTACATCCAGCGGGTCCAAGACTTAGAAAGCGAAAGGTCCTCCATGCTCATCCTCCTGGAGGAAAAAGAGGAGTCGACCACCCGGGAGATGGGCAACGTGAGGCGGCTGTATGAAGAGGAGCTGGCCGACGTCAGGTCATCTCTGGACGGCCTGGCTGGTGAGAGGGCCCGGCTGCAGATCGACTATGGAAATGTGTGCGAGGAGTACAGGAAACTTCAAGCCAGGTAGCAGCAAGTGTAAGACCTTACACACCAGACTCCACTCAAAAATGTTCATGTTTAACGTTGCCCTGCATGACGCTCACACCTGCATAATATAGAAATAGACATTTATGTAACAAATGACTGGTGAGCCACTGCTGTATAGAGCTGGGTGCATTCAACACTCTAGCGGCAGGTATTTGGGTATTGTTCCTACTTTTATCCCTGCTTTACATAACGTTACTCACACTGGCCTCTGTGGCGCATTTCTACCAAATGTGGGACAAATTGACTTGCATAAGTTAATTTCTTTTGAAAAATTCAATTGTATGTTTGCCGAACTGAGCACCGATGCTTAATATACTAGTAAATCACATTTGAACATGTTCAATCCTGTTGACAAGTGTGGCAGCGTTGAATGGATAGTTTCCTGGACTGGGTTTGGTGTAAACAACAAAACTATATTTGTACACATTGATACATATTTAGTTTCTGTCTTTCATTATCAATTATGTCAGGCATTTATTCTACAAAATTTGATGTTTTCATTATGATTTCATGATGACTTCATTATTTTCACTTTCATTTTCATATTTTTTTTTAATTGAAAATGTTGATTTTTCAATTCAAAAACTAACAAACCAGCAATGGAACAGTTACAGTTGATCACACAAGCCTGACCTACTGAGTACATTCCTTAAGAATGTTTTTCTAGCTTTTAAGATGGTAGGCTTATAACAGAACAAGGTTTGGTTAATCTGTGGCTCACAGGTTGTGAAAGTATGTATGACCGTTTACAAGGTTGTGTTAAAAGTGCAGATATCAGACTGAATTTTGACATGATGTGAATCGTCTTCTGTGGTGCTCATCTTTCTGTCGTCTCTCTTCAGGAACCAGAAGAAGGAGAGTGATTTGGCGAATGCGATGGCTCAGTGGAGGAAAGTTGAAGCTGCTCTGAACTCCAAGGATGCTGAATGTACTAAGCTGCTGTCAGAGAACAGGATGCTGAATGACGACTTGAGTGACCTGCAGGGCCAGCTGGAACATGTATAAACTACAGTCAGACTTACATACTAGAACATACACAGGACTATCTGGAGACATGAACATGGTCTACTAGTTATAGTTCCCCAAAGTCCTGATTTGTAGGATTTATTATTATTATTATTATTATTATTATTATTATTATTATTATTATCATCATCATTATGTTGTTGCTGGCTAGCTAATTGTTGTAGTCCCACCTGGTTACATCAATTTGTTAAGCTAATTTGCAGAGATAACAATAAGCTAAGATTAAACTTTTATTGATCTCACAGTGGGAAAATGTACCGCTACAGCAGCTCAAAAAGATAGTGATTTAAAAAAAAAACATATGTATACAACAACAATAAAATTCAAAACTAAAAAAAGGACTTTAAAGTGCAGGAGTGCACATCAGAAAGCCTCTTGTAATAAGTACACTTCTTCTCTTTGATTGTGAGATGTTGGATTGTTCAGTACAGACCTGAGTCAGCATGTGGTTAGCCTAACTTAGCATACAGATGGGAAGCAGAGGGAAACATCTATTTTGTTTGTGTCCAAAGCTCAAATACATCTATACCACAGACCATTAATACATTTAGCATTGTATTATGTGCTGATCCATCACATAATAGAAGTGGGTTGAAGTGACTGTGCACACTGTCCCAGCCAGTACTTCACACATAGTCATAAGATTGATATCCGTCTTCTCATCTCACTCCTGGGGGAGAAAAAGCAGTAAAAGTATAAAGAGTTGGTAGTGAAATGGTTGAACGGTAAAAATTTTCAACCATTTTAGTGGTTGGTTTAAACTGATGTAAGTTGACTTGATTGTTGTGAATTAAGTGAAAGCGTATTTTAAAAGTAACACTGATAATGGCTGTTAGATTACTGTAGAGTGGTGGAATGAAGTGACTGCAGTTATTGGCCAAATAAAGAGATGGAGGTTTCTGTTTTCTTTTTTCCTCACAATGTGGGACAACATCACCATCAGCCATGTTACTTTAACTGCTAAAGTTTGATTTCTGCAGTTTGCTAGGTGAAATACACTAGAAGGCTAATGTTTTCTTATTGTATTGGGTATTTCTGCATGTTTTAACAGACTGTGTGTGTGTGTTACCAGGCAGAGGGCACACTGGCAGATGCCAAGAACCAGCTGAGCTCTGAGATCCTGAGGAGGGTGGACATGGAGAACCAGGTGCAAACTCTAAAAGAACAGCTTGAGCTCAACAAGAACATCAGTCAGCAGGTAACACACACACACACACACACATCTAAACCAAACGTTTTCTAAGCTGTTGTCTCACACTGACCCTTGCACAACTCACAGGCGTTCATTTCTTGTGTAGGAAATCATGGAGATCCGCAGCCGACATGAGAGCCGTTTAGTGGAGTTGGACTCTGGACGACGTAGAGAGTTTGAGAGTAAACTGACCGATTCAATGCAGCAGCTCCGCCAAGACCATGAGACTCAGCTGCAGCAGTATAAGGAAGAGATTGACAAGACCTTCAGCTCAAAGGTACAAACACTAATTATGTGAATAATGCCTTTTTAAAAAGTCTCCAGGTTTAGTTCACTTTTTTTCTCATTATGAAGTTTATGAAGTATAAAACGTTCTTTTCTTTCTATTCTTTCCGCACTGTAGCTACAGAACGCCCAGCAGGCCGCATCGGAGAAAAACAATGTCATGTCGGCCACCAAAGATGAACTGGAGACCACCAGGCTCAGAGTGGAGTCCCTCAGCTCACAGCTCCAGCAGCACCAGAAAGAAGTAAGTTGAGTCCACAACAGCTCATGAAGAGATGTTTTGTTAAAACATGATCAGCTGTGCAGACAATATAACTCAATATAACTGCTTCCAGACCTCACCGTCCACATCACAGATAAGTTCAGCAGTTTCAAATATGTCTGCTGTTATTGACCGATGACAAGCAAAGACATCAATGACACAGCTGTAGTGGTTGGTGTTGCCTGGCAGAAATAACTTGTAAATCAATATTCTGTTCATTTGGAGCAAAACAAAATGTGTCCCCACCCCCCTCCCTCTAGCACAATGGCTAAAGAGCATGAAGAGATTTTAGAGCAATGTCAGCTGATGTCGCTAACCGTCTTTTTTAAAGTCAGTGTAAAGTAAGAATAAATATGTGTTCTGAGTTTGACATACCACAGAAAAGTGTGTTGTTAACCACCCTGCCAAATTTGAATGATTAAAAAAAATCACCAAATATATGAAATTAGGCTTCAAAGTTGTGTAAAACTCAGCCTTTTTCTCTGCTTCCTAATGCTGTGGGCGTGCCCGCCGAGTTTGCTGAAACCCCGCCCCCTACCAAGTGTCACCTGTCAAAGTTACCACCTCTACCAGAAACATGGATGCTACGTCTGACAGCTTTCAGTAGGGCTGTGGTCAAAAAATTGATCCGCGATCCGATATCGATTCACGCTGAAAAAGCACGATATCGATCCAAAAATGTCTGGATCGATCTTTTCCAGGTGACTAAAGGCACTATTTTCTTTGACGCGCAAGGCGCACTATAAAAAGCGAGTGCCGGCTAAACGAAACCGAAACTTAAGATAGCGAGATGGCTGAAGCGGCATCACTAAAATCACCTTCTGGAAAGAAGGCTGATGTTTGGCAACACTAGCCTGTCTATGCATACTGTATCTTTACCTATTAAATACATTAAAAGCGGAGAAAACGGTTCCCTTTCCCTCCGTCCAAAATGCTGCCATTACGATCAGCTGATAGTCAGCTGACATGACCGACTGGCCTCTCTCTCTCTCTCTCTCTCTTTCTCTCTCTCTCTCTCACGGCACCACTAAAATCACCTTCTGGAATGAAGGCTGATGTTTGGCAACACTAGCCTGTCTATGCATACTGTATCTTTACCTATTAGATACATGAAACGGAGAAAACGGTTCCCTTTCCCTCCGTCCAAAATGCTGCCATTACGATCAGCTGATAGTCAGCTGATCGTAATGGCAGCATTTTGGCATTTTGGCGTTTTATTTATATTCAATCAAGCCATCTGTTACATGAACAACCTGTAAATGGCATTTCACAAGTATCTGGTTGTCAAAAACTGGGTACAGGGGGTTCTTGTAGTTTTCCAATATAGAGGGCCACTTAATTTTAATTTATTTATATTTTATTTGGTCATTGTTGTTTAGTTCTGGTCATTGTTTTAATGCCATGGATATGTTACTGAAATTTCAAATAATACTTCTTGACTCTTCTCTCTCTGTGTCCCTCTTACACGTACACAATCACAAACACATGGAGCACATGGGACAGTATTTATTTGCATTATGTCTGTAAATAGATCGATATCGGATCGAATCGGATCGTGACCTTATGAATCGGAATCGGATCGATCCAGGAAATTCGGATCGATTCCCAGCCCTAGCTTTCAGCTGCTAGCTCGGTGGCTAGCTCGGGGGCTAACTCAGCTAACTGGCTAACTGTAGACTGTAGTAGTGTGCGCTGAATGTATTTATACCTCTACAGCAGCAAGGTTTATGCTAATCACTGCCACGTTATGTAATGCGGTGGTGCTTTTCAGACCCGCCCACTAAATCCTGAACACAGAAATCTTGAAACACAGTTTGTGAAGCCTAGCTCCACAATTCAAATCTAAATGGTTGAAATGCTTTTTACACCTTTTTTAGAAATACATTTATGACCTATTTAATGTGTTTAGAAGAAAATGTCTGAATTCACTTTACACGGTCTTTAAACCTCTTTTATAACTTCTAACAAGGACTTGGTGATGCCAAAACACAGTTTTCCACATCAGTGTGTTTATTCAGGTCTTCTATGTGTAAAGAACAGTACAAAGCTTTATGTGTCTGATAGATTGCCTCAAGTGATGTCATCTGAGTCGGCGCCAGTTCGGGCTGAAGTGTAATAGTTTGAAAATGAATTTAAAAAATGTGAGGGTGGAGTTAGAAGTAGTTGAGGTTAGCAGGCTTGCTCCAGGCTACATATTAGCTGCTAGTAGCATCACACACCAGAATTTCAGAGGGAACTGTCATTGGGTTAGTTGCATTGTGGGAAGTGTAGGCACCAGGTTTGGATAAGGGAGAATATTGTATGCCATATAAAATAACACCTAGTTTTTCTACATTGATCTGGATTATTTTTTCCATCAAGTCTACAGTGAGTCCAGTGTTGAATGCTGAGGAGTTAGAAGGCTCATGGAGCATTTCACTAGCAGTATGTTTACATGCACATCATGATAGCATGACTCCAATAAGAGGTCTACATGGGTTGCTTGTAGGACCACACCTTGACACTTCCTTTTTCCATGCTATCTTGGTTATGATGCTGCATGGTACAGTTTAACACTGTAGTCTGTGTGTGACTAGTTTAATAAAAGTGGTCTTAGGTGTTTTTAAAGACATCTATACAAATATTCCCAGAGAGAGACAGACAAGGCAGCTGGTTTTTATCCCATGTTCATAAAACACAAAATGCTAAGATGGAGAGTTGAGTTTTTTTCTCCTTGTTTTTAACATGGACTATCGAGTAGTTGGATGAAAAATCTTTTTTTTTTTTCTTTTTTTTTTGTTCTATTAAATGTCAAAATGATTACAAAAGTCAATCACTGTTACTTAAAACCCAAGATGCAGCCTCAAATGTCTTATTTTGTCCTGACCAACAGACCACAACCCAAAAAATATTCAGTTTATTGTCATAGCGGATAACAGATCGTTATAAGGAAACCAATGTTTTTATATATAAAATCCTAAACTGAAAAAAAAAAAAGTTTCAGCTGGCTCCTGTGTTCTAAGTCAGTAACACTGCAGAACCTGTACCCATGGACCATGAGGCTGATACATCTTCAGTTCTAAGTACAATATTCAGTCTATCAAATGCAGTATTCTACGTTTTTAACCCTATTTTCATTTTGTTTGACTACTCAGCACTTGTTTGAGATGCACCTTATGTCTTTGTATATTCTTGTACAATGACATTAATCAATGAATCACTCTGTAGAATCAGTGCTGTCATTCAGATGTTTGGGAGATTTGTTGAAGATTTTGTCAAAAATGGATCCCTGAAGAGTTTAGCAAGTTTCACAATGAGTTTGAAGCCTCAGTCAAGTCTTTAGATGAGCTCTATCTCTGTTGTTGTCACTGTTTTATTCAACGTCTTAATAATCTAGACGTACTTAACCACCTGTGCTTATTATTTCAACCAAAGTGTGGTCACCTGCGTCAGTTTCTTACTGTGCTCACTTTATCTTGAAGTGTCTTTTTATTGGAAGTGTTTGTGTAGTTCGATGTTCAGCTGTTCAGTAGCACAGTGTCTGTGTAATGATATGCTCTGTCAGAAAGCAGTGTTGGAGAGCCGCTTCCAGGACCTGGAGAGGACTCTGGACCAGGAGCGGGAGATGTGGCATCAGAGACTCAGTCAGAAGGAGCAGGAGCTGCTCAGCATGAGGACCCAGATGTACAGCCAGCTGGAAGACTACGAGAACCTGCTAGACGTCAAGATAGCGCTGGACATGGAGATCAACGCCTACAGGAAGATGCTGGAGGTGGAGGAACACAGGTACCCCATCCACCTTCATCATTCAGTCATTATCGTCCGTCCCCGTCTGTCAGAAACATTGTTTCAACTTTGATTTTTCTGGTAGACTGCAGCTGTCACCCAGCCCCTCCCAGCACGCCACCGTACAGCGAACCACCGTACAGCGGACACACGAACACAGCCGCAGCAAGCTCCGAGGCAAGAAGAGGAAATACGAAGGAGCCTCCGGAAGCTCGCCTGCTTATAAGATGTCGAGCCGCTCAGCAGAGCACGGAGCTGTGAGCGTGGCGGAGGTGGACGTGGACGGAAGATACGTTAGACTGAGGAACACCTCTGAGACGGTAATGGCTTTTTATAAAGAACTCGTTTTAAATGTCCCAGTTTCTTTCCATGACATGGTTGTCATTGGCAAAGACACAGATCAGTGACTTTAATGTGCCACAGTTCCCATTTGTCCAGAAAGAACTCTCCAGCTGTGGAAAATGATCTTTGATTGGTTTGATTTGGTTGATGTTACACACAAACACAATAGCTCCAACAGAAGTAGACCGTGTCAGCCCCAGGTCTTCTCCTAAACTACTGAAACCATATCAGACCTTATTCAAACTGCCAGGACAAATCTGTTTTTAACAAAATAAGAGTGTGGACAGTCTGTCTCAAAGATATGATTTGCCTGCAGTCAGAAGAAATCCTCAGAATGAACAGAGCCAAACTAACAGCAACACCAACCCAATTTAGAAGTCAAGTAGTAGTCACCTTTGTTTATACTCAAGATCGAGTTGACATTGAGTCATATTCAAAGACAGGAAAGGAAAACAATAGCAAAAAAATTAAATAAGTAAACAAAATAAAATGCAATTAGTAGATGTTGGGATGTTTTTTAATATCATATAATATACTATAATAATATAATATTTACTATAAAAGTGTGTTTATTTTAATGAGAGGCAAGAGTCAAGTGTGTTTTAAGCTAAAAGCATTTTTTTCAGAGTGGAGCAAAGTGGAGCCCGACCGATATATTGGTTGGCTGATATTGATCAATCACGAATAAATTGGTGTCAGTGAAGACGTTGTCCAATATGTGCTTTTTTTTTTTTTTGTTATTGTTTAAAGTTTATATAGGCAGCATTTTATGTATGTTTGACCGTTGTTCTTAATTCAAGTTTAATATAGTTAAGAAAAGCAGAGCTGGTTCCAGACCTGTTCATTAGCATAGCATCTAACAAGAAGAGCAAACATAGTATTATTACTGCTTTCTCTCATGTGTGCACTTCCAGGAGCAGCCTCTAGGTGGCTGGGTGGTCCGGAGGACATTTTCAGATACTGGGGACATCTCCTTCCACATCCCGTCCTCCTGTGTGCTGGCTGGTGGGCAAACACTCACTGTGAGTATTCCTGTTACTAATGTTTAACTGTATAAGTTTTTTTTTTTTTTATGACTGTTTTACTCTACAGAGAGGGATTATGAAAACTACTCAGCTGCCTGTCTGAATTGAAGTAAGTGTGTGTGTGTGTGTGTTCACAGATCTGGGCTGCAGGTGCAGAGACAGATGCTGACTCAGAGGACCTGGTTCTAGAGGGCCACAGGAGCTGGGGCCCAATCACTGATGTGAGGGTTATCCTGCTGAATCCCAACCATGAGGTCAGTGAAGCACACTACATCTCCCTGTACAGAAATCACCTGTGCACACTATACTCAATTTAAATTAAAAAAAAAAAAGCGACTACATTGTAAACTGTTGATACACAAAAAGCCAAAAATGGTGTCATGATCATTTTTTTTTTTAAAAAGCACGAAATAGTCAAACCTACTGCAAATCTGTCGTCTCATGGTGATTATCACGATGTATCTCAGCGGAGTCATGTGACACCTTCTCAGGAGATGGCTGAGCGCAGGGTGTGTGTGCAGACCAGAGGCAACGAGGAAACCGAACTGGAGTTTGATGAAGAGTTTGTGGCAGGCAGTGACATCCAGCACTTTAGGAGACAGGTAAAAAAAAAAAAAAAACCCAGATGCAGTAAGAAGTGAGGAGTTGTTACAGATGAACAAACAGTGCAGTGTATGAAACATGACGTCACTGACTCTGTGTTTCCTCTGCCTCTGCTGAAGCCAAAGAGGAAGAAGAAGAAGTGTTGTTCTGTGTCTTGAGCACACAGCAGACTGTGCAGTAGGTGAGGAGGGTGATGCTGCCCCCCCCAATCCCCCCTGTAAACATATGCACTCCACCCCCCCACCCCCACTTGTCTGCTCTGTGTACTAGTCCCTATGTGATGCATGGCTTTGTTTTATACAGCTGCTGCCTCTGTGCCTTATTCACCAACATATCAGTAACCCTACTCCAACCAGGGAGCTCATCATTTCCACAAGTTTTTTACATCTATCACTCATGGAACTGAAACCCTTCTGTTGGATCAAATGTACCAATCTATGCTGACTCAGACATACAAAGTGACCTTGTTCATTTTATTTGGTGTTAGTCAGTGTGGACTGAATGTCTCAGTGGTGATGAGGATTCCCAGTAAAATTGAGATATACACCGATCAGCCATAACGTTAAAACCACCTGTCTAATATTGCATAGCTCCCCCTGGTGCCACCAAAACACCTCTGATCCGTTGACTCCAAAATACTTCCTTTTAGGGTCCTCTGGTATCTGGCACCAAGACATTAGCAGCACATCCTTTTTAAGTCCTGTAAGGTGTGAGGTGGGGTCTCCCATTGTTTGGACTTGTTTTTACAGCACATCCCACAGATGTTCAATTGGATTGAGATCTGTAGAATTTGGAGGCCAAGACAACAACTTGAACTTTGTCATGTTCGTCAAATCATTCCTGAACCCTTTTCACAGTGTAGCAGGGTTCATGATCCTGCTGAAAGAGGCCATCAGGGAATACTGTTGCCATGGAGGGGCGTACTGGTGCGCTACATTGTTTAGGTAGGTTCTTCCATTGCTCCATGGTTCAGTTCTGACGCTCAAGTGCCCATTGTAGGCGCTTTCAGCAGTGGACGGGGCCCCATGCTGACTCGGCATGGACACTGACTGCTTTGCAGCTACACAGCAAACCGCTCTGTTCTGACAGCTGTCTGTCATAGCCAGCATCAACTCTTTCAGCAATTTCTGCTACAGTAGCTCTTCTGTGGGATCGGACCAGACGGTCTAGTCTTTACACATGTGCATCAGTAAGCCTTTGGGCATCCATGACCCTGGCACAGTTTCACCAGTTGTCCTTCCTTGGACTACTTTTGGTAGGTACTGACCACTGCATACTGGGAAGACCCCACATGACCTGCTGTTTTGGAGATGCTCTGATCCAGTCATCTGATAGTCACTCGTCCTTTGTCAGTCACTCAGATCTTTATGCTTGTCCTTTTTCCTGCTTCCAACACATCAACTGACTGTTCACTTACTGTCTGATATATTCCATCTGTTGACAGCTGCCATTTTTAATGAGATAACCAGTTGTATTCACTCTGCCTGTCTGTGATTTTAATGTTTTGGCTGACAAATATAAAAACCAAATTTAAAAAACCCAATCGTGTTTACTCACCACGAGCCTCCACAACAGATTCACTGCTTGTCACAGATTCTCACGTTGAGAACTACTGAAGGAATGAACACTAATCTTCCATAAGATATTCCCTCATTTATTGTTTTGATGAAGATGGTGGTGGTGGTGTTCGTTACTAGGCTCCAAAATCTCCTTTAGGTGTCCAGTTGGGTTTGGTGGTTTTTAAAACAGAAAGGTCTTGACTGGAGAATGTGTTTACCTCTCACACCACTTTTACTCTTTTTGCCATCAGTCCCTTTACTTTTAACTTAAGCTTGTTACGGTCATATAGAAGTTGTCTGGTCTGTGTGCATTTGCTTAAGCTTCACATGTGCTTTCAAATTCATTTGTGCACACAAGTTACTCATTCATGCTATTAATTTTCTTAATCCTTGCACAGATTTGTAGAACATGCTAGAGCAGGACAAATGACTTGTTTTGTCACTCTTGGTGTGTAGGGTCAGGGCCTTTTTTTAAATAAATGGATGCAAAAATTACCATTGTAACTGTACATTTGACAGTGATGACTCAAAGGATGATTACTTTTTTATTATAAGGAGTAATGTGAGTGATTTCAGATACAGTGGGAGATACATATCAGAACATAGGCAGTCTCATCACAATGAGCTGATAATTTAATGCAGTTTGGTTTAGATTTTGAATGAAGTGTGGATATGATTTCAGATTAAACATATAAACATGCTAACAATGAATGCAGATTTCTTAGTTTGAGTCCATATGAATCACCTTACCCTTCTTCATGGAGCTAGGATACATGAGATATATTTTGATGTTTCTTTTAATAGGGGAAAGTACAATTTGAGTCACTTTGTAACCCCATCACTAGACGTGTCTGCAGAAACATGCACATCTGGAGTTGTGGACATTCCACATGATTCCAGCTGTTTGTCCACCAGTAACCTGCTCAGCATCATTACATGTTTTCCTCTAACTGCATGTTCCATGCTAACCAGGCAGCTGCTGTTACCAGGAAACAGTCCATGATGTAAAGCTGAGCTTTTTTTTCCATCAGGATCTATCTAAGGAGGCCAGCTGCGCTGTCATGTGACTGCTCGTTCATCTCACTCTGTCCTTCACGTCCGCCTGAGGAGAAGGGGACCGTCTCCAGCCCCTCCCCTCCTACAAGCTGTCCGGTTCCAGCGTTGTCCTGTACGACCCACCTCAACTCTGACGACCCACAGTAGGACACGGACATGTTAGTTTGACGCCTTAAAGCAACACTATCACCCTCAGTACGCCTCATGTTTCATCGCTCTAAGTGCACAAGAGAAGATAGGAGCTCTGCCTTGATTTGACTTAACTTAAATATATGTGTGTGTGTGTGTGTGTGTGTGAGAAATAAAACTATTGGCATAATAAAGTTTTCTAAACTAACATTTGTCAGACACGTGGTTCTTAAGGATGAAGGATTTTATTGCAACAAATGAAGTTACAATTGAATTTGTGGAGACAAGCTGTGGGCTTGAAGTCGCTCCTCAAAATGAGTCCAAGCAGCACGTAGAGTTCCTCATCAATCATGTTCAGTTCATAGCAAGAGGAAGCTGGACGGGGTTTACAGCAGCATGAATTAAAGGGTCGGTTCACCCAAATTCAAAAACACACCAGCAGCAACAATACTGTACATTTCCACACATCGTCCTGGTTACTCAGGATAGTTCAGACTACAACAGGTGCATTTCCATCCATCTGCTTTTATGTGTCAGAAGTTAAAAAAACAAAAACAAAAATCACAACCCATTAGATGGAAACTGACTTCTTTACCACTCCTCAGGTGTGGAACAAATCCATGTCAGGCAGGTGAAAATGAACAACAAACACAACTCACTTCAATTGCAAAATGTGTCTATTTCACTCACTGATTGGAGGGCTGCTCATTAATGGGTGGAAATGATTTGAGTCAAGTGGTTGGGTCATAACAGTAGTTGGCTCCAGTTTGTGCTTTTGATGATGAACCCAGAGTCATATGATACATAACCTTCAAAGACTCCTTTTAACCTTATGGATGTAAACATATTCCACCTATAAAAAAATATATATATAACAGACTTTTAAGTCCAAGTTGCAGCTCTGTTTTCTATCGAGGACACCAGCAGCTACCATCTGTCGTTGGTTTATAACTTGAGAACAAGGTTAGTACTCTCTTCTATTGTGCAGATGTGTTTTCATCCAGATGGTTAAGAGTCTTTTGGAGGAATTGGGATATAACTTTGAAACAGGAAGGGTTTTAACAGAGGCACAAACTGAAGGTTACCATAAAACCACCATATCTCCACTTCAGTTTCATTTTTGTCACTTAACCCCTCTCTTCCCTCATTTTCTGTATGCTTCAACTACCAACTAATCATTTTTCTTCATCAGTTTTCTGTCATTTAGCTTCTGGTCATCACCAGCAGCACTCAGGTCAGTGAGAGAGGAACACATGATGCACCATCTTGGATTTTTACATGATTTGTCCCAAATCCAGACTGCACATTAACTCCAAGCTTGTGTGTATGGAGAATGAAGTGTAGTCCTAAACAGTCAGTGTGCTGTTGGATGTTATCCCCCCACAATGCAAATGAGATAACAAGCTCAGAAACATAAAGTAACTATAAAAAATAAATGTCTCTGTGGCAAACATCCTTCCACATTAGTATAAAACTTTAACATTAATATCTTGAATACAATATATTTACAGCTATTACAGTTCATGTGTAGAATAGAATCTGTACACTACACAGCTATTATTTGTATCGACTGCAATGGGAGAGATTTCTTTTTTCTTGGTCTCCATCCAGTGACTGTGTTTTGTCAGGAGCCACTCAGTGACTGTCAGTGTCTCTGCTTTGATTGAAAATGTCATACCCTCTTTATCATCATAGCAGCTGATACAAAACACACATGGGTAACACCGCAATAGACATGGGTCAAGAGACAAATTAATTTACAAGTGTTCCATTCATTATGTGATGATGTAATGTCATCTTGAATAAAGTCATGTAAAGGTAACTGATTGCCAGACCTTTAGAAACTGGTATGAATGGAAACAGTTTTCATAGAGATTAGTTCATCAGGTAGTAGTAGTAGAAAACTGCTAACAATATCCATAGCAACAGAGTCTCTGAGTCTCTCTCCTCCTATGATTTTTTTTATTTTTTATTAGCAGTTTTTGGGGACCATCAACAAACATGGGTAGAGACAGAGATCTCCAAATCTGGACGAATAAACCCCCTAATTATCTGCATGGACTTTGTGAGTAAAAGACTGACTTCAGTTCTCATTTTTACAAGTCCAGGTCAATATACAACTGTTACTGTAACTGTTAGAGCTAACAACAGATTGTCATCAGTTGGTGATCGTGAGCTGATTCCAAGCAGAGGAAAGCTACCTGGATCTTCAGACTCCAGTACAGCACCATTGTCTTCTGCAGGTAATGATGATAGTGATTGTCACTGTGGGCTGAAGCCTTGAACATGTACAATGAAGTCAAAATGATTCTTCTGATCTGGAGACTGTAAGACTATCTAAGGAGCAGATATCTGACTTCTGACATCTTAGTCTCAGTTCATCCATACACTCACCAAGTGAGGTTAGTAGAAAAAAAAAAGTCGGAGTAGTTTGGTCATGAAGCACTCTAAACCTGACATGAAGTCTGCTGCTGTCAGGTTTAGGAAGTGTCTTTAGCTTTGTTTCTTCTCTCCTCTTATAATTGAGGTAGGTTTAGTAAAGCAGGGTGAAGTCTACACCATAGTTTCTTTGTTGGTGGCTTTGCAGAGGACGTTTATGGACAGGCTCTGTTGGTTGGGTGTGGTGTGACCGGGTAACGGAACCTGCAGTCGCACTTTCTGGTCCGTCTTCTTCCACGTCTTGAATAGGTGCATGTGGTAGCGCACAGACACCTGGGAAACAAATGACCAATATATATGAGTACAGCTGGGGAATGTCACAGGTAACGCTCTACTTTAAGCATGTATAACAACAACAATATAGTAGTATAGTATGGGTTAACAAGTATAACTTCTCATATCATATTCTAACAGTATTTTCCTGTCTGGCATATCTGTTTATACTGCAGCCTCCATACTTTATAAACACTTATTTGTTAACAGCTACATCATAATTTGTCTTACCAAACCATTTATTAAATGTTTATACTGCTTGTAAAGACCAGTGTTGTAATCTTAATCTTTATTTTGCTTTCAGCTACCCAAAATATAAAATAAATTTGAATCAAACTGAATATAAAATTAGATTTTAAATAACAACAAACAGCTACAAAATAATGCATAAATGTGAATAAGAGATTTTATCAGAGCAGCTGTGTAGTAAAGTTAAAGTACAGTAAAGTTAATGTACAAGCTAGGAAAGGCAATATAGATATTGATACTCTGCATCATAACATATCAACAGGATTAACTAGCAAGAATTGACTTGACAAATACACAGAGTGTGATAGTATATCTAACCACACTTAAATTTATGTTTGGATTTCAGGATTTACAGTTATGTTATTTTCTGTGTCTGAAAGATTTAAAGTTTCCCTCCACTCAAAATGTGTTATTCTACAGAAAAATATATGAACAGAAAATAAAGTTTGCTAATTCACCTTAAATCTCATTTTAACACATGTATCTATGAGCATGATTTGTGCTAGTTTGCTAGTTTGGAGTCAATTGTGGAGTCCAAGTCTCCAGTGCACAAACACTAACGTTTACAGTGACATAGGAGACGCCACAGAGTAGCAATTCAACTTTTTAATGACAAAAAAATGATATATTCTTTCTGGATTTTTCAGTTAGGGAGAAGGAACTGTTGTCATTTTGAGAATGAGGTAAGAATTAGAATTAAGCATGTAATTTAAATTTTGAGCTCATCATGAAATGAATCAAGCAAAGTATTTTTCCACATCTGGAGGGGATCACTTGACATCATCTTTGTAGTTCCTCTCAACTCTACCCCCCTCCAGACACAGTTTGAGATGAAAAATGGCCTCTTGAAATAATAATTTGTCTAATATTTTACAAAACAGTTAAATGACCTACCTATACATTTTTAAAATTACATCTTGCTACCTCTTTGTCATTGAAAGATTCAGAATCTATGAAGAAATACATATTTAAACATGGAGAAACTTACACCAGTGTCATGTTCCCATATCACACTGGTGTAAGTACCAGACTAGTTGTGATGTCGCAAAATCATCTCACATGTAGAAATAGAGAAACTTTCCTTCAGTAGACGAATGTGAAAACAGCCTTTGGGTGTCAAACTGGACATGCATCATTCTGCAAAGTCAAGCTCAAACGTTACTGAAGGAAAACACATTTTTGAGTGGAGGACTTAATGTTTAGGTAGGGTAATATAAGCATTTTAAAATATGTTCCCTGAATGTACCATGGTCCAGAAGACGTATATGGTGAAGAGGGCCAGTGTAAGGATCAGGAGCCCCAGGGCCTCCATGCCGTTGGTGTAGTAGAGGTCCATGGCTCCCTGAACACACAGCCATCCTGACAGACTGGCCAGAGGTGTGATGAAGAAGAAACACACTGCATCACCACATAGTGTCCTCCTCTGCTGCTGCATGGAGGGAGAACACAGCCACTGCAGAGAGGAGGAGGAGAAAGAGATTGAAGGCCAGGTAACAGAAGAGTTCAAAGTTCTGCTTGCCAGTATGTGATTTGGCCAGTAGGTGGTGCTACGTTGTTGGCTCCTGTGAACTGTTGCATGCAGTGTGCAGTAGCAGCAGTGGTACTAGTAGTAGTGTAGATGTGTAAATGGCATCAATGGTATTAATCTGAAATTGAATATGACTATATGGACAATGCATAATCACATATAAAGTGGTAGAATTGATGTTTAATTCATGACATTGTGTTCTGCTGTTATGTGACATCAGACAAAACTTCTCATGTTAAATAAAAACCTAATCACCAGATGATTAGTCATGGTGCAGCCAAATTTATAAATAATCCCATCATTAAATTTTCTTAGATTGCTGTGAATTTTAGTACAGATGTTGATGAGGATGAATTATAATATCTTTGATCTCTTGTGTTTATGCTGGTAATGTACAGCAGGCCTGCCTGGAGTCTCAGAGGCTTATAATTAACAGCACTCCAGTAAAAGTAATAGTGTATTACTGTAATGTACTATGTTTCTGCATGTGTCCAGCATTGCCTAACAACAGGTTTATTCCGTTTAGTACTGTGTAGCTTAACCTGGCGGTGCACATGGTGCTTAATCAGCAGATTACAGGCCATGACCACACATGCAGCAGGAAGAGGAGGAGGTCACTAATACATCCTCCTGTACTGTCCTCTGCAGAGCAGTGTGGGAGGGAAACACCATCTAATCTGGCTCTCAGGCTAAGTGGCTTAGTGGTAAAAGCGGTCCAGCGAACAGCAGCAGGCTCTCCAACGTGAAGGAAGCGACTCAGGAGGAAGCTCCTCCCACTGACAGTGACATCTGCTGTCTCATTGAGAAAAAGAAGCCGGCCTATTGGATGCACAGGTGACACTGTGTGCTTCATCTTTTGAGTGGATGTGAACTTGTATTTCAGGTGGGCTCAGTATCACATTAATGAACAGTTCAGCATTTTTGGAAACATGCTTGTTATAAAGTCACTTTGCTGTGTGTTACCTCACTGAAAGGTTTTGGCAGGCGCTCCAGTGTAAAGTGGTGGTGGCAGAGTTCACAGTGGCTGCTGTTGGAGGCAGTGAGCCAGTGCTCCAGGCAGGCCTGGTGCACCATGGCCAGGGTGCCGGAGCACTCGCAGGGGGACAGCAGCTCCCCGGACCCGCTGCCCTCATGGCAAATCCTACAGAACGGCTCCTCACTGCACAGACTGACACACCACACACAGCAACCATGTCAGAGGATGAATGAGTACATGTGAACCAACATTTACCTTAGATCATGATTCATTATATAAATGGGGATAACAGTGCACACTTTTAGACAGTCTCACTCTTTTGCTCACACAAAAAAGTGTGCAAGTGACAGAATTAGTTGTGTAAAGAAAGAAAGGAGAGCTTGAGAGACACACACTTACACACACCTACACAATCTTTTCTGAAGTGGGTGTGGTTGCTAGGTTATGAGTTGCCAAAAGTTGGCTGGACAGTCAGACATGCAGTCAACTCCTGGACTGAACCTGATATATTGACCTCCACTCACTATGAGATCACTAGGCTCACAATAAAAACAATGACATATTGATCTTCATTTAAAAATATTATCTTTGGCCAAAGTTTATACAACTGTTTAAAAATAAATATTACTCATAAAATTCTGATATCATCTTTAGCCAATGATGGAAGAAGTACATGTACATGTAGGTATGTAGTATGCAGTATTACAGTAAAAGTACTGTAGTATTATGAGTGATGTAGTATGCAGTATTACAGTAAAAGTATTGCAGTATTATGAGTGATGTAGTATGCAGTATTACAGTAAAAGTACTGTAGTATTATGAGTGATGTAGTATGCAGTATTACAGTAAAAGTACTGCAGTATTATGAGTGATGTAGTATGCAGTATTACAGTAAAAGTACTGCAGTATTATGAGTGATGTAGAATGCAGTATTACAGTAAAAGTACTGCAATATTATGAGTGATGTAGTATGCAGTATTACAGTAAAAGTAGTGCAGTATTATGAGTGACGTAGTATGCAGTATTACAGTAAAAGTACTGCAGTATTATTGTAAGGGAATTTTCCATCATTAGTATACACTGGGTCAAACTAGGCTTTGCAGTCATAGCAAGGCCTCACCAAATGATAAGGTTAGACACTGTCTCCCGTTGAGATAGTGGTAAGCGTGAGTCTGCTCCTTTTGGGGAGGCATTCTGATAGTGTTGCTATGGCAAAGACAGATATGTCTTTGACGGTTTTCCGCGAATGGGGTAGAGGCAACTGGAGTCAGAGATTTGATATAGTGTTGGATGTAGGACAAAGGTCCTGAGTGAGGTCTAAGCAATGTTTTGTCTATCGACCTTGGGCATTATCTGTGTGGTTTAAAGTCTATTCCCGGAGGAGAGAAACTTCAGAATTGAAGGAAGCATCAGGGCACGTAAGGTGTACTGATCATTCATTCACTTCTCCTTGATCAAGTAAATAAACCTTTTCAATACAAGACATCCTGGACTCCTGTCAACTCTCTCCATTGATGTATGGGCTGCATAATTAAAATCAGTATCAATTATGAGTGATGTAGTATACAGTATTACAGTAAAAGTAGTGCAGTATTATGAGTGATGTAGTATACAGTATTACAGTAAAAGTAGTGCAGTATTATGAGTGGTGTAGTATACAGTATTACAGTAAAAGTAGTGATATATTATTATATATGACATCATTAGATTATTAATAGTGAAGCATCAGTGTTAGACCAGCATGTTACTGTTGTAGCTGCTGGAGGTAGAGCTAGCTTATACTACTTTATATACAGTTAGCTAGTTTATACTACTTTATATACAGTTAGCTAGTTTATACTACTTTATATACAGTTAGCTAGTTTATACTACTTTATATACAGTTAGCTAGTTTAGTCCAGTGGTTCTCAATCTAGGGGTGAGGCCCCTCCAAAGGGTCAGCAGATAAATGTGAGGACTGGTGAGATGATTAATGGGAGAGGAAAGACAGATTCAGACCGTTCTTCATAACACTGTGATATAACTTCTCCTCAGACAGCTCTACATCACAGATACAGTAGGTGAGTGTGTTTGTTTTGTGTTACCTGTCAGTGACAGTTGCACAGTCCTCAAAGTTTGTGTCTGTGTGACATTGTGTAACTTGTTGGTTGCAGCTGTCGAGCTCCTCCTCCAGTCCGTGTTCAGGCATTAATTTCACCTCTCCTACACAGCTGGACACCCAGGGGCCCAAGGGTTCCTCTGCTGTCATGTCTGCTATATGAGGGGCCATTCACTCACATCCTGTCTGCTGTAACACAGACACACACAATAATCAAACACCTCAGCATTCAGACATCACATCTTTACTTTTGGGTCTGCTATATGGACACAATCTAAATTGTAAACATGACAATTCACAATGCACTTTGGTTGTACTTAAGTTGCCTCTTTAATTGATTCAGTTGCCAATAAACATTTTTCATAAGAATTGACATTGCTGAATTAACAAGCTCAACATTTCCAGAACGGGAAGTGTCAGTTCATGAACTAGTCTTCTACTGGCAGACAAGAATGTTGATATTGGACAGTTCTGCAAAACCTGGATTATATTCAACAATGTAATAAAAAGCACAATATGTCAAGTGTCCAAAGCTTTTAATATTCTTAAAGTTAGGAGAGATTGTGGTCACAGTGATTAAAAAAGTTAATTGCAGGTCTTGACAGGAGGTGAACTCTGGTCTCCTTTGTGTATTTCAGACCTCTAGTTTGAACATGATTCATAATCATTCATAATGATACTATGTTGCTGAATCAGAGAGACCATCAGACACAACACTGATTTTGTCTTTAGCTTAAAATCCACAGCATGTTTTTAAATGCATGTTGTTAAAATCTCTTTCTGGTCTTGTATCTATCTCAGCGTCTTTAACCCATTTCAATGGAATATTAATCTAATTAATACTAATTATACTTTGTGTGACTGTCTGTTTTCTTCATTTTATTTTATTTTATTTTATTGTGGCTGTATGTTTGAAAAAGCCAATAGAAATATGTTATAAAACACTTATTTCTGGTCCTGTGTCTATGTCAGTGTTTTTAACCCATCTCAATGGAATAATAATTTAATTAATACTAATATTACTGCCTAATATTACTATTTTATTTTATTGTGTTTCATTTCATTTTATTGTATTGTGGCTATGTATATGTTTGAAAATGCCAATAAAAATATGTTCTAAAATAGATATTAACCATAAAAAAGATAATAAATGGAATAAAATCCTTCAAGCCATCCCCCACACTGGTATACTATACACCCCTGGATTCAGCATGATATATGTCATTACATCAGTGCAATATAATCCAGCTCTGTGCATCTCCCCACTAACACATCCACACCTGATGTGACCCCTCCAGTCCCTGTTTACAGCAGGGAGCACAGTGAGGTCCAGGGCCATCTGGTTGCTGTGCCTCCTCTCTCTGGGAGGTGTAGTAGAAGCACAAGCAGCTTTAGGTTGTAGAGGCAGAAAACTAACATGCTGCTTCAAAGAGTGATAATAAATGCACATCCTCAGAGCTAGGTAGTCAGTGTAGGAGGTAGACTCACAGCAATGATTATCATGTACATATAGAGCATCTGCTATTTGAATTTGTTTGAAACTGGAGCCAGTATGATCTGAGTGTCACCACTGTCACCAATATGTCTTTTTCATTGATTTTCATTCATACTCTCCTGGATATAAAATAAAATGTTCCCCAAAAACAATGAATAACACTAAAGTTGTGATTTAATCTAAAAAGAGCAACATTTTGTGAAATACTCATCTGCTGTTCTGAAGCACTTTAAGTACAGACAGTTAGCCTATTAGCATTAGAGACTGGAAACAGCTAGCCCAGCTCTGTATCAGTACCTCTAAAGCTCACTAATCACTTGTGTTTATATCTTCTTGTTCTATACCTTGTTTTCTTGTTAACTTACATAGCAGTTTAATCTATTTTGTGTTACGTGTAGATTATTAATGACAAAATCAAATCCATCCAAGCTAATCTGAACACAAACAGAGCTTTAAAAAAAATCACATCTGCGTTATTTGGCTACAGTGTGAGCTGTCAGATACACTCTGTCAGCTTTAGTGTGTGTGTGTGTGTGTGTGTGTACACACTTTGGTCCAGTCTCTTACTCTACTCCCTAAAGAGCCAGATATACTTCTCAGGAGTTGGTAGAGACCAAAACAGAGCAAAAAGGACATCAATTAAAACATCCAACAGATTGATTGCTAACACCTTGTTCTTTCACAGCTTGTTTTGCTGCCTTCAAGTGACCAAACAAATCCATTCATGCAGCTTTAAAGTCTTAAATATGTGCCTCATGTCACCGCTGAGATTTATATATGGGTTGAAATGTACAGTTTAAATGTACACTGCAAAAAATATGCATTTTGTCAACTGATTTGGGTATATATATGTGAAAGAAAGAAAACCAAAAAGTGACAGTAAGTATATTTCAACGTATTTCCAGTAGAAGTCAGGTTAGAAACAAATTCAAAGATTCTCACAGAATGGACAGATTGGTCACTTGATTAAAGAAAATAACATTTGCACTCTCTATTCAGCTGTGCATTATTATAAAAAAGGATAAAAAGTCAGGACTGTAGCTTTCGGCAGCAGCTCACCTCTTTTAAAATAATAAAAAGTACAATTTCAGACTCTGTTTATGACAAACTGATACTCAGACACAAGCACAAACAAGCAGAGACACATGAACACAACATTGAACTGCTGCAAAGTCAGCCACACATGGAGCTAATAATGACAGCTGAGCCAACAGGCTCGAAACAACAACTTGTATAAAGTAACAAGTTAATGTCTAACAGCAGTCTTACCTCAAGCTTGATTTCCACAAATGCTCTGTGATGCTGTTTGCTCCTTATAGTGAAAAGCAGCCGTTTCACTCAGAGTCTATCAGAGAGTGTGTGTGTGTGTGTATATATATGTGTGTGTGTGTATCTGTGTGTGGAGGAAGCTTCTTCTCTTAAAGCCTGCCAGCAGATTACTGTGGTTGACGGACGGTGGTGAGAATAGTGAGGGATTAGACAGAGAGGAAAGTAAGGGCCAGGCCAGACAAATGGAAATCACATCAGAGTGAGTTACACCAAGCAGGAGCGCCACCTCACCATATCCCCCCTTTAATCCTGTTAGGGGGCTACCAGGCAGGCAGGCAGTGGAGCGAGCCCTTCACTGGCCTCCCAGCTCCTATGCTAATGAAGGCTAGAGCTGCTGTGTTATTGTTGGGTTTGCTTTAAGACAGAAGTACTGTATGTCTGTGCTCTTCATCCTCAATCCTTTAAACTTAACATCCTCTTTTAGACATAAGCTGCATTTATTGTTTTATGTTCCTTCACATTCTTACAGCTCCTCCACTGCAGGTTTAATCTACAAACTACAAACTACAGTCATAAGAAAACTAGAAAACTAGAGCTTTTTAAATCCTGCTGCCAACATGTGGAGAAGCTTTTCAAGAAGTATTATAGAGAAGTTGAATACTGTAATAGAGACAGTTTAAGATGCAGTTTCACTCTACACAATTACATCTGTTCTTTGTGCTTCTATTTTAAAATATGAGCAAAGTAACATCAGTAACAGTAACATCAGTAACAGTAGTAAAATAATAATATTTTACTACTGTTACTGATGTTACTTTGCTCATTTTTCAATATTTCATTTTACAGGTCCTGATCAATTCCTAACACCTTTATTTTGAAAGAAGTTTAATTGAAAGTAATTATTTGGACAACAGAGGAAGGGTTTAAGAAAACAATTCAGCACATACACTGTGAAGAATAATGAATGAAAAATAACATTTATTTGGGTTTGGTTTGAACAGAGCAAAAAATTCCTCTGAAATCAACCACTGCTTATAATACAATAAAGTATATTGTATTGTATCGTATCTTATCGTATTGTATTGTATCATCTTGTATGGTATTGTATTATATTGTATCATATTATATCATCTTGTATCATATATTGTATCTATTATCTATTGTATCATATTATATCATATATTATATCGGATTGTATTGTATCTATTGTATCATCTTGTATCGTATTGTATTGTATCGTAACTCAATACAAGTAACTAAAACTAACCAGAGTAAATGTGTCAGAACATGAAATAAAGAAAGAACAAGAAATATTAGGAAATTATGGATCTGAAAAATATTAATTTGTCTCTCTTTTTGTCTCATTGTTGTCCATGCTTGGTATGAGTGCCATTATTATCATTATTATTATTGTTTCAGCCAACAATTTATGTACGTGCAACAATGCAAATATGTGGTATATAAGATAATAATGCACGTAGCCTTAATGATATCAAAGCATTTGTGGCTGACATTTGTATTAAGTGTGAGGAAGATTAATTGACTCCCTTGGCTCTCGTTCTGTTTAGTTTTACCACCTTGTGTTTCATGATCATGTTGAGGACACACAGGCTCTAGCTCTGACCTTTGACCCTCGGATTGGCTGGAATATCTTGTCATCCAGAAATAAAAGCACTGAATGTACCGTAAATCCTCTTGCTCGAGAACTGTCAGCTACATGTATGAAGCAAAATGTAAACATGAGAGCAAGGTGAGGCTAAAGATGACGTGTGAAGTTGTAGGTCATGATTGTTGCAGGTTTTGAGAGGTGTTAACACCTCTACATATAGGTGAGGTTCACAGAGAGAATAATGCTCCACTGCCTGCTGCTAATGAAGCACTGTCAAGAACTTGGTCTGTCTTGTCCTAATGATGGAAACAGTTATACTCCCTGCACCCCAAAATCCTGAGGACAACACAGAATTCCACATAAGGAACGTAACAAAAGTAACATCTGTAACACAGAATAACTTTTTATTTTAACCATTAAAATATAAAAAACATGGAGAATTCATACATTATATGGCGTATCAGCAGGGTTATTGAAAATTGTCATAGATTCTACATTACTCTAATTATTATCTTAGACTGTAATCTGTTTGTTTTGTACACTGACAGGACTACTTTTTTTATTTTGGTCATAGAAATAGTCAAAGATGTCTGAGTATGGATGAGATTAGGAGTCCAGACTAGCCCTCCTATTCATAATTATGGTCCATTCTCTCTTTATACATCAGCTCAGATAAAAGAACTGGATGAAAAATAACTAAGTATAGGGGAGAAAAAGAAGAACTCTCTCTGACTGACAGAGCACCAGTCCCTCTCTTTCTCCCTCTTTTCCCCTCTAATCCTGTCTGTTATTCATTCCCAGTCTGCTCCTGACAAAGCCCACAGGGATCGCACATCATTGGGAATTCCTTCATGAACAGACTGAGAGGGTGGATAATTCCTTTGACAGCGGCGGGACAGCAGAGCCTTAGACATGTGGGATTTAAGTCCAAAATAAAAACATATACACAGGGCCCTCGTCACGCAGCTCTGGAGAAAAGCCAGTTCATTTCCTCTCTGTAGCCAGCGATTGACACAGACCTGTCAGATGCTGCCTCTGGCTGCAGGTCTGGGTCGGCTGATGTTGTGTCTGGGCTTTAGTCGGGGTCTATGTACAATCGGCAGAACCCCTCAACCCCCCCCCCCCCCTCCTTTCACATTGTGTTAAATGTGACGGGGGCCTTCTCTAATCCTGCTCAGGGCAGGAATGAGGGGCCACTCTCCAGTCTATCGATCCCTCGCTTCGTCAGGTCCCATACCGGCCATTAAAGATGTTAATCCGGCATGCGGCTCAGTCTGGATCGATAGCAGACAAAAGCACTGTAGGAGGCTGTCTGGACATTAACACATATGTGCTTTATGCTTCACCTGCACACCATAATCATGATAAAGATAATACTGCTGCATCTGATCCTCAAACATACAGGAGGCATTCTTATTGAGAATAAAACAAATGAAGTGAAAAGTTTTCAGGATATTTCAAACTAACTAGGACCCTGTCTCAAGTTTTAAGTTGTTATGTGGGGGCGTAGCAGGTGAACCAGAGTGCTGACAGACAGAAGCAGGGTAGGCAGAGGGACCGACGGAGACCCGGCACAGGGACCGGGGGAGGACCAGAGAGTGAAGGCGGACGCTGCTCTGCCGGACAGATGAGTAACATCAGCTCTGCTTCACATAAACTGTAACGTTACCTGCTGACATTCAGCTCACTGTCTGTTAGTCAGGATATGTTGTTGTTGTGATGCTAGCTGTAAAATAGCAGAGTTGTTACTACAGCTGTTTGACGCTCTGCACGTTAGCTTCGCAGCTAACATTAGCAGCGTGCTAACGTAACCTACAATGTAGCTGCTGTGTAGTTGCTCGCTGTGTATCTGGTGTTTGTTCACTGCTTTCAAAGTGTTTACAGTCATGAAGAAATATAAACACAGGTTTGCTATCACAATAAAATTATTTGGAGTGATACGCAGGCTAACATGCTATTGTAGTGAGACAGCAGGTGGAGCTGTCTCACTGCAAAAACACTAATTGTGGACTATTGGACACACCTGTGAGACACCAGGTAGATAGCAGAGACTTAAAAAAAAAGGTTCAGTTTGTGATGTGGGTGAGCTGTGTGGACGTCGTATTTGTTTGGCGGCTGGTACCCTTTGGGCTGGGGAGGGGCGTTCACAGTCGGTTAGGGCTGCCGGTGTGAAGATACGAAGGTAGGGGAGGCTAGTTGCCTCCTTTAGGTAGCGAGGGCGAGGACTTTAACAGGGCTGCTAGCCGCTGTTTTTCCACAGCCTTTTCCCCAGCACTTCATCAGCGGTGCTGCTGTGACTGTGTGTGACCTGGTGCTTGGGGTTGAGACCTTTCGGACACGCCGCCCAACGAAGTGTTGTTCCCCCGGGGTCCTCGCCAGGGGGCGAGTTGAGTATATGAAATTGCATATTTAATGTCCGTTTGTGATAGGGCTGCAACGATTAGTCGACGACGTCGACGAAGTCGACTATGAAGGGTGGTCGACCAGAAATTTTGTGGTCGTCTAGTCGTATATTATTTTAAGCCACATGTAAAATTGCAATGCACCACCGGAAACATAGGGGGCGATAGCATCTTTGTACAATCCGCGTCCATATTGAACGAAACACTGAAGAAGTTCAATAGCAATGAATGAAGTAGATAGCAGTAGCAACAATGGCTGAAACAGCGGCAGAAGTACACAGTGATGTTAACGTGAGACCGAGAATGTCCAAAGTTTGGGAGTATTTTCGGGAAAATAAACCAAATAAACACGTCAAGTGCACTATCTGCAACACAGAGTTGGCTTACCACGGCAGTACAACGACTATGCATGAACATCTCAAACGAAGACATCCAGGAGTTTTAGCATCCAAAGTTCCGGATGGGTAAGTAGTTGTCTTTTTTTAGCCTAACGTTACCTTTCTTTTAATATAAAGTAACAATACTACATTAAGGCTCCTCTCTTAAAAGATGATGTTAACTTCGTTTGCACGTGCTAGGATAGCCAAAGCCAACAACGACGACCGTCGTCATGTTATGGTGCTAAAACTGTGTTTACCTTTTGTCTGAAGTAACGTTAACGTCATTTTCAGTGACTGAAACCTCCGGTATACTATACTATTATATGCATCAATAGTGGACACATTGCTTTTAATATTTGTCACAAAGCTCAATACACATAAATATACACTGGTTTTCAATGAAATCCTCTTAATAGCCAACTGTGTTAAAAGCGGGAAACGTAGCAAATAAATAATCAATAATCGGTGACTAATCGAAAAATTAGATTATAGATTAGTCGACTACAAAAATAGTCGTTAGTTGCAGCCCTAGTTTGTGATTGTTGTTTTATCTGTTAGTCCGTAGTGGTGTCAGCCTATATTTTAAATTGCGTAGGGAGCTGGCAGGTCTGGTAACAGGGGGGATGATAGTCCAGGGAGGGGAATGAAACATAGCTCACTGAGTGCAGTGAGGGAAGCATCAATTGAAGCGTGCTGTGGTGTACTTCTTCATAAGAGTGTGCAGTGCTGTGATTTTAAAAACAAAGTGTGTGGTGTAAGCTAGTCTATTTTCTATCAAGCCCTTTTGTGGTGTGAAACTGAGCTCTGGGTGTTGTGCATTTTATGTCCAGGCTATTTGATCTACTGTTACCTGTCTCAGCCGGTGCTCCTGTGCCTTAAATTATTATTGAAAAAGAAATATAGTTTTGTAATTTTCTATATAACTGCTTTCTGTGTCCTGTGTGCGGGTAACTAAATCCTGACAAAAACCTTAACTGGTTAATTCCAGGTGGTGGCAGTATTCGTCTGCCCGGTTTACAAGGTTTATTACACTATGTTATCATTAGCTTCAACTCTTGTCACTATAGTTGTATAAAATCAACCTGAGCAGCTAACCCCTGCTAGTTTTTACTCCGTTGTTTTATTACATAAACAGATTGATACACAGATAAACAGATTTACTTATTCATCCAAAGATTTGTAAAATCTTGATTTAGAGCAGCATGTTATCCAGTATATATAATATGATGTTTGTTTAATTCAGGTGAAAAAAATCAAGGTCTGGTGATTTCCAAAACAAAAATAAAATCAGCTCATATTTTCTCCACACAGTTATTCCATTCCGACTGTATGTGAATGTTTTACATTGCACATTACTGTAGCCATCACATCAGTCTGCTCAGTTATCCAGTTACAATGGCATAAGACTGATAATGGGTCTGTATTTATTCTTTTTAAAGGTATCCCAGTCACAGACGTGATGTCAGCTCCAGAAACCTCCAAGCCTCTCATCCTGTAGCCTGCTCTGGACCCTGCTGGTTACAGCAGTTCCCCCGGCCCCAGCTCATCTTCAGCCTTCTCCCCAGTTCAACATCCCATTTCTATTCCCCTCAATAAATGTCTTTTCCCTCAGTTGTGCCTCCTCTCCTCTGTGTCACATACTTACAGTAACTAGCTTCAACTAACGACTGAGTATCTAACTATGTAAGACTTTATACAACTTACAAATATGTTTGTGTACATTTTTCTTATTTCTACTGATAATACAACAAATAATAATAATAATAATACATAGATTAAGTAACTTTACTCTGCAAAGATAAATTGAAAAATGTTATTACTAACACCCATGTGTTATTTTCCATAATTATTTTAAATTTTCAGCAAAAAATGAGAAGAGTTGAAACCTACAAAGTGAATAAGAAAAACTTAAATGATTAAATACAGTCTGGGTGACAGATCTCAACACACAGCAGCTTGGTATCACTCTTCTGTCTCTAAGTGCTTCATGTTGGAGGGAATCTACATCTCTGGCAGAAACACCAGGCCTACTGACCCTGGACAGGTTGAGGTGATGCTGTAGGTCTCCAGGTGATGAAGACAGTAGGTTGAACATCATGCTTGGGTCTCTCATCAGACAGTGCAGCAGCTGATGAGACTGCTCAAGGTCCAGGTCCTGAATTATCTCCTGAAATGAGAAAATTGTTTACATTTCATTAGTGTTCATAAGTCAGATTTTATTGTGATCAGATGCAGTTTTCACATTATATGTAGAGGCCAGTGTCAGTTCAGAGGTAATGCTGTTACACTGATGTAATCTGGATTTATTTCACAGAAAGGGGTATAGCCTTACTACAGCCCCTACATCTAAGTAAGGCTATAGCCTTACCTTGATGAGATCAATGTGTGGATGACTCATAAAATCACAACAACTGATTAAGGGCCCATTTATGCTCAACATACGTACGAAAATGTATCCGTCCTTTTCAAACGATGTTACCGTCACTGCTCACATACTTCCATGCGTCCTTTACGTTGGCATGGATGTTAACCAATACATCCACCAGGGGGCAGCACAGAGTCAAAAGTTTATGACAACAACAAACTCAAAAAGTCTACAGCAGTGTTCCTCAAATACAAATCTTAAGGGTCCACAAAAATGTTTTTCAATGAGTCAAAGGTCTGTTTATTAGTCGGTCAAGCCACAACAAATCAATGTATCCACCACCAACCAACTTAACAATACAGTGGTGTCTAGTACAAAAATAGAATATATGACTCAACTATAAAATGTATTTTTAATTTTAACAACAAAAAAATACTATAAAATGTCCTTTTCATAAAAACAACAAAAATGATATACTAAAACATTTTCTTTTCATGAAAACAACAAAAATAATATACTAAAAAATGTCCTTTTCATAAAAACAAAATCATCAAATAAATATTAAAAAACAAAACTTATTTTTCATTTTAACATAAATTAAAATAAATACTTATATATAACAAAACAAAATACATTCACAACCCCTGCAAATAATCCAAAACAAATAAACACTTTTCTTTTAAAATACAGGCACAAAGGACACAAGAAAGGAGGAAAGAACTGCAGTGCTGTTCTCAGTGATGCAACTGCGCATGCCCAACAAGTCACAGGCCTATGTTGCCAACTTGACGACTTTCTCGCTAAATCTGGCGACTTTCCAAACCCTCATAGCGATTTTTTTCCTCAAAAGCGACTAGCGACAAATCTAGCGACTTTTTCTGGTGTTATTGGAGACTTTGAAGTGAAAGCACGTATCGTTACTGTCCTCAACGAGTAGTGGGTGCTGCCCTGAGACCCTCCCCTGTCCCAAAGCACTCACAGGCGGTCAGGTTCACAGTAGCCTCACACAGCTGCAGTCAGAGCAGAGAGGAGACCCACACCACTCCACATCCACCCTGCATAACAGTCTTTTGATTCAATTTGATATTCTAACATTTAACAATAAATATCAAAATGTATTTACATTTTAAAAAACAAACAAACCAAGAATCAACATAAGAAAGCTCATTTGTAGTTTTTAACATATTTAGGGTTTTTTAACTCACTTTTTGTCTCTCCCAAGACGTTATTCCTCTCTTCTACATGTCCATTACAATAACGTGCACATGATAATTATGCAAATTAGACGATGACGTCATTTAGCGACTTTTAGGACAGCCAATAGCTACTTTCCTTACTGAGGAGTTGGCAACTGTTGCCATGGAGACCAAAATACACACGGTGAAGGACTGGAGTCACACATCCATACCATACCAGCGATAAAACGGATAATTCCGATTTACGCGAATACTCGCATTTAATAATAATAATATTTTATGCAAGATTTTTCTTTTTTTAAGATTAGACCAGGGTCCGCAGATAGTTGTCCCGCGGTCCGAATGCGGACCGGAGTCCGCCGTTTGAGGATCCCTGGTCTACAGTCTTGAGCAGCGTCTGCTCACCTGTAGCTTTCCTGGTTTCAGACTCATTGAACTAGTTGCACTCTGACCTCTGCCTCTTCCTCGTCCGCCAGGAACAGATCTACACCATGATAGTAATGACACATAAATAACATCATATTACCTGTAAACTTGGTATAAATATGTTATTTACTACAGGAGACATATGACTTTATTTCCCTGTAAATAACCGCTGCGTGACGTTACTCCTCCCGTCTATCTGCTCTTTTCTCTTCTTACATCATAGCAGGATGAAACTAACTGATATTAATAATATAAATAATGTCAGAGTAGGCTGCTGTATGAAGCTTTCTTCCCAGATCTTTTAATGTTGTCAATAAACCGCATCACTAACGTGACATGTATCAGTATGTTAGAATAGAGATAAGTACTGTGAAGCCAGTAGCGTTAGCAACGATGCTAACATCATTTATACATAGGCTGAGCTACTCCTCTACTTTGACTTTGGCTTTAATCATATTTGGTGTCACCACCTTGTTAAATACTGCCAGGCTTATTATCACACTAACTACTAAAACACATGCTACTGTACTGTCAGAGAAATAAATGCTGCTATCAAACTGAAGCTAACCCAGATAGCAAAGACTCATTGAAACAATGTTAAATCAACATTGTTTTGTCAACTTTAAGTCATTGAAACAACGTTGAACTCTGACGTTGATTCATTTTGCACCCTCAATTAATATTGAAATGTTGATTTTCTAACTGAAGATCAACAGAATTTCAATGGTATTTCAACTAACACAAATGTTGAAACAATGTTGAAATTTCAACCTAACTATAGATCAACCTGCTTTCAATATTAAATATAATAATATTAAACCACAATAATTACTAAATATGCCTATATAAAATAGGCTAATAATACAAATCCTGCTTTATCTACAGTCAGGGTGTTATAGACATAGGCCTAAATATGATGGGCCTTATTAAACAGGTTTTTATCTAATAGCGAATGACAAATCCACACAATGTTTTTTTTAAACAAACAGTCATTTATTTAATCAATAAATTTCACAGCTTCTAAGGGAGTCCAATCCATCCTGACTGGTCTGGGGTGTTATGCAGCCTCTTCTGATCTGCCTGAGAAAAGGCTAATTCGTTTGCAGTCCCCATTTGTAGTGTCAGGGCATCTAAAACAGAAAACACAAGCAAAACACAAACTGTCAGTTAAATAGCTGTTACTGTACATGCCATTGTGCAAGTGGTGTGCAGATTCAGATATTAAAAAGAAACAAAAATAAGGCATAAAGTACTTTAAAGACTTGCTTACTTGATAAATGATGTGGATCAATGATCTGTAAAAAGGACAAAAAAGGTTAAGTAAGCAGCAATTTAACTTTAACAACCAACCACAGTCCTGATAACTCTACAGCAAAGACAAGAGTGTTTTTGTAACCATGGAAACACACAGTGTGTACGTGAATCTGCTGTTACTGTGCATGTATTGTGACTTTATCTTTAACTTATAATATTCTATAAGTTATAGTAATCATTATGCCGATTGTATCCAAGCACCATCCATAGCTGTCATGTCGCTAGCGTAAATGCTAAGTTCAGAAGAAAAGTGAACGTCTATCTCTGTAATTAATAAAATGGCTGCAAATTGGTCATATTGCTTTTAAATTGAGCGATAATATGGACTGTATGTATCCTCGATCGCTGATCCTAGATAACATTGTCCTCATACAGTTAACAAGATAAGCTATCTTAGCGAGCTACGCTAATGCTAACGCTAATACTAACGCTAATGCTAACGGTTATGTATACACTTCATCGATAATTTCACATCCTGTTTATTTAAAGCTAACATTTCCACGAAATAAACCGGTACATAAATGCTTGCTTTATAACTTCTGAGTGTTTATGAAGCGCTTGAATGAACTTGCTGTGGTGCTGCGTGAATGTGTGTATTAGTATATAAACTTATAAATTAATGGTAGAAGTTCTGACAGCATAGGAATGACTGCATATAATGCTGCACTATGTGAATAAACTATAATGACACACTTGACGAACATCAATTGGGTACAATTCAGCATTCAAAGATTAGATAAATGTAGATAAATGTGCTTACCTGATATGGATTCAGAAATGAGATGTGCAGTGCAGAAACGTTGGTCTAACACATGATGGTCTCCCGGTCAATTATAAATCAATGACTTTTCAATCATCTTTCCCGGTCAATTATAAATCAATGACTTTTCAATCGTCTTTCCCGGTCAACTCTAAATCAATGACTTTTCAATCATCTTTCCCCGTCAATTATAAATCAATGTTATTTCAATGTCACTGTTTTCAACGTTGGGTTTCATCGTTATTGTAACAGTGATTCAACATTGATTTAGCATTGAGATTTCAATATCAACCATTCTGATGATTCAGATGGAAAATCAACATTGTTTCAATGACACTTTGCTATCTGGGAACTCACCGTCCCGCAGCAGACTTCAGACTCCGCCATGTTGGTCAACTTGCGCAGTGGATACCATGACAATGCCCGTCCATGAACTTCAAAACTTTGTTTTGGTTTTCACTCAAATATCAACAACTTTTCCCCTTCGTCCCCAGCCTGAGAGGACATGTGTGTTCTGAGTGCGTGCACATTAGATTTGAGCGTGTGGACTTTAGATCTGAGCGTGCACAGGACATATTTGAATGCAAGCGAAATGTTTGTGTCCAAGAAGAAGAAATGTGAACACAAGCATGTGATTTTTGAGTTCAAGCACACCTTTTGAAAGAAAGCAGCAGACATCTCAGTGGGAGCACAAAATGTGAGCATGAGGAGAATAAATCTGAGCATGAGAAGGAACTGAAAAGGAATAAAATCATGCTCTCAAACTGAAAATATGCGCTCTTGAATAAAGATAGGATAATTCTTTCATAAATATCCATCATTGTTTCCTCTGAATGTCTCCCTGAGCTCTGAGTCTTGCACACAGGTATAGAGCTCGGTGTGGGTGGTAGAGACATGACTCCATGTCTGACTTATATTATCCCCCCGAATATTTAAACAGTGACAACAATCTTGTCAGCTAGGGAAAGAGCAATATGGAGGATGATATGGCAACCCTCAGACTCTTTTATGTATTGTCAGCTGTTAGAAGCCCATGTTGTTGGTCTGTGAGTGAGTGACAACTGAGAATTTGTGGCAGTGGGTATTTAAAGTATAAACGATTAAAAAATTCCCGAATTTAAATATTTGCTTGCTGAATATTACTAATAACACTCCATTTAGATTTTAAGACTGTGGGTATAAGCTTGGAACTGACTAAAAGGCTTACATTTATTTTTTTTTCTCTTCTCTGCTGACAGAAATGTGATCCATGCTTTCATCATCAGGATTGATCACCGCAACAATATTCTTTACGGCACATCGTCCAAAATCCTGAATATATTCCCAGTACATCCAAAATTCTGCGGCTCACCTGCTCCTTACCGACCTTCTCCACCACCACACTCCCTCCTGTAGCCTTTGCTCCTCTGATGCCAACCTCCTGTCTCCACCACTCAGGAACAATCACTGGACCTGGGGGGTGACAGAGCTTTCTTCATCGCTGCCCTCCCTCCCCCGGAACTCAAACACCCCAAACACACCTGAGAATGCAGTGATCTGTCCATGTTCAAATTACTCACCAGAACTGCTTTTAATTTGTGATTCATGCTGTTTGTTACATGTTTTCTAGCATGTTGTTCTATGATAATTTTAACTTATGTAAAGTGTCTTTGAATACACTGAAAAGCACTATATACTTAAAATGATTATAATATTATTATAAATAGAAAGTGGGCAGAGGACTGAGACAGAGACTCAGACAGGGATTGCCAGGACTGTTTGAAGTAAGGAAAGGGGTCACTGAGTGTTTTATCTGGGGGACACACTGATTTGATGCTAGCAGACCTTTCAAGGGTCTTTTTTTAAAACATAGATAAGAGGATTGGCAAGTGGCTGAAGAGGAGCAGTCAAAACAAGCCCCGGGACGGAAAACCTCACCAGACACCAATGATGTATTAAGGTTGAAATATGGAAGGTCTTATTTTCACCAGTTCAAAACCTTATTTCTTAATTATTTTGACTCAGTTATGTACCCAGTCACAACTTTAATGAACCCTCTCTGTGTATATCAGCATCCAAGGGTTTTCCCAGAATCTGACAGTGAGCATGCCCGTCTGCGCTGGTCATCAACGCTGCAGCATTCAAAATATGCCTCTCCATTAAAGGAAGAGCCCATTAGCTTTCAGAGTACTAATCTGTGAAGAATGCTCTATCAGTCGGCACTATCAGTGAGTCCTCCAGTAGAGGAAGGGTGATGTCTCCTGGTTTTAAAATGGATCCTAAAGACAAGAGAGAAGTAAGCGCGCCAAGTGACTCATGTCAAGTGGGCATCCTTATCTATGAAAGATGGGGTGGCTCTCTCTCTTGCAATGGTTCCACTGCTCTGAAGGCAGGCAGAGCCAGGGAACATTCAGGCAGAGAGGAAGTCTACACAGGCTAAACCAAAGGAGGAGGAGTGCTCTGGTTGTAGAAGAACGTTTGACTAAGAAATGACAAGCAATAGTTTCAAGAATTTAGAGAAACTCAAGAACAGAGGGTAGTGTACGTTAGGTGGGCAAGTTTAGGCAAGATCAGGTATTCTGCAGGGTAGGTCAGGGTGTCAGCAGGTCCAACAGGGTAAGACTTGAGGAGGAGGAGAGGTGGATCTGTCCAGAGCAGACTGCTCTACTCCAGGCAGCTCGTCCCTCCTCGAGGCAGCCGGCAGCCACAAGCCACCATGACGGAGTGGACCCTACTCAAACGTCTCCTGGATGCCGTCCACCAGCACTCCACAATGATCGGTCGCCTGTGGCTCACTGTTATGGTCATTTTCCGGCTGCTCATTGTTGCCGTGGCGACTGAAGACGTGTACACCGATGAGCAGGAGATGTTTGTGTGCAATACGCTGCAGCCGGGATGTTCCACTGTCTGCTATGATGCATTTGCGCCCATCTCGCAGCCTCGCTTCTGGGTCTTTCACATCATCAGCGTCTCCACACCGTCGCTGTGCTTCATCATCTACACATGGCACAACCTGTCCAAGCTGCCCTACAATGCCATGCAGAGGCAAGGGCTAGGACAGGGGGATTTCCCAGGCCAGGCAGGCCCAGATGTTGGGGGAGGCAGTGGACGGGAGGCCTATGATCGGAGCTGCGATTCAGACAGCTGCTCCATCCGCTCCCACAAGCATCTGGGTCACAGCCTGGCAGATGTGCTTGAAGGCATCAACATCCAAAGCCTAAAGAGGATAGAACAAAACAACATGGTGTCCTTTAGCCAGCCCCGTGCTTGCACCTACAAGGATGGGATTCCAGAGGGTCACGTGGTCTCTGGAGGGGTTCTGTCCAAGTGTTACGTCTTCCATGTGTGTTTACGTGCTGTTTTGGAGGTGGGCTTTGTTGTGGCCCAATGGAAGCTGTTTGGCTTTGAGGTGCCTGTCCATTTTCTGTGTTCCTCAGCCCCCTGCAGCCATCCAGTGGACTGCTACGTCTCCAGGCCCACAGAGAAGACCATCTTCTTGCTCTTCATGTTTTGCGTGGGGGTTTTCTGCATCCTACTCAACCTACTGGAGCTCAACCACCTGGGCTGGAAGAAGATCCGTCAGGTGGTGAGGCTGAGCGAGAAGGCGTCCTGGGGAGGTTGTCCAGGTATGAGAGGGGGATATGAAACCTTCCCACCAGACAGTCCCTCTCTCACGTCTTCGATGGGCTTCAGGGATATGACCAGCACCACATCCCTGCCCACTTTGGACCTGGTGGTGGGTCACCAGCCCAACTGGACCTGTGCTGCCAACTGTAGCAGAATGCAGGAGACTCAGGAGGCCAGAGAGACGAGACCAGAGCAACCAAAGAGACAAGACTGCCAGAAAGGAGAGAGGCAGCCTCTGAAGAAGCAGGAGATCAGGGGGTCCAAACAAAGGAGTGCTGAGGTCTGGATATAATCTACAACCATAATTATTTATTATTTAACCCTAACCCTGTTTTCAGGATAACCCACAGAACATTTCCTCAGTAGAAAGTAGTCCCAATGAGGTCTGTGTAACTTTCCTGGACAGTTTCCAGAAAGACACATTACTGTTTGGATTTTAAATGTATCTAAAAACTGTAAACACCACAAACTGAATTCCATTCACCCCTATTGTACTAGTGTGGAGTTGACAATCTCTGATACAGCTATGCACCTAGACTTATAAAACTATCTCTATGGCTCGATATTGCTAGAGCTACAGTAAGGGAGAAAATGGACTTGGTTTATTGGATTCCTTTTTCATCAACTAATATCTCTCAGACTGGATAAGAAAATACTCTTAACATTCTGAGTTCTGGGAAAAAAATCACATTATACCTGAATGGACAGACCAGTTATCAGTTAATAAACTAAAGCTTCAACACCATCCTGAAAAATAAAATAAAAGCTGTTGCCAATAAATACTTGCTAATTCTTGGTGAGTCTTAAAACCTGATGACACTAAAATATGTGCTTTAACACTGTGTCTACTGTACCCTGTGAGGGTAATCACGATGGTATAGAAATCTATCTTTGTGGATCTATTACACATGTTAAAGTCCACTGAATGGACAGATGTCTGATTAGTGAAGAAAATCATGTCTATTTTCTACCCACCAATATAGGTTGAATTGAACAGTTTAGTCATTCAATTTGACTAGTATTAGGAGGTCTAAACCTATACATTTTCAAATTAGATAGTAAAAGTTAAAAAAAACTTGACCCATAGGTGGAGAACTACTGACTTGGGGTATTTTATAGGGCAAAAGTATGTAGACATCACATCTCTGTATGATTTTTGAATAGGTACTTGCTCATAAAGGAATGTTGGTTCTCTTTAAATTAAATTAAACAGTACAGTCTAGACCTGCTCAATGTTAAAAGTGCCTTGAGTTAACTTTTGTTGGGATTTATTGTATATAAATAAAGATTAAAGATTAAATTAAAGACTAAAATGTGAGTCAAAACCACATGCTGCTTAAACAGCCTCAACTCTCTCATTGAAGACTTTCCACTAGATTTGTTATCTGGCTGTATTAGTGAGGTTTTTATTATCATCCAACATCAGTGTTGGGTGATGAAGCTTGGCTTGCCGTCAGCAAACTTGGAAAACCATTTCTTTATGGAGCTGGCTGTCTGTACAGGGCTCATGTTGAAACAGGAAAGGGCAAAACACAAACTGTTGACACAAAGATGGAAGCACATTGTTCTCTCAAATATCATTAAGATTTCCCTTCACTGGAAGTAAGGGGCCCAAACCAGGAAAAACAGCCACATAACAAAAGCATGTCTTTTCACAGAAAAAAATGCACACACACAAAAATGAAACAAAACACATGACTGGCAGCTCAATATTTGCTTGTCATTTATTTACGCAATATATTTATTAATATATTCATTTACAACATCTATAAAACACCTCTTGCATAAATTATGCTACTGAAAAAATAAAACACAGAGATGCGTAGCCAGTTTCCTTTGCCTAGAAGTTGGTTGTAAAACAAATACTGAGGAGAGACTTTTGTGGACTGCAAAGGCAAACAGAGGTACAGTGTTGAGAGATCTTAGTGTATCAAAGAGTCAGTCATTCATACTGTGGGGCTCACTGTAAAAAAGAAAAAAAGAAAAAAGGCTAATCTTGAAATCAGTGCCCAATCATCTGTAAACCCAGTCAAAGGTTTTTTTTTGTTTTTGTCCTAAGAGTAGTTTAAGACTGGACGCAGGATTAAATCTTGTGATCCCTTCTGTTCTGTGATGTAATGGGTGTTGCAGGTAACAACCCTGTGCTAAGAACTCCCCAGTATCCAAAAATCCATCATAACAATCTTTAGAAAAGTCATCATGCAACATCTTGAACATCTAAGCAATTGCAAGGTAACAGTAAGTATCCCGATACATTTTGTTTCTTCTTCTCTCTATTAAAGTATAGTTAGTCCACATACAATGACAGATGAAACTAAATAATGAAGAAAAAGAGTCCATTGAGTACGTACAGTATTGGACACCCATGCCTGAGTTTAGGTCTGGGGTTATTTCTGTTCACATTAACAGCAATTCTGTGTACAATAACTAAATGACCCAATTACACAAATTTCCGGAGAAAAAAGGTTTTTGTGGAAGTGCCATGAGAATATTTTCCCTTGAATTCTCAAATAAAGGCTAATATTCAGCTGGCTGCTAGTAAAGGCTGGTAAACATAGAGACCTGTTACAGTGGCTCACATACTGACTCATTCTGTATAATGTACATTACCACAGCACAACAACAGTGTTAAATCAGATTGTAATAGTTGTATATTTATTATGAATTAAAACAGTAATTGATCAATTTGTATGTCTGTCAGATTCTTTAGTTTTTATCTATGGATGAAATATATGATTAACTTTGTCTTTGGTCTCAAAAAACTACTTTTCGTCTTAGTCATTGCTAACGAAATGAACGCTGCCCACTCCTGTTGCTTCTACTTTGCAGTTTTTTGAGCGATGTTAAACTACTGTTCAGTCACAAATACAGATGTGTCAAGACTTCCAGATGCAGGAAGTCTTGGAACTGTTTTACCTTTAAGGTAGAAAACTAATTCTAATTAGAGAACTAATTCTGTGAAAATGTACATTGTGTTGAATCATGAAGAAAAGACATCAAATAAGAGCAGACCAGAGAACAGGGAGGTTTCTTACTTAAATATAAGAAAATATTCACATAAAACTGGAAATTAGGAATGAAGCTGTGTATCTAAATCTGGTCTGGTTCTCTCTGATGTTAGTCTTGTTTTTGAGAATTGAAGGTAATCTCACCCCTTTTCTAAACTGAATGTTGTCAGGAAAGAAGAATATCAGGCTGCCGAGGTGTTCTACTAACTTATACCATGATAGAACTTCCTAAATAAATGTATCAGCACAGACCATAACTGCAGGTCTTTACTTATTCTACCGCTCATCACTAGCTAATAAGAGAACTGGAATGAGTTTCACAACGTAACAGGATACTTCCATAGACATCTGTCTGATTTTTGATGTGATAACAATCATTTTTTCCAATCTAAATTACATAATTGAGATAGTGGATTCATCACAGCACAGTACAAAGAACATCTGTGGTTATAGAAATCTAAGTAGCTACCATTTTGACTTTACATATATATCTGATCTGGTAGTGATTATAACCCCGTTGTGAACAAGACAAAAGTGCAACGCTGAGGAAGAGGAAGAATAAAACATTAACAAATAAAAAAAAGGTGCATGTTCATAAACGTATGTGGTAGGTAGATTCTAAAGCTTCAGTGCAATACAGACAACATTTCAAAAAAGCACTTTCATATGGTTTCAATGTCAAGGCATTCATCCCTATCTGACGCAGAGCAGGCGGTACAGTCCTTACATCATGTCACAATAAGTCCGAGCATGTAAACAGAGAAAGAGAGGGACATTCAGAGAGATGAGAGTTTGGTTCCTCACAATCGTAAAAGGTTTGTGTTCTGGGCGACACTTAAGAGCACAGCAGGCAAGACAGGCAAAGTCAGTGTGAGAGAGAGGTCGTGAACAGAAAGGTACAGAATTACAACACGAGACAGACCATAGTAGACGCAGAGAGAGAGTCTAACGGACTAGTAACACATATCACGTACAGTCTACCATGATCCCAGTGCAATGTGATGGTTTCAAACACTGCTCATTGTTGTGACTGCTGTCCAACGGCTTGTGGCTTTCAAAAAGTTCACAAAACTATGCACATGATAAAAACGTGGAAAATAAATAGCAGTGGAATGTTTGCATGTGAGGGAAGAGCATCATCGAGCTAAAGCCAACACTGATTAAAATGTTTAAGAGCGAGGACTGAATTTAACATTTTTAAAAGGATCATTTTTGGTTCATTACAATTTCGACGTTTTTTCGCACTTTTAGGTCCACTTCTGGATTGATGACATCTGGGAACATGATGACGCTGCTACAACAGTGTTCAACAAGGAAAGACTCAGACAATCTAACTGTTTCTCCACATTACGAAACCACTTCATAAGTAGCTAAATCTGAAAGTGAGCTCACTTTAAATGTTGCTAATAAACCATGGTTCATAGACCAGTTTGATGAGAGCTGTGAGACTCAACCAAATCAGTACAGTTGGAGGTCATGAAGCCAGAACACTGGGCTGAAAGACACTTAAGAGGGGGATGTACGAAGTCAGGTGTTAATTTTCCATTACATGCGACCCCTTTTACATATGAGCAGTCTCAATTGTTAATATCTAAAATATTGATTAGTGCAGCTTTATAACCCGCCTGATTGTTTGACCACTAATCTTGCTAACAACTAGAGACTTCTGTACTCCCAGATCCCAGCCACTAACTTGATAAGCACGACGTTATTACTTCTTAAAAATAACGATCGAAACTACAAAAATATAAGACCCGAGTTGCAGGAAACTGGAATGATCCTTTCACTTTGGCAAGGTTTCACTTGAAGGCCTCATGAGGCATCATAAGGAAAATGTTACAACATAAGAACATAAAATGCTTTCAAAATATGAAATGCAAAACCCTTAAAATGCAGGACTGTAGCGACCATATTGGAGGTGTGCTTTACTAAAAATATGGGCTGGCCACAGCTCATCAACAGCTCTCTTTTTTTTTTCTTTTCAAATATTCAGTTCACTCAAATTACAAAAAATAAAAAATAAAAAATCTATATTTTTGCAATTACCTCATGAATTTGTTAGATGTTTTTTAAATGTAATTTTTCAAACATAAAACTATATGCATGATTGGATACTAGGGGTAAGTGGTTTTTTGTAATTGTGTAATGCAAACTGATCATTTAACTTAAACCTCTCGTTTATGGGGGATAATTCATTCAATTATCATAATTCTATGATAATTAAATGTTTGTCATGTTCCTCATGTGGCTGTGATGCAAAAAAGGAGCATATAATCTTCTTGTAATGGTCCAACGATGCAATCACGATGACCGTTGTGCACTTCAGCGAAGGTTGAGAAGAGTATAAGATTGTGGTGAGGGGGCAAAAGGAGGCGGACAGCTCAATTACATAAACTTCTGTAATGCTTAACAGCCTTATAGAAGAAGTGAAAGGTAGCAATCATCCTGTCAGTTCTTTAAGTCAGTCTGATCTAAAGTCCTGACAGGATGATGACAGAGTTTGATGACTTCTTGACATTTTCACCTCGGTAAGATATACTGTAAAGGACACAAATGGTCCAACCAGGCAAAGTGTCCCACTTAATGGCTTGGGTTTCAGTTGGCTTCAGGTCCATAAATATCAAAAAAAACAACAACAATGCAATCGGTGACATTTGATCTTACGTCGGCTTCAGACAAACTACTACCTCTCTGGCTTGTTTGGAAATTCAGAAGAGAGAATATGTTTTCGGCTTGGAGCTGAGCTGGCCACACGCTTTTTCAGGCCCGAGCTGAGACGATGTGATGAGGCAAGGAAGGAGTCTGCGGAGGACTCAAGGAGCCAGTCTCACTGAGGCAAGGGGACGATGACCTCCACGTAGTTGATGGGGAAGAAGCCAGACTCGCCATGGATCATGCCCTCGTACCAGTTGTCATCGATCTGGTTGGTGAGGATGATGATGTCGCCCTCCTTGAAGCCCAGCTCGCCCTCGTTCTCGGGCTCGAAGTCATAGAGGGAGCGACAGCACGGCTGGTCCAACACCTCCGTCTCTGCAACAAAAACACAGGAAGACATTAAGAACTTTTCAAGTGTTGCTTCACTAATTAATTAAATGTACATAAAACAGGGCTGCAAATGAATAATCATAGTCATCATCGAACTCAATTATTTTTCAGATTAATTGATTAATGCTTCTGTCAATAAATTAAAATGCCACTATAGGGCTCCAGAGCTCAGTGTGACAACTTTCAAATGCTTTCAACCACATCTCACAGTCTTCATCAGTACCGATACCGAGCCATCTCCATGACAACTGACTAAGCTCCATCTGCTGATGAAGACCATAAGAAGGGACTTCAAGTTTCTGATAAGGTGACCTTGAATGGAAGAAGTTCACTCAGTTGTCAGCACTAAGAACAAATACTGAGTCATCTCTTTGACAACAGAGCAAGACTATGAGATGGGGTTGAAAGCACCAGAAGAGGTTGGTAAGTGGACCTTGAGTAGCTGTTCATTCAGTTGTTGGTACTGAGTATGAATCTTATCCATCTCCATGATAACTGGGCAAACACCTCCTGATGATGAAGACAATGTTATTTTCTGAAAAGTTCCAGTAAAAGCTGGTAGGTAGAACCTGAGTGGACGAAGTCCTTTGCTCAGTTGTCCGTATAAATATTAAGTAATCTCCATAACAACTGAGAAAAACCTCATCTGCTGATGAAGACCATGAGATATAGTTGAAAGTTGTTGGTTTTTTTTTAAAGCTAGAGTACCTTGAGTTCAGATATTTTTGTCAAAATATTGAGTCAAATATGTACTTTCCTCAACTCAACTCAACTAGCTGGTTTGATCCAAAACCCCCAAATATTCTCACATGTGAGGAGCTGTATCTGGCATATGTTTTGCATTTTTATATGATATAGACATTAATCAATTATTAGTTTCAGCACAAGTAGTGAGACATAAATGCAGAGTCAGTGTGTGTTACTCACGGTGATCAAAGCCATTGGTAGTAGGGCTCTCAGGCCATGACAGTGGAACAGAGGTTATATGATCAGCTGGGTGAGATGTGAAGACACATGGAGATGGAGCTGAGCACAAGACCACACAAAATAGTACACACACATCTAGTACGAGAGGAAGAACACATCCTCTGAATGAGTCACAATAGAGCCACTGGCTATGACTGAATTTCACCATCAGAGGGCGACAACTGTTTTTCAGACACCAAAACTGCAGTGGCATGAACTGTCTTATTTTCACCTGCTGTTGACATTTGTGTTTGTAACTGTACTGACTCCACTCCAGAGGAGGTCAAGCATGCATTTAACTATATCATATATGTGAACAGACTAAATGTAGTCACAGGTTAGCTGACTTCTACAGGCATAAACAAAGGAGCCATAAAAGTGAAGCAGGTAGAAGTTATATGGAAGTCAATTAGTGCACCCTTTCATCTTAATCCCTCTGTATATCAAGATTTCACATTGTGCAGGGACATTTTTATTATACTTTTACTCATCAGTTATTTTCTCAGACTTATTAAAACTCCTTGAAACAATCGTGTTTGAGCCAAGATTTTCTGGGAGGAAGTCTAACATTCCCATTAGCACTTTCCTATAGGAACATTGCTCCACACAATGGGGCCAATAAACAATACTGTAAAAACAGAGTAATATAAGAACTAATATTAGACATATTAAAATAGACATTAAGTGATTTCACTTTCATTACATCTACAGAAATGGACACTTAGGATATAATGAAATCATATTTATAAATGGTAGGGTGAGAAAGTGTCCTCTTATCGGCTGGCTGATATATCGGTCTAGTTCTAATTACAAACAGAAGTAGGATCATATTTAGATACGACTGCTAAATTGATATTCACTTTTGGTTAAAATGGTAAACTATTGGTAGTTTATGGCATTTAAAATTAATCTAAAATGACACTGTTCCATATATTAAAATTATAGTTTCACAGACTGATAAGACAGCCTGCTGCTTAAAGCTATATCTGAGGGACTCCAGCTACTGGTTACTATCTACTATCTTTTACTGCAAAAAAAGATATCACATGTGGAACTGAGTGAACACAAAACGAATACTGTGCTCACACAACATGACAAGTGCCCACAAATGTATTACTGCACTCTCTTCGATCTTCATTTGAGTAGATTTTATACCAACATAACAGTCTTTGCCTTGAAAGCCCTCCATACAAACAACTCACTAAGTAAAGAGACAAAAGTTTGGAATGGTTGAGATGAGCTGCTTACTGTTCAATGTTCAGTTAATGCCTTTAATGCTTGGTTTTAATCCAACACCATCATTTTTAGATATGACTGACATCAATGCCAGGTGGAGGGAAGCACTTACGGGGCCAAATCCACAAAGAATGGATTGTGCTCACTAATAGCACCATGAATTGTGCAGCATTTGCACCTGCAATCTGTCCTGTTGTAAAGTCCTATCCAAAAAAGATTTTGCACTAACGATATGCTGGCACAGACATGCCCATAAAGTTTGGCAGCTGAGTGCAATTTGTCCTTTATTTACTAATTTACACACATGCAAATGGAACAGGTGACATGACGTTATTTACTTGGCAGCACGTTGTGGTTAATTTGCAGGGGCTTTTTTTGTCTCATTGTACCAGTTTAACGTCCCAAACTCTCTTTTTGTGGATTTAGCCCATAGTGTGTCATAAAAGGCCAAACGGTAAATAACAGGGACCCTCACGTCATAACACTGTATGAAGGAATACCTACTTTTCCCATTGACTGTGTGATTGATCTCGATATCTGTAAGGGATAACAGAAAAAAAACAAAAAACAGTAGAACTTAAAGCAAACGATGAAGATGGAGTTGACACAGAAAATTACAGAAAGGAAAGTAAAAACTAGCTGTACCTGTGGATTTGAATGAGGAGCTGTAGGACAGACCGTTGTACTGGCTGTTGTCCAGGGTCTCCAGGCTGCTCCTGATGGACTTTGGTTTGAACTCTCTCTTGGGCCGACTGCTGGCTTCAGATATCCTGGTGTGAAGAGATAGCAGAGTGAAAAAGTTGTACTATAGAGGAAAACTGTGTTCATAAAGCAAAGTACTAGACACATTAAGATTGACCTGATGATGGCGCTAAACGCTAATGACTAAAGTTACAATTCATCCTGTGTGGAACATGTCAGAACCATATTTCATAGCAGTCTATTCAATAATTGTCTAGGAATGTGTTGATCAAGTCTTTCTGGCCTGATCAATCAGACCCTCAATATTATATATCTGCCAATTCATTGTCCGGGGACCCATTATGCTTTCCGTATTTTTATATATGTATATGTTACATAAATTAAAGGTCTGTAGTAGATAAATAATTCTACAGTGCCATGACAGTAAGTGAAATGACTAAACCATCAAGTGAATGACAGTTCATAAATTGACTGTGATGGTAATAAAAGTGACTATCACGATCAGGAGCAGAGCAGAGCATCAGGACAGTGAAGGAGGAGAAAACCTGCCAGAGAGTTACCATGGTAACTGACCCCCGGTTTTAGTTCCGTGTCTTCCTGGAACTGAAAACTGAGTTACCTTCATCTCAGAAACAAACTAAACCTGCTTTGTAGAATACCTTTCCCTCCAACTCCCACTGAGGCAATCAGATTGATGAATTCACCCTTCAACCCAGCCCTGTGGGGGGGGGGGTCTACTAGACAAGAGAATCCCTCATATTAAGATAATGATCAACAACCTATACACATCAGCAGTGTTTCCATTACACAGCACTGCAAAGTAAAGCAGTGCATACTGTAGTTGTTTAATTAGTCCATTTAAAGCAGTAAAGGAAATGTTGGGTTTGCATCAGCAGTAACTTAACATGACTCTGATACATGCTGCTCCCTGACAGGCTTTCAGAAAGCTGGCCAATCAGAGCAGAGTGGTCTCTTCGGGAGCAGGGCCTTAAAGAGACTGGAGCTAAGACTGCCTGTTAGAGCCAGAGGCTGAACTGAGGGGCTGCATAAAGGACCAGTAGTAGATAAATGAGCATTTTTTGAATCAAGCAAAGCTACTCTAGTAGAATTCCAGAATTAAAATATAGAGCTGGAAATGAACTATTAACTGTTAAACTGTTCAGTTTATTATAAAATGGAGCCTTCTATTTACTTTCCATGCATAGGCAAACATTAATGGCACAGTTTTTATTAGTGTGAATGTTGATTTAATTCAGAATTTTAGCTGATACTGATCAATAAAAATATGCCATAGGCTCCTGATCCTTTAGAAAGTATCATTTGGGTATTGGAACTGAATCAGATATGTTATAGACACATGTAAAGGGCTGGGCAATATGGACAAACCCAAATATCACAATATTATTCATATTGATATTATGACAGTATATTAGGGATGACTATCGGTGTTTTCCTAAAATATTTACATAATGAGATTTTTTGATAATAATCATAAGTAATGTGGATAAAATGACCAAGTGGGTGAAAAGGAACCTTACACCTTTATTTTATTGTTTTAATATTACATTATAGTGCCTTGCAGTCAAAAGCACATTGTTAGACTTTGTGCTTTTTGCGTCCTGTTTGAAAATGTTCTTATCAGGTACCATCAAAGGAGAGCTGTGGGTCTCAGTCACTGTGATGTTACTGCTCATTAGAGAGAGGCAGAGGAAGTTAAGGAGGAGAGGCAGATAAGGATTCGGCTTCCAACTCTTAATTCTCACAGGACCTAGAGAAACTCCTCCAGAGACATGGTAAAGTGATTAAAAACTATTAGGGAGATAAATGTGTGATGCATGCAGCTATCTGTACAAATACTGACACTGAACTTCAGCTAGTATCTCTTCAGCCTGAAAACTAGGGGGGGGGGGGGCAGGTTCCGCCTTTGTAAATGTGAACTGGTAATTACAATGAAACTGTGAAAGACAACTTGCTCATTGTGAATTCAACAGTTAGAACAGTGTACTGTAATACAGATCGTAAAGCCAGTAAAAGACAATATTACAATATTATAATAACCAAAGAGGCCTCTGGACACTGAAGCTCATGCTCATTCTGCAAATGATCATTTTCTTGTTACAATATAACCACAGTGCATTGTGGCCTGCTAACCAATCATCGCAGTTGTCAAATTGACGAATAAAACGGTCAATCAGACTTATTTCCTTGGACACTACTTATTTTATTCAGATTGGATAACACTGCTGTCAGATGGAAACCTTGTAACTTCATATTTTGTGCTCAAGGGCCCCTGGTCTCTTGCCCAGATGTATTCCCAGTATGTTCCCAACACATGTATCCATTTGAAATGATACCCACATCACTAGTCATGCCTCCTCTTATCCTCCCTGCCTGCTGTGGGTCACATGTTCTGAGCCAGTTCCACAAACATGCACCAAACTGTGCCCATAATTCATTCAAATAAAGAGCTTGGTTTCTAAATATACCGCTGAGAGACCAACTGTCACCTAAACTCACACACTATGCTTTCAATGTCATAAGCACTCTGAAATGACTTTTTTAAAAAGTGGAAACAGAGTGACACTGTGATCCCACAGAGGATAAAGCTGAAGAGTAATTAATGACAACAAAATTAAGTACGAGCTCCAGTCCAGCAGAGCACTTTCCTCACCTCCTCTGCAGCTGCCCGCTCAGCTCCTCCAGGATCTCACTCGACTGCCGATGGTAGTCTAAAGCTGCCTCGATCAGCGCCGACAGCTGGGTCACCTGCTCCACCTATTGGCCAATCCACACACATACACACATTACATACAATCCATACATTTCTGGTAAACATACTGGCATATTTAAACAGTGAGCTGCCTCATGTTTAATCGGGGGGGGGGGGCTCCGGTCCTCTGAAATGAGGCCAACGCGGAAGTAACTTAGAACTGCATTCTATCAAAAGGCCACCAGGGGAAGGGGCTTCAGCCATTTTCAACAGTGGAGTCACCTTGGTTTAGGTAGCCAGCCAGTATAGATGTTTGTAGGCAGCTCAGCTCAGCTCAGCTCAGCTCAGCTCACCACTTATGCTCAGTAAATTGAAGTATTCAACAACTAATGCTTTGAGATGAGACATTTAAGATGCTCTGTGTCCTGTGTTTTACTTAGAGAGATGGTTGCTGCCCTTAACCCACAGTATCAACCACCATCAAGAGACATGCTCTCTAATACATTGATACCAGCGTGGTACGCCATAGAGAGGGAGAGAGTGCAGGCTGAGTTGGAGGAGACTGAGCATGTGGCGCTAACCTGTGATGGTTGGACCAGTGTAGCCCAAGATCACTACATTACAGTCACTGCCCACTTTTGTAAGGGAGGTCAGCTGCAAGAAAGGGTTCTCCACACTAGAGCTGTCTATGAGGCCCAGACAGGAGCATTTGTGGCAGAAGAGATACGTAACATCATGCTCGATGTGAGAACCAGGTGGAATACACTCTATATTATGATGGAACGATTTGTAGAGCAGTATTCAGCCATTCAGGCAGCATCTTTGGACCCCAGGCTCAGGAGGTCAATGGAAAGGGACAGGTAAGATTTGATGTGCATGACATTATGACTAGTCTGACATGGTATTTCTTTAATTTGATTTCTTCATTAAAACTGTTTTTATTTTGTGTGTGGTGGTTGTCTTCTTTTTTTCAGGCTGGAGAGAATTACCGAGCAGGACTTCAGGCGTGCAGAAGAGTTTGTGAGAGTGATGAGAATCCTCTACACCTCAACACTTTGTGTGTCCTCAGAAAGGACTCCTGCATGTGGCCAAATTCTGCCCATCCTGCAGAAGCTTGAGGGCCACTTCAAGGTTCAGGATGCAGACTCCACCTTTACTGCTGCCATTAAGAAAAGGGTGTGGGATGACCTTTCAAAGCGTTACACGGTATGTATTTTGTTGTTGTTGTAGTAAATCACTAATAATATTTTATGAAAGGGTCTAACACTGGTACTGGCATATTATTTTTCTCCCCCAGGAGGAAATATCAGGATGTTCCTGGAAGAGGCCACATCACTGGACCCCAGGTTTAAGACCAAAATACTAGATGCTGCCGTTTGGTCTAGGTTGGAGGGGAAGGCGTGCAGTGAAAACTCTGAACCGGTTCGCTTAATTTTGACTATTATTACTGTACTTTTTGGGATGAAGATGGAGTATTGATGCCACACAGAATAGTGATATAAAACTGTATTAACACAGCATGCACTGGAAAATGAAGAGGACCAACTGGAAGAGGGGATGGAGGAGGAAGAAGAGGATGAAGAAGCTGCATCTACGGACACAATACATGTAAGCTTTCCATAATACTTACCATTCGTTACTTACTCATCTTTTAAATAGACAAACCTAAGCAGATTTCCTCTGGTTTATTCTCACTTGTTTTTGTTCTCTCTTAATTTTTACCTTGATACTTATCTTTATCACTGTCACTGCTGTGACTATGAGCCACTCCATGTCTGACTCTGCACTGGGGGAGCTGTTTGCTGAGGAGGACCTGGCCCTTAAAACCATCCAGGCAGCGACACTCCTTGAGGAGCTTGAACTGTACAGAGCTTTACCTGCAGAGCTGACCACCACCAATCCTGTTGAGTGGTGGTGGGAGAGGAGAGGGACATTCCCCATTTTGTTTGACATGGCCTGTAATTATACATGTGTCCAAGCATCATCCACTCCAACAGAGCGAATATGTTCAACTGCTGGAGACACAATCAGCCAGGAAAGGGCATGCCTTGCTCCAGAGAAGGCTGATATGTTAATATTTCTTAAAAAGAACTGTTGAGGAGGGTTAGGACTGGTCAGTGGCTAGATTCTCAGTGTTTGTACAGGTATTCAATAAATAACAGGGATGTGGGGAGGGGGGAGGTTTGTTCTTTGTTTGTTTTGTCTCATTTTGGTTTTTGTTATGTTTCTGATGAAAAACCTCTGTAAAAATTGTGAAAAAAAAGAAAAAAAAGTTATTCAATAAATAGCACTTTTAAAATGTATTTGTGTAAAAATCCTTTGAGTGGGGAGGAATATTTACACAACTGATTGCTTTCTATTTGCATGATTAATATTGAGTGAAGTAAAAAAAAAAAAAAAAAAAGTATCAAATGAAGTACTCAGTTGGTATCGGTATCGTTTTAAGGGTACTGGTATTGAACATTTTTAAATGATACCCAGCCTTATTGCACAGTGTCCTCGAGATCCAGCCCTTGCAACCATAGCAACCTCCCCGCTCTGCCCATCGCTACGCCTCATGCCCATATAAGTACATTCGATGTTTTTATTTTTCCCAGCATGCACCTGAAATTTTCGAGATGGCACTGCCCAGATTCGAAACTATTGGCTTCCGAGCAGCAGTCCACAAACCAATGGGTGACGTCATGGATGTTACGTCCATTTCTTCTATACAGTCTATGTGTTTAATACACCTTATTGGTCCATTCTTTATGTAGAAGATCTGTTCTCTCTTACATCATTTTCCAGGAAGTTGAACATGCTCCTCTCAGCCAGCTCTTTGCTCTCCTCAAACTTCTCCACAGCCTGGCGGACCTCCTCATCTGGGATTTTCCCCTGACGTTTCTTTTTATAGTCAAAATCTAACCGACGGCCCTCCAGCTTCTTCAGGTGGTGCTGCGAACACAAACAGATCAGTTTAGCGTACTAAATGCAATATTATTCATTGAGTTGCTTCAGAATAATATTTAACCTATACTGTTTTATGAAACATAACCTCATATACAGTATGAGGTTATGTGATTAGTTAGGAGGTAGCTCTTTCAAGTTACACTCGCTTGTACTTTATGTATAGTGCCAATTAGCTACTGTTAGCATGCTGATCAATCTTAACTTGCATGTGTCGATCTATCAATCAAACTTTATTTATATAACAGCTTTCATACAGGTTCATGTAGTTCAAAGTGATCACAGTTGATTAACAAGCTGATAAGAACACAGAATAAATAAAGAAAAGGAATAAAAACAAAGAAAATTACAAAGAAAAAAGAGAAAAAAATTGAGACCAATGCATGCAAGAGAAAAATAAATTAAGTTAAATAAATGATAAAAATAAATTAATAATTGAATAAATATAAGAGAGAATAAGAGGAAAAAGTTGATCCAAGGTTGGAGAAAAAAATAAATAAACTATGTTAGTTTAAAAAAAAAAAGAAAAAAGAATGAATAAATAAATAAAAAACCAGCACAGGTGTTTCTCGATAGTCTCGATAGGTTTGTGCTGTTCTCACCATGTGCTTTATGACCATGTATTTTTATTATTGATGTTGTTGTTGCAATTGTTATCATCTTTCTGATTTATGTTTTGTTTTCTTTTTGTGGATTTGTGTGTGTGTGTGTGTGTGTGTGTGTGTGTGTGTGTGTGTGTGTGTGTGTGTGTTTTTCTTCTGTGTGAAGCACTTTGGATCAACTATGTTGTGTTTAAAGTGCTACATAAATGAAGTTGAAGTTGAAAAAACAATTTGAATGTAAAATGTAATACTACAGCCAACAGAATATGCTTAAATATAAAATAATGTCAGAATTCAGCTCACAGTACAGCTGTATTTATTGTAAAACAAATGTTATATGTTCTGTAAATGAAATGTTAGGTAGCAACTGAAGGTGCACGTTCACACGCTGGTCTCAGTGTATTTCAGCCAGTGTTGCAAAGGTGCTGCAGAAATCCTGCCACCTCCTCACACTGTTGGCACATTTCCTCTGTGTTGCAAACACTGTGAGAATTACTACAACCTGAGGTCAAGATCTTGAACTAAGTATTAAAAAGAAGAGCTCTTTAAATCTACCCTGCCCATCATAAATGTGTCAGGATTTAGGAATGAGGAGGGTCAGTTAGAGGGTGCAGGCTGCTCTAACATACTGTGATCTCTTTGAGGTCTTTGTCCTGTAAAGTCTGCAGGGGGTCGATAAAGTTCTGTTTGACGTTTATGTCCAGAGAGTCCTTCACGTCTGCCATCTGTCTCATGGCCTCACCCATCTCCACCAGAGCTCCACCTGTGGTACACAAACACACCACAACCTTTCAGTGAACATGTGTCCTGTCTTCTCTGCAGGACACTGCAACACACAATCATCTGAAGTTGTGTAACATGTTTTACTTTCAGCTCAGCAGCTCCATGAAACGTTCACAGGAGAGTTGTGTCTTCTTTTTAAAAAAGGACGCTCATGTTCCAATTTACATGAATTCATTTTGCACTCAACCATTATTGATTTTCATTTAACCTGTTGATTATTTTCTTTCTTTCTTTCTTTTTTTTGCTCTTTGTTTGTTGCATTATTTTAGGTGTGTGTGTGTGTGTGTGTGTGTGTGTGTGTGTGTGTGTGTGTGTGTCTGCATATGTGAGTTATTGTGATTCTCTGTATCTGAGGTTTTAGTGGGCATGTACAGTATAAAGTGTGCACATATAATTGGGTGAGTGAGTATAATATAATAATTGTGATTACAATTGAATGTGATTGTATGGAAGTTAGTGGCTGAGCAACTTAAGTAGACCAAATTATGTCATTTCATTTCTAGAAGGAATGATAATTATGTTGACAGATTATTAGTGTTGTGTCCTTGCTCACTTCAATAAAAAAATGTGATTCTTTAGAGCAGGGGTGTCAAACATGCGGCCCATGGGCCAGAACCGGCCCGCCAAGGGATGCGACCCAGCCCACTTTCCTTTCTGTGTTCTTTTCCTTCCTTCCTTCTGTCCTTCCTTCCTCCCTACCTTCCTTTTTTCCTTTTTTCATTCCTTCCATCTGTCCTTCCTACCTTCCTTTTTTCCTTTCTTCGTTCCTTTCTTCCTTCCATCTGTCCTTCCTCCCTTTCTTCCTTCTGTTCTTCCTTCCTTCCTTCCTCCGTTTCTTCCATCTGTCCTTCCTTCTTTCCTTCTGTCCTTCCTGTCATCTGTCCTTCCTACCTTCCTGTTTTCCTTTCTTCGTTCGTTTGTTCGCTCCTTCCTTCCTTCCTTCCTTCCTCTGTTTCTTCCATCTGTCCTTCCTTCTTTCCTTCCTTCCTTCTGTCTGTCCTTCCTACCTTTCTTCCATCTTTCCTTTTGTCTGTCTTTCCTTCCTTCCCTTCTTATTTCCTTCCTTCCTTCACTCCATCTTTTTAATGATCCGGCCCACATCAGATCAAATTGGTCTGTATGTGGCCCTTGAATGAAAATGAGTTTGACACCTCTGGTTTAGAGTGTAAAATGTCAGAAAATATAAAAAAAAAATGCCCATCACAATTTCCTAAAGTAAAGATGATGTCATCACATTGGTTGTTGTGTCCAATCAGCACTCCACAACCTACAAATATCAAGTATACTATTACAGTATACAGATTTTTGCTGTAAAAATGACATGGAAAAATAGTTTGATTATCGAAATATCTGCCTGTGACTCTGAATGAATCCTCTTTCTAGCCAGTGTTTGTTATGGTGCATGTGAGTGTTAGTACCAAACACAGAGTCCTCTCCCAGTTCATGGCCGTAGCGCAGCATGCAGTCTCCCAGCAGGCCTTCTGTCTGGGGGTAGCCGGTGGTCTTCACCTGCCCTCTGATCTTGGACACTGTGTTCAGCATGTTGAGTTTGGCTCGAGAGGCTACAGAGGAAAAACATAGAATTCACTGTATTCTTGTTTCTCGAGACAGTGAAACAGCTGATTATACAACAAATGAACCTCCATGTGTTTACCTGGGTTAGGCTGCAGGTATTCTGTGGTTTTGGACAAGAGGTCAAACACTGACTTGTTGGTCACCTCAATTTTCTGATGAAAAAAAAAAGAAGATAAAAGAAGATGAGATGTTGCAGTTGTGAGCATACATAGTTATGACCATTTACTTTACCCATAGGAAACAGATTTAATTAACACATTAAACATTAAATGAACAGTTCAACGCTAATATTCTTATTTTCTGAGAGTAAAACGAGAGGATTGATATTAATGTCACATCTCATCTGAGTGTTACAGAGCTGGAGTCAGGACATGGTTAGCCTAGCTTAGCATAAAGACTGGAAGCAGGGGGAAGGAGATACATGTTAAATAATGAGATAATGTTGGTGTAGGTGTGTTTCTACCACTTTGAAAGGAGCCACCAGGTTTACAGTTGTAAAGATAAGTTAAGCTAAAGCTCGTTTTAACCGAAAACTTCAGTCACTTAGTTGTGTTGATATTGGCAGAGTAGAATCTTTCAAATCCACTCAGGGATAAGATCATCATTTCAATCATTTCACTCCTGATAAGTTTTGAATCAATCAAAAGATGAGCTGTCTCTCCTCACATCAATCCAGCTCTACTCAGTGTAACCCTATACATCCATCACAGGACTGTGTTTACTGCTGAGCACACACATCTGCACTGAACACACCCTCTCCATCTCCATGAAGTCTTCATCCAGCTTCGTCCCCTCTGCCCCGCTGATCTTTTCACTGAGTAGCTGCACAGAGAGAGAGAGAGAAGAGAGAATTATGGAGGGCTGACAAATACAGTACACACAACACAAGAACAAGAGGCGGTTAGAAGAATACCCATTAACCTGAACACCATTCACACTGTTTCTGCACTGTTTTACTGTGTACAGTGAAGGAAACATACAGTTGTTTTTAGAATGTGTGTGTTATTCAAGGTTTTACTGAGTCTACCACTTAAAAGGTGCACAGTGGGGGAACATTTCACTAGGAGTGCTAATGAGCAATGAACCATGATGGACATGCACAATGGTTGCTGCTAAAGCTGAACCATTTTGAAAAGAATATCTAATTGTGGTGACTTTTACTGATATTGCAATTATGATATGGTTTGCGATGTTAAAGGGAATGAAGTCTGTCACAATAATTACATTAATAAGACTGCTAGTTAGTAAACATGGATGTGAATAATTACGGGTTCAACATTTTCCAAATGATTGAATGTGTTCTATGAGGAATGAAATGCATTCAACGTGTTTATTAGGGTGATTCTAATGAAATCTGTGTTTTAAAGATTTCACACATAAAATCTTTAAATTGACTTTTCATCAGAGAACTTCCTTTTTAGGAATTAATATCAATGTCTCTCAAGTGTGTGAGTGTTAATAATTTACTGATCTTTTCAAACAAACTCCTTTTCAATCCTTAAAAATCCCATTATAGCAACAGTCTGGAAACTTCCAGACAATTAGGACAGCTAATACATTTTCACATTTAAAAAAAAACTAAATTATTAAAAGTCATGTACAATGCTGAAATTACAATTTGTGCAAGGTAGATAAAATTGTTATCTTTATTATATTTATATGACTAAATTACATGTTATATATTTATATTTTAAATCATAACTACCATGGTATTTTATTGGTTTTGTGAGAATGTCCCTCTAGGATGCACACAATGTGTTTTAGTCAGAAATAAACCCTACATGAATAAATAAAGTATTAGTCATGTGTTGGGAGAATCCCCTTTAAAAGAAGTCATATGCAGTGCAGTATGTTCTTTCTATAGTAGTGTACAGCTCAGCTTAACTGCAGGAGTCTGATCCTCAAACTGAACAGCAGAGAGACAGATTGGTGATGATGTCATCTAAAGACAAATCCTGGTGATGTTAAGACTATGAATAATAGAACAACTGCCGGGACATGACTGTGGCTTTACTGTATGTGTACATTTTACTGACTGAAAGCTGAACACACGTTAAAACTGAGCCCACACTTGTTGATACAACCAAATAAAAGAGTCAATCATGTTACTTCATTTTCTTGACAATAACTTTTTTATCTTAATCCAGTTGGATATTGCTGTCAGATGGAATCCTTGTAACTTCATATTTCATTTTTAGCATACTAGGTGTCCAAAAGAGAAAAATGTATTATCAACATCAACATTATTATCATCAGGAGAATGGGTCAAGCCTTGTGTTGTATAATTATGAAGCCTGACCCCCCCCCCCCAAAAAAAAAAGCACATGTGGTTTTTTCTCCCATCATGTATCATCACAGTATGGTAGAACCAGCCATTAATATATTGTGTGGAAAAAAGCAACATTTTATAATGCTCTAAGTATTAACATTAGAGGGTTAGGGTTAGTGTTACACAACTGGTATTAAGAGTGGACAATATGGAAATATGGAAATATATATCACTGTGTAACACTTCATATACAAATAATTGACAGAATTGTCTGTTTTTCTGCTAATTGAGCAAATTAAACACATGAAGAATTATTCCATCACACAATGAGTCCTGCTCACTGATTTTGAGTAAACGTAAATGATCTAATACAGACAGATATATTAAACACATAGCATTGTATAAACAGTGTCTTTTCACTTTGAAAAAATTGTCAACTTGGGAAATGTATATTTGAGACAATGACCGGTTTTGTTTTTTTAGCTAGTCAATTAAATCTTCATATTTTCACCATCAGTGTATGAATGTGTGTTGTGGCCCATTTATGCTCAACATTAAATACGGATACAGACAGAGCCTTCAGTCCGTGCTCTGCGTTCATTTCGTTCGTATTTCTGCACGTTTCCATAAAGCTTACAGATACAGACCAAACAGAGCAGTACCACCAGAAACCCTGGGGGGGCAGTGTTGTTGTCACTACTCGATACATAGCTCTAGTGAGACACGAAGAAGAAATAACAATGGAGGAACATTTTGAGGAAAGGTTGTGTGAGTTGGTTAGAAACTTTAAACATATCGTTTTTGTCTTTTATGCAAGAGGAACATTATCAATATCTCCTCCACAGTCGCCATGTTTGTTTTTGAGTTTGTTGTTGTCATAAACTTTTGACTCTGTGCTGCCCCCTGGTGGATGTATTGGTTAACATCCATGCCAACGTAAAGGACGCATGGAAGTATGTGAGCAGTGACGGTAACATCGTTTGAAAAGGACGGATACATTTTCGTACGTACGTTGAGCATAAATGGGCCTTAATGGGTGAATGTGAAAGCACTTTGAGTGGTCAAGAAGACTGGAAAAGTGCTTTATAAGTACAGTCTGTTTACCATTTACTTTAAAAGGCAATTTTATGTGTTTGTAGTTACTGATTTTACATTTCCAAATCATCTGAGCTACAGAAAGAAGTGAAAATGTACAGCTGGGTTAGACTGCTCTTTCCATGTATGACAGGCAGTAACACTCCTGAGCCTGCAAGCTTTTAAAAAGTGTGTCAAACACAGGAATGAGAGACTTTGACACCATTCTGTGGCAGATTTACAAAGGATTAAAATTATGTGTGCACTAACAGAGGACTCATACTGAAAGATTGAGGGCAGCTGGCAATTTAGGAAGAAAAGTTCTGATTGCAGGTCAGAAAAAAATCATTCCTGACATACTGCAAGTGTTCTTACAGTGTTCACCATTGTAGGTATTATTTTGTAATGTATTCTCACATTCATCTATTTCCTGTACATCCTTGAAAACTCACCAAACTTTTAACCAAAATTATCATGATCCACTGATCAAAAATAATATTTTATTATATTGAAAGGGACACCTCATGAATTGAATTTGTTAAAATGTACCCAGAAAAGTACCATAAATACCACAAAGAGGATTAGAAGCTTTTCAGATGACTGTTATGTTCAGTCACTCTCTGACCAGAACAAACCAATCTGCTGTTAGGAGCAGTCAACCAATAGCAGGTTAAATTTAGAGCAGGCACCAGCTAAGAGAAAGTCCAATTCACACTCTGTTAATAGCATCATCTACCAGAGAGCTGTGAAGTGAGAGAAACCTGGAGATACAGCCCAGAATAACAAAGGTTCACAATATTCAAACACGTCTTAAAGTAGCAGTCAGGTGTTCATATGAACAGTAAAGAGGTTTTCCTCTCTGTAATCATTCCTCCTGTTCATACTGACTATTAAAAGATCTCCTTCAAATGTGCTTTCAATGGAAGTGATGGAGGACTAAATCATTTAAAAGTAGATGATCAGCTTCTATTGAGCTTCAGCAGTATGAGTTATCATATCAAGTGATATCTGACACATTTACAGTCTTTTTACCATCAGATTCCCTCTTAGAGTCTGGTTTAAGGTTTGTGTGTGAAAAAACGTGTGCAAACTTGACATCACCTGCAAAAAATGTGCAAGCTGATCTACTAACGCAGTGCACTGAGGTTTGAGTCTTTCAACTGTGTAAGATAATACACACTATCCATTTAGTACGTTTTCTATAATGAATATGTAATATGAGGCGTTTTAACCTCAGTGTGTAAAATACAGGGAGGAGAAAATGCAAATATGTTATTTAGCACGCACATTGTGATTTACCAAACCTGAAGGTAATGTTTCTGACACTAACTGCGTCTATAAATAATACCTTTGAAGGACAGGTATTGACCAGCTGTTACTATGGAGACGAGGAGGCACAATGACAGAATACATACAGGACGGAGTTTTTACACCTGTGTTATAATTTTGGAGTGGAATATTTTTGGTTTTACTAACAGCATCGACTTTATCAATAATACTCTCCCATATGTGTTTCTTTCTGGTAATATTAGTTTTTGTAATAACTGAATATATTAGTTAAACTCTTCCACTAGAATCTGATCACATTTCATTTTGCTCTTGCAGCTTTCTACTCGTCCAAACTCTCCATTAAGACACAAAACCCTCATTTAAATACTGCTGTCTGCACCTGTTGCTCCTGTTTTCATTTACACACTTATTCTTAGTAGATCACCTGCAAAACACACGCAAACAAAACACGCAATCTATTGCACCGTGCGCGCAATTTAGTACCCTTTATTTGGGATCTTAGTAAATCAGGCCTTAGTGGAAAGAGGAACTTTGCTACTAAAAACACTGTAACACTGAAACATAGAAGATGAAGATTTGACTCATTTGGACGCTGAAGCTTCATATTAGCTTCACATCAACTTTCACTTTTACTCAGAAGGAGGACTGTGGATTTAGTCCTCCATCACTTCCATTGTAAGAGCATTATGAAGAGATCTTCTAATGGTCAGTATGAACAGGAGGAATCATTACAGACAGAAAAACAAGGCTCCTGATTGTTGTTTTAAGATAAATTGTGAACCTGCCCTTTAATATAATCTTCTGTCCAGATTCCCTAGAAAAGAAGACTTTAGAAGCAGAGTCTTCATATCATCAGACAGCACAATATCTAGGATTCCAAATTCACAGTGTAGCTTAAACTACGAAAACTCAAAGACATCAAACACAACAGACTGGTTTTCCAGATGATTGTAGCATCTCTGACTCATTCACATTTATTTTACTCTGTAATGTCATGTCAGTGTGACACTGATCCTGCCTCACACTGAAGCAGCTAAATGCAATTAAGCCATCATTCAATTTATTATGATGCGTTTCCTGCTGTGATGTGAACATGTCTTCAGTAAAAAGGTCACATACAAGAATGATACAAATCAATGGATATTTAGTTTTGTGAGATGTGCTGTGGCACTCATACTGTATGTAAAATGATATGGATGCTAAATATACCTTGATACAACATGTGACTCTGTTTCTCATACATTCAGTTATTAGTGACGGCCCGTCCCAGTAAAACTTTACCCTCCACTAATTGATTTTCTATTTTTGGAGCTGTGCACTCTGCTCTCATCATGCTCTCTTTCTCTGATAAACTCCCAAACAGGCCCAGACACACCTGCACTGACTCACTCCAAATATTTCAAAATAAGATGATTAACAAATAGAAAACTGAGACATACATATTATTGTATATATGAATGTTGTAATGGATTACAATATGGAAATGAAGAAAACATGGACATATGATTATTTACTTTACTTATACATATGTATTTGAGTTTAATGAAAAAAATTAAATTAACTAAACACCTAAAATTCGATTGTGCATCTACATCAATTAGTCAAGCAGCAATCATAGACTGTAAAAAGAAGAGACTTCATGGTACATTCAGGTGCACCTCTGAAATCTACATTGCTTCTTATGGCACAGCGTGTGAAACCTCATGGTGCATTCAAGAGCACCATGTAAACACAAATCTATACTTACAGTAGATGGCTAACAGAGGTTGTTTAAAACGAGGAAGTATCTTTTACTACAACTTTGTAATAAATAGATACTAAAGATATGAATATAAAGATAGAAAATAGACAACAGATATAACATCAATATCCATTTAAATTCTGCAGAGGCACATTTAAATTCAGTTGGTTGAAGGGATGGATTTTGATTGGCTGGCAGTCAAATTGCTGTAAAAATGATCCCAGCTATATAATGCACCACTGTCGTAATTGTTCTAGTTGTGGTGTGATTTATAGTTACAGTTCTTGGTGTGGGCGGCCCTGAACACCATATTTTATGCTTCTATCTCAGTAACAAAGTTGACTCTGTTTCATCTTTTGGTTTCGTATGACGTATTTAGGTGTTTTACCTGCTGTAGGAATATATTATACTTTCATCTCTGTGTGGCTCAATATGGTTTTGCTCACTTGCTGTCTTGTCTGGAAAACATTTTGTAAACTAAATAGACTCTGAGTCTGTGAGAAACACATGATATGTCTAAGTGCTGAGTCACCACATGATCATATGAAATAGAAGGTGAGAAGTCTAATATTATACAGTGTGTGACAGTCTTCTCGGCTGTCGTTGTTAAAGTGACAGGAGATAATTATGATGTGACCGCTGGGACGCTATGGATGCTACAGCACACACGTCATCTCTTCACACCGGAGTTTAAGATAGAGCAGCTGATCACACAGTCGTACCTGGAAAGTTAAATGTTATTTAAAGCTCCGATGAGTCATCGTCTCAACAGGAAATCCTCATTTCAGAGCTGTAAGTAAACACCACATAAATGACGTGCTGCTGTAATCAGGCGTCGGCGGTGGAGTGTCAGTCGTGTGGTCACTGTGATCACAGCCTGCTTATATATCACATAATAAGATCTGCATATCACACAGCCAGCTTATTATAGAAGATCTATGACTTTCTACTGATAATGATCTCACATGATACTGTGAGATCACTCTACATCCAGGTGATCAAAGCTTTTACATGTTGCTTAAGAATGGACATTTCACTGACTGTCCTTTGTCAAGGCACTGTAATTATTGTAATATATAATTATTGATGCCAAAATGAAGAAATGAAACACAATATACCCCCAAATGATCTAAATAAATCAAATACATCCTCCTGTTCACACTGATGTGCTTTGTTCTCACCTATTTATTAAATTATTAAAATGAATTAATATTAATTTCTCACTGAAATGCTCTCTATTAAGTTGAGTTCAGTCACATTAACACCATATTTTATGCTTTTATATTGAAAAACAATGTCGACTCTCTGTTTATGATGTATTTAGGTGTTTTACTTACTGTAGGAATATATATTATCCTTTAATCTCTGTGTGGTTGAATATGATTTGCTCACTTGCTGTCTTGTCATTGGATGTTATTTTTTGCTCTTCTGGAAATCCCTTTATTTTCCTGTTTTTGGAACGTTCTGTATCATTGAGATTAGAACAGATGACACATATAGGCAAACACAACTTAGTCTAGTTTATACTGGCATAAAACAGTATCAACAGGTGTGTCATTATTACTGCTAACTGGTAGGTTAGTGTGGTGACCTTTCAGCACAGCTGTAAATAAACTTAATGATTGATACAGTCCATGCAGGTGAGCCAGGTTCATGGTTCTTGTGATAGTGAATGATCTCTGACTGTCATGGTTCACTGGGACACTTAAAGAGAACAGCAGCATTTTGAATGTTATTAGTAACACCTGAGCCTTACCTACAATAATATCATATCTTAACAACTGTGGGCTGTGGGTTTAAACTGACTTTCCTGGTTCCGTTCAGCAGCTGAAATCCCACCTAAACACTCTTAAAGTGTGTTTAGACTACACGACACCAGTACAATGAATAAAAGTGCACAAAATGTGGAAAATGTACATAGAATAACTAGGAAGACTAGTAATATGATTAAACATATTCTTCTTGCTTCTATTCACATGATGAGTATTGAATGAAGTATCACTTTAAGGTACTTAAGATTGGTACTGGTATCTTCATTTTATACTTATAAAACATTTTTCTGGATCACTCAGCTCCAGTTTTGTCTGATAAACAAATCTGGATTTGTTAAATAAATAACTTTAATCACCACAATTGTTATTGATTTGTATTCCAGCCAAACGCAAGATCATCTGAAACAAAAACATGTGACTTCTAACAGTACTGCATGACCTCAGCTGCATTTGAAGTGTGACCTAAACAGCTGTGTCAGTGTCCCATTTTCATTTTATGATAATGTTAGGTAACAATATCACAGTAAATGCTTTTTTATCATGATAATAATCAGCTTTTCTCAAATACTACGATTTATTAAGAAGTTCCCAGAGCTGTGTTTTGTGTATGAAAGGTTTAACATGTTGCAGATTTGAACAAATACAATGTCTTCATGTCAATTTGAACCTGGTATGACAACAGGGGTTAACTTAAAAAACAAGGTATAGTTCAATTTAAATGAGGCTTACTGACCATAATCTACAAGACTATGTGTAAAACCTGTGGTAGTAAGTGTGAATGAAGTCTAGTCTAACACAGAATTGGGTGAGCATTTCTACCTTAAAGACTGTGTAAAGTGAATTCAGACATTTTCTTCTAAACACATTAAATAGGTCATAAATGTATTTCTAAAAAAGGTGTAAAAAGCATTTCAACCATTTAGATTTGAATTGTGGAGCTAGACTTCACAAACTGTGTTTCAAGATTTCTGTGTTCAGGATTTAGTGGGCGGGTCTGAAAAATCATAAACCTGCCCCTGCTGCTGTAGAGATATAAATACATTCAGCACACACTACTACTACTACTACAGTCTACAGTTAGCCAGTTAGCCGCTGAGCTAGCAGACGAGCTAGCCGTTGAGCTAGCCACCGAGTTAGCAGCAGAAAGCTCTTAGATGTAGCGTCCATGTTTCTGGTAGAGGCGGGCATGCCCACAGTGTTTGGTAGCAGAGAAAGAGGCTGAGTTTTACACAACTTTGAAGCCTAATTTCATATATTTGGTGATTTTTTAAATCATTCAAATTTGGCAGGGTGGTTAACAACACACTTTTCTGTGGTATGTCAAACTCAGAACACATATTTATTCTTACTTTACACTGACTTTAAGCTTTATAAACAGACTGGGCTATTTTTGAGTTGAAGTTGCACAGCCAATGGGAAGCCAATAGGAGAGTTATACACTAAACAAGACATAGTTTTAAAGGTTGTTAAACGTTTAAAACAGTTGACTGGAAATGACTGTACGCAGCTGTGATTCTTAGATTCTAGGCCCCTAGTCATGTTCTGTTAATATGTTCATTGTTCTCTGATGAAACGAACGAGTAACAAAGCTCCTTCCTGGTGCTTAAAGGAAATAAAGCTGGTGAAAACAGCAATAGCCATGATAAATATACTGTCAGACTCTTTCACTGTGTTTTATAGTAAGATGGATATACCTGCATGCCTCTTTGTGTGAAACATCTGAAGTCATGTGAGTCAGCTGCAGCAGAGAGTGATGGGTAAGAGGGGGGGGAGACAGGGTGGGCAGCAGTGGACTGTATTGTCTTGTATCAGTTAATGACGCCAGCAGCTCTGGAGTCAGTGCTGCTGCTGCCAGGCCTTATGTAAGCAACCAAAACAATGTACAGTACCACCGGGGCTCTGGGAAAGCATGGGAGGAGGAGGGGGGGGGGGGGGGGGGGGGGTGGAGGTGTGTGTGTGTGTGTGTGTGTGTGTGTGTGTGTCGATCCTGTGTATGTGTAGTCGTGGAAGTCAGGCAGTATAATGAGCAGTTACACAAGCAGGGACAGAAAAAAAACAGAGGAAACAGAGTCACTAGTGATTTGAAATGTCATAAAGAACAAGAGCGGAACAGTAACGGAGAGCTTCCAGAGAAAATAACACGAGGCCTGTTCCTGGTTTCATCGTCACATGCTTGAAAACGGTTCAGCACGTTCACTGTTCATTGTAGCTACATTTCCATCAACTGAACTACCCACACTGCTATCTGCCTCAGTTGGACTTTGTGTTAAGTGCTTGGATGCTGACAAAGAGAACGACGATATCGTACTTTATCAGGTCAGCATCAGTGTGCACAGTCAGCATTCAGACCATACAGAGTCTGTATCCTGGCTGTAGCCTCTCAGCCTGTTAACCCTCCTGTTGAACTCAAGGGTCTATTTTGACCCAGGAGGACAACAAGTGTGATTGTGTGCTGCCATAAAAAAATTGAAGTGGTTTCAAAGCAGTATCCTGAATAAATGTTGGCATATACCAGTGTGTGAAAGTCACTCATTTCTGTGTTAGACCTTTAATTTAAATGAAAGTATACCTCTATATTTTGAGTTGTCCTCCCGGGTCCAAATTGACCCAAGGACAACCGGAGGGTTAAAAGAATTCCTTTTTTTTATTTTATTTTTTTTAAAACTCAAATATTAGGTATAGTTTCATTTAAATGAGGCCTATTATCCACAATTTCCAAAACATGTGTAAAACAAGGTAATAAGTTAGAATGAAGTTGGCTAAAAAGGTCTAACAATTGGGTGATAATGTATACCTTATGATTTATAAACAGTCAAACCAGACCATGTCCATTTTGACCCGAGTGGACAAAAGTTGCAGGGTTGATGGAAAGACAACACATGGATTAAATGCAGGAAAGTGTGTTTATATAAAGTATCCCATAATTCATGATATCTCTCTTCAAGTCCAGAAGTGTATAATTTGCACAGCTCATCACAGAGGTGATGGGATGTGAACCTATCTTCAAGTCAGGTGTTTTTCCATCCTGCCAAACAGAGGGCTCAACTGCCCGCTGTCCCAGTACAGGTACTGTGTGTGTGTGTATATGTGTGTGTGTGTGTGTGTGTGTGTGCCAAGTGCTGCCAACAATTACAGAGTTGTAGGCAGCAAGTGGGTCAGAGTGGTAAAATTAGCAGACTCAGAGAGGAGAAATGAGCCCAGTTCTGGCTGCTGCTGCCTTTCTAGGACAGTGGAGGAGGGTGAGCATGCTGAGAGAAACACAACATTAAATCTTTATAGGCTGAATGCAAAAAGTGCAGCATACTGACATACTGCTGGAGCCATCAGCCTAATACGTTTTATGTATATTTATGATCTGTCGTGTTTACGCAATTCTACTTTATAACACGTTTTATTTCGCCATTGACTACTGACTCATCACTCCTCTTTACCAGCTGGTAGATGATGCAAGTGATCAACAACAGGGTTAAAAAAATAAGTCGGTTTCAGGCCACAATTTGGCTTTTGTTGTGGTTCAAATATTGACATCCACAGAAATGTTTGGTGTCATTTTGAACCGGAGCATCTGCAGATCAATTCCATACCTGATATGTTAAGATGAAGAAATCCCTGTTTTAGTTTGCTTTGCTGCAATCTACAATGTTTGAATTGAATTGAGAAATTTGGACTTAACTTGTTTACTGTTCTAACTAAAATCATGTTTTTTCCTATTTTACTTTTTCATTTTCTACATGTTTTTAGTGCTGTGCCTTGTCACATGTTTTAAATAGACAGATAATGTTTGGGTTTGGGGGGGGCAGGCTGGGACAATGGCACGCTCCAGGGTCAGATGTATTACAAGCTGCAAGCAGCAGGTGACAGCTGGGGCAGTAAATGACTGGTGCTGGCCCAGCAGAGTGCACATCCCTCGCTTTTAATCCACACTGACGCCATCTAATCTACACATTACAGCTGCAATTATCCCGAGAGGTGAACTGAGAGCCAACACGATCCCCAAAGTCGCTCTGAAAGTGAAACCTCTCCGATTGATGGAGGATGTGGGGGGGGGGGGGGGGGGGGGGGGGGGGGTTTGGACGTGGAGGGACCCTACAGTGAGCTGCAGTCTTCGGTGTCAGGATGTTCGTTTTATTCTTGGATCAAAGCGGCTTCCAGCATTGTGTGTTCGTTTACGGTCATTTCTTTGATTGAGGGATCTGAGTGTTCCTTCTTTTCCTGCACTCTGATCAGAAGGCTGTACAGATGGGCCTGAGGGAGCAGAGGGGTCACACACACACACACACACACACACACACACACACACACACACACACACACTGCTGGTTCCTTCCTCTGCTGAGTGCACACACACACACACACACACACACCCCAACATTGCAGCACAATATCCTTGTCTTTTTGCTCATACAGCTTAGTCTAAACAAACTCTATAATGAGCCAGCTGCCAGATAATAACACTGTAACTGAGTATATGGCACAGTGCACGTTTTATGCATATAGTCAGAGTCACCATAACTGCTTTTATTGGACGATATATTGTCTCAGGAATAATCGCGATAAACAATATTATTGTGTGTATTGTGTTATTACAGTTTCCATATTCAACTGTTAAAGGATCATTCCTATTTATTTCAACATCATGACCCATGCTCAACCATTTGAGTCACAGGAACACCAAACATCCATTTTCTCAACTGCATTTAGGAATCCAGTCCAATTGTCATAGATCAGTGGAGGTGCAGGCTGTGCTCCAGCACCACTGTTAATCACTCTCTCAGCTGGAGGCTATTTAACGAATGGTGGTGCCTACTGCCATGTAAACAACCCATCTACAGAACAGAGCTGAGGTATGATGGATGAGGTTGGGAATCACTGAGAAACTTGAGGGGCCAGAATATTCAATCAGAAGTGCTTATTGGATGATCAGATAGCTTGGGAATCTCCCTCTGGCCCTCACCTTTCTGCAGAGTTAAAGACCGTGTAAAGTGAATTCAGACATTTTCTTCTAAACACATTAAATAGGTCATAAATGTATTTCTAAAAAAGGTGTAAAAAGCATTTCAACCATTTAGATTTGAATTGTGGAGCTAGGCTTCACAAACTGTGTTTCAAGATTTCTGTGTTCAGGATTTAGTGGGCGGGTCTGAAAATCATAAACGTGCCCCTGCTGCTGTAGAGGTATAAATACATTCAGCACACACTACTACTACTACAGTCTACAGTTAGCCAGTTAGCTGAGTTAGCCACCGAGCTACCAGCTGAGCTAGCCGCCCAGCTAGCAGCTGAGCTAGACGCCAAGCTAGCAGCCAAGTTAGCCGCTGAGCTAACAGCTGAGTTAAAGCTCTCAGACATAGCGTCAATGTTTCGGGTAGAGGTGGTGACTTTGATTGACAGGTAACACTTGGTAGGGGTGGTTAACAACACACTTTTCTGTGGTATGTCAAACTCAGAACACATATTTATTCTTACTTTACATGGACTTTAAGGTTTGAGCTTTTCCATTATACACCCTATAATGACTATATGTCTCTGGTCTGAAATGAGCGCTGTTATTCAAATAATATCAAGTCTCCCCTCCACTCTGTGACAATCCACTTTTCTCTCCCTCTTTGACTATATCCATTCAGAACAACTTTTGTTCGACCATGTTATTTGAAATTTGTATGTGCCATTTTTAAATTTGTATATTGTATGTGCACATTTGTAAATTTGTATGTACTGTGTAAATTTTCTTATGTATTTTGTAATTTGTATGTGTAATTGGTCATTATTTTATATCATTACATTTAGATTTGAAGTGAGACAATTAAAAAAACCCAAAAAGAACAACAACAACGACAAATTCCTTCCTTCCATCCCTAATGAATTTATGTATTTCGTCATATTGGTGCAACAGTCATGTGAATACAAATACAGTGCATTACTCAGATACTGAAGGTATTTTTAAATCAGTATTAAAAATCTGCTATTATAAAGATCTGTAGTTATGGCCTTTTGGACTATTTTAAACATGTAACATGCTATACACCAAAAAAAGTTTATATTTCTCTGAATCCATCTTTCCTTACAGCCCAGATTCCCCTCTGTCCTCCAAGAGGCTGTTTCAGAATGTATTTACATATAATCTGCATTATTAATGACCACCTACTGGATTGTCTGGAGGTGAAGGTGGGGGGCACAATACTGATACTAATGAATAATGCAAGTTCCTTCACACTGCAGTAAAGTCTGCAGCTGGAGATGTTAGACAGTATGTATTTATGTCTATAGTCTATAGTCTGATCCTGAATGAAGGGAACAGTAGGATCATGTTTAGGTTTCCTCACAAAGTTAAAGTCATTTCTGTGCCACTCATATACTGAACACACACACAACCACTTGCTGATAACATGGGGAAGATTATCTCCAGAAAGGAATTTCAGCCATTCTTGTAATGACTGCTTAATACATCCATGACTCATGCTGATGCTTATCACTTATTGGATTTGACACTCTGGTATGATATAGCAATGTGTCCACCTTCAACATCACTTACCCATGAGGCATGAATGTCAATACTTCAAATGAAGCTGAGTCATGTAACAGCACAGGATGACTCCCACATCACTCTAATCCATCCCAAAACTCATTTTTCTTTTTTCCCCACAAGAGATCTATCATAGAGACAGAGACAGAGAGATATGTTCCCTATATCATATCGCCCAACCCCAACTCAGTATTATTATTATTATCATTATCAGTATTATGATTATGTGTCACTAAATGACACATAATCAGTAATTTATTCATAACCTATGACAGTTATCAACATTCTAGATATGCAGGAAGTAAGTGATGGCTCTCTGTGATGGATCACATCAAAGAACCAACTGCTTATTCAAAGCATTATTCACTTCTTGACTGACAAACGTAATTACATGCCTGACACGTAACAAATCTGATTCATTACACTGACTGAACAAAATTTACACTGCGGTCTGAGCTCACTGTGAAAACACAACATTAGCACACAGCACAGTTTCATGTCATGAATTAAAGGGAACGCTGACCTTTGAGGAAAAAGGTCAGATATAGTACAGAGATAAGACTTCATGTCTGTGTAAAAAACACATTACATATGCACAGATGAGTCTTGGCTAAATAAGATAGCCTTGTAATTAGCAGACAAGGATATTCTAGAAATTCCACATCAGGAGTGACAAGGGTTGGCAAAATGAGCAGTTCAAAAATATGTTAAAAACTAGTTTTAAAATAAATTAGCATCAGGTTTGTTAAAATGTACATTTAGTATTTTTGTTGGTTTTATATCATTTGAAATGACATTTTTTACCAAAAGTAAGACTGAATGCTCCTGAAAATGTCAAATGGTGTAACCACAGAAGAATGATACATATTACATATTTTATCACCTACAGTGTATTTAAGTGGATTTATACTAATAATGACTTCATTTAAAACAAATCTGATCTCTATGATTCTCCAGATTAAATGTAATATTTAGAACAATTGTATTCCATTAGCTTTATTTAATATAAAAGTTATAATGTAAGATCATGCCAAACTACTTGATATGGTGTTTTATTGACTATTTACTGTTTTTAAGCAAGTTGAATGTTTTTATGGTTACACCACTTAGACATTTTTGCTATAATCCTCTAATATATTCTCTCAAAATGGATTAAAAGCAGAAATTTGATGCTGAGTCCACAAAAAAGAATGTGTGTAAATTATTCATACGTTTATTTTCACATTTTAACCCCTTTAAATTTGACTAACCCACATGGACACAAAAAAACCTCATTGGCCCAAATACTGTACAGCACATTTAGTTATGCAACATGTGAGATATAACAGGAAGTTCACTGAGCTCCAGAGCTCCAAAAACCAATAGACCAAACTCTATTCAAATTACTAGTCATTTAATACTACATACACACCACACATTCCTATTAGAACATGATATATTACTTTATATATTATAGGAGCAACTATTCAATTTAGTATTTTAGCTTTATTTGAGAAGTGTTCGAGTAAAAGCAGCAGAGGCTTACATATGTTCATAGTTTTATAATGTACAGTCATAATGAAGAAGTGAGTCAGCATGTACTTTCACTTATCTAAATGTAGTAGGCTTACACTACAAAAGTAATTCAATTGACCATTAGAGCCCTAAACTTTTATCTAACTAATACTGAAATAAAGTCACTTCATCCTCAAAAGACTCATTAAACTATTTGACACGAGCTGGAAAAAAATGGTCTTAACCTCTCGGAGGAGATTCAACGTGAAGATTTTGAGGTTAATAAGAAAGTTTGGATTTAACGGCAGCAAGGTTAATTCATTCTTCAGAGTGTTCACATTGGTTCACACTAATAACTGTAAAGCAGAGATAAAGCGGTGTGGTGGATCTTGTGGGGAAACGAGTGTGAACGTGTTATGATGCATTCCAGGTAGGCTGGTCTGTGTGCCTGCAGGGACGAGGACGGAGAAGAAGAAGAATGCAGAATGTCACGTGAAACACCGTAAACAAGAGAGTGATTCAGTGTCTGTCTGTCACCGATCACGCACTGTTGGTAGGAGAGTAAGCGACATGTAGTAAACTGAAGTGTGACTTTAAAGTCTGTGTAAAGTAAGAATAAATATGTGTTCTGAGTTTGACATACCACAGAAAAGTGTGTTGTTAACCACCCTGCCACATTTGAATGATTAAAAAAAAACTGCCAAATTTATGAAATTATGCTTCAAAGTTGTGTAAAAATCAGCCTCTTTCTCTGATACCAAACGCTGTGGGAATGCCTGCCATGTTCGCTGAAACCCCGCCCCCTACCAAGTGTCACCTGTCAATCAAAGTCACCACCTCTACCAGAAACATGGACGCTACGTCTGAGAGCTTTCTGCTGCTAACTCGGCGGCTAACTGGCTAACTGTAGACTGTAGTAGTAGTAGTGTGCTGAATGTATTTATACCTCTACAGCAGCAGGGACAGGTTTATGCTAATCAAATTTAAATGGTTGATATGCTTTTTTAGAAATACATTTATGATCTATTTAATGTGTTTACAAGAAAATGTCTGAATTCATATTACATCTTTAAAACAATGTGGCATCTCTCTCTGTGGTGAGTCCCTAGCTTGGACACATGTAGGTAGGAACTGTGTTGCTGTGGCTTGTTTTGGTGTGTGTGTGTGTGTGTGTGTGTGTGTGTTTGTATGTGCAGAGCCATATTGTTAGAATGTGTCTCTAAGGAGCTGCATTGCAGAGGCAGAGGCAGGAGGGCAGACCAGGTCTACGCTGTGCATATCTAACCTGTACACAGCTTTATATACAGTATTTCTAGAAGTAGAAGGAGTCAGTTGTGAAATTCTACTAATCAGACATTAACAAGTACATATTATTAGATTAAACTATGCTTGTTATTTTGAGCAGAAGGCTGTTTGTGCAGTAGGTGGGACCAGTTGGACACTAAAGTCCCCCCACTGATATGAAACTGACATCTTGTTTGTAACCATATTTCCGAATGGTATTCACTTCTAGCAGCTACTTTAGTTCTCCTCCTACATGTTTGTGTAGTGTAATATGATCTGTTATGGGTCATTTTTCCATTTTTTAACAGAAGATCGAGAAGCCGCGTCTAAGCTTCAGGTGTCTTGGGGGGGGGGGGGGGGGGGGGCCTGACAGAGGACGATCCCTTCTATCAACAAGCCCACAAAGTGTTACCTATTAGCTTTTAGCAACTGAAGTTTATATTTTATTTATATAGAGCCAAGTCACAATAAAAGTCATGAAGACATTTTACACATAGAGCAGGTGTAGACCGTACTCTTTAATTTAGTAAATAAGTCAAAATAAGAGATTTGTTTCCTTCATTTCCTTCCTCATCAAACATTTTGCAAAGCCTTTTTTGCAATCCATGTTTATTTGTCACTGTGTGTTCAAACAGTTCCATAGAGTCAGTGCATATAAGACAATGTTTTCTCTATAATTGTGCAGGCCTGGCAGGCTGCCATGCCAAATAAAATACAATTCTATGGGTTTCAACTTGGCCAAAAAACAGACAAGAAACACGGTTGATGAGAGACGTATAATAAATGCACCACAAAAAGAGCTGTGCAGTCAACACTCTGCATATCACACACACACTGACTGACTGACTGGTGGAATTATTAAAAGTAGTAGAGACATGAGCTTAGATTACACAAGGCAGACATGCATACCAAAGCTGTGATGAATCCATTCTGGTTAAACAGAGAATCTCATGATAGAGGATGTGGAGTGTGTGTGTGTGTGTGTGTGTGTGTGTGTGTGTGTGTGTGTGTGTGTGTAGCTAATAAAAACAAACCCTCTGTAAGAATAGCTGCTCTTCATTGATTTGACAGGGTCAACGACAGGGCTTTATGGGAATGTCTAGTATTCCCACTACTACCTATTTCATGCTGGATAGTAGAAGTTTAAGGAATCTAACTAATATTATACCTGCATATTTAACACTACACAAACCAAACTTCATATATGCCACTTATATAGAGTGTGTAGTGTCCCGTGTGTGTGTGTGAGTTGAAAAGCTTGAGGTGTCCTTGGCTAGATAACACCATGAAAAGAGCCATTCATCCTTGCATTTACTGTACACACACACACACACACACACACACACACACACACACACACACACACACACACACACACACACACACACACACACACACACACACACACACACACACACACACACCAATCAACCCAACAACACTGGCTTTATATGAAACTACAGTTATGTGTGTGTGTGTGTGTGATCAGGCAGTCGAGTCGTGGGTGGAACTTTCATCGAGTTTCAGTATGCGCAGGAAGGAAGAGGCAGCGTAGCAGACACACTTTTGTTTATGTATCCATTTAGGCCAGTCAGGCAAAACATATCTAACCCACAACCAACAAAGAAGCGAAAAATACAGAAGCTAAAAAGAACCACCGCTCTGTTTCCAGGAGATCAAAACCGCTGCCAGCAAGTCAGGAAAAATCATTGTTCTACTGAAAACACACTCTCAGAGGATTTACAACGACATTCATTAATATTTTCTCAACACGAGACAGGATGGCGCTACATTATTGCATTAATCCTCCTCTGTCACGCTTGGGTTCAACCTGCCATTCCAGGTAATTGACTCATTAAGAGGGACTGTCCAGAGCAGGGACACACTTGTCCGTTAACATCAGTGGTGCTTCTAGCTGTTGAGCTCTGGCCGCAACTAATGTCATTATAATTCCTTCACTCAGGCCTGCCTGGTATGAGCGGAAGAAGAAATCAGAGTGACAGCTGCTGAGGAACCATGAAGCATGATACTGCTCTAATTTCATATTTATGTTTTTCATAAAGCTCTGTTCTGGTTGATGTCAAGTCAGAGAGTTGAACTGGGAACTGTGATGCTGTGAGAGAAGATGCAGCAGCCTTGATGATGAACCGCAGATGTTGTTAATAATGTCTACTGTCTGCTCATATTGCTTTTACATGAATAAATAGTGAGGGTTTTAAAGTTTAACAACATCAAGGAGCAGAAGTTTTGCACTGCTGTAGGTCGACTATGGGCTGACTAGAGAGGAAGAAGGACATCCCACACACTGTCTTCTTCACTTGCAATTAAAGAATAGCTACTGTACAGCTCCTGTACAGAGCAAACTATGTTTAGGTACTGAAACATATCGAAAATATATCAAAAGGTACCAAAACATATCAATAAGGCAGTGGTTCCCAACCTGGGGGGCCCGCCCAATCTCAGGGGGGTTGCGAGACTTTGGCTGTAAAAAATTTAAAAAAAATTTAAAAAGTAAAAAAAATAAATAAATAAATAAACCAGAATTAATCTAATGGAATAATCAAAGTCTGTATAAACCCACTTGGAAATGCATTTTAGTCCACATTTAAAAATATTAGTAAGCACGCTGATCTCTGACCATCAGTCACGTTCATACGGTCAGATAGCAAGCAGCAGGTTGCTAATGCACCATGGATGTTTTTTTTTGCTCTAAGTGCTCCGCTTTATGAATGAAATACCATGTCTGAGAAACGGAAAAGTGCAGATGACTTATCGGTATCTAAGAAGAAAATGAGGCAATATCTTGAGAGCTGGACTTTGGTTCATCGAAGGACAGGACAGCAGCCGTCCAGAATGTATTTTTTGTGGCGAGAAACTAGCTAATGATAGCATGAAGTCAACTAAACTGAAATGACACCAGGAGACAAAACACCCGGACACTGTTGATGAAAGTCGGGATTTTTTTCAGAGAAAAAAGACGCTGGCACAGTCAAAAAGATCCACGGACATTAGAAAGTAGGGATCGACCGATATGGTATTCTAAGGGCCGATACCGATACCGATTATTAGTAATGAAGGAAACCGATAACCGATATTTAGAACCGATATTCATTTGCAGTTAAAATTTTAATTTTGGTGTCAAAATGTAGAATAACACACTTGGGATTAGACTGAATACAGTATACTGTTTGTTTGTTTTTGTACACTGTGAAAATCTGTGATAAAAAGACCTTAAACTTTTGTAGAATAACACAAACTCTGATCTTGGTTGAAATGGTTCTAGCAATTGTTTTATTATATAAAAACAAAAAGTGTTCAACAGGTTCAGCTCTTAATCTGTAGGCTACTTGCTGTACCCATATGTTGCTATGTCTTCTTTTTATTAAATAAAGGAGCTCCAGGTCATGTTCACTTGATCATTCTTTTTTTTTTTTTTTTTTTGCCGTGGTGCTATTTATTTAGAAGTGTAATCATTTAAGCTGTTTGCAAAATCGTGTCGCACTTGATGTGAATATAGGCAGGCAGGTAGGTCCAAATTTTGCTTCCGGGCATGCATTTAATTGAAACTGATAAGGTTGTGGTGTCTTTAAAACTTCACCATAGAGTATTTTTATTGCAACTTCAACATTTTCTGTTGCCTTGCCTTCAAACACCACACTGCTACTTCACGGAGCAGTCCTCTCCTCTCCTCCTCCTCTCCTCTCCTCCTCTCCTCTCCTCTCCTCTCCTCTCCTCTCCTCTCCTCTCCTCTCCTCTCCTCTCCTCTCCTCCTCTCCTCTCCTCTCCTCTCCTCCTCTCCTCTCCTCTCCTCCTCTCTTCTCTGTGGCGCTGCATCTAGAAGCTGCAGTGTTGATTGGCTGTCACTTGTGCCGTGCAGCCAATAAGTGGGCGCTGTAGGCGGGACATTGTTACACAGCCAAGAGTGGTGACTTCAGGCAGAGAGACGGCTGCATAAGAGCCAAAGGAACGCGTTTTAATATAAACTTATTTTATCGGTTATCAGTGGAAAAAACGACCGATGCCGATTATCATAAAAATGCTGAATATCGGCCGATATTATCGGCCATGCCAATTATTGGTCGATCCTTATTAGAAAGGCTTTTGAAAGAGTAGGCAGTGATTTACAAAGAGGCACAGAGGCATCTTTTGAGTGCTCACAGCTAATCGCCAAAGCTAAAAAGCTGCACAACATTGGGGAGCAGCTAATTAAACCCGCCTGCTTAAAAATTGTGGAGAAGCTGTGTGGACCGCAGGTAGCAGATAAAGTGAAAACCGTCCCACTTTCTGACAACACGGTCAAAGACAGGATCGATAAAATGGCGGGAGATTGCCAAAACCAGCTACATGAGAAACTGAGGAATACTTCTTTTGCCATCCAGCTGGATGAAACGACAACTGTATCAGGCGAGGCCGTGCTCATCATTTATGTGCAGTACATTGACGGCGATGACTTGAAACAAGACATTCTTACATTAACAAATCTAGAGACAACAACAACGGGCCAGGATATATTTTTAGCTTATTTCACATCCAACAACCTGTCCTATGACAATCTTGTGGCATGCTGCACTGACGGGGCCGCAGCAATGATGGGCAAGAACAAGGGATTTAACGGCCGACTTAAAGATTGAATATGTAGAATATTTATTAAAAGCTATATTTAAAAAAATAATAATACACCCATAGGGTGTTTTGAGGGGTACAAAATGAAAGTATTGCTTTTCCATAAAAAAAAAATTAGTTTTAATATTTTTAAAAAGTTTTGACTGTTCGACAATGACTTTCTGACACGTTCTGTGTACATTGTACCAGCCAATTAGCGGCCGGAATTGTGGGTTGCCAGGGTTGTCTGTTGTTCCTGCGCAGCTACTGTAGGCTGGCACTGGGTGAAACACCACCATGTTGGACTCACTAAAACCAGCGTTTTTTGCTCTCAAGTACAACTTTTCATCACAACACTTCAAAGGTAAGACAGAATATCTGTTAGTCGCTGTAAATAAGTGGTTGTTTACCTTTGTATTCTTTGGCTGCTGGTTCACTGAGTTTTTAGCGCAATAATAGTGGTACTGTTGAACTCACCAGGGTCTTAGCTTTCATATGAGATGCTATTTGTTTGTGTACCATGAAGTATCAAAACGGTAGCAATGGAAATGTGGAGAGTAGGTTGACTTTCTGATGCTATTCTGATTTTGATATTTGATCATTAATATGCTTGGTGTTTGAGTTGTGTTTGGTGTTTGTAAAAATGACTTGTATGTGCTTGTAGCGGAGTTTCTATTATTTAATTTGATGTGCAGTATGACTGTATTGCTACATAATTAGGGCAGCGTTTTATGCCTTTTTGCTGCGGAGAGTCTCAAGGTCTCCTAATTGGGGGACCTTGGAGTTTAACAGGTTTAACTGCTACTCCCACTGCCGTTACAATGTAACCATTACAACTAATGTTGGCAACGTTAGTTCCGCTATATGACCATTCTATATTTTGCCAGTATATATATCAGTTTACCCATCTCTATATTCATTATCACCACACCACTGCCTGACTACTATCTTTGTGCAAACCTCAGTCTCTCCATCTCTCCATCTGCCTTCAGCCTCACTGTCACTGCTGTGGAAGCTGCTGGTCTGCTCACGCCGATCAGGCTACAGAAACAAACAATCATTTTGAGTTGGGAGCCAGCTAGCTAATCGATTACACACCACTCAAAGAAAGACTTCCAGTTGAAGACTGGCTAACGTTAAATACTGCTGTAAAATTAATTGGTCGAAATTAGTCGTTACCCTGTATGATTCATCACTTGACATGGCACAGGCTGATCGATTGACACACTCGGGAACGAACCTGGCAACCCGACTGCTGGAATTATTTTTGGTTGTTGCGACTACCAACTCGAGACACTAGATGGTGGTGTTCTGCTCATTCTCCATATTCAACCTTTAAGGAAAAATCCCCAGACTGCGTTATTTTTTTTTTTTTAATTTTTGAGAGAGAGAAGAACATAGTTATGGGTAGTTTTTGGCGCTCTTTTTTCTTCTGGGCAAGAAGATTCTTATAAACAGACATACCACCCTCGTCGACATTGTGGGTTTTGTCATGGAGAAAATGTATACACACACACACACACACACACACACACACACACACACACACACATATATATATATATACACATTTTACACATACATATGAAATGTATTGAAAACATAAAAAAAAAAATACCAAGCGTATAAAAATCGAAAATGTACCTTAATGTATATCAATAGGTGGCAGTGTTTAGCCCATGTGTTGAGGCTACCCCGGTTCGAATCCCGTACCGAGCTGTCCTATCCTGCGTGTCATTGCCCCCCCTCTCTGCCTCCCATTTCCTATCTCTCTCTCTCTACTAACCTGTATAATAAAGGCAAAAAGCCCCAAATATATACTTAAAAAAACCCAAAACATATCAATAAGGTACCAAAGTGTATAAAAAAGTTACTGAAACTTATAGAAAATGTACTTAAATGTAATGAAAAGATACCAAAACGTATCAAAAAGTTATCAAAACATATCAAAATGTATCAAAATGTATTGAAAACGGTACCGAAATGTAATTTGTCTTTTTAAAGCAAAAGTTAGCTCTCCTCTTTAGAACACAGCAGCTTGACAGCACTTGACAAACTGTGATAATAAACAGAGTCTTTACTCTGTGGAAAAGTAAAGCTGCAGTATCATATTTCACTGTTAGGGGGGGAATCCTCCAGGGAGACGCCCTATTTCTGTATATCATGTATCAGATACTATTCAGCTGGAAAGGTCTCATGTACAACCAGTAACACCCACTGGGAGAGCCTGGGCGTCACACAATGATGATGATGATGATGATGATGAGCTGTTGAAATGTTAATGAGCTGAAAAAGCTGCCTGCCTGCCAGACCAGCAGGCGACCGTGGCTCAGTCCCTCTGTCTCTCCATCATTAAAGATGGATTCATTCTTTTCACAGAGGTGTCAGCTGCATCTGTGTTACAGGCTGCAGGTGGACAGAGTTTACTGTGATAACTGATCTGCAGGGGTGCATGCAAACACTCTGCTCCACTGTTAGACTTGGTTCAGAATCCTGCTTTATGGCTGTGACAAATAATTTGATTAATTAGAATTTCTGCAAGATGTCTACAATCGTAAAACCGAGCTGTAATGTAAACTGTGCTCCACAGTAGCCGACTGTTAACCACAGTCTGTCCATCTCCAACCGCTAATATTTGCTACATGAACCTTCTCTAGACCCGTTTCCTGTCTCCCTGCACTTTCCACTGTCTAGTGAAGGTAACACATGCAATAACAACATTTATAGTAATATAGACAATAGCTGGCTACATAAGCTGTTGTGACGACAATCCAATAAACTGTGACATAAATAGTTTACATGGAGAGTCGACAGAACAGTGTGAAGATTAGAGCTGCGACGATTGGACAATTATCGATTGAAACAAAATGAATCAGATATTATTCTCATATTCAAATAATCATCTTGCCAAAAAGCCAAAAATAATTGTTGGTCCTCAAATTTGAGAATGTATCTGTGTGACAAATGATAGTAAACTGAATACATTTGGATTTAGACAAAACAAGGTATTCGTCACCTTGGTGTTATGACATCAGGCTCTATTTCATATTTCTCTGTTTTCCGACATTGAATAGACTGCAGATTAGTAGATGATGTAATGAATCTTTAGTTTTATTATCATGCTTTATTTACTGTGTTCTTATCTGTTGGGTCACACTAGCTATAGCAGCAGTCACCTATCAGACTGCTGTTCATCCAAACAAACAGAGTGTGGCAGTTTCTGCTCTTACTACTGACAATCTGTAGCAGTACAAGATCAAATCAAGTGTAAAAATATAAATGAATGGTGCTCGTAGGAGTTCTACACACTGGGATAAACACAATGCCATTATGTCACTCATCAACCAAAAAGTGACACGTGTTAATCAGAGTGGAGGAAAAGACAAACTGGCTAACTGATTTTGAATTTTTATGACACTGTGGTGTGAGTATTAGCAACCAATCCTCTGACAGTGTGTTCCACCCGCACTAGTGTCTGTGGACTTTGCACAGTGGAGGAGACACAACAGTGCTGTTATCAAGTCGTGGCTAGAGACAGGGCCGATAAGGCTCAGCTGGTATTCAGGACACAACATGCCATAAACAAACAGTCTCTCACGTTCACAGTCACTGCTCATTTCTAACAATTAACTTAAAATGGACACAACATATTAAATCTGTTTTTTTTTTATTGCTTTGAGTGGGCTATTTAAATCCATGGCTTCTGTTGCATGTTTTTTGTCCTGCTGTCATATACACACTATCAAAGCCTGTACAAGAGCCAGAATCTACTACCAACACACATGGCAACAAGCATGGATGACACTTCAACAGCTGTGCATCAACTTACCGACATAACATGTCTTAAATTAACATATGTGTGTGACACGATGCCACCAAAGTTCCCCTAGCAACCACTACTGCTACACTCTTGTTATTCAATGTGATGAACACCATGTCAGACTGAAAAGCGAGGTGAAAACTAATCTAGTTCTCATTATCAGGGAGACATGGTGTGATTTGTTAGAACATTCTGTATGTTCTGAGCCTCAGGAGCTGATCTTGTAACAGACAAAACAATGGTGCAGATGGGGTTTGGAAAAAGTGTGACACAGCTGCTTTTTTCCTGTTAAATATCACATCTTTATCAGTAGGATGATATTTTGGAGAAAAGTACTGCTTTAGAAGAGTAACAAAGTTGTTAATACTAGCACACTCAAGACAGTTTTAAGATCAGCTATTAGTTCTTTTTGACTTCTTATTAAAAAAACCTGAGATATTTTAACACAGCTCCTCGTGTTTTATAATGCGCTCACTTCAAATAAGTTTGACTGATAAGTCGGAATTGTTATGTACTAATGTGAGTTTCAGTCATTTTAGAGTCACATGATGACCCATATAATGTCTTTTTTGAAGGACAAAATCAGAAGTAAATACACAAGTGAACACATAACCATCTTCAGATATAAGATATTAAAGATGCCCTGTGGAGTTTTCTGGTAAATAAACAAGTTATGTTTGCATTGAGCCTTTCTCACCCAAACATTGTGTTTAATTCATTTCTTTCCTTATAAAACATTTGCAAAGCAGATTACTAGCTTGCATTCTTCTTCTCTGTCTTTGTGGGTGCAATGCTGCTTTTTATTGGTGCACTACAGTCATCTGCAGGAATGGTGTGTAAAAGAAGAGGCAGGACTGTCAGTGCATGTGTGTCCTCATACACATGCATGAGATTAGGCCTGTCACAATACTTACATTATGGACTTATTGTACAATAACATCATTACTAACATCATCATGTTTATATATGGACTCATCATATGATACATGGACCTCAACCATAATGACAGTCTGTGTTTTACCCACTCTACAATCCCATTGATTGATGATTTACCGCTTTTGTCTCTTTAATATCTTTGTGCATGAAATATGTTAACATTTTAGACTTTTGGACTGATGAAACAAAACATCAAGTTTCTCATTCAAAGTTCCAACACAATGAATGCAGTAGCGGTTTTAACAGTACTGAGTGTTAACTATTTTAGGGCCTATGCCGATGCCGATATTAGGGAATAAAATATCAATAAATATATCAATAAAATATTAACATATCAACCGATAATCTTATATATGCAGAATATATACATAAAATGCACATTTTTTACAATGTGGTTATCAAACACAATATCAGTGCACTAAAAGTAAACTTCAATGGGAATTCAATCATTCTAAATTTCTAAAAATGATTTAAAAAATATACAATCAAAAAACATGTACGTATAACTTGAGTTAAGAAAAGGAATCAGATACACATAAAATCTTGCCTATGTAACTTAGAAAAAATATCAGCAAATATGGAACAACATCAATGCTGATACCGATATCAGTCTGGCTCTATTAACTATGTTCAACGGATTTATTTATCTAACTAGGGTGGGGATCATTTTTCTTGTCTCTTGTCCAATAATAGTAGAAAAAGATTGTGATACAGTTGAAACAAACAGGATTTGAAGGTGTTTCCCTTCCCGGTTATCTTCTGCAGTATCTGATAGAGATTCATACATCTGCTCACTGTCCTATATCCACAACAGGAAACAGGTGGAATACCAAACTGTGTTTTCTGACATCCATGACATACAGCTCCTTCTAAAAATGTAACTGTTGTTTGCTTTTTTTACACGGCTGTTGATAAGTCTGATTGATATTGTTATTTGCTGATATTTTTCTAGTCGCGGGAAATGGCTGCGAGCTCCGAATTTGTTTCAGGTGTGTGAGTCAGAGAACGACACGGCCCAGATCAGAGAAAAAAAAACAGATAGAAGATACTGCAGACGGGGGTGATTACATGTGAAATCACGGCCCACAGAAGAAGAGATAAACTGGCATGGCCTCCGTTTTACATCATCAAACAGGCTGTGAAAGAGAAACTACTGATGGAGGGGAAGACACACAGACACACACACACACACAGACACACACACACAGGGGCAATGACGAGAAGCGCAGACACACAAACAGGATGTGGCAGATTGACATTTAGCTGACACACACACACACACACACACACACACACACACACACACAAAGAAGAAATTCACGAGTAATCAGATACATAATGACAGTCATATTCTCCTGCATGAGCCCAGACGCCCCCAAAATGAGATTTCCTTCTCTCCTGTGAGGGGACAAAGACAATGAGTCTCTGAGCAGCGAGACAATAAATCTCCTAATGTGAGTCCTGATCTATGATTCACCCAGATTCTAGTCTAAGGTCATCATCGGCAACGTCAGAGCGCTCCGTTTAGATAACTGATGCTATTTGTTGTTGTGGAAATTTCAGGGATGTGAGAGATGCTGCGTGAGATGAGATGAGAGAGGGAAGGGAGGAACGTCTCCTAGCAGTGAGGTTGTGATTCTAGGAATTTTTGAGGGGGAAAAGCAAATAGTACAAGTGTGAATAAAAATGTGCTGTAAATGATCTAAATTCTTTCTTTACCATAATGGCACTAAGAGAGAGGCACCAGGTTTTTATTATTTTCATGTTCTTTTACTCACTAATTACTTCCAGTTTTTTCATTGGATGTTACATGTTAAGTTCAATACTTCCTGCAGATGTTTCACATTAAAAAGTCCTTTCACTGCCCTGGTGAACTTTTCATGTCAAAACCAGGCGGGGAGTTCTGGTCTAAGTTACTTTCGCCAACGCGAAAGTAATTTAGAACTGTCCATCCATCCATCCATCTTCTTGTTGCTTATCCGGGGTCGGGTCGCGGGGGCAGCAGCCTAAGCAGGGAAGCCCAGACTTCCCTCTCCCCAGCCACTTCGTCCAGCTCTTCCAGGGGGACCCCGAGGCGTTCCCAGGCCAGCCGAGAGACATAGTCTTTCCAGCGTGTCCTGGGTCTTCCCCGGGGTCTCCTACCGGTGGGACGTGCCCTGAACACCTCACCAGGGAGGCGTCCGGGAGGCATCCTGATTAGATGCCCGAACCACCTCATCTGGCTCCTCTCGACGTGGAGGAGCAGCGGGTCTACTCCGAGCTCCCTCCGGATAGCTGAGCTTCTCACCCTATCTCTAAGGGAGAGCCCAGCCACCCTACGGAGGAAGCTCATTTCGGCCGCTTGTACCCGCGATCTTGTTCTTTCGGTCACTACCCAAAGCTCATGACCATAGGTGAGGGTAGGAACGAAGATCGTCTGGTAAATCGAGAGCTTCGCCTTTCGGCTCAGCTCTCTCTTCACCACGACGGATCTGTGCAGAGTCCGCATTACTGCAGACGCCGCACCGATCCGCCTGTCGATCTCACGCTCCATCCTTCCCTCACTCGTGAACAAGACCCCGAGGTACTTGAACTCCTCCACTTGAGGCAGAATCTCATCCCCGACCCGAAGAGTGCACTCCACCCTTTTCCGGTTGAGGACCATGGCCTCGGATTTGGAGGTGCTGATTCTCATCCCGGCCGCTTCACACTCGGCTGCGAACTGATCCAGTGAGAGTTGGAGGTCACGGTCTGATGAAGCCAACAGGACCACATCATCTGCAAAAAGCAGTGACCCAATCCTGAGGTCACCAAACCGGACCCCCTCTACACCCTGGCTGCGCCTAGAAATCCTGTCCATAAAAATTATGAACAGGATCGGTGACAAAGGGCAGCCCTGGCGGAGTCCAACCCTCACTGGAAACAAGTCCGACTTATTGCCGGAAATGCGGACCAAGCTCTGACACCGGTCATACAGGGAACGGACGGCCCTTATCAGGGAGTCCGATACCCCATACTCCCGGAGAACCCCCCACAGGATCCCCCGAGGGACACGGTCGAATGCCTTCTCCAAGTCCACAAAACACATGTGGACTGGTTGGGCAAACTCCCATGCACCCTCAAAGATCCTGCAGAGGGTGTAGAGCTGGTCCACTGTTCCACGGCCCGGACGAAAACCACACTGCTCCTCCTGAATCCGAGATTCGACTATCCGACGGACCCTCCTCTCCAGCACCCCCGAATAGACCTTACCAGGGAGGCTGAGGAGTGTGATTCCCCTGTAATTGGAACACACCCTCCGGTCCCCCTTCTTAAAAAGGGGGACCACCACCCCAGTCTGCCAATCCAGAGGCACTGCCCCCGATGTCCACGCGATGCTGCAGAGTCGTGTCAACCATGACAGCCCCACAACATCCAGGGCCTTGAGGAACTCGGGCCGGATCTCATCCACCCCCGGGGCCCTGCCACCGAGGAGCTTTTTAACCACCTCGGCAACCTCAGCCCCAGAGATAGGAGAGCCCACACCCGAGTCCCCCGGCCCTGCTTCCTTACCGGAAGGCGTGTTGGTAGGATTGAGGAGGTCTTCGAAGTATTCCTTCCACCGATCCACAACGTCCCGAGTCGAGGTCAACAGCGCACCGTCCCCACCGTACACAGTGTTTACGGCGCACTGCTTCCCCCTCCTGAGACGCCGGATGGTGGTCCAGAATCTCTTCGAAGCCGTCCGGAAGTCTTTTTCCATGGCCTCACCGAACTCCTCCCATGTCCGGGTTTTTGCCTCAGCGACCGCCCTAGCTGCGCTCCGCTTGGTCTGCCGGTACCTGTCTGCTGCCTCCGGAGTCCTACAGGCCAAAAAGGACCTATAGGACTCCTTCTTCAGCTTGACGGCATCCCTCACCGCCGGTGTCCACCAGCGGGTTCGGGGATTGCCGCCCCGACAGGCACCGACCACCTTGCGGCCACAGCTCCGGTCAGCCGCCTTAACAATGGAGGCACGGAACATGGCCCACTCGGACTCAATGTCCCCCGCCTCCCCCGGTACATGGTTGAAGCTCTCCCGGAGGTGTGAGTTGAAACTCTCTCTGACAGGAGACTCTGCCAGACGTTCCCAGCAGACCCTCACAATGCGTTTGGGCCTGCCAGGTCTGACCGGCATCCTCCCCCACCATCGGAGCCAACTCACCACCAGGTGGTGATCAGTTGACAGCTCCGCCCCTCTCTTCACCCGAGTGTCCAAGACATGCGGCCGCAAGTCCGACGACACGACTACAAAGTCAATCATCGAACTGCGGCCTAGTGTGTCCTGGTGCCAAGTGCACATATGGACACCCTTTAACTTAGAACTGTATTCTATCAAAAGGCCACCAGGGGGCGACCGTTTTGGTGTCAAAAGGATTTCGTTTTACAAGTCAATGGAGAATTCACCAACTTCTCACTTGATTTCTAACCTCAGTAAACGTTTTCAAAATGTGTTTATGGTCTCAGTCGCTAGTTTAAAGCCTTCTTCAATGCAGTATGATGTTCATTTGTGACATTTTGGCCTCTCTGATTTTATATTTGACGATAAAGCAGGGTATGCACAAGGCGTATGGACATTGATTGCACAATGTCCTCGAGATCCAGCCATCGCAACCATAGCAACCTCCCCCGCTCCACTCCTGGCTCCGCCCATATAAGAATCTGTGTTTTTATTTTTCCCAGCATGCACCTGAAATTTTCAAGATGGCGCCTAGATTCGAAACTATTGGCTTCCGAGCAGCAGTCCACAAACCAATGGGTGACGTCACGGATGTTACGTCCATTTATTTTATACAGTCTATGGTTTAAACATCTTGAAGGAAGTGACTGACACATTGTTAGCACCAATCACAAAACTGAAGGGAAAAGTGATGTCACAGCACAGAGTGAGAATGACAGGAGTCTGGAATTAGAGAGGAGAAAAATCTCACTTTGCATTTTTCCTCCAAGAGACTAAACAATATATCAATCTGATCTCTAAATCCAATAATAAAAAGCTACAAAACCCTCAAAGTGTACATCTGTGAATATCTTTGTGTAATGTTCCCCTGACTATCCCTCATGTACTGTTCTGTATACTACTGTATGTTCTTTTACAATAAAGATTTCTTCAAAAAAAAAAAAGCATGTGAGTCATTATACCTACATCTCCCTCAGGATCAATAAAGTTTCTGTCTATTGATCTGTTATATTACAGCTCATTCTACAGTCCAGGCCTGTGTTTGTGGCCTAAATAAGACTTACGAGAAGCAACTCTATTAGGCATGAGTACATACTATTAATAGAGTGGTATAACAAAGCATTTGTCATCACGTTTTTTTTTCTTCAAACCAGTTAGTGTAAGAAAAGTCAACTGGTAAGTGAACTACTGCTGTGTCTCAAATGTCATACTTTTGTACTTACACTTCATATTTTGAGTGCTTAAGTGCATTCACACTAAGAAGTATGGAAGGATGCAGTGCACTTAAGTATTCAAAAATATTAAGAGTAAGTACAGAAGAAGAGATTTAAGTCAGGCTGGATTACTTACATTAAGTCATATGGTGTTACAAAAAGGTCACAAGATAAAGTCTGAGATGACAGTGCTCTTTGTTTTAGCATGCTGTTGCATTTTAGTCACCACTGTTGTAAGATATTACATGTCCTGTCATGAAGTGTGTTGTATCAGCAGCTGACAACATGGTCACACACTATGTGAACAAGGAGCTGAAATATTTAGGTGACTCGATTTGAAGCCAATAAGACAAGTCCAGACCTGAACCCTGTTGTGTCTGAGCAAAGCAGAGATTATCAGATGTGTGGGGAGAAAAAAAAAACAAAGCAAAAGTTCAACATTTTGGATATGAAACACAGAATTGCTGACAAGAAGGGTTTATATGATAGACACAGTGTGTGAGGACTTACTCTGTTACACAATGAAGCATCTGTTTATTACAGCTATAATAATATCTGAAATGATTTCTAATGGATGCAGGAGAGTACAGGGATACTCAGCACTGTGGCTTTGAAAAGCAATAACACACTAATGATACATACAATGAAACTCATGTCTCTTCCTGTCCTAATATAAAAGTACTGACTGATACTGAGCAGTGATGGAAGAAGTATTAACATCCTTTACTAAAATACCCCAACACAAGTAAAAGTTTGATACTTTACTCTGTGTCCAATAACCTAATGCACCATCAGTATGCATGATGAGAATCTCCCAAACAGATGGACATCAAGCCTGTGAGGATAACCTAATGCCAAACTCCAATCTAATCAGTTTCCACCTGGAACTCTGCTGTTGGCTTGCTTACAAGTTTCACTAGTTTCAACAAAGAGCCACTCCTCATTTCCCACCAAGAACCATTAGATTCTCATGAAATGTGAGCTAAATGTTACAAGTAGATCACAGTTACTCACTGCCGCCCACCGTGATGTATTTCGGTGGCCGGAGGCTGTGGGAAAATGCTGTTTTATATGAGTGACATGGATGATTTTCAACAAGAGATTCAACAACAGCTACAGTCACCATGCTTTTATGATAAAAGGCCTGTTGTAATGTTTCTAATAGCTCCATGTCATTCCACCCACCTTGAAAGTTAAAAGGATGAGTTCACGATTTTCAAAGTTGTTTTTCTTGCTGTAATCATTCCTCCTGTTCATACTGACCCTTAGAAGATCCATTCATAAGTGATGGAGGACTAAATCCACAGTCCTCCTTGTGTGTCAAAATGTGTTTAAAAGTTGATGTGAAGCTAATATGAAGCTTCAGCGTCCAAATGAGTCAAATCTTCATCTTCTATGTTTCAGTGTTACAGTGTTTTTAGTAGCAAAGTTCCTCTTTTTGTTCCTATACTTCCACCACAGCTCAACAGGAAACACTAAGAGGGAATCTGATGGTAAAAAGACTGTAAATGTGTCAGATATCACTTGATATGATAACTCATACTGCTGAAGCTCAATAGAAGCTGATCATCTACTTTTAAATGATTTAGTCCTCCATCACTTCCATTGAAAGCACATTTGAAGGAGATCTTTTAATAGTCAGTATGAACAGGAGGAATGATTACAGAGAGGAAAACCTCTTTACTGACTGCTGCTTTAAGAGAGACTGTCCTTTAAATGTGTTTCACCTGACAAGTTTGAAACACTTGGCTGGTCTCCAGAAGGCAGGTGTACTACTTTTGATTCTTATATTATGAAAATATCTGAATAATCAGGAATTTGCTCTAACATCTAGACAGAACACATGTAGCTACGTACACAAGCTCAACAGAGTCTTAACAGCTACAGGTCTCAAATCCAGAGATTCAGAATAACATCACGCCAAACTACAACCGAAAAATGCCTGATTTTAAATCTACTATAGCCTGGGAATGTTTCTGATAAAATAATACCTAGAAACGTTCAAACTCTAAAAATAAAGATTTTTATTTGTATTTCACTTTTCTTACAACCTCTCTTGATAGTATGACATCACCAGTGTCTACCACTGACACTAGCAGCTCGGTAACAACGTGAACCTGTTCCTCTAACATTTAAGAAGTTATTAAAGTAACGTGTTGCCAGATTAATAAATTATGCGTCAAAACCTACGCCGAAATGTCCGTGAGATTTCAGTGATTGGTAAATGTCCTTCTATAAAGTCAAACAAGTTACAGGAGATTGATTATTGATTATTATTGATTAACGCAGAATGTTACGATTTTTAAAGGGACTTTGGTGTGACGGTGACTCCGTACACAAGTAGCCTATTTGAGCGAGAAAGTAACGTTTCACAGACAGCTTCCTATGCTTCCAAACAGTGTCGAGTTAGATTCAATGACATCATCTGAATTTGGCTACTTTTCATGTGTTCTTATCCTCGTACCGTTAGCTGCAAACACGGTTCACTGCCAAACAATTGTTATTATGTAGGAAGAATAACAGGCGTCTCCATACCTGGCTGGCTTTGTGGAACTGTTTCTTCAGCCCGGCCACAGACATCTTCGATCACCGTGTAAAGGCTTCACCTCTGGAGAAAATGTTCCGTAAAAACACTGAATAAAACTGGAAAAGACTAAAGAGGCAGCGGAGTCCACAGCACTGTACTCATCAGTCACCACCACCGTTCAAGATTGCAGCAAGATCTGAGTACAGTCAAGTTAACACAGTGCAGGGGAGGAGCGCCGAAAGTTGTTTGATTGTTGTAAAAATAAAAGTATCAACTTGTTTCCTGTCTACCTAACACATTTCTCTGCTTTCTATTCTGGTTAATACAAAACAAACAACATCTTGTTATCCATAAAACTTTTTTTAAACTATTGAAAATCTGAAATCTGAAGGACCATTTAACTGCTGTTTTGTAATTATTTTTTCTTAATGTATTTTGTCTGTTTTTGTTTGTTCCATTCAGTTTTTCATCTATGCACAGATGTCGAGGCCATTGCCCCCCTCACATACACATGCACACACTTGGACATTCACACACACATTTACTTTCATTGTTTTCTGTTTTTATTTTTATTATTACATATATATTTGAGTCATATTATATTCTGTAATATTATGTAATTTTTAACATTTTTAGGTGGAGGCTTTAAATAAGCCCATTGGGAGTTTCTGCCTCTGCCTGCACTGTATATTATTTGTCATTATGTCTTTTTTTGGTGTAATTTTTGTGCAAAAATAAACTAAACTAATAAACTAATTCTACAGATTAAGGGTGAGTTTTTGTCTTTACAGGCTATGGCAGTGGTTAGGTTCAGCCATAAGCCAGTGTGTCTCAGCATTGTCTATCAGGGACGCCTACAAACAGGTACCATAAAACAAAGCCAGATATCTTATTAATATATTCAGTTTACATACATACATTTTAACCCATTCAACAATAAACTGATTTATATAAAAGAGTTTTATGATTGTATCTGAGGGTAGATTTCATCATTCCTATCGGTATGTGAGGACTGATATTTATTTGGCTAAAAAAACACTCATGAACACACCCTCTGTGTTACACTACAAGCATCGAAATCTAATTCATAACTTATCCACAGACAAATAAACAGTGGCCTGCTTTAGTTATGGTTGAAGCAAAATACTGATATTCACACGAGTTCTACTAAAATCATCCAAATGATGTTATGTGTGTTATTGTTATTCATCTAGTAAGAATATGAGATGTTACAAAGTCAAATCTATTAGGATTTACATGAGCCTTGTGTTAACATTGTTATCTACTGTAGATTTATGAAGAGTCATGTAAAAGATTCAATGTATTGTATATATTGGAAAACTTTCTTTTAGATGGACAAATATTTTTAGTCTGGTGGGCAGATATGGCCCATGGACCGCTATTTGCCCACCACTGGGTTATATACATATAATTCATATAACTATAAGTGTTATATACAATTTATTATGAAGTCATTGCACATTCATTTTCACCAGTCTGTCCACCTCTTTGTCATAAAGTTGAAGACGTTGGTTAGTTATAATTTTATTTTGAAAGGAAATACCGGATGTGGGACTTACGTCGTTTTACTTAATCATTGTGTAGCAGCGGAGGAGAGGGTTTCCTGAATCGCAGAGATGTCGCCACTTCTCAAAGCCCATTGGCTCACAGCTGCAAGTGCGAGGAAACCACGGCGGAGAGAAACGCGGGCTTTAAAAATGTCACCTGTAGTCAACTTCCTATAATGTTTAATAAGCCTCTCCATATAATAACTCTACGGCTGTTATTATATTACACACGCGCGCGCGCGCGCACACACACAGACACACAGACAGACACACACACACACACACACACACACACACACACACAATGTCCAAAACACTACATTCAATGAAATGTGCAGTTTTGTCTTATCTAATTAGTTTCGTATGTGAAAATATTTGGCAGTCATGATGAGTCAGGCGAGAAGAGGAACAGTTCAAGCAGGACTGTGAAATGTCACTTTTCACACATTCAGAGACTAGTCTAAAAAAACCCTCTCCTGTTGACACCTCTGCAGTGTTTCTGTCAGGTTCTCTGAACACTCCTGACATTTTCTGTTTAAGAGTGAATGAAGCTGAGTAACTTGAAGCTATAGCTCAATCTGACATGAACTCTAGTTAGAAAAGAGTAATTGTTAAAGAAGGAAGAAATGACTTATATGACAGCCAGCAGGTATTCATAGTCATATAGTATTCAAGTCTTTTTCACATCACACATTTGAACTCGTAATAGTAGTAAAAGCACAGGTGTTACTAATAATGACTGTGTTCCATTTAGATGTGTCAGCATGTACAACACAGGGGCTGTAAAACCTCCCATATAAATCTAATGCAGCCATGATTCGTGTTATGAATTACCCTTGTGACATGAAAAATGTTCAATACCAGAACCCCTAAAATGTTCATGATGTTTTGTACAGCTGTGCTTTCCCAAAGTGACATGTCAAAATGTTTGACGCATTTGTTTAACGCAAGATGCATTTTGTTATTGTGCAACACTAGATGGTGGCAATGCATTTCATGTCAATTCCTGACACACACACACACACACACACACACACACACACACACACACACAAACTGACTTCACTGTGAAAATGGATTGTGCTCAGTAAAAGTTTGCACATGGATCAAATGGACAGATGTGTCTGCTGCTGTTAGACTTGCAAAGCTTCTCTGGATTCCTAAACTCAGTTAGACATTTATCAGCAGCTCACACTGGAAGCATTTTTGATGCAGGTGAGGATGACAACAACAGTGGTGATGATGATGACTGTATTTAAAGAACTCTAAAATATTTATACATTTCCCATAATGTTTCATTAGCCTACATATAATATGTCTACAGTTGTTATTATATTGCTTGATTATTATTACTGAAAGATGAGTGATGTGTGAATCATGAATCATGAAGAATCATAATGAATGCAGATGTTTTCACACAGCTGGACTGCATGGTAAGCAGCAGCATTCATTGACATGTAGTCATGCTCTGTGGCAGGTGGGCTTATCATGCATGTGTGGACAAATGCAACAGAGAACAGCTCCATGGTACAATTCCCAAACTAGACAATTAAAGCAAACTTCACGAAAATTAGAAAGAATATGGCGTTCTACTAAATTAGAAGAATCTCACTTAACCTGGCAAAACAGTGTTAAAGCATATAAGAAGGCCCTCCGTAACGCCAGAGTCGCCTACTACTCATCACTGATAGAGGAGAATAAAAACAGTCCAAGGTTTCTTTTCAGTACTTTGGCTAAACTGACAAAGAGCCACAATACTACTGATCCATGTATTCCTTTAACTCTCAGTAGTGATGACTTCATGAGTTTCTTTAATAATACAATTTTAACTATTAGGGACAAAATCAATCACCTCCTGCCCTCAATAAACACTGATGTATCCTGTAACACAGGATACCTACAAATCGCTGTTAAACCTGATACTTTAGACTGTTTCTCTACAGTCGACCTTATAGAATTAACTTCAATGATTACTTCATCCAAACCATCAACTTGTCTCTTAGGCCCGATTCCAACTAGGCTGCTCAAGGAAGTATTCCCCTCAGTTAGCACTTCCTTATTAGATATGATTAATCTGTCTTTGGTGACAGGTTATGTACCACAGTCCTTTAAGGTAGCTGTAATTAAACCACTTCTTAAAAAGCCTACTCTTGATTCAGAGGTTCTAGCCAACTATAGGCCGATATCGAACCTTCCCTTTCTCTCTAAGATCCTTGAGAAAGCAGTTGCTAATCAGCTGTGTAACTTTCTACATAGTAACAGTTTATTTGAGGATTTTCAGTCTGGATTTAGAGCTCATCATAGCACAGAGACCGCACTGGTAAAAGTTACAAATGACCTTTTAACTTCGTCAGACAATGGACTTCTCTCTGTCCTCATCCTGTTAGACCTTAGTAATGCCTTTGACACTATTGATCATCAAATCCTGTTGCAGAGACTTGAACATTTAATTGGCATTAAAGAAACAGCATTGAAATGGTTTAAATCATATTTATCTGATAGATTTCAGTTTGTAAATGTTAATGATAAATCCTCCATGCAAACAAAAGTTAGACATGGTGTTCCTCAAGGTTCAGTGCTTGGACCAATACTATTCTCCTTATATATGCTTCCTTTAGGCAACATTATCCGGAAACACTCAATACATTTTCATTGTTATGCAGATGATACTGAATTATATCTATCAATAAAGCCAAATGAAACTAACCAATTATCTAAACTACAAACATGTATTAAGGACATAAAGGCCTGGATGACCTGCAACTTCCTGTTATTAAACTCAGAAAAAACTGAAGTTATTGTGCTTGGCCCTAAACACCTTAGAAATTCATTATCAAATGACATAACTACTCTGGATGGCATTACTCTGGCCTCCAGCACTACTGTAAGGAACCTAGGAGTTATATTTGATCAGGATCTGTCCTTTAATTCCCACATAAAACAAATTTCAAGGACTGCCTTCTTTCATCTGCGTAATATTGCAAAAATTAGACATATCCTGTCTCAAAATGATGCTGAAAAACTAGTCCATGCATTTGTTACTTCTAGGCTGAACTACTGTAATTCATTATTATCAGGCTGTCCTAACAAGTCTCTAAAGACTCTCCAGCTGGTCCAGAATACAGCTGCTCGTGTTCTGACAAAAACTAGAGAGAGAGATCATATTACTCCCATCTTAGCTTCACTGCATTGGCTTCCCGTAAAATTCAGAATAGTATTAAAAATCCTTCTCCTCACCTTCAAAGCTCTCAATGGTCAGGCTCCATCATATCTTAAAGAGCTTATAGTACCTTATGTACCTACTAGAACACTGTGCTCCCAGCATTCAGGTCTACTTGTGGTTCATAGTATCTCTAAAAGTAGAATGGGAGGCAGAGCCTTCAGCTATCAGGCTCCTCTCCTGTGGAACCATCTTCCAGATTTGGTCCGGGGGGCAGACACCCTCCCTACATTTAAGAGTAGGCTTAAAACTTTCCTTTTTGATAAAGCCTATAGTTAGGGCTCTTAGAGCTCTTAGCTTATGCTTCTATAGGCTTAGACTGCCGGGGGACTCCCATGCTCTGAGCTCCTCTCTCCTCCTCCCTCTCTCTCTCTATCCATCCATCTATATCCATTAACATTCATGTACTATTAATGCATTCAATAACCTAAACTTCTTCCCCCGAGTTGTCTGTGCTTTCTGGTCTTACAGGTAATCTGGGCCTGTAGACGTCCAGATGACAGATTCCAGTCCCGGACCTTCTAGCTTCATTGTTGATTTTCATTGTGCTTCTCTCCTCTATCCTTCCTTTCTCTCCTCAACCCCAAACGGCCGAGGCAGATGTTCTCCCACTCTGAGTCTGGTTCTGCCTGAGGTTTTTCCTGTTAAAAGGGAGTTTTTTCTTGCCACTGTTGCTCATGTGGGAATGTTGGGTCTCTTTTAAAATTTAACCCTGAAGAGTTCGGTTTAGAACCTGCTCTATGTGTAAAGTGCCTTGAGATAACTCTGTTGTGATTTGGCGCTATACAAATAAAGATTAATTGATTGATTGATTGATTGATTGATTGATACAGTTCTACGTTTTTGAGGAAATATTTAACTCCACTACATTTATTTGACAGCCTTGGTTATTCCTTACTTGTACGGTCAGGTTTTGCAAACAAAACATATGATCAGGTTGTAAAATATGACACATTTTTATGTAGGCGTACATAGTAGTTAACAATGGCTTCATAATACTCAGCAAATTCAGTTTGTTCATAAGTAAATTTCTCTCAGCTTTTATGAACTTTTACTTTTCTCTTTGTCTGTTTTGCATTTCTCACATTAAGACTGCGAGAGGATGAATTCAGCCAAAATCAACTGAATACAGAAAGAAGATACCTAACAATGAAATGCAATGGAATAAAGAAAGAGGGAGGTTTTTGAAAGGAAGAGAAAGGAAAAGAATCCCTTTTACCACTACGTCTGTCTATAGAGGCAATGAAAGAAGTTTGTAATTTCTCGTTTTGACAAGAGCTGACCTGACGTAAACGCTGTCTGCTGGAAGCTGAACATCTGGACAACTGATCACCTGTAAAAACATCTGCTGAAGACGAACTGTTGAACACCTGAAAAAGAAAATATAAAAAATAATAGGACTACTGTATTATAAAAGTAAGCTGAAAAAGAATTGAATTGTTTTCTTGTTTTAAATAATAAGTCTTTCTCAATAAAGACAGCTGGAGAAATGATCTTTAGAGGGCCGCCAGTGGAGGAACACCTGCTGGCCAGAGTCAGACAGTGGTTTAACCACTATGCAGGTAAGACATCTTTTAATTTAATAACTAATGTGTTCATTATTCTCACTGACACATTAAAAAGTGTTGGAGTACAAAATTATGACTTCATGTAAATTGTTGAATTTAAAGTCTGTGTAAAGTAAGAATAAATATGTGTTCTGAGTTTGACATACCACAGAAAAGTGTGTTGTTAACCACCCTGCCAAATTTGAATGATTAAAAAAATCACCAAATATATGAAATTAGGCTTCAAAGTTGTGTAAAACTCAGCCTCTTTCTCTGATACCAAACGCTGTGGGAGTGCCCACCGAGTCCGCTGAAACCCCGCCCCCTACCAAGTGTCACCTGTCAATCAAAGTCACCACCGCTACCAGAAACATGGACACTACGTCTGAGACATGACGTGCAAATGAGTGATTAAAAAACGATCGTCTTTCCTTTTCTTTTTTGGTGCGCCCCTTAATTATAGCTTCGCGAGACAAAATTAACTTCAACAAGAAATATCGTTACGTTTTAGTCTCGTCACACCGCTAATAGAAGTTAAGGTTTATCTTGTAAAAATGTATTTGATACACAAACATAGAAAGACCAAGGCAGATGCAGGTTGGGCAGTTTCACAACATGTGCATGAGTGTACACTGTACTCTCTCTATATCTCTATATTTTTATATCTCTCTCTCTATATATATATGTATATATATGTACACGCCCGCCGATAGGGGGGACAAACGGGTCTGTTGTCCCGGGCCCAGGGTAGGGGGGGGACCCAGAACTGGGCCCTCATTAAATTATGGAATTATTATTATCATTATTATTATTATTATTAAATAGGCCTATTTGTGGAAAAAATATGTAATATTTGAGTTACATAAAAGCTTTTTATTTGTTTTCTTCCTAATCGTCCTTGAAATAGTGGCCAAGAATCCCCCCATCCCCAACACAAAAATGGTTTGGCCACTGATCAAAATTTGATGTTGTCATTTGATTTGAAGTTCAATAAGCTCAAAATGTCCAATCAGCACAAGTCCGGTGCTCAGAAAAGAAAAGAAAAGAGAAAAAAGAGAAGAAGAAAATAAAGGCCTTAGAGATTTTCTTCACAAATATTTAAAAACAGGTGGTGATGGTGAAGCTGGAACTAGTGAAGTCAACGTAGAGCAAGGTAAGAAACAGCGCAGCCAACGTTTAACAGGTCAGCTCTAATGTTAACGTCCATTAGCTTGTATAAAAGCCTGACACAACACGTCATCTTTGACAGAAACAGTTGAGTTTGGTAGCTCCGTCAGAGAGGATGAAACAGAGAGGAGAGAGGTCCAGCTGCAGTCAAGTGACAGAGAGAGTGATGCGGGAGGGTCCCGCCGCCCCGGAGCGGAGGGACAGAGTCAGGCTACCGGTGAGAGAGAAGAGAGAGAGAGAGAGAGTCACAGTGGGGCCCACTGCCCCGTTGGAGAGTCTGAGCAGGATGGATCAGAGAATGATCACACGCTTAATTTCAGTGATCCTGCATTATGGCCAACTAAAATGACCGACTCTGATAGATTGAACATCGTACGTGTGATGGCAAAACGAACGCCTTTCTCAGAGAGGGCAAAGGAATTGCCAGCAGATGCAGAGGGCAGGGAATTCCCAAACTATTTGACATATTCGACATCCCACAATATGGAAGGGAAAAAATAGATAGGGACTGGATAGTATATAGCAGCTCACAAAAGGCCTTTTTTTGCCTACCATGCTTGCTGTTCTCCTTTGAAGTAGAGAAAAAGTCAACTAGTGCACTAAATTCCACAGATGGGATGAAAATATTGAATATAAAATACAGAAAGCTTTATGAGAGATTTCCAGAACATGAAAGAAACCGTGCACACAAACATTGTTATTGGAAATGGAAGAATCTACAACATTCTGTCCTACAGACTTCTGGAATTGACAGCCAACAACAAAAATTGATGGAGACAGAAATCGAAAAAAACAAAGCACTACTGAAGCGGCTGCTGGATGTAACACTGTACTTAGCCTTCAGGAATCTGCCATTCAGGGGCAGCACAAATATACTAGATGAGCCAGGCAATGGAAATTTTCTTGGCATAATTGAACTGTTGGCAAAGTATGACAGTATCCTAAATGACCATTTACAAAACATTAGAGAGCACCGGCAACAGGGAAAGAGACTCCAAGCTCATTACCTTTCACCTGACAGCCAAAACGAATTTATTGAACTTTGCTCTCAGCGTGTCCTAAACACTATTTTGAGGGAAAGGCAAGAAACAACATTCAATTCCATAATGTGTAATGCAACCCCAGATGTGTCAAATGTACTGTTGCTGAGGTATGTCAGTCAAACTTCCCCTGAGGGTGGGTGGGAAATAAATGAATGTTTCCTTGAATTTAAGGACTTCTCAAAAAAGACAGGAGAGGAAATCGCCACAATGGTGGAACAATCACTAGGTGAACATGGGATAAAAATAGCTGATTGCAGGGGTCAGTGCTATGATAATGGGGCTAACATGGCAGGGAAAGTGAGAGGAGTGCAAGCTCGCATACTGAATAAAAATCCCTTGGCCGCATACTCACCATGTGCATCTCACACGTTAAACCTAGTTGGTGTCCATGCAGCCCGGGCCTGCCCAGAAACAGACATATTCTTTGGCTTCATCAATCAGCTGTACAAACTATTCAGTGGCAGCCCTTACCGATGGGAAATCTTACAAAGAGTTTTGGGTTGTTCTCTGCACAGCTTGTCTGACACACGATGGAGTGCGCGGATAGAGGCAGTGCGCCCAGTAGCAAAACATTTGCCTGCTGTGATCCAGGCATTAGACACCTTTATCACTACAGGTAACCTCACCAGTGAAGCCAAAGCTGAAGCACAGGGTCTAAAGACCTACTTTCAGTCCTTTAATGCAGTTTTGCTCCTCACTTTTTGGGTCAAGGTGTTACAATGCATAGAGGATAGAAACCTTACCAGCCAGTCCTCAACCATCTCACTTGATGTGCAAGCTGTCAATATAAAGGAACTGGAGGAGGAGATTGCCTGCATGCGTGCATCATGGGACAGTTTTCTGACAGAGGCAACTGCTGTTGCCACATCCATGGCATCAAATCCCAGTTAGAAATGAGACAGAGAAAGAGGAAGCATTTCTTTGAAAAGCAAGGGACAGAGGAGCAAAGCCCAGAGACCCTATTCAGAGATAGAGTGTTTCATGTTGCAATGGACAGCATAATCTCTCAACTACATGTACGGTTCTCATCAATGCAGCAGATATGTGACGAGTTCTGCGTCCTGTGGAAATTCAGAGATATGCCACAGGACAGCGTCAGTGCATCATGCTCAAAGCTCTGACTTTGAGCATGATGAAAGAATGACTTCACAGAGTCCCTTGAAGACCAAATTCAGCACTTAAAGAAAATATATAGTGCAACTTTTGAAGACATGGACCTACTTAATGCCATATACACAATGGGACTACAGAGCATTTATGGAGACCTGTGTGTCCTGCTGCATATTTTCCTGTCTCTGCCTGTGACTGTGGCTGGAGGTGAGCGGGCCTTCAGTAAAATGAAGATAATAAAAAACTACTTGCGCTCTAACATGTCCCAGGAGAGGCTCAACGGTTTGGCAATGCTCTCCATAGAGCGTCAACTTGCCAAGAGACTGGACTTTAAAGACATCATAGATGATTTTGCCACAAGGAAAGTTCGGCACATGGCATTTGGAGTTCAAATCTAAACATGTCACACCAGCAGTAGCCTAAAATACAAAAGTAAATATTTATTTGTTTCCTGCTAGTGTCCGAATTCCAATACATATGAAGAGTGTATTTGGCAACAGCTTATGTGTAGTTTGTTAATGTAAACCATTATTGTCAATACCTGTCACTTGTCTTTTGCAAAGAGAGGTGTGAGGAGAGGAGAGGAGAGGAGAGGAAGAGCAGAGGAGAGGAAGATCAGAGGAGAGGAAGAGCAGAGGAGAGGAGAGGAAGAGCAAGAGAAAAGGAGAGATCTGGGCGTGGGGGGCCCATCTAAGATTATCTCGTCCCGGGCCCAGGCAAGACTGTAAGCTGGCCTGTATGTGTATATATATATATATATATATATATATATATATATATATATATATATATAGGTTGTAGGTAATATCCTTATTTGGAGAATTTTATATCAGGCATAATTTTAGACTTTATAATTTTTATCAGGCATAATTTTTAGATTTTAGTGTTGCATCTCATTGTGATGTAGAATTGGGTATACGTATGTCTTGGTTTTTTCAATAGCATAAACATTGTAGATATTACAGCTGGGTTAACAGAATTGATTTGATCAATTTGAATTAATTGTTCTTCAAATGGTCTATCTGTTCATAAAATCCAAAAATTGATGCTTTAATGTGTCTTTTCTTCCGTGGATGTATGTCACACCTTGTAGAAGCCTGTAGTTTCACTGCCTCCTTTGTTCCCTGTGATTAGCATTTATTTTTCACGTCACAAGATCTCACCAGATGTATTGAGACCTTGTTAATAGAATTTATTTAAAACCACCAATACCCAGACCACCAATACCCAGCCCTAATTGATATACCCTGTGTTCAAATAGATGGAAATATGTTTGAAACTTTAAACTCAAATAAATATGGCATTCAGATTTTCATGTATGTTAGGTTAGCAATACAATGTTCAAAGGTTGTGGGCTGCTAATGATCAGGATTAAGGAACTCCTCACCCCCCAGACCTCCTCATGCACCCTTCGCTCTGAAAACATAAACACCCTCCAAGCCCCCAGAACCAAGCTGCGCACCATGGGTGATCGGGCCTTTTCCTCTGCAGCCCCGAGGCTGTGGAAAGCCCTCACTGACCACTTGAGGGCCCCACAGACTGCAGATGTTTTTAAAAGAGACCATAAAACATATATTTATACTAAAGCATTTTGCTAAGTGTATTTTATATATTCTCCTTTTAACCTTTTCTATTTTTTTTCTGCTCTGTAGCACTTTGAGATTGCTGAAATGTAAAGTGCAATACAAATTAAATTTATTATTATCATTATTATTATTATTATTATTATTATTAGGAACAGGTGGAAGCGGTTGTTGGCCCATTCAAACTGTACGACATCATTTCGCACACTGCATGGGACTGCATGGCTGACTGATGATGTAAGAAAGTAAACAGTGTTGATAAACAATAAGAGATACAATGGTCTTTGGTTTGCATTGCAGGTTATTGATGCATACTTGCATGGAGTCATTGAAAAAAAGAATGCAAGTTTGAATAATTTCTGTTGCTCTAAAAATGGATTGCATGTGTTTTGTTTATGTAAATGAATGTCCTTTATATTCAAGTCACTGCCAAATGTGTAGATGGGCAAATTAAGCCCATCGGCTGAACACATGTCTATATTTTTCGGTGTGGTAGTGTTTACAAGACATTGATGTGGGGTGACACTTTGAAAAATAACTTATGTACATTTTTTTCCCCTTTTTTTCTGTCCTTTATGTAACGACAAACACTCCTAGCAGCTGGGTAGTGCTATGGAAATTCCATAAACTGTTTGGTGAAAAACTCCAATAGGAGAATACAAGTTCTTTTAAATTGTTTAATGAGTGTGAAACAGACAAGAACAAGCAAATGGAGTCAGACAAAGTCAGAGCAATAGTTTGTTAAAACCACTGACAACAACCAATCTTTTACTGATTAAATAGAGAATCAAGGATATTTAATATAGGCTCTATTTAGCTACACAAATATAGTATGAGCTGTGCTTATCTTTGACCTGTTAAAATCTATTATTGCTTGTTTTTTTCCCAGCCTGTCCACCATCTCCCAGACAAATAAGAGTCATCACTATACATACTAAAATTCAACTAAAGTCAGTAAACAAAATCTTTGTCTTTGTCTTGCACATTTATGATCATGTGTATATATATATATATATATATATATATATGTATATGTATGAGGACATCACCTTGGACTTTGAGAAACATACAACATTGACATGTTTCACCATTTCTGACAATTGTTTTAACCAGACAACTAATTGTAATTGATCGTTAGTTACAGTCCTAATATTTATTTATTTAGATTCCCATAAGTTGTTTTGAGTCATCATTTGTGTAGTAGCTGGTTGTTTGTCTGAAAGGCCTAAATATAATGTAAACATGGCAAACACTATAATAAATCAGCCTTAAATCCTGAAACTGTATTTCAGTGTGCAGAAGTATTGTAAATTGATAATTGTTTGTGCAGGTATCTTTAAATTGATCAATCTCCATGATCACATCTGCTCCTGACACCTTTCGATCAACAAAACACCCTAATTGCCACTTACATTTGTTGATTAGAGTTAAATGTGCAATATTACCTTCACAGGACAGTACACCTTTGAAAAATCTTGACTGACCTCAAGATAAACTGTGATTAGATGCTTCTGTCTCTGTGATTCTCCAAGATCAAGACTACCAAGCATATTCATGCCTGTACTGACAGTACTGACAGTCCCAACTGAGTCCTGCCTCGTCCTTACATCTCCACTAAGTGGCAACAAAGCAACAGAAAAACAGGAGCAGAGTCTCATACATAGACTGTATATTGTGTGTTTCTCTTCTAGGCCTGTATACAATGAGTTTATAATAAAACAATCATTACCATTGTTTTATTATTACCAAGTATGAAGAGACAGCGATAGGTAGATTTCAGACCTACCCAGAGGAAAAGAAAGTCAGAGAAGAGATCTCAGTGTCTCATTCATTCCTCCTAGACAACTTTGAGATGTATGTGAGACCAAAGTGAGACTGTGGCTCATTTCTCCTGTTTCTCATTGTTTCTCCTGAGCAATCAGGTGCACAAAATCTCAACTGGGACTCCCTGTAAGTTTCAAAGGAGATCTCATAGAGTTCTCAATGAAGTTTCAGATTCTCTCAACTTTTCTTTTTTTAAAACAGATGTTTTAAAACAACAATATGTTAAAATATGAGCAGTTAAGAAATAAGTATCCAAAATGATAAATATTAATGTCAACATATGATAAAAGCAACACTCCTGCACATCAAGGGGTCTATAAGTAAAGACAAATGAACACCAGTAAATTCAAAACTATTTTGATGATATTAACAGCAAGGAACAATCAATATCAGAGTGCAAAAATATAAAAATTTGAGAGGCTAAAAAAGAAAGCAACTTGTACAAAACAAGGTCTATAAGTAAAGACAACAAATGAACATGAACACCAATAGGTCACACAATGCATCTACGTAATCATGGCAACAAGCTGCACCCAGAGCCCTATAGACCTCTGGTTGCAACTGTTGTGGCTATAAAACGGTGGATAAATTGATTTGAGCATAATGTAACCTCGCAAAACCATTTATGCCACAGGCCGGCCCTGCATGCAGAGATGCCGCAACAGGCAGGCAACCCGGGCAATTGCCTTGGGCCCCGAGTTGAAGAGGGCCCCGAGGGATGGCTGACATCAATGACAAAATAATGGAACTGCTTTAGACGCTGCAACGACAACGCTTCGGGGGCCCCCCTACTAGCCGGCATCAATGTGCGGTCCTTGTCAAACACAGATGAAAAAATTAAGCAAACATATCTCTCTGGGCACACGAAAAGAAAAGAAAAAACAAGAAATGGATGAAAAGAAAAAACGTGACAATGGTAATAGGGAATGTGTAAGCTATGTGTGTTACATTATAAAAAAAGTAGTGTTGCCAGCCAGCCTGCCACTTCATCCCTCTCAGTCATCCACCAAGCACCAAAAAGTTTACTGCACATTAAAGTCTGTGTAAAGTGAATCCTGCCATTTTCTTCTAAACACATTAAATAGGTCATAAATGTATTTCTCAAGAATTGTGGAGCTAGACTTCACAAACTGTTTCAAAATTTCTGTGTTCAGGATTTAGTGGGCGGGTCTGACAATTAGCATAAACCTGCCCCTGCTCCTTTGCCAGTTAGCCGAGCTAGCAGCTGAGCTAGGTGGTGACATTGATTGATAGTTGACACTTGGTAGAGTCCTTGAGAGCAGAGACAGAGGCTGATTTTTATTTGTATTTATTTAATGTATATATATATATATATATACATATATATATATATATTAATCATTCAAATGTGGTTAACAACACACTTTTATGTGGTATGTCAAACTCAGAACACATTTATTCTTACTTTATACCAACTTTAACAGCTCACATTAGTTAAAAGAAAGTAGGCCAACTTTGCTTACACAGAACAGGTGTATGTCATAAGCCTTGTTGCCAATGGCTGTCTGTGTACATACATTCATGGCCACACAATAAGTTAGTCCTTTGCTGCCAATGATATTTTCTCCCAGAAGATGAGCCGGACGTGATGGCATCTTCATGTAGCAGCAGCATGGCAGCACCTTTACACATCTTTCCGTCACCACCTCTTCACTGCCCCATGACGCCACATCACCAGAAGGTTCTCAAATAATATCAAATCAAATAATATCAGATGATCCTGCGCTGTGGCCAAAAGCCATCGACGACAATGCTCGGGGTGTCAAATTGTGAGAAAAGGACCACAGACATGGACTTCCCCCAAAATACAGGAAACCCACCGTGGAGATTTACCAAAGGAAATTCGTTCATGGTTAATGTATTCTGTCAGCACAGACACAGTTGCACTCTTTTTGGAAAGCGTGACAGCACTTTAACACTAGAACCGCCAACATTCCAATATACCTAGAACCGCCGGAGGGGGTCATTTTTACCCCCTGTCAGCAATCGCAAAGATGTCATTTCTTGAAGCACTTAAGTTGTTAATTTTCATCTCTTTAAGTAATAAGTAAGACAAAATAACTATTTACATTTCAGTTGATTGGAGTTTATTAATTTTAGGCCTACAATTGCTTTTATTTATTTCATTATAGATCGAAAAGGTCAGATAGGTCAAATTCGACTGTACCGGACTGTTAAATTGTTAAATAATTTAATTAAGAGTATTTATTTATTGTATTAGAAGAAAGTTAACAGTTAAAACAGTTAAAAATAAATTTTGGATAATAATGTGTTGTTTTAGTTACGCTACTGGGAATAAAGAAACTGATCGCTTACTACTTACAATTGCTTTATTTACAGATAGAAAAGGTAAAAGATTCACCAATAAATCTTGAGTATTTAGTAATGCCATTTGGTCTCACCAATGCTCCTGCAGTCTTTCAAAATCTGATTAATGACATCCTGAGATATTTCCTCAACAGATTTGTTTTCGTTTACCTTGACGACATCCTGATTTTTAAAAAAAAAAAATTCCGGCTCTATTGACTAACATGTGACCCACATCAGAAAAGGCCTCTCCCGTCTGTTGGAGAACAAACTATTCGCTAAAGCTGAGAAATGTGAGTTTCACACTAACTCTGTCTCTTTCCTTGGCTACATTGTTCAGAGTGGTCGTCTCATGGCCGATCCAGCCAAGGTCCAAGCAGTGGAGAAGTGGCCGGTCCCAGCCTCCAGGAAGGAACTGCAGTGGTTTTTGGGCTTTGCCAATTTTTACCGGCGCTTCATTCGGGACTACAGTAAGGTTGCCTCGCCTCTGACCAAACTAACGCCTGTCAAAGTGACGTTTAGGTGGACAGAGGAGGCCAACATGGCATTTCTGAAGCTTAAAAAGTTGTTCACCTCTGCACCTATTCTCGTACAGCCTGACACCAGTAAGCAGTTCATCGTGGAAGTCGAGTCAGGGCTGTGCTGTCACAATATGTGGGTCCCGATAATCGACTGCATCCATGTGCCTTTCTGTCTCGTCGTCTGTCTCCTGCAGAGTAGAACTATGATGTCGACAACCGGGAGCTACTAGTCGTCAAGCTAGCTCTGGAGGAGTGGAGGCACTGGCTGGAGGGGGCAGAGAAGCCATTCATCGTCTGGACAGATCACAAGAACCTCGCTTACATCCAGACTGCGAGAGGTTGAACTCTCGCCAAGCCCGGTGGGGTCTCTTCTTCAGTCGATTCGACTTCTCACTCACCTACCGTCCTGGGTCTAGAAATGTGAAGCCAGATGCTCTCTCCCGCCAGTTTGCCTCCAGTAGCCCCGAGGCTGAGACTGAGACCATCTTCCCTTCAGAGCGGGTAGTGGCCATGCTCACCTGGGGCATTGAAAAGACTGTGCGGGATGCTCAAGTGATCCAACCTGAACCAGGCACAGGTCCAGTCAACCGCCTGTTCGCTCCCAGGTGCTGCAGTGGGGCCACGTCTCCCAGTTTGCCTGTCATCCTGGCACTAGGCGCACTATTGCCATCCTGAAGAGGCATTTTTGGTGGCCTAACATGGACTCGGATGCCAAGGAGTTCGTGGCAGCCTGCACCACCTGTGCTCGTAGCAAGGCTTCAAATCAAGCTCCTGCTGGCCCGCTGCGCCCGCTTCCAGTTCCTGGTCGGCCTTGGTCACACATTGCTTTGGACTTTGTTACTGGGTTGCCTCCCTCTAGCGGTAAGACACACAGATTTTCTAAGGCTGCTCACTTTATTGCTCTCCCTAAACTGCCCTCTGCGTTCACCACAGCTGAACTGCTAGTCATGCATGTTTTCAGACTTCATGGAATTCCCATGGACATTGTTTCTGACAGGGGCCCTCAGTTCATCTCTCAGGTGGGGAAAGCCTTGGGAGCCACGGCCAGTCTGTCCTCAGGTTACCATCCTCAAACCAACGGGTAATCTGAAAGAGCCAACCAGATTCTGGAGACTTCACTTCGCTGCATGGTTGAGAAGGAGCCAAACTCCTATCCTACTTCCTTGGATTGAGTATGCCCACAACAGCCTCCCCAGCTCATCCACTGGTAGGACTCCATTTGAAGTTTCTCTTGGCTATCAACCACCTCTGTTCCCTTCTCACGAGCAAGACATTTCAGTTCCTTCAGTACAGAACTATATGGACCGCTGAAAAGAAATCTGAGACTAAGACCACCCTCGAACGCACCCAGGAGAATCAGACGGCTCGCACCGGCACAGGAATCAAGCCCCTCCCTATCAGCCAGGTCAGTCTGTCTGGCTCTCCACCAAGAACATTCCTCTAGCAGCTGAATCCCGTAAGTAGTCCCCCAGGTATATT